>NC_064281.1:84054459-84695173 GCF_003254725.2 Canis lupus dingo
ATATAAGGGAAGGGAGAAGAAATGTGTGGGAAATATCAGAAAGGGAGACAGAACGTAAAGACTGCTAACTCTGGGAAACGAACTAGGGGTGGTAGAAGGGGAGGAGGGCGGGGGGTGGGAGTGAATGGGTGACGGGCACTGGGGGTTATTCTGTATGTTAGTAAATTGAACACCAATAAAAAATAAATTAAAAAATCTATAATTATCTTAAAATTTTCAATTAAAAAAGCTAACATTTATGTATCTTGACATTATTATTTATTCTCTAGGGAATAGTGTCACCCAAAACCACATTACTCATTTGCCATTGTGCTGAGAGTTGAGAGCTGATTCAAATTGGAAATAACAGTATAAACTTAACTGTTTTATGGTTAACCATTGCGGAACTCCATAATGAAATTGTGGAGTCAAAACACTGGGTCTCTGCTTTGCCACTTATTAACTGGTGTGACCTCTAGCCAATCTGTCTCTTTTTCCTCATCATTAAAATGGAAGTTACAATTTTTCCTTCCCAAGGAAAGAATAAGGAGGCCAAGTGTAAACAGGGAAGGATTGCCTGCCCTCTGGCACCAATTAGCTCTTGAAAGCAAGAATGGAATATTCACGTCAGAATATTCCTTATGCCCCAGCATGGCATAGTGTTTCTCCCTGGAAGTACTATGGATGTTTAATGTAGGACAGTTCTGTTGTGCGAATCAGCTTACACATTGCAGAATATTTAGCATTCCTAATTCTCACCCACTAAATTCTAGTAGTGTCATTAATCCCCCTTCTTTGTGCCAAAAAAGTTTCTATGCATTTCTAATTGCCCTTTAGGAGACATGCTTGCTCCCTAGTTGAGAACCACAAGCAAGTATCTCACTAGTATGCAGCAGGTGCTCAACAAATGTTAGACTAACTGCTTGATTGATGGATTTTTTTTCTTGGCTACAACTTGTGCTTATCTCATCATTGGTATCTAGAGCTAGTATAGGTTTGTTTACTGTGCTCTGCTCAGCACCCAGAGAACCATTGGCATGGGCACCATTTCACTAGGATCTTGACCGTGGAAATGAATGGGTGATTCCCAAGTCTGGACACCCTGGGAGATATAAAATTGGAAGGCAAAGGTGAGGCATTTTCCCCTATGCATTGTAGAGTCTGCATGGGTAAGGCTTGCATGGCTACAAGGAGCCCTTTACCATATTATTGAGCTAATGTATTCATTGCAGGTATAGTCAACTCTCAGTTATCCTCCAATGGAACAACCAAATTACAGTGAAATAATTAGGTACAGTTAGTAGATAATGAAGCACTTCATGTGCACTGTTTACTAGTTTTTGCTTCACTTTAGTCTTTCATGAGGTCTGCAATCCAGCCAAGATGCCTTATTTATCTCTTTCAACCTCATGAAGATACAAACTAAAAAATTCAATAGGTTGAGAGAAAGATGGAGAGTTTTTATTTTTTTATTTTTATTTTTATTTTTTTAATAATTTTTTATTGGTGTTCAATTTGCCAACATATAGAATAACACCCAGTGCTCATCTCAACAAGTGCCCCCCTCAATGCCTGTCATCCAGTCACCTCTACCCCCCGCCCACCTCCCTTTCTACCACACCTAGTTCGTTTCCCAGACTTAGGAGTCTCTCATGTTCTTGTCTCCCTTTCTGATATTTCCCACTCATTTTTTCTCCTTTCCCCTTTATTCCCTTTCACTATTTTTTATATTCCCCAAAAGAATGAGACCATATAATGTTTGTCCTTCTCCCAATGACTTATCTCACTCAGCATAACACCCTCCAGTTCATCCACATCGAAGCAGATGGTGGGTATTTTCTGAGTAATATTCCATTCTATACATAAACCACATCTTCTTTATCCATTCATCTTTCGATGGACACTGAGGCTCCTTCCACAGGTTGGCTATTGTGGACATTGCTGCTATAAACATCGGGGTGCAGGTGTCCCGGTGTTTCACTGCATCTGTATCTTTGGGGTAAATCCCCAGCAGTGCAACTGCTGGCTCATAGGGCAGATCTATTTTTAACTCTTTGAGGAACCTCCACAGTTTTCCAGAGTGGCTGTACCAGTTCACATTCCCACCAACAGTGCAAGAGGGTTTCCCTTTCTCCACATCCTCTCCAACATTTGTTGTTTCCTGCCTTGTTAATTTTCCCCATTCTCACTGGTGTGAGGTGGTATCTCATTGTCATTTTGAAGGGCTTTTTTTTTTAAATTTATTTTTTATTGGTGTTCAATTTACTAACATACAGAATAACACCCAGTGCCCGTCACCCATTCACTCCCACCCCCCGCCCTCCTCCCCTTCTACCACCCCTAGTTCGTTTTTTTAAATGATAGTCACACAGAGACCGAGAGAGAGAGGCAGAGACACAGGCAGAGGGAGAAGCAGGCTCCATGCACCGGGAGCCCGACGTGGGATTCGATCCCGGGTCTCCAGGATCGCACCCCAGGCCAAAGGCAGGCGCTAAACCGCTGCGCCACCCAGGGATCCCTCTCATTGTCATTTTGATTTGTATTTCCCTGATGGCAAGTAATGTGGAGCATTTTCTCATGTGCTTGTTGGCCATGTCTAAGTCTTCCTCTGTGAGATTTCTGTTCATGTCTTTTGCCCATTTCATGATTGGATTGTTTGTTTCTTTGCTGTTGAGTTTAAGAAGTTCTTTATAGATCTTGGAAACTAGCCCTTTATCTGATATGTCATTTCAAATATCTTCTCCCATTCTTTAGGTTGTCTTTTAGTTTTGTTGACTGTATCCTTTGCTGTGCAAAATTTTCTTATCTTGATGAAGTCTCAATAGTTCATTTTAGCTTTTGTTTCTCTTGCCTTCATGGATGTGTCTTGCAAGAAGTTACTGTGGCCAACTTCAAAAAGGGTGTTGCTTGTGTTCTCCTCTAGTATTTTGATGGAATCTTGTCTCACATATAGATCTTTCATCCATTTTGAGTTTATCTTTGTGTATGGTGCAAGAGAGTGGTCTAGTTTCATTCTTCTGCATGTGGATGTCCAATTTTCCCAGCACCATTATTGAAGAGACTGTCTTTTTTCCAATGGATAGTCTTTCCTGCTTTGTTGAATATTAGTTGACTATAAAGTTGAGGGTCCACTTCTGGATTCTCCATTCTGTTCCATTGATCTATGTGTCTGTTTTTGTGCCAGTACCACACTGTCTTGATGACCACAGCTTTCTAGTACAACCTGAAACCTGGCATTGTGATGCCCACAGCTATGGTTTTCTTTTTTAATATTCCCCTGGATATTCGAGGTCTTTTCTGATTCCATACAAATCTTAAGATTATTTGTTCCAACTCTCTGAAGAAAGTCCATGGTATTTTGATAGGGATTGCACAGAATGTGTAAATTGCCCTGGGTAGCATTGACATTGTCACAATATTAATTCTTCCAATCCATGAGCATGGAATATTTTTCCATCTCTTTGTGTCTTCCTCAATTTCTTTCAGAAGTGTTCTGTAGTCTTTAGGGTCTAGATCCTTTACCTCTTTGGTGAGGTTTATTCCTATGTATCTTATGCTTTTGGGTGCAATTGTCAATGGGATTAACTCCTTCATTTCTCTTTCTTCAGTCTCATTGTTAGTGTATAGAAATGCCACTGATTTCTGGGCACTGATTTTGTACCCTGCCACATTGCCGAATTGCTGTATGAGTTCTAGCAATCTTGGGGTGGAGGCTTTTGGGTTTTCTATGTACAATATCATGTCATATGCAAATAGGGAGAGTTTGACTTCTTCTTTGCCAATTTGAATGCCTTTTCTTTCTTTTTGTTGCCTGATTGCTGAGGCTAGGAATTCTAGTACCATGTTGAATAGCAGTGGTGAGAGTGGACATCCCTGTCTTATTCCCGATCTTAGGGGAAAGGCTCCCAGTGCTTCCCCATTGAGAATTATATTTGCTGTGGGCTTTTTGTAGATGGCTTTTAAGATGTCGAGGAAAGTTCCCTCTATCCCTACACTCTGAAGAGTTTTGATCAGGAATGGATGCTGTATTTTGTCAAATGCTTTCTCTGCATCTATTGAGAGCATCATAGGGTTCTTGTTTTTCCTCTTGCTGATATGATCAATCACATTGATTGCTTTACGAGTGTTGAACCAGCCTTGCATCCCAGGGATAAAACCCACTTGGTCATGGTAAATAATCTTCTTAATGTATCATTGGATCCTATTGGCTAGTATCTTGTTGATAATTTTTGCATCCATGTTTATCAGGGATATTGGTCTATCATTCTCCTTTTTGGTGGGGTCTTTGTCTGGTTTTGGAATTAGGGTGATGCTGGCTTCATACAATGAGTTTGGAAGTACTCCATCTCTTTCTATCTTTCCAAACAGCTTTAGTAGAAGAGGTAAGATTTCTTCTTTAAACGTTTTATAGAATTCCCCTGGGAAGCCATCTGGCCCTGGACTTTTGTGTCTTGGGAGGTTTTTGATGACTGCTTCTATTTCCTCCCTGGTTATCGGCCTGTTCAGGTTTCCTATTTCTTCCTGTTCCAGTTTTAGTAGTTTGTGGTTTTCCAGAAATGCATCCATTTCTTCTAGATTGCCTAATTTATTGGCATATAACTGCACATAATAAGTTTTTTTAAAATCGATTTTATTTCCTTGGTATTGGTGGTGATCTCTCCTTTCTCATTCATGATTTTATTAATTTGAGTCTTTTCTCTCTTCGTTTTAATAAGACTGGCTAATGGTTTATGTATCTTATTAATTCTTTCAAAAACCAACTCCTGGTTTTATTAATCTGTTTCACATTTCTTCTGGTCTTTATTTCATTGAGTTCTGCTCGAACCTTTATTAACTCTCTTCTCCTGCTGGGTGTAGGATCTATTTGCTGTTTTTTCTCTAGCTCCTTTAGGTGTAAGGTTAGCTTTTGTATTTGAGTTCTTTCCAGTTTTTGGATGGATGCTTGAATTGCGATGTATTTCCCCCCAGGACTGCTTTTGCTGTATCCCAAAGATTTTTAACAGTTGTATCTTCATTCTCATTAGTTTCTATGAATAATTTTAATTCTTCCCTTATTTCCTGGTTGACCCTTTCATCTTTTAGCAGGATGGTCCTTAACCTCCACGTGTTTGAAATCCTTCCAAACTTCTTCTTGTGATTTAGTTCTAGTTTCAAAGCATTATGGTCTGAAAATATGCAGGGGACGATCCCAATCTTTTGGTATGGGTTAAGACTTGATTTGTGACCCAGTATGTGGTCTATTCTGGAGAAAATTCCATGTGCACTTGAGAAGAATGTGTATTCAATTGCGTTTGGATGTAAAGTTCTGTAAATATCTGTGAAATCCATCTGGTCCAGTGTATCATTTAAAGCTCTTGTTTCGGGCAACCGGGGTGGCTCTGCGGTTTAGTGCCGCCTTCAGCCCAGGGCCTGATCCTGGAGACCCGGGATCGAGTCCCATGTTAGGCTCCCTGCATGGAGCCTACTTATCCCTCTGCCTGTGTCTCTGCCTCTCTCTCTCTCTCTCTCTCCCTCTCTGTTTCTCTCATGAATAAATAAATAAAATCTTTAAAGTAAATAAATAAAGCTCTTGTTTCTTTGGAGATGTTGTGCTTAGAAGATCTGTCGATTGTAGAAAGCGCTATATTCAAGTCACCAAGTATAAGTGTATTATTATCTAAGTATGTCTTAACTTTGGTTATTAACTGATTGATATACTTGGCAGCTCCCACATTCGGGGCATAAATATTCATTGTTGTTAGGTCCTCTTGTTGGATAGATCCTTTAACTGATTGATATACTTGGCAGCTCCCACATTCGGGGCATAAATATTCATTGTTGTTAGGTCCTCTTGTTGGATAGATCCTTTAAGCATGATATACTGTCCCTCTTCATCTCTTACTACACTCTTTGGGATAAACTTTAATTTATCTGATATAAGGATGGCTACCCTTGCTTTCTTTTGAGGACCATTTGAATGGTAAATGGTTCTCCAACCTTTTATTTTCAGGCTGTAGATGTCCTTAGGTCTAAAATGAGTCTCTTGTAGACAGCAAATAGATGGGTCTTGCTTTTCTATCCAGTCTGAAACCCTGCACCTTTTGATGGGGTCATTAAGCCCATTCATATTCATAGTTACTATTGAAAGGTATGAATTTAGTGTCATCATGATACCTATTCAATCCCTGTTTTTGTGGATTGTTTCCTTGGACTTCCTTTTTCTTTGATAGAGTCCCCCTTAATATTTCTTGCAGAGCCAGTTTGGTGGTCACATATTCTTTGATTCTGCCTATCTTGGAAGCTCTTTATCTCTCCTATTCTGAATGAGAGCCTTGCTGGATAAAGTATTCTTGGCTGCAGGTTCTTCTCATTTAAGATCCTGAATATATCCTGCCAGCCCTTTCTGGCCTGCCAGGTCTCTGTGGAGAGGTCTGCTGTTATCCTAATGCTTCTCCCCATAAAGGTTAGGGATTTCTTGTCTCTTGCTGCTTTAAGGATCTTCTTTTTATCTTTGGAATTTGCAAGTTTCACTATTAAATGTCAAAGTGTTGAGTGGTTTTTATTGATTTTAGGGGGGATCTCTCTATCTCCTGGATCTGAATGCCTGTTTCCCTTCCCAAGTTAGGTAAGTTCTCAGCTATGATTTGTTCAAATACACTTTCTGGTTGACCCTTTCATCTTTCAGCACCCTCTGGAACCCCTATTAAACATAGATTTTTCCTTCTGAGGCTGTCATTTATTTCCCTTAACCTATTCTCATGATCTTTTAATTGTTTTTCTCTTTTTTACTCAGTTTCCTTCCTTGCCATCAACTTGTCCTCTATGTCACTCACTCGTTCTTCTCCCTCGTTAGCCCTCATCATTAGGACCTCCAGTTTGGATTGTATCTCATTTAACTGATTTTTAATTTCTGCCTGTTTAGATCTAAATTCTGCAGTTATGAAGCCTCTTGAATCCTTTATACTTTTTTCTAGAGCCACCAGTAGCTTTATAATTGTGCTTCTGAATTGGCTTTCTGACATCGAATTGTAATCCAAATTTTGTAACTCCGTGGGAGAGAGTGCTGTTTCTGATTCTTTCTTTTGTGGTGAATTTTTCCTTCTAGTCATTTTGCTCAGTGCAGAGTGGCCAAAAACAAGATGTACTGGAAAAGGGAGAAAAAGGGAGGAAAAAAAAGGGGGGGGCAAACAGAAAACAAAAACAAGGGGGAATATCCTCTGATTCTATATAGTGTAAATCCCTCGACTTCCCCTGGAACTTTCCAGTGCTGCTTGGTCAATAACTTGCTTTTACCCTGTCCCTCTGGCTAGTCTTCTAGGGGAGGAGCCTGCTGTGCTGATTCTCAGGTGTGTGCACCTGGGGGAGCTGCCCAGCCCCCTGCCAGGTGCACGGGCTCAGTGGGAGCTGTTTATCCTGTGAGGCCCCTGGTCAGTCCCAGGTACAAGGTGACACCAGGAGGAACAACAACAGTGGTTGCGGCCAGGTCTCCAGCCCTAGAGTCAGCTCTCGCAGTAACTACCGCAGCTCCCAGTCCGCAGGGGCCTGGATGCTCCGGGGGCGAGGAGCGCTGACTTGCACAGCTCGGGGGCACCCAGCAGCAGGAGCATCCTTGCTGCCTTGTGTCCTCCTGGACTCTGCCTGTTCCGGGGGGAGCACAGGATCCTAGGCTGTGTCTCCCTGTGCCCTGGGCTCCAGGGTCTGCACTGCTGGAATCGCACTCCCCTTCGCAGCCCCCTCCGCTGGAGCTGCTGCCTGAGCCGCCGTGGAGCTGCTCCTAGGCCCCACCAGGCGCACTGCAGCCGTTTAGGGAGCTCAGCCCACAGTGTGTGGGGTGCTCTCCCCCCGGGTGCAGTTCCTCTATTAGTGCCCTTGGGAGCCTGAGGGCATCCCCGCCCCTCCTGGGGTCCTGCCCGAGTTTCCTGCGAATGCCTTTCTGTCCGGGAAGATTGGTGAAGCCCCTGCTTCTCCGGGATGGGGCTTTCCTGTCCTGGGGGCACTCACCGCCCGATCTCAGCCCAGCTCCTCGTGGGGGCCCCTCCCCCTTGGATGCTTTTTTATTTCTTTATTTTTTTCCCCATCTTCCTACCTTGATAGAAGCATAAATTCTTCTCACTGTAGCATTCCAGCTGTTCTTTCTTTAAATCTCAGGCCGAATTCGTAGGTTTTCAGGATGATTTGAAAGTTATCTAGGTAAGTTGGTGGGGACAGGTGACTTGGGGACCCTTCTCTTCTGCCATCTTGCCCCGCCTTCATGGCTCCTTTTCTATCAGCTGGGATATCAGAGTGAGGACAACTAAGATCTACTGATCAGTAGAATTGTCCTCACTGCTCTCCTACCAACCTATTTTGGACATGTATGAACAAGAAATAAATGTTTAGTATAAGCCACTAAAATATTGAGATTGCTTCTACTCCAGCATAATCTAGCTTACCCTACCTTGTTTCACTTCCGAGGATGCGAGAAGGCTGGCAGTATATAAATAATTCATCTGCAGTTGGTACATAACAACTGTTGAGCTTGGACTGAGGGACCAACTTATTTTTGCTTCAATTCTGGTATAGATATTGAAAAAGTCCAAATCACAGAGCACAAGAACTACAGGTGTGAGGAGTGGCCTTCTTAAAGACAAAGCCTGTTCTGTGACTAAGCATTCTCTCCCTTTGCCCTCTCCCTGGATAATGAGGTAGAATTTTGGGACTGGCTCCCAGAGGTCCCTGCTCAATGGCTGTAGGACTTGATGGAAAGCATATTATAAATTTTCACTTTCTCTCATCATAAACCAGTGTGAGAGTGGACATCTGTGTTGCAAGTGGAATTTTCTGCTTTTAGTGACTTGATGCTTTGGCCCTTTTGTTACAAATTCAGTTTTAATTTTTTTAACATAGTCCAGGCATGGCACATAAACCTTTGCACCCTGGGGAGGCCTATGTGGTCAGTTCCAGTAGGGGGCTAAGCTTTTGATTTTTTTTTTTATTTTGCTTGAATTGATTACAAGCATTTCAACAAGTAGCCAGGTGATTTTCTTGTTTGGGCAGTTCAGGGGCAAGGAGGAAACCAAGCACATATGGTAATTGGTAAATTTGAGGAAGGCATATTACAGACCACATGAGTAGAAAACAAGGCACTGTCAGTGCTTTTTTCTAGCTTTCAGGTTTGATATTTCCAGAGTCCTTTGCATCCGGAAAATTGCAAGTGAAAAATAGCTATTCAAAAAATATTCAATGGCCACTTGTCAGTCCTTATATTACTTGATCTCTCAGTCCTTGGCATTTCACACAGTTGGCCTCCTCTCCTTGAAATATCCTCTTTTCTTGACTTCCGTGACACTTCTCCTGGTTCTCATCATATCTCTCTAGTTCTTCCTTGATCTCTTTTGCTGGATATTCTAGCTCTGCCTAGTTGTTGATGGTTGGTATTCACAGTGGCTCTGTCTTGCCACCTATTCTGATTCTGCACACTATCCCTGAATAATTTCACACATTTCTATTACTCTATTACCTCTATATCTCCAACACAAATCTCTTCCTAGAACATCATATCTATATATCCAAATCCTTACTGAACATATTGATTTGGATGTCCCATGGGTATCTGAAAATCAACATGCCCCAAAGACCATATTATTTCCTCCTCCTTGTGCTCCTTCTCCTATATGTTCCTTACCTCTTTGAGGGCACCATTGCCTACCCAGTTGCCCAAACAAGAACGTAAGTTTTATTCATGATCACTCTCTCTCTCCTATCATATCTAGCTAACACCTGTATACCAATGTCTCAAATCTCTCTATATTTCTGTTCCTATTGGTTTATAACATTCAAAAAGAAGTTCCATAGGCATCTTAAAAGTCAATATTTTCGGGGATGCCTGGGTGGATCAGTGGTTTAGTGCCTGCCTTTGACCCAGGGCATGATCCTGGAGCCCCAGGATCGAGTCCCACATCAGGCTCCCTGCATGGAGCCTGCTTCTCCCTCTGTCTGTGTCTCTGCCTCTCTCTCTCTCTCTGTGTGTGTGTCTCATGAATAAATAAAATCTTTTTAAAAAGTCAATATTTTCCAAATGTAATTCATTGCTTCCCCCTTCCTTGTCTACTTCATTTGCTTTATCTGCCACCATGCCTAAATATTATCCTCATGATACATGCCATGTGATTTTATGCCTCCTTCCATTTACTCATGGGTTTACCTTTACCTAAAATACTCTTCTTTTCTCCATCTCCTTCCAAGTCCAGCACTAATGCTGTTTCTCTGTGAAGTCTTTCTTAACATCCCTTAGAATTAATTTTTTATTCATCTGTGTTCTTTTGGCATATGTATATCTGCCCCCAAACACCCACCATATTATAACATATTTATTTCTCATATTTGTCTTTCTATTAGACTTTAAGCTTCTTGGTGGCCCAGACCATGCTTTATTAATCTTTGTTCCCCTAGTAGCAACTAATCATGTGCCTAACACAAAGTCAGCCCTCCACTCATCTGTGGCTGATTCACAATTCTTTTTTTTGTGAAACAAAGGAATTTATTAAATAATATTTTACTGATCTCCACATCTTCAGAGTAATATGGACAAGGTCAGAGACTAATTAGGTTCAAATGGAGACAGTGAAGAGATAATTTAACACATTTCTTCAAGTAACTATGAATCCCTTACATTTATAGAGCCCTTTAAGCAATCAAACAGTGATCAGTCAAATCACTTTATGCAGTCGTTACAGCCATTTTGGGAGGTGGGTGGGTAGAGTAGGAATTATCCTCTTTCACGAGGTACAAAATAAATGACTAAAAAAATGAATTACTAAAGGACACTTAGTCCACTGCTCTTGAAATGTTAGTACAAGGATGGTAAACTTATTCTTTAGTTCTAGGATGGTCCAAGCTAGAGTAAACAGCCTTCAATATTGTAAAGAGAAAGCATTTAATTGGATGAGAAACTAGATCCTGGATTAAGCTGTGAAGAGAGGTTGTAGTTCCAGGTCCATGAACAAATTGAGGACATACTTAGCTCCGTCAATCTCTGATTATTGCGATGACTGCTAATATACTGTGTGCCAGGCACTGTGCAGATGCTATCTTATTTAATTCTCATAGAAACCCTATGAGGTATCTTCATTTCAAAATAAGAAAACAAGCTCAAGGAACTTGATCAAATTGTCCAAGGTTACATGGCTTAGTACTAAGCTGAGCTGGAATTCTAGGCCTATCTGACTCTAAAGCTGTTCATTCTTTTCTCTGTATTTTAAATATTTTTTTAAAATAGACTATTTTTTAGAGCAGTTTTAGGTTCATAGCAAAATTGAGTGTCAGGAACAGAGAATTCCCATATACCCCCTTCTCCCATGTACACACAACCTCTCTCACTATTAACATCCACCAGAGTGGTATATTTGTTATGATCAATAGCTCTACATCAACATATCATTATCATCCAAAGTCCATACTCTATATTCCCGCTTTGTTGTACATTCTATGAGTTTGGGCAAATGTGTAATGTCATGAATCCACCATTACAGTATTATACAGAATAGTTTTACTTCCCTAAGAATACTCTGTGATTCACCAGTTCATCCCTCACTGTCTTCAACCACTGGCAACCACAGATCCTTTTTTTTTTTTTTTTAAGATTTTTACTTATTAATGAGAGACACAGAGAGAGAGGGAGAGGCAGAGACACAGGCAGAGGGAGAAGCAGGCTCCATGCAGGGAGCCCGACGTGGGACTCGATCCCCGGTCTCCAGGATCATGCCCTGGGCGGAAGGCAGCCGCTAAACCGCTGAGCCACCCGGGCTGCCCAAACCACAGATCCTTTAACTGTGACCATAGTTTTGCCTTTTCTGGAATGTTATATAGTTAGAATCACATGGTATGTAGCCTTTTCAGATTGGCTTCTTTCACATAGTAAAGTGCATTTGAGATTCATCCATATCTTTTCATTACTTGGTTGCTCATTTAATTTTAGTGCTAAATAACATTCTATTATCTGCATGTAGCACAGTTTATTTATCCACACACTGCCTGAAGGGCATCTTGGTTGCTTCCATATTTTGGCAATTATGAATGAAGCTACTATAACCATCTGTATGTAGGTTTTTGTGTGGATATAAGCTTTCAACTCATTTGGGTAAATAACAAGTAGAGTGATTGCTGGATTGTATTGTAAGAGTATGTCTAGTTGTGTAAGAACCTGCCAAACTGTCTTCTAAAGTAGCTGCATCATTTTGTATTCCTTTTAGCAAAGGATGAATGTTACTGTTGGTTAACATTGTTGCCAACATAAACATTTTCTAGGTTTCAACAACAACAAAAAATATGAAACATGCCAAAACAAAACAAAACAAAACAAGAAAATGTGCCCATTCACAAGAAGAATAAAGAAATTAATAGAAACTGTTCCAGATGAGGACCAGGCAAAAAGATTTAATAATAAAGACCTCAAATCAACCATGTGTATGCTCAAAGAGCTAGAGAGAATAATAGAAAAAGCACTAAAGAAAACCAGAACAACAAAGTATCACCAAAAAGAGAATATCAACAAAGGAACAGAAATTATTCAAAACAACCAAATAGAGATTTCAGAGCTGACAGGAAGAGTAAAAGACATGAAAAATTTATTAGAGGAATTCAATAGCAGATTTGAGGAGACAGAAGAAAGAATCAGCCAATTTGAATATAGGCCATTTGAGATTATCCAGTCTGAGGAAAAGAATAAACAATGGACGGAGTCTAAGAGACGTGTGGAATGCCATAGAGTACACCAAAATGAATGTAATAGAAGCCCTAGAAGGAAAGGATTGAGAGAAACAGGAAGAAAGTATATTTGAAGAAATGATGGCCAAAAACTTCCCAGATTTAATAAAATACATTAAGGGGTATCTAAGAGCTCAATAAGCTCCAGGCAAGTTAAACTCGAAGAGATCTACACTAAGGCACATTATACTCAAATATGGTAGTCTCCCCCTCTCCCTGTGGATTTGCTTTCTGTAGTTTTAGTTACTCATGGTCAACCATGGTCCAGAAGGAGATGATCCTCTTTCTGATGTGCTGTCAGAGGTCAATAGTAGCCTAATGCTATGTCATAATGTGTATGTCATTCACTTGTCTTCATCATATAGGCATGTTACCATCTCACATCATCACAAGAAGGGTAAGTACAGTACAATAAGATATTTTAAGAGAGAGAGGCCACATTTATGTAACTTTTAGTATAGTATATTGTTATACCTGTTATATTTTATATCAGTAATTACTTTTTCAACAAATGATGCTGTGACAATTGGGTATCCACATACAAAAGAATGAAGTTGGATCCCTAAATCAAAATATATACAAAAGTAACTCAAAATAGCAGCTTAAGTTTAGGAGCTGAAATGTTGACTCTTAGAAGAAAACAAATTTTTATGACATTACATTTGACAATGGATTCTTAGATATGACCTCCAAAGCTCAAGCAACAGAAGATATGAAGACAAAGCAGATAAATTTTACTTCATAAAATTAAAACATTTGTACATCAAATGACATTATCAAGAAAGTGAGGGAAAAAAACAATCTACAATATGTAAGAAAATATTTGTAAATCATCTATCTGGTGAGGTTTTAGTATATAGAATATATGAAGAAATATAACTGAACAACAACAAAAAACAAACAACTCACTTAAAAACTGGATAAAGGACTTGAATAGACATTTCTCCAAAGAAGATATACAAATGGCCAAAAATCACATGAAAGGATATTTAATATCTGTAGTCATTGGGAAAATATAAATGGAAACCACTATGGCTATCTCTTCACACCTACTAGGAAGGCTTAATAACAAAAAAGGAAAAGAGGATACCGAGTGTTTGCAGGACTTTGGAAAAAATTGGAACCCTACATTGCTAGTGGGAATGCAAAATGGTGCACCCACTGTGGAAATCAATTTGATTCCTCACAAAGTCCAACACAGAATTACCACATGATCCAGCAATTCCACTCCTAAGTATATATATCCAAAAGAATTGAAAATTGGTGTTCAAACAGACAGTTGTACATGAATGTTCAAAAGAGCATTATTTGAAAAAGCCCAAAGGTGGAAACAACCTAAATAACCATCAACTAATGAATAGAAAAGCAAAAGTGGTATATCTATACAATGCAATATTACTCATCCATAGAAGGGATCAATTGATACATACTATACCATGGATGAACCTTGAAAACATTATGTGAAGTGGAAGAAGCCAGACACAAAATGTCATGTATTATATGATTCTATATATATGAAATGTCCGAAATAGGCTAATACATAGAGTCAGATAGTCAATAGTGGGGCAGCCCAGGTGGCTCAGCAGTTTAGCACCGCCTTTGGCCCAGGGCATGATCCTGGAGTCCTGGGATCAAGTCCCATGTTGGGCTCCCTGCATGGAGTCTGCTTCTCCCTCTGCCTGTGTCTCTGCCTCTCTCTCTGTGTCTCTCATGAATAAATAAATAAAATCTTTTTTTAAAAAGTCAATAGTGGTTCTCAGGGGTCTGGTGGGATGAGGAAATGAGGAGTGACTGCTTAATGGGTATGGGGTTCCCTCTGGAGTTATGAAAATGTTTTAGAGCTAGAATGAGGTTAAAACTGCACAATAATGAGAACATACTAATTGTCTTTTGTACTCTTAAAAATAATTGGTTTTACGTTGTGTAAATTTTACCTTAAAAATGTTTTTAAATAATATAATTGATATAATAGTGATACTGTTTGTTTCTACGCTATGTTTTTGAGATCTGTACATGTCAATATACACAGATCTAACTCATTCATTTTATTTTATGAATATATCACAATTCATATGTGTATTCCTATACTGATATGTTTTTTCCCTTATTTTTCACTATTTAAAATGGTGCTGAAGTAAACACCCTTTTACACTTTTTTCTGGTGCATATGTACCAGAGTTTCTCTAGGTTATGTATGCAGAAGTGGAATTGCTGATTTGTGTGGGATGCATATTTTGAAATTTTACTAGACAATGCCAAATTATACTTCAAAGTGGCTGTACTGCTTTACATTCTCATCCTCTTTATATCATCAGATTTTTAAATCTTTATTAATCTGATGGGTGTTAAATGGCATCCCATTTATGCTTTTTTAAAATTTATTTTACCTGATTACAAATAAATTTGAATCTCTCTCTCCCTCTCCTCCTCCTTGCCAGTCAGATTTCCTCTAAAGTGAGCTTGAGCTATCTATAACCTTTGTTCATCTTTTTTTTTCTATTGAGATACTTGTGGTTTTCTTGTTGATCAGAAGTTCTTCATTTATTTTGGGTACTGATTGTTTATTACATATGTTGCAAATACCTCTTTCTATTTGTTGCTTGACTTTGTATTTAGTATGTGCTATCTATTCCTATATAGTTTTAAATTTGATTTGTCAAATCTATCAATATTTCCTTAATCTGTGGAGTTTTCTGTATTTTAAGTAATCCTGAGGTCATAACAATATTCATCTTTTCATCCATTCATATTTTATTTTAATTAATTAAAATTTTGGTTTTCTTTTTTTAAGTTTCTATTTTCATTCTAGTCAACACTAAAATTTTGTTTTTCATAATGTAGATTTCAAATATATCTAGAATTTACTTCCCTGTGTGGTGAAAGGAGTCTAGTTGATTTTTTCCATATGTAAAGCCAATGATCTGAATCCCACTTATAGTTTGTCCTTTTTCAGATGTGTAAAGCCATCTGTATGATACAGGAAATTCTGGTATACACATGAGTCTATTACTGGGCTTTCTTTTCTGTTCTATTGAGCTATTTGACTATTCTTGTGCCAAACTACATTATTTTAATTGCTCTTGTTTTATAAAAATTCATGCTATTTTGTTGGCAAGTTCTTCTTTGGTAGTCTAGAATTTTCTTGGCTATTTTGGACATTTATCTCTCCATATTAAATTTTAGAATAAATTTGTCAAGTGATACCAGAAAGTACTATTGGAATTTTGTTTGGCACTGACTTATATTTATGGGTGAGTTTTGAAAGAACTGCCATGTATCCTCGGATTTATTTAGATCTTGCAAATCCTTCAGTAAAGTTTTATAAGACTTTGCATAGAGATGTTGTACATATTGTGATATATTTATCATTAAGGTATCTACACCCAGCCTGTCATGGGAGCAAACTAAAGGGGGAGTAATGCCATAACTCTGGTTGGTGACATGAGGGTCTGCTATACCTGCTAATGCAGCTTAATTTTGTCCTTTGTTCCTGTTCTGTCTCAATCCCAGAATACAATTTCTGTCTTATGTTGGACACCTGCTGGATCTTACTGACTTTATGACTTTGTCGATATGACAGAACTCAGCTCATAAGCAGTTCTGGATACTTTGTCACTTGATGTCCCATAGCTAAGCATTCCATCTCTACCAGGATTCAGCAAAATTCTAAGAGATGTTTCTCAACATGTTTCATTAATGTAGGCAATCTTCTAGTCCACATGCATTATGATCTTCCTCCAGAACTTCAGAGCCCTGCATTGTGGTTTTGCCATTGGAATTTGCCATAAGCTTTTCTCACCATTGGCGTCTCTAGTAACATAGGGTCTTTCAAATCATAGGCCTCCCACAGAAGAGGAGCTGATTGGGCAGTCCGGTGGCTCAGCGGTTTAGCTCCGTCTTCATCCCAGGGCCTGATCCTGGAGACCGGGGATTGAGTCCCGTCAGGCTCCTTGCATGGAGCCTGCTTCTCCCTCTGCCTGTGTCTCTGCCTCTCTCTCGTGAATAAATAAATAAAATCTTAAAAAAAAAAGAGGAGCTGATTTTCTACAGCCTTGATGTGCTGCAAAGCCCTATTTTTCCCCAAGCTCCACTCAAAGCTGGAAGCCTTTTATGTCACCACTGTATGGGCCACTGTGGAATGCGCTGGCTCTAGAGCCCCAAAAATCCCTATCAAGTATTGTGCTTCCTTTTTTTTGTGATAAAGAATGCAGGATGCTACATATTTTTTTGTGCTATGGAATGGATATCTAGGCATGTTCTTTACCACTGAACCCCTAAAAACTAACAAATTGGCAAGTCTCTGAATCTTTCTAGGATTTGTCTTTCATGGCATGTAGTACATGGTCTTGACAAGTCCTCGAGTGTATTAGTCACCTCTTTGTTTATTCTGCCTAATCAGCACAATGTCAACAATGCCATATTTCTGTGTGATGTCCTGAAATGTGTGCACAATCCAAATATCTTCAAATTGTGTAGATAGAGAGCAGAGGAGTTAACAAACATAAACCTGTAAATATATGGAAATATACAAGTAAAATAAATATATGTTTTTGTATGAATGAAATCTGTTTCTCTGATACCCTTTTCTGAATGGAATAGAAAAAAATCACATTTTCTAAATCATTGGCCACATACCTTATACCTGAGGCCATATTAATCTGTTCTGGTAAAGATAACTGACCAACATGGCAACTGCAATTGTAAATGCTCAGTGAATCTGTTACTGCAGACTTGATAGATTTCCTAACGTTAAATTATCCTTATATTCCTGGATAAACTTGGTTAGAATGATTTTTGTTGTGTGTTTCTACTGATGGATTTGATTTGTACATTTTTTAAATTTAGGGTTTTGTTTTCATTTCTGTTCATAAGTGAGACTTATCTCCCCTTTTCAAAAAAATATTTTATTTATTTATTCATGAAAGACACACAGAGAGAGGCAGAGACATAGGCAGAGGGAGAAGCAGGCTCCCTGCAGGGAGCCCTATGCGGGACTCGATCCCAGGATCCTAGATCATGACCTGCACCAAAGGCAGACGCTCAACCGCTGAACCAGCCAGGTGTCCCTGATCTACACTTTTCTTACTTGTTTTTGTTTAATTTTATTATCAAAGTTATACCAACTAATAAAATGAGATGGCTTCCTTATCCTCTTTTTCTATTTTATAGCAGAGTTTGTAAAAGATGGAATTATCAGTTCCTTAAGGGTTTAGTAAATCTCACCTACCAAAACTGTCTGGACAGATCTTTTTTTGGAGATACATTTTCATTTACAACTTCAATTTCTTTCATGGTTGTTGGTATATTTATATTTTTGTTTATATTTTTTATTTCTTCTTGAGTCAATTATGTTGAATTATACACTTTTCTATAAAACTGTCCATTCCTTCTACTCACTGGCATAAATCATTAACATATATAGTATTCGTTAATGATTAAAAACTCTCTATATGTATACATTTTTCCAAGTTTACATTCCTAATATTGCCTATTTGTGCCTTTTCTTTTTTCTTTATTGGTCTTACCAAATATTTGACTATTACATTAACCTTTGTGAAGAACCAGCTTTTTGTTTCATTACTCATCTTGCTATTTTGTGTATTTTATATTTTATTAATTTCTGCTTTCATCTTCATTTCTTCTCTCCTTCTACATTCTTTGAGTTTACCGGTTGTGTGCTGGAAGCAGCTCATATCAGCTAATGAGAACTGATTGTAACATTTTCATGAAATTTGCCATCTGGTTGTTAAAGACAGCCATTATTAAAAATTAAATTATATAAAATTACAATTAAAAATAAAGTTAATAAACATTCCAAACTTGTCACTTAGTTTACTACATTTTACTATTATTCATGCTCTTGAGGTTATTTAGTTCTATTACACATGAATGAAGGAGATGCTGTAGATGTGCTACTACTATGCATCTTTTCCCAGTGATGTTATGTTGCCAGCTTGAAATTGACCACAATTTAAATCACAGTAATTTGTATATGCTGTCAATTAGGGTCTGATTTATTGTGTTGGTGATTGTCTAGACTTAAGAAAGTGATAAAGAAAACATTAATAATGCAGATTGAAGTTAAAACTGTGCTGTGTCTGTAACTATTACATTTTTGAATAGCACAAAATATGGAGGAAATATTCTTCCAGTATTTGAAAACTATTATCTGAGTCAACAAATAAGTTACTCTTATTACTGACAAGTGAGTGAAGTTCCTACATAAGTTTTTGTTGTTTCTTTTCTGTCTTGATCATTAACATAAATGAAAATATCAACCAATATTCATGGTGGAACTACACTAAAAAATCTGATTGTTAAACATTTACCAGCACAGGGCTGCTTTATTCTCTTATTCTTTTACCATCTTGAATTGAACATTTTACTTATTAATTTTCAGTGTTTCTTGTTTTGTAATAAATGCCTTTATATCTTTATATTTCTTTCTAATTACCACTTTGGCTAGTGGTGTGCTGGTAAACAGACTCTGAAAAAAAAGTTAAAGGAAAAAAAAGGGGGGGAAGCCCTGATTTGCAGCATTTGCTGATTTTAATAGTATGAATGCTCCCACCATGGCTGATTTCAAGCTATGTAACAACTTGCTGGCAAAATTCCTGAATATTTAAAACCAAGGTTTGGGAGCTGGTATAAAGGAGTTCTTGTCAACTGCTAATAAGCTATATGGCATAGCTTCTTATATGTAGCATTTCTTTATCAATCAGTTATAAACATTTGATAATTTTCAAAAATGTGTATTTCCTAATACCTGAGAATTTAGAAGTGCATATTTATAGTTTGAAGTCTATGACTTTTTGAGGGGCTTCTTTTGGTTATTTATTTCTCATTTTATTGCATTATGGTTGAAGAATGAGGTACTATATTCACATTTTGTTTTTCAAAATTTTTGTGTCCTAGAATGTGTTCAGTTTTTGCAAGTTTCCCTTATGTGCTTAAAAAGTTTTGTTTTTCATTTGGTAGATGCAGGATTTTTAAAAAATATAGCTTTTATGTTTTTTAGAAGTTTTGGGTTCATAACAAATTAAGTAGAATGTACAGTGAGTTCCCATATACTCCCTCCCACTGACATGCACATCCTCCCCCAATATCAACAACCTGCACCAGTGTTAAATTTGTTGCAATCAATCAATCAGTTAGAGTTAATCAATCGTTGAACCAACTTTCACACATTAGCACCCAAAGTCCATAGTTTATATTAGAGGTCACTCTTGGTTTCATAGGTTCTATGGGTTTTGACAATATATAATGACATGTGTTCACCATTATAGTATTGTACAGAAAAGTTTCCTTGCCATAAAAATCCCTGGTGCTCTACTCATTCATTTGTCCCTTTCTTCAATCTCCTGACAACCACTGCATTTTTACTGTCTCCAGAGTTTTGCCTTTTCTAGGATGTCATATAGTTAAAATCATATAGTATGTGGCCTCATCAGATTGGTCAGTGTTTTTTTTTTATATATGTACTTATTAGCTCAATTTTATTATCTTATTCAAATCTTATATACATATCCCTGTTAACTTTTGTCTACTTTGTCACTTCCTGATTGGACTGTGTTAAAATCTCTCACTGTGATTATGGACTTGGTTATTTCGCATTTGAATTTTGTCAGCTTTCACTTCAGATATTTTGGAGCTATATTTTTAGATGCACTGAAATTGTTGTCTTTCAGTGGATGACTATTTGTTAATTAAATGGTATGTCTCTTTGTCTTCATTAATGCTTTTCACCTTAAATTCCTTTTTGTGTATTCTTTTTCCATCTCCTCCCCACTTTTATTTTAACTTCTCTGATTAATGATATTTTAGGTGTGTTTCTTTTTTTTTTAATTTTTTTATTTATTTATGATAGTCACAGAGAGAGAGAGAGAGAGGCAGAGACACAGGCAGAGGGAGAAGCAGGCTCCATGCACCGGGAGCCTGATGTGGGATTCGATCCCGGGTCTCCAGGATCGCGCCCTGGGCCAAAGGCAGGCGCCAAACCGCTGCGCCACCCAGGGATCCCCAGGTGTGTTTCATATAGACAACACATAGCTGAATTTTTAATATCTAATCTGAGTGTCTCTGAATTCAAATAGGCATTTCTAATCCATTTACATTTATTGTGACTATTGATGTAGTACTTTTGTGTTTTCTGACTACCAGGTTTTTCCTTTGCTCTGCTTTTTTCCCTTCTCTTTCATGTCACACTATTTAAGGGCATTGAGTTTTTCAGGTTGACTTGGAGTGGGGACCACATAATTGCTATCCTCAGGCCAGTAACTAGGCTTTTTTCAAAGAATATACTTTTTCCATTTCTCTGCATTTTATCTTCCCCAGTTACATCATATCTAACTCTGCTATACCCAGAATTTACAACCCTGACTTCTATCTTCTTTTGAGCATTAAAATTCTAGATCCTAAGACCTATATCTGGTTCACTTATCTATTTGTGACACAAGTCTTCAAATCCTACCTACCACTTTGGATATTTTCTCTGTTTCTGGTGCCTGGAGATTTCTTTTCTTCTTCTCAAGATCAGGTATGCATTAATACTTTTATATCTGGCATTTTTACAAATTTGGAATGTATAAGTTTGTGGTATATGTATATGCATGTCTGTGTGTATTGCTGAGATGTTGGATTACTTCCTACATCAGCCAAGGCTTTGATCTCAAGTGAAAAACAAGTCTGTGCTCTTAACCACTAGGCTCTACTCCTGCCAGTGTTGTTTTCCCTATTAGGCTTCCAATATTATCCTTGATGTTTCTGTGCACTTTATAGATAAAGAGCCAGAATTTGTGAGATACACTTTCTCTATATAGTATAAATAAACCTATCTGTCACATTTGAAGTTAGCAAGTATGGAAAACAAGTTAGCAAATTAATTATCCTTCATTTACTTTCCAAATGAGCCGATTATTTCCTTCGTTATCTAATAATTTGTTTTTTTTTATTCAGGACCTTAATAAATGAAGACATTCACCTACTATATTAGTTATAAATTACCTTTCACTGGACACCAGGGTGCCAAATTCAGACAGTTCCTTTTTACATAAATAAGGCCTAAAGTTTGATGAAGAAACTAAAATTTCGTTCTTAAAATTAGAGTGTAAGCAGGATTCTATATAGATATGCTGTTTATTCCTGCTGTGGACATTTTGCTTTGACTAATATATTTAGAGGACTGAAGATGAACACCTGTTTCTCTAGTGGTTCTCTTTTGTACAGTGACCTTTGCCTCGCCCATATAAATACACACATGGTGATTAAGCTGTCAGATATCACAGGAAACTTTTTCAGGGGTGAGGACAATGAATCACTTTTGGAATTTCTCACTTATGGTCCCCCAATGTCTGCCATCCAGCTATTTCTTTGCCCACTCTTTTATTAAGCCAGAGTCTCCAAATGGGCCACTAATATTGTGGTATTTGAGGATTCTCTATCAAGCATAGGGCTTGGATTAGATCATCTCTTACTAAAAGCCCTCCCAATTCTGACATTTTATGGGCTCATATTTCACTGCCAGTTTCCATGATAGAGGACAGATATCACATGATATTGAGTTTGTGCTTAGGAAAGTGTCAATGCTCATGTTTATTGCCACAATAGGACTTAACACAAAGCTATTTATCAGTAGAGAACTCACTATGCCCCAGAGCTTTTCCTTTTTGTGGAAGAAAAGGGAAGGAGGCTAACATTCATTGAGTTATCACATAGCATATATTATCTTAGTTGAAACTTACTACCTATGAAGGAGATGCTATGTCTCCCTTTTACAAGAAAATAAGTTTGAGAGAATGGAAATGATTTGCTCGATATTGCTTATCTAGTAAGTAGTGGAAATGAGATTGGAATTTAAGTCCTTCTTGTTTCAAAGTTTTTCCACAGCTCATGCTACCTGTCCATCCATCCATCAATTTATTTCTCATATAGTTATTAAGCACCCACTATGTGCCAGGTAGGCACTGTGGATACAGTGGGAAATAAAATAGACAAGATCTAGGGCATCTGGGTAGCTCAGTCGGTTAAGTGTCTGCCTTTGGCTCAGGTCATGATCCTGTGGTCCTGGGATTGAGCCCCACATTGGGTTCCCTGCTCAGTGGGGGTCTGCTTCTCCCTCTCTCTCTGCCCCTCCTGCTGCTAATGCTCTTTCTCTCGCTCTCTCTCTCAAATGAATAAATATTTTAAAAAATAGACAAGATCCTTGCTCTCTATCATGTTTTTTTTTAAATATTTTATCCATTCATTTGAAATAGAGGGAGAGCAGGAGCAGGGGGAGAGGTACAAGTAGAGGGAGAAGCAGACTCCCCACTGAGCTGGGAGCTCAATATGGGGCTTAATCCAAGGACCCAGAGATCATGACCTGAGCCAAAGGCTGATGCTTAACCATATGAGTGACCCAGGCATCCTCCATGGGTTTTTTACGGTATTAAATTATCCTAAATATGGTAGGCCACAGGACAATAAGCATCCCCATGGGGATCCCTGGGTGGCGCAGCGGTTTAGCGCCTGCCTTTGACCCAGGGCGCGATCCTGGAGACCCGGGATCGAATCCCACGTCAGGCTCCCGGTGCATGGAGCCTGCTTCTCTCTCTGCCTGTGTCTCTGCCTCTCTCTCTCTGTGTCTATCATGAATAAATAAATAAAATCTAAAAAAAAAATAAGCATCCCCATGGCTGCAGTAAGATTCAAACAGATGACTTGATTGTAAAGATCCTGGAGAGGAATGGTAAGATCTGGTTAACATTGGTCTGGAGAAGGACTAATCATCTGATTTGGTCATTCGTTTGTTAGGACTCCCAAAATACCCAATCACATTTGAGCAAAATTAACATCAAAGTGTTATGGTAGGGACTTAACACTTCTCAGGTGTACATGCCTCTAAGAAAACTTTTATTGAGGTTTAAATACTTATCATAAAATTCACCCATTTTAAATATATACCCAATGGTTTTTAGTGCATTCCAAGGGTTGCAAACTATCACCACAATCCAGTTTCAGAACACTTTCATCACCTTTGAAAGAAACCACATAAACATTATCAGTCACTTCCATTCCTGCTGTTCCCTCCCTCTCTACTCCAACCCCAGGAAACTACTCATCTATTTTCTGCCTCTATGGATTTGCCTATTCTAGACATTTTACATAAATGGAATCATGTAACATATGACGCTTTGTGACTTGCTTGTTTTACTTAGCATAACGCTTTCAACATTTATCCAAGTTGTAGCATAATTCAGTACTTCATTCTATTTTATGGCCAAATAAAACTCCACTGTATGATTTACCACATTTTATTTATCCATTCATCAGCTGACAGACATTTGGGTCATTTCCACCTATTGTGAATAATGGTGTTGTGAAACTTTTGTACCAGTTTTTGTTTGGATAGTCAGTTTCAATTCTTAATTTTGATAGATATTTAGGAGTGGAATTACTTGATTCTGTGTTAATTTTATGCTTAAAATATTAATGAACTATCAAACTGTTTTTCCATGGAGGCTCCACCATTTTACATTCCCATCAACAATGTATGTTCAAGTTCCTCCACATTCTCACCAAAATTTTATTTTATTTTTAAGATTTTTATTTATTTATTCATGAGAGACACAGAGAGAGGCAGAAACATAGGCAGAGGGAGAAGCAGGCTCCCTGCAGGGGAGGACTTGATCCCAGGACCCCGGGATCACGACCCGAGGCAAAGGCTGATGCTCAACCACTGAGCCACCCAGGGCACCAGCCACCAGGTTGGTGCCCCTCTCACCACATTTTATAAGCCTATTTAAAGTAGTCTTTATAGCACTTTAATAATAATAACAACAATATTATTAGCCAGCATTCCCTTTGTGTCAGATACTCTTCTGAGTACTTTATGTAAATGAACTTACTAATTCTTCATAGAACTCTATGACATAGGAACTCTTATTTCAGATGAATAAATTCAGGCACAGAGAAGAAATATAAATTGCCCAAACTCACACAATTAAAAAATATCAGAGCCAAGACTTGAATCTAGGAAGTTTGACCCTAAAATGTATACTCTTGACAAATAGACAATAGGCCTCTTTAATAATAGATAATAGCTCACATTCTGAGTGTTTTATACCCATTTCCTGACTTCATCTCAAAAATGCCAATGAATTAGGTATTATTTTATCCCCTTCCATCCCACAGATTCAGCGACTAAGCCATAGAAAGGTTAAGTACTTACTCAAGGTCACATGGTTTGTATCTGCAAGACTAAGATGCAAAACCTGGTGAAGCGTACTTCACCCCTATGCTCTTGGGAACAGAGCTGGAGCTCAAGCAACTTCAATGGTAGAAACGGAAGGGAAAACAATACATATAAGTAGTCTGTACACTTAGGTAATAAAAGCTACAAGAAACAGGATCGCCTCCACCCTACTGAATTTTCAGTGACACCTGCTTGCAAATAACTGCAATTAAAAAAGTAATGCAAAATTAGCTGAGAGGTTTAGGTGGAACTCAGTGACATGGGGGATGGGCTTTTTTTAGTAGATAAGTAGAACATTGTCCAAATTGGAATGCATTTCCCCTGGATCATCATCAGCTGTCATTGTTGCTAAAGCAGAAGCAATGACTCACTTTCAAAATGGTTTCTACTGTTTTAAAAAGTTAAGTTACAGGGGCACCTGGGTGGCTCAAACATCAGACTGTTTGATTCTGGCTCAGGTCATGATCTCAGGGTCATGAGACTAAGCCCCAGATAGAGCTCCACACTGGAGATGGAGACTGCTTGAGATTCTCTCTCCCTCTCCCCTTGCCCCTCCCTCTCCAAAAAACGTTTTAAAAATTAACAGTTACATTTGATATTTTGTATTTTTCAGGTAAGAAATAAATGACAGGGGACACTTGGTGGCTCAGGACTCCTGGTGGCTCAAAAGTTGAGCATCTGCCTTCGGCTCAGGGAGTGATCCTGGAGCACAGGGATTGAATCCCACAGAAAAAAAGATTTGAAGTTCTAGCCCACAGTTGAAGTTGTAAAGTATTTCCCAATATTTTCTAAACTTGTCCTCACCATTTCATCCATCAAATCAAGTACATTATCCATGGAGTCTGTTATTTCTTTTTGTAATCTTTTTTTTAATTTATTTTTTATTGGTGTTCAATTTACCAACATACAGAATAACCCCCAGTGCCCGTCACCCATTCACTCCCACCCCCCGCCCTCCTCCCCTTCTACCACCCCTAGTTCGTTTCCCAGAGTTAGCAGTCTTTACGTTCTGTCTCCCTTTCTGATATTTCCCACACATTTTTTCTCCCTTCCCTTATATTCCCTTTCACTATTATTTATATTCCCCAAATGAGTGAGAACATATAATGTTTGTCCTTCTCCGACTGACTTACTTCACTCAGCATAATACCCTCCAGTTCCATCCACGTTGAAGCAAATGGTGGGTATTTGTCATTTCTAATAGCTGAGTAATATTCCATTGTATACATAAACCACATCTTCTTTATCCACTCTTCTTTCGATGGACACCGAGGCTCCTTCCACAGTTTGGCTATTGTGGACATTGCTGCTAGAAACATCGGGGTGCAGGTGTCCCGGCGTTTCATTGCATCTGAATCTTTGGGGTAAATCCCCAACAGTGCAATTGCTGGGTCGTAAGGCAGGTCTATTTTTAACTCTTTGAGGAACCTCCAAACAGTTTTCCAGAGTGGCTGCACCAGTTCACATTCCCACCAACAGTGTAAGAGGGTTCCCATTTCTCCGCATCCTCTCCAACATTTGTGGTTTCCTGCCTTGTTAATTTTCCCCATTCTCACTGGTGTGAGGTGGTATCTCATTATGGTTTTGATTTGTATTTCCCTGATGGCAAGTGATGCAGAGCATTTTCTCATATGCATGTTGGCCATGTCTATGTCTTCCTCTGTGAGATTTCTCTTCATGTCTTTTGCCCATTTCATGATTGGATTGTTTGTTTCTTTGGTGTTGAGTTCTTTATAGATCTTGGAAACGAGCCCTTTATCTGATATGTCATTTGCAAATATCTTCTCCCATTCTGTAGGTTGTCTTTTAGTTTTGTTGACTGTATCCTTGGCTGTGCAAAAGCTTCTTATCTTGATGAAGTCCTAATAGTTCATTTTTGCTTTTGTTTCTTTTGCCTTTGTGGATGTATCTTGCAAGAAGTTACTGTGGCCAAGTTCAGAAAGGGTGTTGCCTGTGTTCTTCTCTAGGATTTTGATGAAATCTTGTCTCACATTTAGATCTTTCATCCATTTTGAGTTTATCTTTGTGTATGGTGCAAGAGAGTGGTCTAGTTTCATTCTTCTGCATGTGGATGTCCAATTTTCCCAGCACCATTTATTGAAGAGACTGTCTTTCTTCCAATGGATAGTCTTTCCTCCGTTATGGAATATTAGTTGACCATAAAGTTGAGGGTCCACTTCTGGGTTCTCTATTCTGTTCCATTGATCTATGTGTCTGTTTTTGTGCCAGTACCACACTGTCTTGATGACCACAGCTTTGTAGTACAACTTGGAATCTGGCATTGTGATGCCCCCAGCTATGGTTTTCTTTTTTAAAATTCCCCTGGCTATTCGGGGTCTTTTCTGATTCCACACAAATCTTAAAATAATTTGTTCTAACTCTCTGAAGAAAGTCCATGGCATTTTGATAGGGATTGCATTAAACGTGTAAATTGCCCTGCGTAACATTGACATTTTCACAATATTAATTCTGCCAATCCACAAGCATGGAATATGTTTCCATCTCTTTGTGTCTTCCTCAATTTCTTTCAGAAGTGTTCTATAGTTTTTAGGGTATAGATCCTTTACCTCTTTGGTTAGGTTTATTCCTAGGTATCTTATGATTTTGGGTGCAATAGTAAGTGGGATTGACTCCTTAATTTCTCTTTCTTCAGTATTACTGTTAGTGTATAGAAATGCCACTGACTTCTGGGCATTGATTTTGTACCCTGCCACACTGCCAAATTGCTGTGTGAGTTCTAGCAATCTTGGGGTGGAGGCTTTTGGGTTTTCTATGTAGAGTATCATGTCATCGGTGAAGAGGCAGAGTTTGACTTCTTTTGCCAATTTGAATGCCTTTTCTTTCTTTTTGTTGCCTGATTGCTGAGGCTAGGACTTCCAGTACTATGTTGAATAGCACTGGTTAGAGTGGACATCCCTGTCTTGCTCCTGATCTTAGGGGAAAGGCTCCCAGTGCTTCCCCATTGAGAATGATATTTGCTGTGGGCTTTTCGTAGATGGCTTTTAAGATGTTGAGGAATGTTCCCTCTATCCCTACACTCTGAAGAATTTTGATCAGGAATGGATGCTGTATTTTGTCAAATGCTTTCTCTGCATCTAATGAGAGGATCATATGGTTCTTGGTTTTTCTCTTGCTGATATGATCTATCTCATTGATTGTTTCACGAGTGTTGAACCAGCCTTGTGTCCCGGGGATAAATCCTACTTGGTCATGGTGAATAATTTTCTTAATGTATTGTTGGATCCTATTGGCGTATCTTGTTGAGAATTTTTGCATCCATGTTCATCAGGATATTGGTCTATAATTCTCCTTTTTGGTGGGGTCTTTGCCTGGTTTCAGAATTAAGGTGATGCTGGCCTCATAGAACGAATTTGGAAGTACTGCATCTCTTTCTTTCCAAACAGCTTTAGGAGAATAGGTATGATTTCTTCTTTAAACGTTTGTTAGAATTCCCCTGGGAAGCCATCAGGCCCTGGACTCTTGTGTCTTGGGAGGTTTTGAACGACTGCTTCAATTTCCTCCCTGGTTATTGATCTGTTCAGGTTTTCAATTTCTTCCTGTTCCAGTTTTGGTAGTTTGTGGCTTTCCAGGAATGCATCCATTTCTTCTAGATTGCCTAATTTATTGGCGTATAGCTGTTCATAATATGTTTTTAAAATCGTTTGTATTTCTTTGGTGTTGGTAGTGATCTCTCCTTTTTCATTCATGATTTTATTAATTTGAGTCTCCTCTCTCTTCTTTTTAATAAGGCTGGCTAATGGTTTATCTATCTTATTAATTCTTTCAAAGAACCAACTCCTGGTTCTGTTCATCTGTTCCACAGTTCTTCTGGTCTCGATTTCGTTGAGTTCTGCTCGAATCTTTATTAACTCTCTTCGTCTCCTGGGTGTAGGATCTATTTGCTGTTTTTTCTCTAGCTCCTTTAGGTGTAAGGTTAGCTTTTGTACTTGAGTTCTTTCCAGTTTTTTTTTTTTTTTTTTTTTTTTTTTTTTCTTTCTTTCTTTCTTTCTTTCCAGTTTTTGAATGGATGCTTGTATTGCGATGTATTTCCCCCTCAGGACTGCTATTGCTGCATCCCAAAGATTTTGAATGGTTGTATCTTCATTCTCATTAGGTTCCATGAATCTTTTTAAATCTTCCTTAATTTCCTGGTTGACCCTCATCTTTTAGCAGGATGGTCCTTAACCTCCACGTGTTTGAGGTCCTTCCAAACTTCTTGTTGTGATTTAGTTCTAATTTCAAGGCATTATGGTCTGAGAATATGCAGGGGACGATCCCAATCTTTTGGTATCGGTTCAGACCCAATTTGTGACCCAGTATGTGGTCTATTCTGGAGAAAGTTTCATGTGCACTTGAGAAGAATGTGTATTCAGTTGAGTTTGGATGTAAAGTTCTGTAGATATCTGTGAAATCCATCTGGTCCAGTGTATCATTTAAAGCTCTCGTTTCTTTGGAGATGTTTTGCTTAGAAGACCTATCGAGTATAGAAAGAGCTAGATTGAAGTCACCAAGTATAAGTGTATTATTATCTAAGTATTTCTTCACTTTGGTTAATAATTGATTTATATATTTGGCAGCTCCCACATTCGGAGCATATATATTGAGGATTGTTAAGTCCTCTTGTTGAATAGATCCTTTAAGTATGATATAGTGTCTCTCTTCATCTCTCACTACAGTCTTCGGGGTAAATTTTAGTTTATCTGATATAAGGATGGCTACCCCTGCTTTCTTTTCAGGACCATTGGAATGGTAAATGGTTCTCCAACCTTTTATTTTCAGACTGTAGGTGTCCTTCTGTCTAAAATGAGTCTCTTGTAGAGAGCAAATAGATGGGTCCTGCTTTTTTATCCAGTTGAAACCCTGCGCCTTTGGATGGGGTCATTAAGCCCGTTCACGTTCAGAGTTACTATTGAGAGATATGAGATTAGTGTCATCATGATATCTATTCAGTCCTTGTTTTTGTGGATTGTCCCACTGAACTTTTTCTTAAAGGGGAATTTTAAGAGTCCCCCTTAAAATTTCTTGCAGAGCTGGTTTGGAGGTCACATATTCTTTCAGTTGCTGCCTGTCTTGGAAGCTCTTTATCTCTCCTTCCATTTTGAATGAGAGCCTTGCTGGATAAAGTATTCTTGGTTGCATGTTCTTCTCACTTAGGACCCTGAATATATCCTGTCAGCCCTTTCTGGCCTGCCAGGTCTCTGTGGAGAGGTCTGCTGTTACCCTAATACTCCTCCCCATAAAAGTCAGGGATTTCTTATCTCTTGCTGCTTTAAGGATCTTTTCTTTATCTTTGGAATTTGCAAGCTTCACTATTAAATGTCGAGGTGTTGAACGGTTTTTATTGATTTTATGGGGGATCTCTCTATTTCCTGGATCTGAATGCCTGTTTCCCTTCCCAAATTAGGAAAGTTTTCAGCTAGAATTTGTTCAAATACATATTTTGGCCCTCTGTCCCTTTCGGCGCCCTCGGGAACACCAATTAAACATAGGCTTTTCTTCCTCAGGCTGTCGTTTATTTCCCTTAATCTATCTTCATGGTCTTTTAATTGTTTGTCTCTTTTTTTCCTCAGTTTCCCTCTTTGCCATCAACTTGTCTTCTATGTTACTCACTCACTCGTTCTTCCACCTCATTAACTCTCGTCGTTAGGACTTCTAGTTTGGATTGCATCTCATTCAATTGATTTTTAATTTCTGCCGGATTAGCTCTAAATTCTGCAGTCATGAAGTCTCTTGAGTCCTTTATGCTTTTTTCTAGAGCCACCAGTAGGTGTATAATAGTGCTTCTGAATTGGCTTTCTGACATTGAATTGTAATCCAGATTTTGTAACTCTGGGAGAGAGGACTGTTTCTGATTCTTTCTTTTGAGGTGAGGTTTTCCTTCTAGTCATTTTGCTCAGTGCAGAGTGGCCAAAAGCAAGTTGTATTGGGAAAAGGAGAAAACGAGAGGAGAGAAAGAAGGAAAGAAAAGAGAAAGAGGAAAAAAAAGGAAGAAAAAAACGAAAAAAAAAAGAAGAAAAAGAGAAAGAAAAAGAAAGAAAGGAAAAAAGGGGTGTTGGGGAAGGAAACAAATCAAAAAGCAAAACAAAACAAAACAAAACAAAACAAAAACAACAACAACAAAAAAAAAAACACGGGGGAGTATCTTCTGATTCTGTATACTTTAAGTCCCTTAACTTCCCCTGGAACTTGTCCGTCTAGCTGGTCTTCTGGGGGAGGGGCCTGTTGTGCTGATTTTCAGGTGTTAGCACTTGGGGGAGCTGCTCTGCCCCCTGCCTGGTGCAGGGCTCAGTGGGGGTTGTTTACCCCATGAGGCCCCAGGAGGAACAACGCCAGTGGCGGGGTCAGCTCTGGAGCCCTGGAGTCAGCCCCCGCAGTAACTCCGGAGCTCTCCGTCTGCAGGGTAGAGGCTCCGGGGCGGGGCCGCTGATCTGCTCAGCTCGGGGCAGGAGCGTCCTTGCTGTCCTGGGCCCTCCCGGCCTCTGCCTGTCCCGGGGGAGGCTGGATCCTGGGCTGTGTCCGGGCGCCCGGTGCTCCTGGTCTGCGCTGTTGGATTCGCCCTCCCGGCCGTGCAGCCCCCTCTGCGGAGCCGCCGCCCGAGCACCTCCGAGCTCCTCCGGGTCCCTCCATGCGCGCTGCAGCCCTTAGGGAGTTCGGAGCACTCTCCTGGGCGCGCAGGTGTCTGTTAGTGTCCCAGGGAGCCTGAGGGCATCCCCGCCCTCCTGGGGTCCTGCTCCAACTCCCTGCGAGCCCCTTTCTGCCCGGAAAGTTGGTTCAGCTCCTGCTTCTCCGGGACGGGGCTCTCCTGTCCTGGGGACACTCGCCCCGGCCTCAGCCCATCTCCTCGCGGGGCCCCTCCCCCTTGGATGCCTTCTGTTTCTTTCTTTTTTCCCGTCTTCCTACCTTGGTAGAAGCACGAACTCTTCTCATTGTAGCATTCCAGGTGTTCTCTCTTTAATTCTCAGGCTGAATTCATAGATTTTCAGGAAAATTTGAAGGTTTTTTAGGTAATTTGGTGGGGACAGGTGATTTGGAGACCCTACTCTTCAGCCATCTTGCCCCTCACCCCTCTTTTTTTAATCTTAAAGATTTTATTTATTCATGAGAGACACAGAGAGACAGATTGGCAGAGACATAGGCAGATGGAGAAGCAGGCTCCCTGCAGGGATCCTGATGAGGGTACTATCTCTGGACCCAAGGATCACACCCTGAGCCAAAGACAGATACTCTATAGCTTAGCCACCCAGGTGTCTCTAGAACTTCAAATCTTAAGGTTGATTTTTACTTTATCAAACTGACTAAGTCTGTGTGGTGGATAAGGACCTTGCTGCTTACTAGCTTCAATCAAGCTACTTAATTTTTAATTTTTCTCTATCTCAGTTCCCCTCTCTGTAAATGGGCATCATAATACCTATTACATGGACTTGTACAGAGGATTGAAATGGATGAATATGTATAAAATGCTTAGAACACTTTCTGGCATATCTAAATAAGTGTTTGCTGCTTATATAATAGTAGTTGTAGTAATAATAATTATTGTCATACAAAAATACTGAATGTTGCCAGGGAAGAGACAGGAGCATAAATTTTAAAATGTACCTACCCTGAAATCCCACTTTTAGATAATTTTCTTAAATAATTACATGCTCAATTACAAGTATGTTCATTGCAACTATGTTTATGTAACAAAAAACTGGAGGTCCTAAATAATGTAGACCTGCATGTCTTGACAAGGAATAATCTTTACAATGTATGGCTCAGGGAAAAAATTCAGGCCATAAAATAGTACATTATGATCCCTTGTTTTGAAAAATATGTGTATTTTTGGGGATCCCTGGGTGGCGCAGCGGTTTGGCGCCTGCCTTTGGCCCAGGGCGCGATCCTGGAGACCCGGGATCGAATCCCACATCGGGCTCCCGGTGCATGGAGCCTGCTTCTCCCTCTGCCTGTGTCTGCCTCTCTCTCTCTCTCACTGTGTGCCTATCATAAAATAAAAATAATAAAAAAAAAATTTTGAAAAATATGTGTATTTTCATGCTTGAAGAAAGGTCTGGAATATCAATATATGAACATTAGCTTTCCCTGGGCTGTTGATCATTTTGATGCCCTCCCAGTTATTTATATTCTACTCATTTTGTTCTCAATGAGCAGGTATTATTTGTGTAATTTTAAACAGTCATTTCAAAACGTTGAAGCCTGCCAGTGTCTGATTGGCCTCACCTGGCAGCGAGTTTGGTCACTAATGGATGTTGCCCAGATTGTATATGAGGCACTTTACATTCTCTACAGCCATCCAGGGACAGAATCTCAATTAGAGCATCAAGGTCTGCCTTCTGTGGCCCCTTGAGGTGTGGAGTCCACCTATGATCTGCTGTGGATTTGCATAAATTAAATGTCCACTGGATAGCTGCCATTGTCTTGAAAAATAGAATGTGATCAGCATGGGGGAGGAAAGGAAAGGGAAAATTTGCTTTTGTTTCATGGCACCCTCTTCCTGTTAATGCTGATTCAAGACTGCTTTGACCACAGCTCTGTTGTGGTTTGGTAATTTCCATGGCTGCTGCTTCTTCTTTTTTATGATGGGGAAAACAGTTTGAGCAGGAGTTTCTTCCATGAGTGGCACTCCTTAGTAAAAGAGATGTCCTACAGCTGGTCATGTGCTGTCGGAGGTGCACAGGCTCAGAATCACAGAATTTTCAAGAGAGGGGGGCTTTAGGGACTCAGCCCCATGCTGCTGCGACCATTATAAATCCATGCCAACCTTTCCAGTGTCAGGGAGACCTTCCTTTGCCCTTCCAGGTCCTTATAGATGGACTAAGAATCAAATTGATAGGAGACAGATTAACAAGAGGAAATCAGATTTAATGGCGTACTTACAGGGAATCCAGACAGACAAGGAAAGTCTGAAGGCAATGAGGCAAGGAAGCTTTATATGAGCTAAGGGGAGGAGTAAGGCAAAAGGTGATATTTTGAAAAACAAAGGTTGCCCTATTATGCAGATAATTTTCTTAGGTCAAAGGGAGAGCATAGGCTTTCCTTTCTGAGGTGAATTTGGGCTGTTGAGGACCTGGAAGAGAGCTTTTCTAGCATATGCTGGGTTTTGATTACTTTTAACTCAAAATAGTGTTCCTGCCAAAGTGGCCCATCCTGGGGCAACCTGCCTTCAGCTCCTCCTACATAAGAAACAAAAAGTTTGGGGCACTTGAGTGGCTCAGTGGTTGAGTGTCTGCTTTTGGATCAGGTCCTGATGCTGGGGGTGGGGGAGGGGGTTGTTCCTGGGATCAAGCCTCTCGCATGGGGCTCCCTGCAGGGAGCCTTCTTGTACCTCTGCCTATGTCTCTGCCTCTCTTTCTGTGTCTCCCATGAATAAATAAATAAAAATCTTTTTAAAAAAATAGTGAGCTGGAGCTTACATTCTAGCGGAGAGAAAGGCAATATATAAGTAATATAAAGCCAGGCACTAGTAAGTGCTATGAAGAAAACAGAGCAGGGTATGGGATGCTTCTTTAGATGGGATAGTCAAGGAAGGCTTTTCTCCTTGTTGCTGGGTGCACTGGGGAGACCCCAGGTCCTGGAGCCTGTCCTAAAGATGTTACTGAAGGTTTTTGTTCTCCTCAGGAGAAAGAATTCAAGGACAGACGCAACAACAAGTGGGGAAATTTGTTAAAATGAAAGTATACTCTAGAGATAGAGAGAGAACGAGAGCTGCATGCCCTGAGGTTGGGTTTCTTCCTTTTCCATCATGGCACCTGCCATCTTGATTTGCTCTGGGTTCTTGTGAAGTGTGCCCAAAAGAGGCCTCTGACTTCTGATACCTGGCCATGACTTCCTCTTTGCTGATCTCCAGGTATTCTGTTAGAACCTAACTAACTATCTAACATCAGTTGACACTTGAGCAGGTAGCTGAATGGAAGAGACTAGAGCATGATCAGAGGCAATCCTGGGGCTGAAATGTATTTTAAATAGTTACCTCATATCAATTTCCAGAATTTGTTGCCACTCATGGCAGAAAGGTTCCCCTGATTCCAGAAGGAGAGATGACCAGGTTCAGGCAAGTAGCAGGAAGCATTTCACAGCCCATATCAGAAAGTAAGAGTCAGAGCATCACTCAGGCCACAGCAGACAAAGACTTAGAATGCCCATACCAGGATGGCCTGGGTCAGGAACAAAACTCAGCATTGAGACTCAATTCCTCAGCCTCTCAGGCTTTCTGCTGGAGAAGTTATTTGCCCCTGCTAATCTCCTCTACTCTTCCTTTGTACCCTTACCCTACTCACCCAATACAGTGACAGAAAGATCTGGATGAGCTCCACATTACACAGAGCAACATTTTAAAACCATGGAACTAGATACTTTAAAGCCTGCCCCAGGAAGGCACAAGCCCTGGTTGTCAGGGAATTGAGGGAGCATCTAACTGAAAGGATGAGAGGAGCAAACCAGAAGGCCACTTCTACTCATTAGAGCCAGAGCACAAGCCAGTGGTGGGGAGATAGGGAGAGAAACCAGGTAAACCCAAAGAGGCCTCAGGGAAGATAGTACCTAAATAGAACTAACTCTGAGCAAACATGGAGGTCAACAGTGGCTGTGTTTGTCCCCCTTTTAGGACCCCTAAATGAGAGGTGTTTCTAGCACCCCTCATTTAGCTTCCATCCCGATGCTGAGTTTGTTCTCAATCAATGGTCTCCTAATCTCACCAAAAAGAGTAACCCATAACATCCCTAAGCACTGGGTTGTAAACTGAGTTCCCCAGGGTCCCAGGGTTCTGAGATGATGCTTTAGGAGCTGCTGTGGCAGACAAGTAGGGAAGGCTGAGCAGGTGGGCTCTGGGATCCCCAGTTTTGCTAAACAGATAAATTATATTTGTGTCTGTTATACATACAGGTTGCTAGGCAAAGGTCCAGCTCTTTATTTTTTTTTTTTTTTTTTTTTTTTTTTTAATTTTTATTTATTTGTGATAGTCACAGAGAGAGAGAGAGAATGAGGCAGAGACACAGGCAGAGGGAGAAGCAGGCTCCATGCACCGGGAGCCCGACGTGGGACTCGATCCCGGATCTCCAGGATCGCGCCCTGGGCCAAAGGCAGGCGCCAAACCACTGCGCCACCCAGGGATCCCTCTTTATTTTTTTTTAAAGATTTACTTATTTATTTTAGAGAGGGACAGAGAGAGCGCACGAGAGTGAGGGCAGGAAGGGGCAGAGGGAGATGGAGAGAGAAACTTTAGCAGACTCCTGGCTGAGCAACCAGCACCACATGGGGCTCTATCTCAAGACCCTGATATCAAGATCTGAGCTGAAACCGAGAGTCAGATGCTTCACCACCTGAGCCATCCAGGGCCCCCCGTCCAGCTTCTTTAAACACACATGCACACACACACACACACACACACACACACACACACACACAAAACTAAAATTGTTATCTTAAGGTGTTACTCCTTCTGGGAGGGAATGGAGTCTGGGAGCTACAAGTTAGGGTCCAGGATGAGGCAGCCTGCATATGATTCCGGTTTCATCATGGCAGTGGCCTTGGGAAAATGACTGAGAATTCTCTGAAATTGAGATTTTGGTCATTTTCAAATTACAAAAAATTCTTGGTTCCCTTATATGTTGCCATGAGTATCAGATGCACTGATAGTATATGAAGGGCTTTTATAATGCCTGCCATATCAAAAGGACAAAGTAAATGTTAGCTATTATCAGCTACATTTCTCTTTTTTTAATAGAGATGTAGTGAAATGATGGGACACCTGCACCCCAACGTTCATAGCAGCAATGTCCACAATAGCCAAACCGTGGAAGGAACCACGGTTCATCCATTCATCCTTTAACAGATTAATGAGTAAAGAAGATGTGGTATATGTATACAATGGAATATTCTTGAGCTATCAGAAAGGATGAATACCTACCATTTGCTTCAACATGGATGGAACTAGAGGGCACTATGCTGAGTGATACTTCAGTGATAAGTCAATGGAGAAAGACAATTATTATATTGTTTCAGTCATATGTGGAATATAATAAATAGTGAAAGGGACTATAACGGAAAGGAAGGAAACCGAGTGGGGAAAAATTAGAGAGGAAGACAAACCATGAGAGACTCCTAACTCTGGGAAACAAACAAAGGGTGGCAGAAGGGGAGGTGGGTGGGGGCATGGGGTAACTGTGTGATGGGTACTTAGGAGGGCACTGGATGGGATGAGCACTGGGTGTTATACTATATGTGGCAAATTAAATTTAAATAAAATATTAAAAAATAAAAAATAAAAATAAATTGAATTTAAATTTTAAAAATTAGCTACATTTCTTAAAGTATTCTAGAACCTTACTATTCAAAGCATGGTCCAGTGCTCACCTTGGCAGCACATATACTAAAATTGGAACAAGACAGGATTAGCATGGCCCCTGCTTAAGGATGATATGCAAACTTGTGAAGCATTCCATATTTAAAAACAAAACAAAACACAAAGTGTGGTCCATAGAGCAACATCACCAGCATCCCCTAGGAGCATGTTAGAAATGCAGAGTCTCAGGCTGAAATACAGACCTACAGCATCAGACTCTGTACCTTAACAATATCCACAGGTGATTCATATGCACATGACAGTTCGAGAAACACTAGTTTAGAAGACATTCAAGACCAAAAGAATAGATATTTAATAGTGGTATTCTAGAGGCTATTTGCGGGGCATTACATGTGTTTCCTGGTACCTCTGGTGTGGAAAATTTGCTCATCTTTCAAGGCACAGTTCAAGCATTCCTTCCTCAGTGCAACCTTTCCTGACCCACCTATCCCACCACCCCACCCTCCTGGAACTGAACACTTCTCCCTTTGTCCTCTTCTTGACTTTGAACTGACTTCTATATCATAGTGCCAAAACACATACAGCAGAGTTGGAATGTATACCCAGCAACTCAGATGTGCAAAAATGTTCTCTAGAGCTGAGCTAAACTACCCCCAGGAGCTTCCCATCCTGCTGGGCAGAGAGGAGAGGAAATGCACACACACAATTCATTGTGTCAGTTGAGAGAATCTGCTAGAAAGAATCTGGATAAATGCTGAGTCTTGCATATTTTAACTTCATTTTTCCTCCCTTACAAAACACTGGGTGTGGAAGCAGTGGGTTGAAGACAAGAGTGCCTTGGATCCACGCTCCTTCTTCTGGGTACTCACTATTTTTGGCTATGGAATTTCTGGTCTGGAACAGTCACTACACCCCTGTGCTAATATGTCTACTGAAGTGCAGTGGATCCCTTCTGGCCTTTTAGGGACTTCATTGGTTGTACCTGTTGTTAAATCCATAGCCCTAGCTATTTGTTTCTGTTTGCAAAGCCCCCTGATTTTGTAACCTCTTCATCCCAAACATAGGCCTCTGGTGGCCCACTAGGGGCTCCCTACTCTTTCGAACCTTGGATGTTCTACATGCCACAAGGCCAGCTATGAAGAAACAAGTGTTACATCAGGCCCATGAACTTAGAGACTTGCCACACCTGTTGCTGTCCTACCATCTGGATGCCAGATTGCTCCAGCACCAAGGTAAATGCAGGTTGTCTCCAAGGGGGATTCACATCTTCCCAGTTTGTTCTGGCTGAGGAACTCCCCTCACTGCTTTGGGGGTTTCTACCCGGTCCCTCTGGCATCTGTCCACTTGCTACTCTCCTTCTCTACTGTCTTTTACAGCTCCACATCTCTTCACTTCCTAAGCAGGCGGAACCTTCCTTTGCATCACAGACTGAGTTAATCACGTCTTACATAATCACATCTTATATATAGTAAAACCCCATGCTTTGCTTTGAATATGTAAAGGGAGCTGTTGGTGTTTGCAAATTCTTTTTTTCCCTGATGAAACCTCACTCCTAAAATTATTATCCAACTGAGGTTCTTCGCCAGAACACAGTGACCTCCTTCATCACTCTGATGACCCCTTATGGGTCCCTTCTCTCAATAATATGCTTAAATAGGTAAAATAAAGTGCATAGGATTACAAAGAAAGCCAATGATACTAAAACACAATTATCAAAATATATTTTTAAAAATCGTGATAGAATAGCACCTGTGCCTCTTTGTGAATGGCTTAAATGATAAGATCTAGTGTCAGATCGAGTAACCACCACAATTTCAAACTAATAATGAGGGTCATTAATATTTTGAAAGAACTATTACATTATTAATATGACAGGAAAGTGTCTGTGATAGCTACTGATGGCCAAGTCACAGGTATGGCTAATATAACTGTGGTCTGTTGCCTACATCTATAATGAAAGTCAAAGCTAATTTTTGGCAAGAGATTAATAAACATTAAGATGAACTTTGTCCTTTGTCTACTTTATTTAGCTGGGGATCTCAAGTTTAAAAACAATGTGGTTCTCTTCCTTGGCGCTGCCTGCGGAGGTGGCAGCCATTGATTGCTGGGCATCATGGCTGCCCTCAGACCTCTGGTGAAGCCCAAGATCGTTAAAAAGAGGACCAAGAAGTTCATCCGGCACCAGTCAGACCGATATGTCAAAATTAAGCGCAACTGGCGGAAACCCAGAGGCATTGACAATAGGATACTCAGAAGATTCAAGGGCCAGATCTTGATGCCCAACATTGGTTACAGGAGCAACAAGAAAACAAAGCACATGCTGCCCAGTGGCTTCTGGAAGTTCCTAGTCCACAATGTCAAGGAGCTTGAAGTGCTGCTGATGTGCAACAAATCTTATTGTGCAGAGATTGCTCACAATGTACCCTTCAAGAACCGCTGTGGAAAGAGCAGCCCAGCTGGCCATCAGAGTCACCAATCCCAATGCCAGGCTGTGTACCGAAGAAAATGAATAGACAGCTTATGTGCATGTCATATTTGCGTTAATAAAACCATAAAAGTACAAAAAATAAAAATAATAAAAATAAAAACAATGTGGCTATAGGCTAAAAACCCAAAGCCTAAGTCAGAGCTAAGTAATGACTTCTTGTTCTAGCTGAAATCCACTCTCACTCACAGATTTGGTGACTCTTGGGGCATCAAGATTTGCAGAGAATGAAAGATATATCATTGTAACACTTTTCAAATGGCTATAGTCATTACACTATTTTGTCAGCACTGATTTGTTTCCATATATCCTTCACCAGGACTGTAAGCCCTGGGAGGGGAGGGACTGTGTTTTAGTCAGTGTTGTCTCTGAGGAACTAACCCAACACATGGCAGGAGATCACTAACACATGAAGGAGCAAACCGACAAGCATTGCTGGCAAATATGCAGGACATAGTAGCCTGCTTAGCCATTCATCACTCACTATGCAGCTCCTCTTCACACTGCAACTGTTGCAAGCTCATCATCAAAGACTTGGTCATTCATTTCAATTCCAGTGCATTCCAACACTCAGCTCTTCTGTCTTCCCTTCATTGTACAGGCACAGGCACACACACACATCATAGGAGGCGGAGTCACTTGCTAACTGACAACGATCCCCACAAGACACAAGTACCTCCTGTTCATATTCCATATCTGATTATGATGCTATTACTATGCTCCAGGTATGGATCACATAGCTGGGGATAGAGAGGCTAGTAAGCCAGATGCGGTCCACACTCCTCTGCCATGGAGCTTACAGTTAAGGGCAGTAACCTTTGAATTGTGTTCTACACCCTCTTGGTTTCATGGGTAGTCCTCAGAGCCTGATGCAGGGGGAGACAAAGCTGTCAGAGGTCTAAGGCCCCTTCCCTATGTTGTCCAGAGTAACTACACTTTGGGTCTATTTCATACATTGAGGTTCACTTTTAGAAGCCATTTCATAGCCAAGAAATATTTGAAAACCACTGCCCCAGTCAATCGAAATGCCTCTCACCCTTAAAGTCTTCAGGAAAGGAGATTCTAGATCTCTGTCCCCTTGACTATCTGGGCCTCGGCACCTTTCTGCCTTTGATAAGGGTAGGGAAAGGGGATAAAAGTAGAGCAGCTGTGTGGCCTCTGTCCCAAGTTGTGGGCCCTAGCCACAAGATGAACAGGAAGGAGATGTGGATTTTGCAGAGAATGGAATTTCTGGAGTGTTCATGCCACAGACACCAGGCTGATGCCTTCTGCCTGGCACCCCACTTCCCTTCTCTGCCTTTATAAGTGAGATGGCAGAGAGTATCAGAAATGAAACTTTTTCAAGTTCAAAATGTGGTTCATTCCATTGATGGCTGAAAATCAAGACCAAAAATTTTAATACATAATGGTGCCCTTTTTAGACTGCCTTGTTTGGATGGGAAGTGCAAATTGCATTAGAAAAAATGTATGGGGCCTGTGGAGACTGTGTTTGGAAATATTTGAGGCAAAACACTTTCCCAAGAGCTACCTCCTTCAGGATTGCATTAGCTTGTTTGCTCTTCAAGGCAAATGTGGGAACAAAGAATTTGAATGTGATTGGCTAAGCAACCTCTTCCTTCCACTGCCATCCCACCTCTAGCCTTGGAAAAGGTCAGACAGTGATGGTGGCCCCATCTAAGTGGTGAAGGATGAGAAAGGTGACTATGCGACCGGGGTGAATCACAATGGCTTACATGTACAAAGAGGCTATTGCTCGCTCCGTTTTTCATTCATTCAACTACTTTCTCAGCACCCACTGCACATCAGGTACTGTGTAAGGTGCTGGAAATGCAGAGACACAGACAAATTCTGCCTTATTGGAGCACGAACAAGTTACCATAGCTTAGCAAGTATAGGTTCACTCATTTATAAAGTCCAGTTCATTGGAGTAGCTGCCTCATGGGGATGTTACAAGGACAAAATGAATTAAAGCTCAGACATGCTCCACTGAAATACTTTGCAGATTTAAATTAAGACCAGATATTTCTCTGTTCGCTTACCTGCTTAAAAGTTTATAAATGTTCTAGGAAAACACATGAATATGGAATCCATCCATAGGAATTTACCTGTGAATTTGGTGAGACTGTGACCAGTAATTTATTGCCCTGGTTGGTTAGGGAATTTCACAGTTTCACAACTCCAGCTACCTTTTCCCTCTTAGTTGTTTGTTTCCTGATCGACTAGGGTCTTTGGGGGCATCCTATCTAATAAAAACTCAGGTCCTGGCCCTCTCCAGAAGCTGCAATATTAGTGGTATTGTTCCAAAAAGTATGGTTCTTTTGATCCTAAGACCCATGGAGCCTTCTTTCATTAGAGTTTAGTTCTAGGGTCTTCCTGGTGAGCATCCTTGATTTTGGGGTCCCCTTTCTTTTGAGTTTAAATAGAACACACCCTGAAGGCAGGCTTAGGTGACCCCAGGTAATTGGTGGCTCATTTCTATCCTAGGAAAGGGGAAAAGTAGATTAAGCACATGCTTAATTCCAAGACTGGCAGTGATCTTTATAAATACACAGAGGTATGTTTATGTATGTATATATATATATTTGGTTACAAAACCTGAGTGGCAATGAACTATCATTATTTTGAATGTGTTTGACTTTTATGTTGAAATATGACCGGAACTGTTGTTTTTGTGGAATTCATACATTAGTGCATTGGAATTGGTTTTTTTTTTTAAGATTTTATTTATTTATTCATGAGAGACACACAGAGACAGGCAGAGACATAGGCAGAGGGAGAAGCAGGCTCCTTGCAGGGAGCGTGATGTGGGACACAATCCCAGGACCCCAAGATCATGACATGAGCTGAAGGCAGATGCTCAACCACTGAGCCACCCAGGTGTCCCAATACATTGGAATTATACTGAAGTCTCCTCTGGAGTCATAGCATTTGGCATAACCAATTTTTTCATGACCTATTTAAAATACCCATTTGGGGCTAGGGTTAAAGTGTAGTACCTAGGGTTTGATGAGAAGCCCAACGTAAATGGCAATAGTATGGTGTTTAAGAGCACAAGCTCTGGAGTCACACTGGTTGGGTTCTAAATCGCAGCTTGGCTACTTTTCAACTGTGACTTTCAAGAAAGTCATGAATCTCTGAGTCTCCATTTCTTCATCTCTAAAATGGGGTAATTATAGCACCTGTCCTATAAGATTGTTGTAAATATAGATGAAGAGAGCCTTGTGTATAATACGAATGGTAGATTATAGTACTGTTTGTCTATATTTCTTAATCCTTTTTGAAGGGCCTCTCTTTGTTGAATGATTTATATGTATATCTCTGTCCTGTTGAATTCAGGCTTCGCTTGAATTAATTATTTGCTTTGGTCAATAAAATATGAGCAAAAATGGCATGAGTAACATACAGGCAGAGGTTTTAAGAGCCAGGGTATGCTTTATCATATTTCCTTTCCCCTATGCTATGTTAACTGCAATGCTCCAGGTAGAGGCTAATCTATTTGACTGGGTCCCAGAGTGAAAATAATATGGAACAGAGGCTCAACCAAGCCATGATGGACACATAGTATGAATGAGAAATAACCCTTTGTGGTTCACAACTAAGATTTTGGAATTATTTGTTACTGTAGCAAATCTCCTCTATTCTGGATGATATAAAAGGTGCTAAATAAATATTAACTCATTATTAAGCAGAATCTTCCTCTCTCTCATTTTATTTTTATTTTATTTTATTGTTTTTATTTTTTTCCTCTCTCTCATTTTTTTTTTAATTTTTATTTATTTATGATAGTCACACACAGATAGAGAGAGAGGCAGAGACACAGGCAGAGGGAGAAGCAGGCTCCATGCACCGGGAGCCCGACGTGGGACTCGATCCCGGGTCTCCAGGATCGCGCCCTGGGCCAAAGGCAGGCGCCAAACCGCTGCGCCACCCAGGGATCCCCCCTCTCTCTCATTTTATATAAAATCTTAGTACATTGTGATATTGACAAATTTAGTAATTCAACTGACTGCTTCATCTTCAATAGTTTTCAAGCCTGTTTATTAATGAAGCTGCCCTTCTGAAACTAATAATACAATATATGTTAATTAAATTAATTTAAATAACAAATTTTTAAAAAATAAAGCAGCCTTTACAAATAAAGTTCTATACAGTCTATAATACATTAAAACAGCTAAAAGCAGTATTTTATTCATATAAAGGTATTTGATAACCCGAACACATAATTACTTATTAAAAGGAACAACTAATCAAACTAAAACTGTTCTGATAAACACAAACACTTGAAATTGGGAGTTATAATGCAGTGGTATCAATCCATATCTGTAATTGATTTTGGTTGCACAGTAGTAAGACTATTCTGACCCACAAAGATAAGTATTTGCAAAAAGTGATAGTATTTTTTAAAGATTTTATTTTTAGGTAATCTCTACACCTAACGTGAGGCTCAAACTCAACGACCCAGAGATCAAGAGTTTGATACTCCATGGATTGAGCCAGCCGGGTGCCCACAAATGGTAATTGCTTTTATTCTCTTAACCAACTGCATGTTGTTGAGTTACATTATATTCTTCGATTAAACTGAATGGCAAATGAAGTTTATCTTGACTTCTGCATGATAAATGAATCTACAGAGCAGCTTAAGCTTAATGCATTGTTTGCCTTCAATATGTAAAAATTTGGCATATATAACATTCTTTAGTGTAAGCACTGCTTTTAGTTACTTTTTCTAGTTATAAACTTTGAGCTATTTCCAAATATCTTTAAATAATACTCTTTTTTTTCAGTTTTTTTTTAATTTTTTTTATTTTATTTTTTATTGGTGTTCAATTTACTAACATACAGAATAACACCCAGTGCCCGTCACCCATTCACTCCCACCCCCCGCCCTCCTCCCCTTCTACCACCCCCAGTTCGTTTCCCAGAGTTAGCAGTCTTTATGTTCTGTCTCCCTTTCTGATATTTCCCACACATTTCTTCTCCCTTCCCTTATTTTCCCTTTCACTATTATTTATATTCCCCAAATGAATGAGAACACATAATGTTTGTCCTTCTCCGACTGACTTACTTCACTCAGCATAATACCCCCCAGTTCCATCCACGTTGAAGCAAATGGTGGGTATTTGTCATTTCTAATAGCTGAGTAATATTCCATTGTATACATAAACCACATCTTCTTTATCCATTCATCTTTCGTTGGACACCGAGGCTCCTTCCACAGTTTGGCTATCGTGGCCATTGCTGCTAGAAACATCGGGGTGCAGGTGTCCCGGCGTTTCATTGCATTTGTATCTTTGGGGTAAATCCCCAACAGTGCAATTGCTGGGTCGTAGGGCAGGTATATTTTTAACTGTTTGAGGAACCTCCACACAGTTTTCCAGAGTGGCTGCACCAGTTCACATTCCCACCAACAGTGTAAGAGGGTTCCCTTTTCTCCGCATCCTCTCCAACATTTGTGGTTTCCTGCCTTGTTAATTTTCCCCATTCTCACTGGTGTGAGGTGGTATCTCATTGTGGTTTTGATTTGTATTTCCCTGATGGCAAGTGATGCAGAGCATTTTCTCATATGCATGTTGGCCATGTCTATGTCTTCCTCTGTGAGATTTCTGTTCATGTCTTTTGCCCATTTCATGATTGGATTGTTTGTTTCTTTGGTGTTGAGTTTAATAAGTTCTTTATAGATCTTGGAAACTAGCCCTTTATCTGATATGTCATTTGCAAATATCTTCTCCCATTCTGTAGGTTGTCTTTGAGTTTTGTTGACTGTATCCTTTGCTGTGCAAAAGCTTCTTATCTTGATGAAGTCCCAATAGTTCATTTTTGCTTTTGTTTCTTTTGCCTTCGTGGATGTATCTTGCAAGAAGTTACTATGGCCGAGTTCAAAAAGGGTGTTGCCTGTGTTCTTCTCTAGGATTTTGATGGAATCTTGTCTCACATTTAGATCTTTCATCCATTTTGAGTTTATCTTTGTGTATGGTGAAAGAGAGTGGTCTAGTTTCATTCTTCTGCATGTGGATGTCCAATTTTCCCAGCACCATTTATTGAAGAGACTGTCTTTCTTCCAATGGATAGTCTTTCCTCCTTTATCGAATATTAGTTGCCCATAAAGTTCAGGGTCCACTTCTGGATTCTCTATTCTGTTCCACTGATCTATGTGTCTGTTTTTGTGCCAGTACCACACTGTCTTGATGACCACAGCTTTGTAGTACAACCTGAAATCTGGCATTGTGATGCCCCCAGCTATGGTTTTCTTTTTTAAAATTCCCCTGGCTATTCGGGGTCTTTTCTGATTCCACACAAATCTTAAAATAATTTGTTCTAACTCTCTGAAGAAAGTCCATGGTATTTTGATAGGGATTGCATTAAACGTGTATATTGCCCTGGGTAACATTGACATTTTCACAATATTAATTCTGCCAATCCATGAGCATGGAATATTTTTCCATCTCTTTGTGTCTTCCTCAATTTCTTTCAGAAGTGTTCTATAGTTTTGAGGGTATAGATCCTTTACATCTTTGGTGAGGTTTATTCCTAGGTATCTTATGCTTTTGGGTGCAATTGTAAATGGGATTGACTCCTTAATTTCTCTTTCTTCAGTCTCATTGTTAGTGTATAGAAATGCCACTGACTTCTGGGCATTGATTTTGTATCCTGCCACGCTACCGAATTGCTGTATGAGTTCTAGCAATCTTGGGGTGGAGACTTTTGGGTTTTCTATGTAGAGTATCATGTCATCGGCGAAGAGGGAGAGTTTGACTTCTTCTTTGCCAATTTGAATGCCTTTAATGTCTTTTTGTTGTCTGATTGCTGAGGCTAGGACTTCCAGTACTATGTTGAATAGCAGTGGTGAGAGTGGACATCCCTGTCTTGTTCCTGATCTTAGGGGAAAGGCTCCCAGTGCTTCCCCATTGAGAACTATATTTGCTGTGGGCTTTTCATAGATGGCTTTTAAGATGTCGAGGAATGTCTCCTCTATCCCTACACTCTGAAGAGTTTTGATCAGGAATGGATGCTGTATTTTGTCAAATGCTTTCTCTGCATCCAATGAGAGGATCTTATGGTTCTTGGTTTTTCTCTTGCTGATATGATGAATCACATTGATTGTTTTACGGGTGTTGAACCAGCCTTGTGTCCCAGGGATAAATCCTACTTGGTCATGGTGAATAATTTTCTTAATGTACTGTTGGATCCTATTGGCCAGTATCTTGTTGAGAATTTTTGCATTCATGTTCATCAGGATATTGGTCTGTAATTCTCCTTTTTGGCGGGGTCTTTGTCTGGCTTTGGAATTAAGGTGATGCTGGCTTCATAGAACGAATTTGGAAGTACTCCATCTCTTTCTATCTTTCCAAACAGCTTTAGGAGAATAGGTATGATTTCTTCTTTAAACGTTTGATAAAATTCTCCTGGGAAGCCATCTGGCCCTGGACTCTTGTGTCTTGGGAGGTTTTTGATGACTGCTTCAATTTCCTCCCTGGTTATTGGCCTGTTCAGGTTTTCTATTTCTTCCTGTTCCAGTTTTGGTAGTTTGTGGCTTTCCAGGAATGCGTCCATTTCTTCTAGATTGCCTAATTTATTGGCGTATAGCTGTTCATAATATGTTTTTAAAATCGTTTGTATTTCCTTGGTGTTGGTAGTGATCTCTCCTTTCTCATTCATGATTTTATTAATTTGAGTCTTCTCTCTCTTCTTTTTAATAAGGCTGGCTAATGGTTTATCTATCTTATTAATTCTTTCAAAGAACCAACTCCTGGTTCTGTTGATCTGTTCCACAGTTCTTCTGGTCTCGATTTCGTTGAGTTCTGCTCGAATCTTTATTAGCTCCCTTCTTCTCTTGGGTGTAGGATCTATTTGCTGTTTTTTCTCTAGCTCCTTTATGTGTAAGGTTAGCTTTTGTATTTGAGTTCTTTCCAGTTTTTGAATGGATGCTTGTATTGCGATGTATTTCCCCCTTAGGACTGCTTTTGCTGCATCCCAAAGATTTTGAACGGTTGTATCTTCATTCTCATTAGTTTCCATGAATCTTTTTAATTCTTCCTTAATTTCCTGGTTGACCCTTTTATCTTTTAGCAGGATGGTCCTTAACCTCCATGTGTTTGAGGTCCTTCCAAACTTCTTGTTGTGATTTAGTTCTAATTTCAAGGCATTATGGTCCGAGAATATGCAGGGGACAATCCCAATCTTTTGGTATCGGTTCAGACCCGATTTGTGACCCAATATGTGGTCTATTCTGGAGAAAGTTCCATGTGCGCTTGAGAAGAATGTGTATTCAGTTGAGTTTGGATGTAAAGTTCTGTAGATATCTGTGAAATCCATCTGGTCCAGTGTATCATTTAAAGCTCTCGTTTCTTTGGAGATGTTTTGCTTAGAAGACCTATCGAGCATAGAAAGAGCTAGATTGAAGTCACCAAGTATAAGTGTATTATTATCTAAGTATTTCTTCACTTTGGTTAATAATTGATTTATATATTTGGCAGCTCCCACATTCGGAGCATATATATCGAGGATTGTTAAGTCCTCTTGTTGAATAGATCCTTTAAGCATGATATAGTGTCCCTCTTCATCTCTCACTACAGTCTTTGGGGTAAATTTTAGTTTATCTGATATAAGGATGGCTACCCCTGCTTTCTTTTGAGGACCATTCGAATGGTAAATGGTTCTCCAACCTTTTATTTTCAGGCTGTAGGTGTCCTTCTGTCTAAAATGAGTCTCTTGTAGACAGCAAATAGATGGGTCCTGCTTTTTTATCCAGTCTGAAACCCTGCGCCTTTTGATGGGGTCATTAAGCCCGTTCACATTCAGAGTTACTATTGAGAGATATGAGTTTAGTGTCATCATGATATCTATTCAGTCCTTGTTTTTGTGGACTGTTCCACTGAACTTCTTCTTAAAGGGGAATTTTAAGAGTCCCCCTTAAAATTTCTTGCAGAGCTGGTTTGGAGGTCACATATTCTTTTAGTTGCTGCCTGTCTTGGAAGCTCTTTATCTCTCCTTCCATTTTGAATGAGAGCCTTGCTGGATAAAGTATTCTTGGTTGCATGTTCTTCTCATTTAGGACCCTGAATATATCCTGCCAGCCCTTTCTGGCCTGCCAGGTCTCTGTGGAGAGGTCTGCTGTTACCCTAATACTCCTCCCCATAAAAGTCAGGGATTTCTTGTCTCTTGCTGCTTTAAGGATCTTCTCTTTATCTTTGGAATTTGCAAGCTTCACTATTAAATGTCGAGGTGTTGAACGGTTTTTATTGATTTTAGGGGGGGATCTCTCTATTTCCTGGATCTGAATGCCTGTTTCCCTTCCCAGATTAGGAAAGTTTTCAGCTAGAATTTGTTCAAATACATATTCTGGCCCTCTGTCCCTTTCGGCGCCCTCGGGAACCCCAATTAAACGTAGGTTTTTCTTCCTCAGGCTGTCGTTTATTTCCCTTAATCTATCTTCATGGTCTTTTAATTGTTTGTCTCTTTTTTCCTCAGTTTCCCTCTTTGCTATCAACTTGTCTTCTAGGTCACTCACTCGTTCTTCCACCTCGTTAACCCTCGTCGTTAGGACTTCTAGTTTGGATTGCATCTCATTCAATTGATTTTTAATTTCTGCCTGATTAGCTCTAAATTCTGCAGTCATGAAGTCTCTTGAGTCCTTTATACTTTTTTCTAGAGCCACCAGTAGCTGTATAATAGTGCTTCTGAATTGGCTTTCTGACATTGAATTGTAATCCAGATTTTGTAACTCTGTGGGAGAGAGGACTGTTTCTGATTCTTTCTTTTGAGGTGAGGTTTTCCTTCTAGTCATTTTGCTCAGTGCAGAGTGGCCAAAAGCAAGTTGTATTGGGAAAAAGAGAAAAAGAGAGGAGAGAAAGAAGGAAAGTAAAGAGAAAGAGAAAAACAAAGGGAAGAAAAAGAAAAAAAAAGAAAAAAAAAAGAAGAAGAAAAAGAGAAAGAAAAAGAAAGGAGAAAAAAAGGGGGTGGGGGAAGGAAACAAATCAAAAAGCAAAACAAAACAAAAACAAAAACAAAAACAAACAAACAAAAAAAGAACCACCGGGGAGTATCTTCTGATTCTGTGTTCTTTAAGTCCCTTGGCTTCTCCTGGAAGTTGTCCGTCTAGCTGGTGTTCTGGGGGAGGGGCCTGTTGTGCTGATTTTCAGGTGTTAGCAGTTGGGGGAGCTGCTGTGCCCCTGCCTGGAGCAGGGCTCAGTGGGGGTTGTTTACCCCGTGAGGCCGCAGGAGGAACAGCCCCAGTGGCGGGGCAGCTCTGGAAACCTGGATTCAGCTCCGGCAGGAACTCCGTCTGCAGGGCCTGGAGGCTCCCGGGCGGGGCCGCTGATCTGCTCAGCTCGGGGCAGGAGCTTCCTTGCTGTCCTGGGCCCTCCCGGCCTCTGCCTGTCCCGGGGGAGGCGGGATCCTGGGCTGTGTCCCGGCGCCCTGTGCTCCGGAGCCTGCGCTGGTGGATTCGCGCTCCCGGGCCGCAGGCCCCTCCGCGGAGCTGCCGCCCGAGCCCCTCCGAGCTGCTCCTGGAACCGCGCAGCCCCCTCCGCACGGAGCCTCTTCCTCTGCCCGAGCCCCTCCGAGCTGCTCCCGGGGCAGCGCAGCCCCCTCCGCGGAGCCGCCGCCCGAGCCCCTTCAGCTGCTCCGGGTCCCGCCATGCGCGCTGCAGCCCTTAGGGAGCTCGGCGCACTCTCCCGGGGCGCAGGTGTCGTCAGTGTCCCCGGGAGCCCGAGGGCATCCCCGCCCTCCTGGGTCCTGCTCCAACTCCCCGCGAGCCTCTTTCCGCCCGGGAAGGTCGGTGCAGCTCCTGCTTCTCCAGGACGGGGCTCTCCTGTCCTGGGGACACTCGCCCCGGCCTCAGCCCGGCTCCTCGCGGGGCCCCTCCCCCTTGGAGGCCTTTGTTTCTTTACGTCTTTTTCCCCGTCCTCCTACCTTGGTAGAAGCGCGAACTCTTCTCACTGTTGCATTCCAGGTGTTCTCTCTTTAATTCTCAGGCCGAATTCATAGATTTTCAGGATGATTGGAAGGTTTTCTAGGTAATTTGGTGGAGACAGGTGATTTGGAGACCCTACTCTTCCGCCATCTTGCTCCTCCCCCTAAATAATACTCTAATTAGCTTTAGAACTCCTGGGTCATTTATCAAGAAATGACCTTGGAAGGAAACAAAAACATCTGCTTGCATCAGTATTGTTCAAGTAGTGCTCATTTACATATGACTTTCACTATTTTTGCTGTAGCTACACACTACCTGCCCTATTCACTTCGTGTTTTTCACTTAATATTTTTCATCAAATTGACTCACTTAAAAAAAAGTGTCCTCATCCTAAGCAATAATATTTCTGAAATCATGAATCTGATGTAATAGTTATGTTTTTCTAACATGTGTTAAAATAAATACATTTTTAAAATAAAAAACCCAAAGTGAGTCTGTTTACCGGCTTTCATTTTGCATTTGCTATTGGTAATAAATATCACACTTACCAAAATTGTTGACCACAATCCAAAGAAATCCTTTGAACCATGAGTTTTCTTTTGGTTTGGTTTGGTTTTGTATGATTACATGACAGTTTTTACAAGCAATACTGAGCTACTCTGATTTACATCTTGATTTTGTATCACGTAGAAACATCTTAACTTTTTTGGAGAAAGAATTGGAATGTGGAGTGGGAAAAAGATTTTGCATGTGGAATGGGGCACATAAGTCCTTAGGATCACTGAAGTTGCCGACTTGGCTTCAGGCTACGTAGCTAGAAAGAATTCACAGAGAAAGTAGGTGGTAGCAGTGAAAGACTTAATCTAAGAAAGTAAACATGTCTGTAAGTGTTTAAACTACTTTTCCCAGGAACATCTGGGTGGCTCAGTGGCTGAGCATTTGCCTTTGGCTCAGGTCGTGATCCTGGGGTCCTGGGTTCGAGTTCCCTGTTGGGCTCCCTGTGGGGAGCCTGCTTCTTCCTCTGCCTATGTCTCTGCCTCTTTCTGTGTGTCTCTCATGAATAAATAAATAAAATCTTTTTTTTAAACTAGTTTTTCCAGACCAACCTCAATGCAGGGATGCTATGTAGATAAAAGAATTGCGGTGATTCTTTGGGTCTTTAAGGACAGTGGCATCAGATACTTATAAAATAATGGATGTAATGAACAGAGACAAAAAGGTAGAAAGTATTTCTATTATAACCTGATAATATAATGATAATATCCGTTGATTCTAAGTGATATGCTAAATGATGTCAAATGATATCTCCATTGATGCTTCAAAATTTTTTTTCCTGTTTCTGTCAGATCCTGACAATTGACAATCTCTACGGGCAGCTCTATAAAGGGGGTAAATGTGAACACAGTGAGGAACAAAAAATCTTCAGGAACTCTTCTATGGAAAAAAAAAACCAACAACAGTTCACATTAATGTCCAAACTGTTGAGTCTCTCACTGACTTATAATGTGAGTCTTCTTGGTAGAAATCCATAAACTTCAGATACTCTTTTGTCCAGCTCTACAGAGCAATAGCAGGAAACACCTGGAGAACAATTTGGAAATTCTGGGGGTGGCTGGCTATTTGGTTACCTTTTGCCTTTGTGCCATAAGACATTCTGGGTTTGACTCCACAATCTGGAAGCCTTCCACTACATGTGATACTTGACAGAATGACATTGCAACCTGATTCTTACTGACCACTAAAATCTCCCTCCATGGGGCACCTGGGTGGCTCAGTGGTTGAATGTCTGCTTTCATCTCAGGGTGTGATCCTGGATCAAGTCTTGCACTGGGCTCCCCATGGAGAGCCTGCTTCTCCCTCTGCCGGTGTCTCTGCCTCTCTCTGTGTGTCTCTCATGAATAAATAAATAAAATCTTAAAAAAATTTCCCTCCATCATGAATACATGTGAATCCAGGCCAGAAGAGTCTTTGGCCAAACAAAAATATTTTGCTTTGATTCTCAGGAACCAAGATACCAAATTGAGAATCAAGGGAGAAGGTGACCGTGACCTTGTCACTTTAGCTTCTCCTGGCTTGGTCATTTTGGTTTAGATTGAAACTCTTTACCCAACTACAGTGAGTTAAGAGGTTCTGAAGGCCTTTTAGTGTTTTGGTCCAAGAGGGGACTTTATCTTTCTACATAGGCTGCTGTTATATAGAGTAAGTCTCCAAGGACATTGGGAGGAGAGCTCAGAAAAATAGCAGCACTTCATTCCTCAAATATGGTACCAGGAGATTAAACCAAAATGTTTACTGCGGCATTTTTTGAAATAGTATAAAATTGTAATCAGCCTAAGAAATCATTGATGGGGGACGCCTGGGTGGCTCAGTGGTTGAGCATCTGCCTTTGACTCAGGGTGTGAACCTGGGGTCCTGGGATCGGGTCCCACACGGGTTCCCCGCAGGGAGTCTGTTTCTCCCTCTGCCTATGTCTCTGCCTCTCTGTGTCTCTCATGAATAAATAAATAAAATCTTTTAAAAAAAGAAATCATTGATTGGTGAATGGTATATTCTTACAATAGAAGTAGTGCAAATGAATGAACTAGAAGTGTATTATCAATTATGGATCCAACTTGAAAACACCTTTATGGTATTATATCACTAATACAAAGGTTACTAGCATTCAAAGCAATACTATATATTGTTTAGGGATGTTTTCACATGTATCCCTTCATATGTAGTAAAAGTACAAAGAAAGGACACAACCGCCTTCAAGATAGAGGTTACTTTGGGAAAAAAAGGGAAGAAAATGACACCAAGGAGGTGTATACAAAGGGTTTTGACTAGATCTATAATATTTTATTTATTAAGCTGGGTGTTGAGTATATACATGTATTCATTACATTTTTTCTTTACTTCTTTTAAATATATCCAAAATTTTTTCATAAATAAAAAGCTTCTTCCAAATATGCTCATTGCTATAGCCCATCTGACAGAGGTCCACTAAATTCCAAAGATCATGCATATGTGAGCTGAACTGTTCTATAGACTGAAAATTGTACCAGGACCCTTGTACAGACCTCAGAAAAAGCAGGCCATTTGGTGCCCCATCCTCAAAAGTAAGCTTTGGATTAAATTGTCTGGGAGGTGGAAGCCATTAATAATTTATAACTGGATTAGATTGTCACCCGGCAAGACCCTGAGAAGGATAGGGCCTGGGATATGTTGGCTGGCTTGGGGAGAACAGAGACAGTTTTAGAGCAGTGGCCAGCAACTTTGCTTTTTAAATGTAATAAGGGTAAATTCAGGAAAAATTAAAATGTTTACCAGCCACCTTTGTTTCTCCTTATTCCAAATGAAGGGAGTTTTGAGTTCCAACTTGGATTAGTCACTTTATAGAGTAAAAGAATGTCAGTGAGGGGCACCTGGGTGGCTCAGTGGTTGAGCATCTGCCTTTGGCTCAGGTTGTGATTCTGGGGTCCTGGGATTGAGTCCCACATTGGGCTCCCTTCAGGAAGCCTGCTTCTCCCTCTGCCTGTGTCTCTGCCTTTCTCTGTGTGTCTCTCATGAATAAATAAATAAAATTTAAAATAAATTTTATTCTTTTAAAAGAATAAAGAATAAATTCTTTTAAAAAAAGAATGCCAATGAGACCACTTGTTCAGCCACTAAAATATTAATATATAGCTGTATTTGAGAGATAGCTACCCAGAGATACCTCTCTAACATTTCATATTGGAGTTTGATTATAAGTGTGTTACAAGGTCCATTGGCCATGTGAGACTTGCCTTTCTGTGGATAGCTCTTCACACATCTAGAGCAGGGAATGACAAACTACAACCCATGCACGGGCCAAATCAGGTCATGGTCTGCTTTTAAAAATAGGATTTTTATTGGACCACAGCCATACTCATTTTACCTATTGTCAATGACTGCTTTTGCACTACATGGCAGAGTTGAGTAACTACAACAGTGCCCAACTGGCCCACAAATCTTAAAATCTTTAAGCTTTGGATCTTAAAATCTTTAAGCTTTGGATCTAAAATCTTTAAGCTTTAATTTGGATCTTTAGAAAACTTATCATCCCCAAAACAAGACATGAGGGATTGACCAAGCAGGATGGAGTTCAGCAAGGCTGTAGAGGCACTGGATTCCAGGCAGGAGAAAGGAGAGGCAGAGGAAGAGCAGCTCGTGTCCAACTGGGTCCAGTTCCCCAAACCACCACCAACTAGCTTCATCTGCAGTTATACCGAGGTTTGTTTCAATCCATTTTCCATCATGACCCATCCAGTGTGGCCACCAGCTACTATCTTTTTTTCTAGTGCCTCCAGATTTGGGCAAACCCAAGTCCATTAATTATCAAACTCTGATGCTCTTTCACCTCTCACAGCTATTCCTCTACTTGTCCTTCCCAACTTGCTGCCGGCAATCTGATCCTTCCAATTGCTGAGGCCAAAGCCTTGCAGTCATTCTTGACCTCATCTTTCTGTCTTTACATCACCCATATCCAATCCATCAGCAAATTCAATCAGTTCTACTTTTCAAGTATACCAGAGCTTAACCACTTCTTATCTTTCTATAACTGCCTCACTGGCCCAAATACTCTTTTGCCCAGATTACTACAGCTCCTTCCTAAAGGTCTTCCCACTTCCACCCATTCTTCCTTATAGTCTATCCTCCAAACAGCAGCCAAAATGATTTTTAACCATAAATATGATTATGTTACTCCTCCTTTCCTGAAAACCTGCCAGAGGCCTCCCATTTTATAATAAAATTAAAATCCATAATATATAAGGCACTCCACTATTTGGCTTTGTTATCTCTTCAACCTCAGCTCTTATCATTTCACACCACTCTTCTATCAGTTCAGCCACACTAGCTTCCTTGTTCTCTTCAATTATGCCAGACCCCTTAGCCCATGATCTTCCCTCTGCCTGGGACAATCTTCCCACAGATATTCACATGAGTGTCTTCTTCACTTCCTTTTTTTAAAAAAAATTTTTATTTAAATTCAATTAACTAAATTGAACATTTAGTGTATTAGTTTTAGCCTTTGAATTTAGTGATTCATCAGTTACATATAAGACTCAGTGCTCATTACATCAAGGTCCCTCCTTAATGTCCATCACCCAGTTTCACCATCCCCCACACCTCCCCTCCAGCAACCCTGTTTGTTTCCTAGAGTTAAGAGTCTGTTATGGTTTGCCTCTCTCTCTGTTTTTATCTTATTTTATTTTTCCTTCCCTTTCCCTATGTTCATTTGTTTTGTTCCTTAAAGTCATATTTGAGACATTTAAAGACATATATTTGTCTTTCTCTGACTGATTTATTTTTGCTTAGCATAATACCCTCTAGTTCTATCCATGTCGTTACTATTGACAAGATTCCATTTTTTAATGGCTGAGTAATATTCTATTGTATATACATATAACCACTTCTTCTTTATCCATTCATCTGTTGATGGACATCTGAGTTCTTTCCATAGTTTGGCTATTGTGGACATTGCTGCTATAAACATTGGGGTACATGTGCCTCTTCAAATTACTGTGTTTGTATCCTTTGCATAAATACCTAGTAGTGCAATTGCGGGGTTGTAGGGTAGCTCTATTTTTAACTTTTTGAGGAACCTCCATATTGTTTTCTAGAGCAGGTGAATCAGTTTGCAAACAGTGTAAGAGGATTCCGTTTCTTTTTTTTTAATAATAAATTTATTTTTTATTGGTGTTCAATTTGCCAACATACAGAATAACACCCAGTGCTCATCCCGTCAAGTGCCCCCCTCAGTGCCTGTCACCCATTCACCCCCACCCCCGCCCTCCTCCCCTTCCACCACCCTTAGTTCGTTTCCCAGAGTTAGGAGTCTTTATGTTCTGTCTCCCTTTCTGATATTTCCTACCCATTTCTTCTCCCTTCCCTTCTATTCCCTTTCGCTATTATTTATATTCCCCAAATGAATGAGGACATATAAAGTTTGTCCTTCTCCGATTGACTTATTTCACTCAGCGTAATACCCTCCAGTTCCATCCACGTTGAAGCAAATGGTGGGTATTTGTCATTTCTAATGGCTGAGTAATATTCCATTGTATACATAGACGACATCTTCTTTATCCATTCATCTTTCGATGGACACCGAGGCTCCTTCCACAGTTTGGCTATTGTGGACATTGCTGCTAGAAACATCGGGGTGCAGGTGTCCCGGCGTTTCATTGCATCTGTATCTTTGGGGTAAATCCCCAACAGTGCAATTGCTGGGTCGTAGGGCAGGTCTATTTCTAACTCTTTGAGGAACCTCCACACAGTTTTCCAGAGTGGCTGCACCAGTTCACATTCCCACCAACAGTGTAAGAGGGTTCCCTTTTCTCCGCATCTTCCTTTCTCTGCAATCTCACCAACATCTGTTGTTTCCCAAGTTGTTAATTTTTAACCATCTGGCTGGTGTGAAGTAGTATCTCATTGTGGTTTTGATTTGTATTTCCCTGATGCTGAGTGATGAGCATTTTTTCATGTGTCTGTTGGCCATTTGTATGTCTTCTTTGGAGAAATGTCTGTTCATGTCTTCTGCCCTCTTCTTGACTGGATTTTTTGTTTTTTGGGTGTTGAGTTTTATAAGTCCCTTATAGATTTTGGATATTAGCCCTTTATCTGAAATGTCATTTGTGAATATCTTCTCCTATCCCATAGGTTCCCTTTTAGTTTTGTTCATTGTTTCCTTTGCCATGCAGAAGCTTTTTATCCTGATCCTTCGTTTCCATTAAATCTCTGTTCAAATATCCCCATCTCTATGAGATCATCCCTGACCTATCTAAAGTTGTGAACCCTCACTGCCAGCCTGTACTTCCCATCCTTTCCAACTCTGGTTTTCTTTTCTTCATAACATTCATCATCATTTGACACCACATTTATTTAATTATCTTGCTTATGGCCTGTCACCCTCTATTAGGAGATAAGCTCTGTGAGAGTAAAGATGTTTGTCTGCTTTGTTCACCATTATATTCAATTGATCTAGGACAGTTCCTGGCATATAGTATGAATTTAAAAATTTTTTTGTTGAGTGACTTATTGGAAGCTAGGTTTTAGTGGGGATTCACGGATCTTGAAAATCTCTGGGAAATCTCACTAACGTAATTACCATGGTTTTTTTCCCCCAAGATAGCTACTTGTTCTACACACCTTGAAAAGGGAGCATCCAAACAAAAAAGCCTAGAACTTGAGGTCTCTGAGCATAAGGCACAATGGTCTCCTATTAGATACCTCAGGTCAAATGTGACACTTTGCTTCTGGAATGACCAATTAGCCCCTGGAGAGGCCTTATCTTTCTCATTCTCCACTCATCTTCCCTCCAAACAAGGAGGTTAGGACATAGATTTTTTATTTTGCCTTCCTCAGAGTAGTGAGGGCTCTTGTTGTCTTTGATTCTATGTGAGCACGCCCTATCCAGTCAGCTGCTTGAGAACGGGAACAGCATAGGAGCAGCTGTGGTAGCCGCAGCAGGGACAGCAGCACCACAGGCAGCTCATTAGGCCCAACAAGCCCATCTCTTGGCCCCATGCCCTCCTCCCTCCAAAGGAGCAGCCTCTCTTTTGTTTAGCCCCAGCCACAGTTCCTGGGGGATAAAAGAGTCTGTAGCAGCTTGAATTCGAGGCCAGCATCAAGCAATGGAACAGGCTTAAAATAGCTCCATGAAGCCATAAACTCTTAATAATCCCATCTCTCAGCAGCCCTGGGACGCTGGAGGAAATCCAACTCCAAGTCCCTGCTTGATGGTTGCCAACCCCACTGACAGTAGTCTCTTTGTTCCTTATCAGCCTGGATAATTATGCTGTGGCGAGTGGGCCCTTTCACCATTTCCTCCCTTTACAAGGCTCCTCAGAGAATGAGTAGGCCATATGGACACAAAGGGTGCACTTGCCTTTTTCCACCTCAGAGCTGGCCTTGCCCTTTGGGAATGATCGATTTCAACATTTAGAGGCTCTGCTGAGGAGATGCTCCAGAGGAACTGGTTTCTGTCCACTGAGCTCTTCTCACCCCAACTTCATTGCTGCTACTTGCCCTAGAGATAGGTTAGGAAGACTGATATTTTAGAAACCTGGGAACCAAAAGAGACACCAAGATGCCATGCTGACCATTCTCTCACTCTAGCCTAGGCAAGCCAGAGGGGTTAGAATGTCTGCTATTTAGTATCATTAAAGAGAAAATGGTTTGACAGTAGTAATTGTACAACCTACACCTGTGTTCGGCATCAGAGTGACATTTCTCTCCAAGAACAAGAATTTCAAGTTCATTCCATAAGGTTGCCAATTCCACTGTCCATGCTTCACAAACAGAGTCAGATGTGAGGTCACTTTTCGAGCATGAGAACATATTTTTTCAAATATAATTATTTCTTTATTTCTCCCCAGTTTAATTGACATAGAATTGACATGTAACATTGTACAAATTGAAGGTATACACCATAATTATTTGATATACATATATATTACAAAATGATCACCACCATAAGTTTATTTAATATCCATTACCTCACACGGCTATACACTTTTTTCCTGTGATGAAAACTTTTAAAGATCTACTCTCTCAGCAACTTTACAGTATTTGTTTACCATAATCACCATGTTGCACATTATATCCCAAGAACTTATTTATCTTCTAACTGGAAGTTTTTACCCTTTGACCAACTTCGCCTATTTTCCCCATCCTCCTTCTGCCACCTCTGCCAACCACTAATCTCTTCTCTGTTTCTATGAGTATGTTTTTTAAGATTCTACATGTAAGTGATATAATACACTGTCTTTTTCTGACTTGTTTTATTTAGCACGATGCTCTTAGAGTTCATCCATGTTATTACAAATGGCAAGATTCCTTTCTTTTTATGACTGAATAGTATTCATATTTATATAATGTATACATCCCATTTTGTTTATCCATTCATCTGTTGATGGACATTTAGGTTGTTTCCATGTCTTAGCTATCATACATAATGCCTCTATGAACACAAAGGTGCAGATATCTTTAAGGCAGTGATTTAGTTTCCTTTGGATGTATACCCAGAAATGGAATTGCCAGATCACACGGTAGTTCTCTTTTTAATATTTTTTGAGGATCCTCTATACTGTTGTCCAGAAAGGCTGCACTTATTTACATTCCCATCAATACTGTATAAGGGTTCCCTTTTCTCCACATCCTTTCCAACACTTACCTCTTATCTTTTGATGACAACCATTCAAACAGGGGTGAGGTGATACCTCATTGTTTTGAGGTGCATTTTCCTGATGACGAGTGATGTGAAGCACATTTTCATGTGCCTGTTGGCCATCTGGATATTGTCTTTGGAAAAATGTCTATTCAGATCATTTGCCCATTTTAAAATTGGATTATTTGTTTTTCACTTCTGAGTTATATGACTTCCTTATATATTTTGGCTATAAATCCCTTGTCAGATATATGACTTGCAAATATTTTCTCCCATTCTGATTGTCGCCTCATAAAGGATCCTGAACCAGAATCACCCAGATAAGCTTCTCCTAGATTCCTGGCCTTGAGAAACTGTAATGTAATAAATGTTTGTTTGTAGCCACAAAGTTTTGTAATAACTTGTTACATAGCAATAGATAACTAATACAGGAATTGGACAGGCAAGGACTCATATAGCTAATAATAAGAAGTTATCTACAGATAAGGGTTTTGGCCTTTCCTCTGCCCATAAGTAGGGAATGTCCATATTTGAGTGGTAGTAAGGTGGAGGTATCGTCTGCCTTCTGGCTCCACTTGACTTTAGATTGGTGTTATAAATGTTTGTAGTGTCAATAGCAAGTAATATGGTCAAGAGGAAATAGCTTGTCTAGGCACAGGAAGCTTGGAATAGGTGAGTTAGGTTTTTGGGGGCAGCATATTTGTTCCAAACTTCTTCTCAGCCTTTTAAGCTATTCCTTCTGGATAATCCTGAAGGTCTTGTAGATACCTTCATCATCCAAGACAGATATATAATTTCAATAAACATATGATTACTTGATTTCCTTTGATTTCAACTAGAGTAATTAATTTAACAATAACTATATCATTAGTAAAGCTTTTCTATGAAATCTGTGTATACCCTATAGCTGTACATCTGATATCAAGATTCTTGATTTAGGCGATTTGGAGATAATTTTAATGTCCTTTGGGTCTGAGATCGGATGGAAACCAAGGCACAGAACGCAAATGGCTTGCAAAAGGACACAGGCTGCATCCACACCATATTGCAGAACTGAAATGCTCTCTCTTCCCTGAACTCCGTTCTTCATATTTTTATCATTATTATTTTATTTGCTTCTTCGAAATTCTTTACTGAAGAGTATACTTTAAGACACGTAGATGGCCAACAGACATGAAAAGATGCTCAACATCACTCATCGTCAGGGAAATCAAGATAAAAACCACAATGAGGTGTCACCTCACACCTGTCAGAATGGCTAGTATCAAAAATACAGGAAACTACAAGTGTTGGTGAGGATGTGGAGAAAAGAGAATCCTTGTGTACCACTGGTAGGAATGTAAATTGTTGCAGCCACTCTGGGAAACAATATGGAAGTTCCTTAAAAAATTAAAAAAAGAAATACCATATGATCTAGTAGTTCCACTTTTGAGTATTTACCCAAAGAAAACAAAAACACTAATTCAAAAAGATATGTGCATCCCTATGTTTATTGCAGCATTATCTACAATATCCAAGATATGGAAGCAACCTCAGTGTCTATTAATAAATGAACGGATAAAGAAAATGATAAGTATGTACTATATATTATTTTATAAATATATATTTATAAATATATATTATATATACTATATATATTACTCGGCCATAAAAAAAGGAAACCTTGCCATTTGTGACAACATGGATAGACCGGGAGGGTATTATGCTAAGTGAAATAAGCCAGATAGAAAAAGACAAATACCATATGATTTCATTTATATGTGAAATCTAAAAAATAAAACAATAAGCAAACAAAAAAGAAAAGACTCATAAATACAAGGAACAAACTGGTGGTTGCCAGAAAGTAGGGTGTTGGAGGGATGGGTGGAATAGGTAAAGTGGATTAAGAGATACAAACTTCCAGTTATAAAATAAGTCACAGTGATGGCAAGTACAGCATAGGGAATATATTCAATAATTCTAATAATTTTGTATGGTGACAGATGGTAACTACATTCATTGCAAGCACTACATAATGTATGTAAATGTCAAATCACTACGTTGTACATCTGAAACTAATATAATATTGTATGTCAGCTATATTTCAATTAAAATAAATGAAAAAAATTAAAATGTGCTTTAAATAAGCAGCAAATAAAACACAAATTTGGTTTAACAATACAAAATCACTGTGAAAATCTTTTTTTAAAGATCTTATTTATCTTATTTGACACAGAGAGAGAGAGAGAGAGAACACAAGCAGGGGGAGCGGCAGGCAGAGGGAGAGAGAAACAGGCTCCCTGCTGAACAAAGAGCCCAATGTGAGACTTGATCCCAGGTCCCTGGGATTATGACCTGAGCCAAAAGCATACACTTAACCGATGAGCCACCCAGTGCCCTGTGAAAATAAGTTTAAAAAATACTTTCTTCCAAAGCAATCTACAGATTCAATACAATCCCAATTATGTTGTGTGTGTGTGTGTGTGTGTGTGTATAAATAGGAAATCTCATCCTAAAATTCATATAGAATCTCAAGAGATCCCAAACAGACAAAATAATTTTGAAAAAGACAAAGCTGGATGTCTCATATTTGATTTCAGAACTTATTACAAAGTGATGGTAATTAAACTGTGGTACTAGCACAAGGGCAGGCATATAGACCAATGGCATATAACAGAGAGCCCAGAAATAAACTCTAATATATGTGATCAAATGATTTTTGACAAACATACCAAGACCATTTAATGGGGAAAGGACAGTCTCTTCAACTAATGGTGCTGGGAAAACTGGACATCTGCATGCAAAACAAAATGACGGGCACTGGGGGTTATTCTGTATGTTAGTAAATTGAACACCAATAAAAAATAAATTAAAAAATAAATAAATAAAAAAAAATGAAGATGGAGTTTTATCTTATACCATACATAAAAATGAAATGTATCAAAAGACCTAAACATATGAGCTAAAACTATAAAACTCTTAGAAGAATACATAGGGAAAAAGCTTAATGACACTGGATATGGCAATGATTTCTTGTATATAACACCAAAAGCACCAAAAGCGCCAAAAGCACCAAAAGAAAAAAATGGACTTCACCAAAATTAAAAAATTTGTGCTACAGAGGATACTAACGAGTAAGAAAACAATCTATGAATAGAGAGAAAATATTTGAGAATTCTATATCTGAAAATGGATTATTTTTTTCTGAAAATGGATTATTATCCAGAATATATAAAGAAGTCCTCCAACTCAACAATAAAAAATAAACAACCCAATTAAAAAATAGGCAGGGTGTGGGGAGCACCTGGGTGGTGCAGTGGGTTAAGCATCTGACTCTTGGTTTCAACTCAGGTCATGATCTCAGGATTGTGAATGTACCTCTGTCAGGCTCCACACTCAGTGAGGAATCTACTTGAGATTCTCCCTCCCTCTCCGTCTGCACCTCCCATTTGCGCTCTCTCTGTGTCTGTCTGTCAAATAAATAAAATAAGTCTTTAAAAGATAGACAAAAGACTTCAATGGGCATTTCTCTAAAGAAGTTATACAGATGCCCAATAAGCACATAAAAAGATTCTCAACATCATCAATCATTAGGGAATTATGAACCAAATCATAATGAGATGCCACTTCGCATTCATTAGAATGATGATTTTAAAAAGAAAATAAACAGAAAATGACAAGTGTCAGCAAGGATGTGGTGAGAGTGGAACCATTGTGTATTGCTGGTGAAAATATAAAATGGCAGCCATCGTGGAAAATAGTATAGTGGTTCCTCAAAAAAATAGAATTATCATATGATCCAGCAATTCCACTTCTAAGTATATACCCAAAAGAATTGAAAGCAAGAACCTGAACAGATATTTGTATGTCAGTGTTCATAGCAGCATTATTCACAACAGCCAAAAGATGGAAACTGCTCAAGTGTCCATCAATGGATGAATGGATAAACAAAATGTGGTAGATACATACAATGGGATATTTTTCAGCCTTAAAAGGGAATAAGAGTTGGACACATGCTATGAAATTGATGAACCTTGAAGACATTATACTGAGTGAAATAAACAAGATACAGAAGGACAAACGTTATTTGATTCCACTTATATGAGGTTCCTGGAATCATGAAATTCAGAGACAGAAAGTAGGATAGTGGTTTCCAGGGGTGGGGGAGAGGAGGCAATGAAGAGTTAATTGCTTAATGAATGCAGTGTTTCAGTTTAGGATAATGAAAAAGTTCTGGAGATGGATATTGGTGATGGTTGTGCAGTAATGTGACTGTACTTAATGCCACTGAAATGTATACTTAAAAATGGTTAAAATGGTAAATTTTATGTTATGTATATTTCACCACAATAAAAAGTTGTTTAAATGCTTTCTGTCTGCAAAAATGTTTCCCAGCCTGCCACATTTACATTGGCTCCATCCCAGTTTCCCACTGCCCGCGATTAGGCAGACTTCCTCCAAATCCCCTACTTCTGGCTCAAGTCAGCTAAATCGCCACAACACCAAGCCACTGGAAATAATTTCTTTGTAGGGATAAGCTTCCCAGAAATTGGAAAGTCCCTGGTGATGCCACCATGAATCAGACAAAACTCTGTAGTTTCTCTTCAGGCCAAAGAATTCCTGAATGTCCCCTGAAAACTCTCCCCTCCTCTTTACATTTATTTTGTTCCCCATGAAAATACTTATTACCATTTGGGAGGGATATGAATATATTTATTTATTAGGATGCTCACAAGAATAACATGCTAACACTGTCCTTATGATGTTATAAAAATATATACCCACATCGTGGCAGGAAACAGGGGTAAGGGCTCTCAGAGCTGGTACCAAGTGTCCACTGAAGACATCTCCATTCACCAGGGAGGATGTTTCCTAGATTCCAACATCTCTAAAATGTAGCTTCCAGTCAGGTCTCCATGACTTGCCCAGACTTCTTCATTCCAGCATCAGCTGGCACCCTTTCTTGCCACTCTGGACTCCTTCATAACCTAGATCAGCTACCCCATGTCTAACTCACCCAGGCAGCCTCTAGAATTCTGCAGCACATCTCTGGAATGCTGCTGCCCTGCCACCCTCAGGGGCATGACTGGGAGTTAGGGAACAGAGGGAATAAGATCACATTATCAAAGCAAGTAGCAAGGGTATATTAGCAAATGACACTTGGACATATACCCGACGACCTCACAGAATATGTGCTTTCTCCCCAAATGATACATAATCCCTTAGAGAGAAAACACGCACAGAGCGATTATGTCTGCCAGGCACAAGGGTGACAAAGAATGCTGTTTACTTCCATCATGTCCTTCACACAAACAGGAAGTTAGCAACTGAAAGCCAGAAGCAGATCTCTATCCTAGCTCTCCCCTGCCTTTGAATGGTGTCCCCACTCGGCTTCCATCTGTTTTGGCATTAGTTTATTTTCAAAAGAGAGGACAAGATGCCCCAGGGAGAGTAGAATAGGAGACTGGGGTGAGGTGCAGGAGTCATGTATGGATAACAACCTGTAAAACCAAATGAAAACAGTACAAAAATGCAGAAACCAGATCTAGTACTAGAACATACGTCGAGAAGGTAGCTGGAGACCCTACATGTGAACAATATGGTACACAACCCCAGGGGGAGAACTCTGTGCCAAGTGGGCCAGAGGCCACTGGGTTAGCCTGAGAGCCTCTCAATGGATGGCTGAACTGACCTACGTCTGCTGTTGCAGCTGGGAGCCTTCTTTGGTGGTGACAGAACAGGAGATGACAGGCCCGGCAACCCCACAGGCCCACCCCAGGGCCTGCTTGGAGCTCACAAACATGTAGGACACATTCTTCTCTTCACACAGCAGTGGGAGGTGCAGAGTGATCTCTAGGGGCTCAGGGTCTGCAGCCATTTTCCTGAACTCAGAGATGCCCTGTTGGGGGTTTTGGTGCCTCATTGACCCCTTGCCGAAGCTGCTTATAGTTTCATGACTGCTGAACAAGGGCCAGTAGTTTCTTGGTGAGGAGGGCATTTGTGAGGGGGTAGATCCTTGGGTTTACTTCAGGCTCAGTCATATCTGCAATTAGGTGATCTCACCACCCCTAAGGGAATGCAGCCAATGTCAGAGCCAGAGCTCACACCTTTGCCAGAAAGAAGGCACACCACACTGGAGGCATGGATATGGCCAAGCACCACTTATTACCATCTACCTGCATTTTAGAATTTCCATAGTGCCTTCTTGCACAAACTCTTACATTTAATAAAACTAACAACATGATGAAGCTGGATATTTTCAGCACATTTTACAGATGAGAAAACAGGCTCAGAGGGTTGGAACTGCCCAAGTTCTTATAGCTACTAAGTAGTGGAACTGGAACTTCTTTTTTTAATTAATTAATTAATTAATTAATTAATTTTTAAGATTTTATTTCTTTATTCATGAGAGACACAGAAAGTGAGAGGCAGAGACATAGGCAGAGGGAGAAGCAGGTTCCACGCATGGAGCCCGATGTGGGACTCGATCCTGGGACTCCAGGATCACACCTTGAGCCGAAGACAGATGCTTAACCACTGAGCCACCCAGACGTCCCAGACTTCTTTTTTTTTAAAATAAAATAATTAACTTATAGTGTATTATTAGTTTCAGAGACAGAGTTTAGTGATTCATCAGTTGCATAGAACACCCAGTGCTCATTACATCAAGTGTCCTCCTTAATGCCCATCACCCAGTTACCCATCCTCCCACCCTACCTCCCCTCCAGCAACCCTCAGTTTGTTCCCTAGAGTTCAGAGTCTCTTATGGTTTGCCTCTCTCTCTGATTTTATCTTATTTCAATTTTCCCTCCCTTGACCTATGTTCATCTGTTTGGTTTCTTAAATTACACACGTGAGTGAAATCATATTTGTCTTTCTCTGACTTACTTTGCTTAGCATAAAACCCTCTAGTTCCATCCAGGTCTTTGCAGATGGTCAGATTTCATTTCTTTCTTTCCTTTTTTTTTTTTTTTTTTTAAATTTTTATTTATTTATGATAGTCACAGAGAGAGAGAGAGAGAGGCAGAGACACAGGCAGAGGGAGAAGCAGGCTCCATGCACTGGGAGCCCGATGTGGGATTCGATCCTGGATCTCCAGGATCGCGCCCTAGGCCGAAGGCAGGCGCCAAACCGCTGCACCACCCAGGGATCCCTCTTTCTTTCCTTTTTTAAAAGTTTTATTTATTTATTCATTCCTAGAGACACAGAGAGCAGCAGAGATGTAAGCAGAGGGAGAAGCAGGAGAGTGCAATGTGGACTCTATCCCAGGACTCCAAGATCACGATAATCAGAAAGCAGACGTTCAACCACTGAGCCACTCAGGCGTCCCAGATTTCTTTTTTTTTTTTTCTGTTGACTGTAGAACTGGAACTTTTTGAACGAAGACCTCTCTCCTGAGAGTACTCCCAACCTGACTGTTTTCGAGGCATGTAGCCATCAACATATTCAGGAGCGGGCTCATCAGCTTCTCCCCTAACCTGCTTCTCCTCCTGTGATTCCCGTCTCAGGGAATGGCACTGACATTCAGTCCATGGCAGAAATCCTAAAGTCATCCTTGACGCCTTTCTTTCTCTCTCTCACTCACCCTCAGAGTCCATCTGCCACCAAGTCTATAGATTCTATTTCCTAAATATTTTCTTAAATATATTCACTTCTTTCCACCCCCACTGCCACCTCCGTAATTCAGTTGGCCATCATCTCTTATCTGGATTCTTGTAGCAACCTCCAAAGTGATCTCTTTCCCTCCAGTCTGCCTATTAGCAATCCTATCTCCAGATCTACAACAATCTTTCTAAAATCTAGTCTGATCATGATTCATTTGGGCTTTTAGCTCATTTTTTTGTTGTTGTTAGTGAAACCTTGTTTTAAAAATGGAATTTTAAATAAGTCCTAATAGATAATGGATAAAAGCAGAAGTGTCTTATGGAAGTGAGGGTCAGAGGCCTAGATCACTGAATACTCCCTGAGGCACTAAGGGTTCTGCAGACCAGGAAATAGCAACCACTAATCCCACAAGGTAAAGCTTCTTTATTAAAGATGTTATTTATTCATGAGAGGAACAGAGAGAGAGGCAAAGACACAGGCAGAGGGAGAAGCAGGCCTCCTGTGGGAAGCCTGATGAGGTACTTGATCCTAAGACCTGGAGATCATGCCCTGAGCTGAAGGCAGCCGCTCAACCACTGAGCCACCCAGGCATCCCTAGGTAAAGCTTCTTAACATGGCTTAAGAAGTGAAATCATGATGAGGTCTGTGTTTACCTCTGTGGCTCCATTCCTCACTCCTGCTTCCCTTGCCTTCCATATTAATCAGGATAGGCTAGGTTACGTTGCAATAACAACCAAACACCAAATCTTAGTGAAAGAAAGTGACAGTCATTTATTTCTCAGCTACTTGCCAATTGCAAGTCAACAGGGACTCTGGGCCACCTCCTCTCCATTCTGGGACAAAGGCTCATGGAGTTTCCAGCACCTGGCCCATTGCCTATCGCCGAGGCAAAAGAAAGATAACCTGGTGGCTCTCACTCTGGTAGTGAAATGATCAACCTAGAAATGACAGTCATCACTTCTGTTCTAATTCATCGACCTTCCCTGGGCACAAGGAGGGGGAAGGAATTGCTATCTATAATATACTCAGAAAGATGGGGTGGCAGAGAACTGGAATATTTGACAAAAATTAGTAACATCTACCACACTTTTCTCCCCTCATTTTAAGCCACAGTGAGCTGTCTGTAGATTTTTGGAATGTGCACATGCTTTTCTTTTTGCCCCCTGCTCTAATCCTTCTGGTAAGCTTCTACTTGGTCTTCTAGTTTCAGTTCAAGCAATATGCCTCTGAGGAACCTTCCTTCTGTTTCATCCCTTTGTTTCTCCTTTCCCTGGCCAGGTCAAATGACCTTCTGTTGTGCACACCAACATTCTGCTCTTCCTTCCAGCATAAACCTTATCATAGTCCCTGAATATAATTGCTTATACAGTGTGACTCTTTGCCCACAAGATTGCAATTGCCTGAGGTCAGGGACTGTATCCCCAGGGCCTAGAATGCTTTCTGGCACATCATAGAGTCTTAATAAAGATGGAATGAGTGAATGCTTAGAACTTTGTCTCCTTGACCCTAAGTCTTTGCCCATTTGGCACACCAAGCTGCTTAGATCAGAGCAGAAGATGAAGCTAAAACCTGCTCTCTCCTGTGGATTGAGACAATCTAGAAAAGGTCTATAAGTGGGGGGTGAGTGGCATTTCCCTTAATGAAGGAAAAAAAATGGCTATTCCAATAATTTTATGTCCATTAAGTGAAGCATGCCATGGAATTCTACTTCTTCCACAGGTTCTATTGATGTGCTTGTAGCAGCCAAAAGATTCATGATTTAGGAGGTAGAGTTGAAATTGATGTTCTGAATACTTGTTTTGGGTTTTAGAGTGCTTTTTGTAAATTGGATGTTAGACATTCTGACTACGCTTGTTTTTAGCTAGGGATGTGGATGTATAGCCCATGGCATTTCTCTGGGAATCTACTAGTACTTGATTTGCCATTTTGGTAACAAAGAGCTTACTACCAAAGGCAGCACTTAGATAGAATGACATCCATGAGAAAGTGCTAAAGCTCATTAGTAATTACAGAAACACAAGTTTAACTAAGCAGCTCTCAGGCTGGCAAAAATTTAAAAAGTGGATAATGTGTTGATAAGGACATGGGGATATAAGAAGTCTTACATTCTGCGTGATGTAGACTGGATCAGCTATTCTGGAGAACAATTTGGCACTACTCCATTCACTCAATGAATGTTTATAAAGCACCATTCATGTGTCAAGAACTTTTCTAAGTGCTTGGGATATAAGCAGTGAATGAAACAGACACAAATCTGTTGGAATCTTATTATGATAATTGTTATAAGATAATAAAGATAACATACAAATATTTCATTTATTCAATAATGGTAAGTGCAAGCAGAGAAACTAAAGCAGGAAAGGGAACTATGAAACTGACAGGTTGAAATTGAAGAAAGAGTGGCCAAGGAAAGCCCCACTGGCCTGAGGGTTACATAGTTAATGTAGTCACATTAAATATATACATGTCCTCTCACCTAACAATTCTGCTACTGAATATTTGAGAATATTCCCAAAATAAGCTCATAAGGAGACATGTATAAAGATGTTCATGGAGCTGTTACTTGTGCTGGTGGCAGTTTAGCGGAATTCCAGTGGGAATTCTTGACTTGAGAGAGTGGATAGATAAAACGTAGATGTGTGCCATAAAGTATTACACAACTACTGGAAGTAACAGATTAAAAATACACATGGCAACATAGAATGATCTAAGAACAGTGTGGCATGAAAAAAATAAGAAACATTGAAATAGGTAGCATGGAACTACTTATATAGATCAAGGATACATGCACACAAAACAACCATACAGAGTTTGAAAACATAGTCTAAAAAAAAAAAAACCCTACATGTTAAACATACTAAAATGGCACTGGGGATGTGGAGTAAGAGGGGCATAAGAATGGGTTATGGAGTTAAAAAATAAGATGAAATACAAACAACCCAACATATGGATTTGATGTTCCTAAAATCCAGATTTCTACAGGCTGAGAGTCAAGTGTCTCTAACACTCTGCAATTGTGCAGACTTATCCAATTCACTTGACATATCTGACATATCAGTTTCCTACTATATCCAGCGTTAGCTCCCTTCAAGGATTGTTGTAAGGCTCCCGTATGCTAATGAACAGAAAAGGACTTCCAGAAGTTTAAAGTGAAAACACTTATCTAATATAAGCAACAATTATTGTTGCACAGAGTGGCAGTTTCTCGTTTGCCTTCCCACCACGCATTTCCATTTTGTCCATTCCCACCAATTCTGATTCCCATTTAGGGATACAGGCAATTTTGAGGCAGCCAACTCTATCCCAGGTGGAACACATGACCTAGGATAAGCCATTCATTTGATCCCCAGTCTCAATAGTGATTGTTTTGGGATGGGCATATCATCCAAGCTATTCAGATGAGACCTAATCTTAAGACTTTGGCTGGGAATACTGAGGAAAGTAAGCTCCTTCCTTGTTTGACATAAATGGGGTAAGTAGTATGCAGCCCTGTAAATAGCAGCTAAGTCCATCTTCAGACCACGAAGGGAGAGTCTACCTGACAATAGAGATCTAACCAAGGAAGTGGAGCTAAGAGATGGAGAGAGAGAAAGCAACTGAGCAGAATAAAAACTCACCTAAAACTGAATTTATCCATGAACTATACAGTGACATTGGCCAATAATTTCCCTTTTGGGGTGATTAAGACCATTCAGATTGGGTCTTCAGTGGCTTGCAAACAGAGTCCAATCCTAACTGATGTATTGTTGTTGTTTATTGTTATCTGTTTTTTATTTTTACAAGTAGACACAAAACCTCTTAAAATACTGCAAAGCTGTAAGCAAAATGGGTGGATCCTGAAGTTAAATTGGTACAATCTTTACACTGGATGGAAATATTCTCCTCAAAGTGCCCTGAAATGGATTGTTCAAGGTTTTCAGCAGTTCCAGACTGCAAATTATGTCATCTGCTCCAATTTTGGATGAGGAAAAAAGATATCTGCTTTCATACATTTGTTTCCTGGTCTATAGTTGACAAGAGAAAGAATCCTGGAAATAAAATTGTTGCAGGTGCCTGATGATTCTGATTCTTTGGCCACATGTGATAGAATGGAGACTTTAGCTTGTAAAGAATGCCCCCCCCAGAGGATCATGGGTTCAGAAGTGAATGCCATAGGGAGGCAAGAGGAAACTCAGCCTACAGTGTCCTTTGATTAGCACTTCTTAGATTCCCAGGGCTGAGTCTATGGAGCAAATGCTCCATAATAATACAGCAGCCAAAATACTAAGGGAGTTAACATTCAGCATCCAAACTGCTCCTTCCCCTCACCGGCCTTGACTTTTTCTAGAAAGAATGCTTTAACACTCCCAAACATTCTTTGCACAGTTGGTTTGTGAAGATTTTTCCAGATTGAGGGCTGCCAGGTAAGAGGGAAGAATCAGCCTCCAGAATGGTGGTTCTTACTTGTCATAAACATCATCAGACTTGTCTGGGATGCCAATCATGCTTACCGGGCATGATGGAGTCTACAGAGGTTTGAGACTCGGGTTGTGCTTTCATCTAACAGAGTACTTAGTAAGACAGGAAACAGAATCACTCATCTTGCTTGTCCAAAAATATGGTTTTTGCCTAATTTACTCCTACTTATCCTCAGTTCAAATACCACTTCCTCAGAAATGCCTTCTCTGGTCAAATCGCCATAAAGCAAGTGTAAGTCTTCTTTGTAGCACTGACCACACTCGAATTTAACATTTATTGGTGTGGTTTTTAAATTCAAGTCAGTTCTCCCACTAGACTCCAGGTTCTTTAGGAGCAGAGATCATCAAAGTCTTTGTCATTTAACAAACACTCACTATGTGTTAGGCAATTTTCTTAGTAGTTTATAAATATTAATTCACCTAATTCTCATAGCTACTCCATGAGGCATTATCATTATCATCCACATAGAGGAAAGTGAGACCCAAAGAGGCAGAATAGCTTGCTGAAGTTCAGAAAACTAAACAAATTACTTAGCCAGGATTCAAACCCATGGAAGCTTGTTCCTGTCCATGCTCTCAAATATTATTCCATGATGTTTTGCTCACCATTGCATCCCCAGTACCTACCACAATGCCTGACACATAATAAATTTATGCTCAGTAAAGTTTTTTGGATGAATCAATGGATCTTGTCCTTTCTAATGCTAAGTCAGACAACCAAAAAATTTAATTAGCATTGACTTGTAAATCCAATTCATTAAATTTACAGATCATTTATAGTAAGATTGTTATAATCCTTCTTGTAATTTTTTGACATTTTTGTATTTTTTCATATTCTTCTATTTTAACTGTTTAAACTGAGATGTAATTGACTTATAACATTATATTCGTTTCAGGTGTACAACAAAATGATTTGATATATATATATATATATCAATGTATCTATATCTATATATATTGCAGAATATTCACTACAGTAAGTTTAGTTAATGTCCATCACCAAAACTATTTACAATTTTTTCTCTGTAACAAAAAGTTTTAACATCTACTATTTTAGCAACTTTCAGATATATGATACGATATTATTAACTGTGGTTAATAGTTATTATCTGTATATTCCTTCCTCATGACTTATTTATTTTATAGCTGGATGTTTATACCTTTTGACTATTTGAACCATGTCACTCACACTCACCCCCCACTTTAAATTTTATTAATTTGAATTTCCTTCTATTTAGTCAATTAACATGGAAGTATCCTAAAGTGAATTAGCTAAAACAGAAAATATTATATAGATAAGTTTCAGCTACTGCTGTAGTCAAGTAAGTTCCTATTAGATTTGACCCTCTTGTAAATTGGAGCCTAGGGTTTGGCAAACTATGGGCCATAGGTCAAATCTAGCCAGCCACCTGTCTTTGTAGATAAAGTTTTATTGGAGCACAGCCACAGCAATTGGTTTATATAGTTTCTATTGCTGTTTTCATGCTATAATGGCAGAATTGGTTACTTGTGTCACACTATATGACCCACAAAGCTTAACATAGTTATTATTTGGCCCTTTATAGAAAAAGCTTGCCATCATCTGCTCTAGGCAAAACAGAACAAATGATGACACGAAGGCATTGATGAGTGAACAAAGGATGTTGACACATGAACAAAAGGAAAGTAAAGAATATATTTCCTATTTTTTATTCCTTTTAACTTGAGGGTAGATGAAAGATGGGATTATGTGAGGCAGTTAATGTTTTTTTTCTAATTTTTATTTTATTTAGAAAAATTTTAATTCCAACACAGTTAGCATACAGTGTTAAGTTAGTTTCAGGTGTACAATATAGTGACTCAACTATTATATACATTACTCAGTGCTAATAATGATAAGTGTTCTTTTAATTCATATAATCTACTTCACCCATCACCCATCCCTATCCCCTCTGGTACCATCAGTTTGTTCTCTATAGTTAAGAGGCTGTTTCTTGCTTTGTCTCTTTTTTCCTTTGTTCATTTGTTTTGTTTCTTGAATTCCACATATGAGTGAAATTATATGCTATTTCTCTTTCTCTGACTTATTTCCCTTACCCTCCAGATCTACCCATGTTGCTGCAAATGGCAAGAGTTCACTCTCTTTATGGCTGAGTAATATTCCATTACAAATGTAACATTTATATATATATAGTATTATATATATAATATAATACATATTCCATTATATTTATATCATCTTCTTTGTGCATTCACCTGTTGAAGGAGATTGGGGCTGCTTCCATAATTTGGCTATTGTAAATAATGCTGCAATAAACATAGGGGTGCATGTATCCCTTTGAATTAGTGTTTTTGTATTTGTGTGTGTGTGTTTGTATTTTTTGGGGTAAATACCCAGCAGTAGAATTATTGGATCATATGGTAATTCTATTTTTAATGTTTTGAGGAGCCTCCATACTGTTTTCCACAGTGGCTGTCCCAGTTTACATTCCCACCAACAGTGCACAAGTGTTCCTTTTTCTCCACATTCTCGCCAACACCTATTGTTTCTTGTGTTGTTGATTTTAGCCATTCTGACAGGTGTAAGTTGATATTTTATTGTGGTTTGATCTGCATCGCCCTGATGATAAGTGATGTTGAGGATTTTTCATGTGTATATTGGCCATCTGGTTGTCTTCCTTGGAGAAATGTCTGTTCATGTCTTCAGCCCATATTTTGATTGGATTATTTGGGTGTTTTTTGTGTGTGTTGAGCTGCATAAGTGTTTTCTTTTTTTCTTTTACTGATGGAGAGAGAGAATCTTAAACAGGCTCATGGAGCTTGATGCAGGACTTGATCTCTCAACCCTGAGATCGTGACCCAAGCTGAAATCAAAAGTCATACATTTAACGGACTGAGCCACCCAGGCACACAACATAAGTCTTTCTATATTTTGGATACTAACCTTTATCAGATATGTCATTTGCAAATATCTTCTCCCATTCAATAGGTTATCTTTTAGTTTCATTGAGTATCTCCTTTGTTGTAGAGAAGCTTTTATTTTGATGTAGTCCCAATAGTTTATTTTTGCTTTTGTTCCCTTCCCTCAGGAGACACAGAAAAAAAAGGTTTCTATGGCTGATGTCAGAGAAATGACTGTCTGTACTTTCTTCTAAGCTTTTTATGGTTTCGTATTTCACATTTAAGTCCTTAACCCATCTGGGATTTATTTTTAAATATGGTGTCAATCATAGATCAATGGAACAGAATAGAGAATCCAGAAGTGGACCCTCAACTTTATGGTCAACTAATATTTGACAAAGCAGGAAAGACTATCCACTGCAAAAAAAGACAGTCTCTTCAATAAATGGTGCTGGGAAAATTGGACATCCACATGCAGAAGAATGAAACTAGACCATTTCCTTACACCATACACAAAGATAAACTCAAAATGGAGGAAAGATATAAATGTGAGACAAGATTCCATCAAAATACTAGAGGAGAACACAGGCAACACTCTTTTTGAACTCAGCCACAGTAACTTCTTGCAAGATACATCCACGAAGGCAAAAGAAACAAAAGCAAAAATGAACTATTGGGACTTCATCAAGATAAGAAGCTTTTGCACAGCAAAGGATACAGTCACAAAACTAAAAGACAACCTACAGAATGGGAGAAGATATTTGCAAATGACGTATCAGATAAAGGGCTAGTTTCCAAGATTTATAAAGAACTTATTAAACTCAACAGCAAAGAAACAAAAAATCCAATCATGAAATGGGCCAAAGACATGAACAGGCATTTCACAGAGGAAGACATACACATGGCCAACACGCACATGAGAAAATGCTCCGCATCACTTGCCTTCAGGGAAATACAAATCAAAACCACAATGAGATACCACCTCACACCAGTGAGAATGGTGAAAATTAACAAGAGAGAAAACAACAAATGTTGGAGAGGATGTGGAGAAAGAGGGACCCTCTTGCACTGTTGGTGGGAATGTGAACTGGTGCAACCACTCTGGAAAACTGTGTGGAGGTTCCTCAAAGAGTTAAAAATAGATCTGCCCTATGAGCCAGCAATTGCACTGCTGGGGATTTACCCCAAAGATACAGATGCAGTGAAATGCGGGGACACCTGCACCCCGATGTTTCTAGCAGCAATGTCTACAATAGCTAAACTGTGGAAGGAGCTTCGGTGTCCATCGAAAGATGAATGGATAAAGAAGATGTGGTTTATGTATACCATGGAATATTACTCAGCTATTAGAAACAAAAATACCCACCATTTGCTTCGACGTGGATGGACCTGGAGGGTATTATGCTCAGTGAAATAAGTCATTCAGAGAAGGACAAACATATGGTCTCATTCATTTGGGGAATATAAATATTAGTGAAAGGGAATAAAGGGAAAGGAGAGAAAATGAGTGAAAATGTCAGTGAGGGTGACAAAACATGAGAGACATCTAACTCTGGGAAATGAACAAGGGGTAGTGGAAGGAGAGGTGGGTGGGGGTTGGGGTGACTGGGTGATGGGCACCGAGGGGGGCACTTGGCGGGATGAGCACTGGGTGTTATGCTATATGTTGGCAAATTGAACTCCAATAAAAAATTTTTAAAAATAAATATGGTGTCAGAAAGTGGTTCACTTTCATTCTTTTGCATGTTGCTGTTCAGTTTTCCCAACGCCATTTGTTGAAGTGACTTTTTCCCATTGCATATTCTTGCATCCTTTGTGGAAGAATAATTGACCCTATAATCATGGGTTTATTTCTGAGTTCTCCATTCTGTTCTATTGATCTCTGTGTCTATTTTTGTGCCAGTACCATATTGGTTTGATTACTACAGCTCTGTAGTATATCTTGAAATCTGGAATTGTGATACCTCCAGTTTTGTTCTTCTTTTTCAAGATTGTTTTGGATCTTCAGGGTCTTTTTTGGTTCTGTACAAATTTTAGGATTATTCGTTCTAATTCTGTGAAAAGTACTATTTGTATTTTGATAGAGCTTGCATTAAATCTGTGGAGTGCTTTGGGTAGTATGAATATTTTAACTATATTTGTTCCTCCAATCCAGGAGCATGGAATATATTTCCATATGTTATTGTTGTCTTCAATATCTTTCATCAGTGTTTTATACTTTTAAGAGTATAGTTCTTCCACCTTCTTGGTTAAATTTATTCCTAGGTATTTTATTATTTTGGGTGCAATTGTAGGGAGGATTGTTTTCTCTTTACTGCTTCATTATTGATGTATAGAAATGCAACGGATTTCTGCATATTGATTTTGTATTCTGCAACCTTACTGAATTCATTTATCAGTTCTAGTAGTTTTTTTTTGTTGTTTTTTGTTTTTTGGTGGAGTCTTTCAGGTTTTCTATATGTAGTGTTGTGTCACCTGCAAATAGTGAAAGTTTTACTTTTCCTTACCAATTGAATGCTTTCTATTCCTTTTTGTTGTCTGATTGCTGTGGCTAGGGCTTTTAGTACTATGTTGAATAAAAGTGATGAGAGTGGATATCCCTGTCTTGTTGCTGATCTTAGAGAAAAAGCTCTCCGTTTGTCACCATTGAATATGATGTTAGCTGTGGAATTTTCATAGATGGCCTTTGTAATGTTGAGGTATGTTCTGTCTAAACCTATTTTGCTGAGGGTTTTTATCATGAACAGATGTTATACTTTGTCAAGGTCTTTTTCTGCATCTATTAAAAGGATCATATGTTTCTTATCCTTTCTTTTATTGATGTTATGTATCACACTGATTGCTTTGTGACTATTAAACCACCTTTGCAAACCAGGAGTAATTCCCACTTGATCATGGTTAATGATTTTTTAAAATGTAATGTTGGATTCAGTTTGCAAATGTTTTGCTGAGTATTTTTGCATCTATGTTCATCAGATAGATTGTCCTATAGTTCTCTTTTTGTAGTGTCTTTATCTGGTTTTGGTATAAAGGTAATGTTGGACTCATAGAATGAATTTTGAAATTTTACTTCCTTTTCTATTTTTTGTAATAATTTGAGAAGAACAGATATTTATTCTTCTTTAAAACTTTGGTAGAATTCAACTGTGAAACTGTCTGGTCCCGGACTTTTGTTTGTTGTGAGTTTTTTGATTATGGATTCAATTTCATTGGTGGTACTTGGTCTATTCAAATTTTCTATTTCTCTCTGATTGAGTTTTAGATGGTTATATGTTTCTAGGAATTTACTCATTTCTTCTAGTTTGTCCAATTTGTTCACATACAATTTTTCATAATAGTCTCTTTTAATCCTTTGTATTTCTGTGATGTTGGTTGTTATCTCTTTTCATTGACTTGATTTCATTTATTTGGGTCCTCTCTCTCTTTTTCTTAATGTGTCTGGCTAGATTTCTATCAATTTTGTTGATCTCTTCAATGAACCAGCTCCTGGTTTCATTGATCTGTTCTATTGTTTTTTTTTAAGATTCTTTTTTGTTTACTTCTGCTCTAATCTTTATTATATCCTTCCTCCTACTGTTTTTTTGTGTTTGTTGTTCCTTTTATAGCTGCTTTAGGTATAAGATTAGGTTGTTTATTTGAGTTTTTTGTTGTTTCTTGAAGTAGGCCTGTATTACTATAAACCTCCCTCTTAGAACAGCTTTTGCTATATCCCAAAGATTTTGGAGAATTTTGTTTTCATATTCCTTTGTCTCCAAGCATTTTTTAAATTTCTTCTTTGATTTCTTGGTTGACCAATTTATTGTTTAGTAGCATGTTATTTTACCTCAATGTTTTTGTGTTTTTTCCAGATTTCTTCTTGTGGCTAGTTTCTAGTTTCATAGCATTGTGATCAGAAAAGATGCAAGGTATCACTTCAGTCTTTTTGAGTTTGTTGAGACTTGTTTTATGGGCTAATCTGTGATCTATTCTGGAGAATAGTCCATGTGCACTTGAAAAGAATGTGTATTCTGCTGTTTTAGGATAGAATATTCTGAATATATCTGCTAAGTCCATTTGGTCCAGTGTGTCATTCAGAACCTTCGTTTTCTTGTTGATTTTCCATTTGAATGATCTGTTCACTGATGTAAATGGGGTGCTAAAGTCCTACTATTATTGTATTACCATCTATTACTTCTTTATGTTTATTATTAGCTGCTTTGTGTATATGGATGCTTCCATGTTGGGTGCATAAATATTTATAATTGTTATATCTTGTTCTTTGTTCCCTTTATGATAATATGGTGTCTTTCTATATCTGTTGCTACAGTCTTTGTTTTAAAGTCTATTTTATATAATATAAGAATTGCTACCCTGATTTTCTTTTTCCTTCCATTTGCATGATAAATGCTTTTCCATCACTTCGCTTTCAACATGCGTGTGCTTTTAGGTCTGAAATGAGTCTCTTATAGACAGAATATAGATGGATCTTACCCCTTTTTAATCCATTTCATCATCCTATGTCTTTTGATTTGAGCATTTAATCCATTTATATTCAAAGTAATTTTTCAAGTTTTTATTTAAATTCTAGTTAGTTAACATACAATGTGATATTAATTTTAGGTGTACTATATAGTAATTCAACACTTCCATACGAGAACGTGGGGGAGGACTGTTTTTGGCAAGTTAGGTGGAGAGTGTTGGCACTGTGCTTGTCCCCACAGGTGTCCATGTATCTAGACTGGATGGTGGGGGAAGAAAATGGCACCTTTCAGTTCTTTTGTTCATGGAGAAGTCTCCCAAAGATCCCTGCCCCTCCAATACATGCTCTGAGACTAGTAAACAAATCTGTCTCCCGTATACCCCGAGTGTTTTTCAAACTGCTGTTTCTATGCTCTATCTCCATGGGGCTGTTTGTTGTGATGTCTTTTTAAAGGTAGGGTTCAGTTTCTCACAGTCCTCATGGCTCTCGCAGGGCCAAGGGTGATGATTTTTAAAGTTCCAGGTGTTAAGCCATGCTCATTGTAAGAACTTGTGAAATTAGGCCCTGGTTTTCAAAGTCAAATGTTATAGGGATTTGTCTTCCCCATGTGAGTTCTCTGTGCCTTGGGTACCTGGCTGTTTCTCGCCTCTCTCCGTGTTCATGGGGTCTCTTCCTCCTGAGGATAGTCTCACTGGTCTGCTTAACTCCAAGTGTGTCTCTGCCTTTCCTACCCTCTTTGATGTAGATTATTCTCTATATTTAGCTGTGGAGAGTCTGTTCTGACAATCTTGGTTCCTTTTCTGGGTTATTTACACTGATGTGAGTGTTATCTATCTATATTTATGGGAAGAGGTAAGATTATGATTTTCCTACTTCACTATCTTCCCCAAGAATGTGAAGTAGTTAATATTCTGATAGAAAGTTAGCAGTCCTTCTGGCCTGAAGAATTGGAGGACAGTTTTTGGCAACCACAGCCACTGGGAATTGAGGGAGAAATTCCAGAAAGTATAGAGCTGGAGAAGAAGAGCATTAAATTTTGCCTAAGTTTCTAACTTACTGCTAAACCATGCATATATGAGACAGATGCAAACCAGCACAGCTAAATAATAAGAGTTGGCAGTTTAAGTTTATTTGGTACCAATGCAAAAATATCAATACTCTTCAGGGTATTCAGAATCTTATCAGAATCTTAGAACCTACACAACCAAGCATTCTGAATATCCAGGTGATAATACAAAACTGCTTAACACATGAAGAAACAAGAAAGTATCACCTAATTACAAGAAAAAAAGACATAGAAAAATGGCCAAGAGATTACCATAATGTCAGAAAGAGTAGACAAGGATTATAAAACAGCTATTATAGCTATGTTTAATGAAACGAAGAAAACTATGCTTGTGATCAATGATATGATGGAAAATGTGAGTAGAAAAAATACATTGTTATCTTTTAAAAAAACATAATGGAAATACCAGAATAAAAAAATACAACATATGAAATAAAAATTCACTGAATAGGCTTAATAGCAGAATGGAAATGAGAGGAGAAAGAATCTGTAAACTTGAAGATAAAATAATTATATCTATCTAATCTGAAACAAAGAGAGAAATAATATTGGGAAAAAACTGTAAAGTTTTAGACACTTATAGAATGACACCTAAAGTTCTAGCTTAAATGTCATTGGAATCCTAGAAAGAGAGAAGAGAGGGGCAAAAAAATTAAAGATAGGGGCACCTGGGTGGCTCAGTTGGTTAAGCAGCTGCCGTTGGCTCAGGTCATGATCCCAGGGTCCTGGAATCGAGTCCTACATCAGGCTCCCTGCTGGATGGGCAGCCTGCTTCTCCCTCTCCAATGCTTGCGCTCTCCTACTTTCTCTCTTTCTCTCAAATAAATAAATAAAATCTGAAAAAATTAATATAATGGCTAAACATGTCCGAAATTTGTTGAAAATTTTGAGCAGTTTAGTGAACTTTAACTAGGATAAATACGAATAAAACCGTGCACAGGCACATCATAGTAATATTTCTAAAAACCAAGTGTAAAATCTTGAGGCAAATAGGAAATGATACCAGATGGAAACTGGGATCTTCAAGAATGAAAGAAGATCAAGAGAAATGATAAATATCTATATGTAAATATAATGGACTATTCCCTTTTAAAGTAAAAAAATCTGTTATGATGAATGAAAGTAAAAACTATAACATTATTTGATGGAGACTCCACTATATGTAAATGTAATATATATAATAATGACTACAACATAATAGCAGAGAGTGCATAGGGACTCAATTCACTTGGCTGTAAGGTTTCTACATTCTAGTAAAAGTGATAAAAGATTAATTATAACCCTAGAGCTGTTGAAAATCAAGGGTGTATATTTTAATCCCTAGAGCAACCACTAAAATTATTTAGAGATCTACTTAAAATTCAATAGGTAAGTTAAAATGTAACACTAAAAATACTCAAATGACACAAAAGAAAGCAGGACAGGATTTAAAAAGGGAAACAAACATAAAAATAAGATTGCAGACTTAAATCCATGCATACCAATAATTAAATTAAATTCAAATGGTCCAAAAGACAGAGATTAACAGATTACATAGAAACACAAAACTCAACCGTGATGATTAATCTTATTAACCTTAGGGTGCCCAGATTAAACATTCGTTCTGGATATGTCTGTGAGAGTGTTTCCACTTGAGATTAGTGTTTCAATCCGTGGACTCAGTAAGGTAAATTGCCCTCCCCAACGTGGGTAGGCATCATCCAATCTAAGGACCTGAATAGAACAAAACGTAGAGGAAGGAGTAGTTTTCTTTTTTTCTTTCTTTTTTCTTGCCTTACTGCTTGAGCTGGGACATTTTATTTTACTTATTTATTTTTCTACTGAAGTACAGTTGACACACAAGGATACGTTAATTTCTGGTATACAACAAGGTGACTCAACAACTCTGTATATTATATTATGCTCACCACAAGTGTAGATAAACTCTTTCACCATAAAACACTATTACGATACCATTGACTATATTCATTATGCTGTATCTTTTATCCCTGTGACTTATCCATTCCATAACTGGAAGCCTGCATCTCCCATTTCCCTTCACTCATTTTATCTGTCTCCCACTTCCCTCCCCTTTGGCAGTCATCAGTTTGTTCTCTGTATTTTTGGGTATGTTTCTGCTTTTTGTTTATTTATTCATTTGTTTTGTTTAGATTCCACATATAAGTGAAATCATATGGTATTTGTCTTTCTCTGACTTATTTCACTTAGTGTAATGCCCTCTAGGTCCATCCATGTTGTTGTAAATGACAAGATCTCATCCCTTTAAATGGCTGAGTCATATCCCAGTGTGTGTGTGTGTGTGTGTGTGTGTGTGTGTGTAGCACAACTTCTTTATCCATTCATCTATTGATGTACACTTGGGTTGCTGCCATATCTTGGCTATTGTAAATAGCTGCAATAAATACAAGTGCATATATCTTTTGGAATTAGTGTATTTGTTTTCTTTTGGTAAATCCTTAATAGTGGAATTACTGGATCATATGGTGTTTCTATTTTCAATTTTTTGAGGAACCTCTATACAGTTTTAAACAGTGACTGCACCAAATTTACATTCCCACTGATATTGCATAAGGGTTCCTTTTTCTCCACATCCTTTCCAACACCTGTTATCTCTTGTCTCTGATTTTAGCCATTCTGACAGGTGTAAGATGATATCTCACTGTGGTTTTCATTTGCATTTCCCTGATGATTAGTGATGTTAGGCATATTTTCATGTGTCTGTTGGCCGTCTGTATGTCTATTTTGAAAAAATATCTATTCAGGTCCTCTGCATGTTTAATTGGATTTTTTTTTGTTTTCTTGGTGTTGAATTATATAAGTTCTTTATTTTGGATATTAACCCCTTATCATTCCAAATATCTTCTCCCATTCAGCAGATTACCTTTTTGTTTTGCTGATATTTTCCCTCACTGTGCAAAAGCTTTTTATTTTGATGTAGTCCCAATAGTTTATTTTTGCTTTTGTTTCCCTTGCCTCAGGAGACATATCTAGAAAAAATGTTTCTATGGCTGATGTCAAATAAATTATTGCCTATATTTTCTTCTAGGAGTTTTAAGGTTTCAGATCTCACATTTGGGTCATTAATCCAGTTTGAGTTTATTTTTGTGTATGATGTAAGAAAGTGATCCAATTAATTTTTTTACATGTAGCTGTCCATTTTCCCAGAATCATTTATTGAAGAGATTATCTTTTTCTTTTTTATATTCTTGCCTCCTTTGTAGCAGATTAATTGACCAAATAAGTGTAGGCTTATTTCTGGGCTCTCTATTCTGTTTCATTGATGTTTGTGTCTATTTTTGTGCCAGTACCACACTACTTGAATTACTACAGATTTATAGATATGTTGTAATCTGTGATTGTGATACCTCCGGCATCGGTCTTCTGTCTCAAGATTACTTTGGCTACTACGGGTCTTTTGTGTTTCTAGACAAATTTTATGATGATTTGTTCTAGTTCTGTGAAAAGTTCTATTGGTATTTTGATAGGGATTGCACTGAATCTGTAGGTTGACTTGGGTAGTATGAACATTTTAGCAATATTAATTCTTCCAATCCATGAGCATGGAATGTCTTTCCATTTGTTTGTGTTGTCTTCAGTTTCTTTCTTCAGTGTTTTATAGTTTTAAGAACATAGGTCTTTTGCCTGCTTGGTTAAATTAATTCCTGCATATTTTATTCATCTTGGTGCAATTATAAATGAAATTGTTTCCTTAATTTCTCTTTCTCCTACTTCAGTATTAGTGTATAGAAATGCAACTGATTTCTAAGTATTAATTTTCTGCCCTGCAACTTTATCACTTCTTTAATTATTACATATATATATATATATTTATGTGTGTGTGTGTGTAGCCTTTATGATTTTCTACATATAGTATCATGTATCATATAGTATCATATAGTATCATGCATCAGCTTCTGTGTCAACTTCTTCCTGGCCAATTTGGATGCCTATTTCTTTTTATTGTTGGATTGCTATGGCTAGGCCATCCAATACCATGTTGAATAAAAGTGGTGAGAGTGGACATCCTTGTCTTGTTCCTGAGCTGGGACGTTTTATCTCATCTCCTCTGTCTGATCCTAAAACCAGGTTTTATACCATTGGCTGCTTTGGTGCTCAGGACTTTGGACTCAGACTGAATTACACCTTTAGCTTTAATAGGTGTCCAGCTTGCAAATGGCAGATTGTGGGACTTTTCAATCTCTATAATTACATAAGCCAATTCCTCATAATAAATATATATTTATTATATACTATAAATTATTGTGTGTATAGCACACACAGAGAGACATATCTCTATATCCTATCGGATTTGTTTCTCTGGAGAAGCCTGACTTATACATCAACTCTATACTATCTATATGAAACCACTTTAAGTATAAAGAGACACATAGGTTAAAAGGAAAACCATGGAATATGATATACCATGAAAACACTAAAAAGAAAGCTGGAATAGTGATATTAATATCAGATAAAGTATATTATCTGGTACTAAAAGACATTCCATAATTATGCAGGCAACAATTCTCCCTGAAGATATGATATTTTAAAATGTGTAATTTATCTAGCAAAGAGCTTCAAATATTTGAGCAAAAATTGATAAAAATTAGAAGAAATAGACAAATCCACAATTACTGTTGAACACTTCAACACTCCTCTCTCAGCAATCGATAGAACAATTATACAGAGAATCAGTAAGGACAGAGAAGACCAGAATACACTTTCAACAATTTTATCTAATTTCCATTTATAGAATACTTCATCCAACAACAGGGGAATACATCCTTTTCAAGTGCATATGGAACAATGCCAAGAGAAAGCATATTATGTAGCACAAAACAAACCTTAAGAAATTTAACAGAATAGAAATAATACAACAATCCCAACAGAATCAAACTAAAATTCAATAACAAAGATACCTAGAAAACCTCCAAATACTCAGAAATGACAGAAAATACTTCTAAATCATTGAGGAGTGAAAAAGGAACTCTCAAGGTAAATTTTAAAAAATATTCTGAACTGAATGAATGAAAATAAAAATACAACATGTCATAGCTGTATGATGCATTTGAAGCATCCCTCAGTGGGAAATTCATAGCAGTTAATGCCTATACTAGAATTAGGGATGGTCTAAAATCAGTAATCTCAACTTCTAATTCATGAAACTAGGAAGATCAAAATTAAACCCAAAGGAAGCATAATAAATTATTGAAAAGATAAGACCTGAAATCAATTAAATTAACAGAAAAGCATGAGAAAATCAATTAAACCAAAGTAGTTTATTGACAAGATCAATAAAATTAACAAATCTCTGGCCAGATTGACCAACACAGAAAGAGGAAAGACACAAATTATCAATATCAGTCATGAACAATGGACTCTTACCACAGGACCTATAAGCGTGAAAAAGAAAATAAAAGAAAACTATAAAGGACTCTATGCCTTTAATTCTGCAATTTAGATAAAATGGATCTCAAATAGTCCTATTTTCATTAAAGAATTGAGCATACAATTAGTGCATAATCCAGGGTGGTCAGAGAGAATTTATTAAAAAGGATTATACAAAAAAAAAAAAAGAAAGGATTATACTACAGAAATGGCTACTACAAGTCCTTTTGCCATCCCTTTCAAGAACTGATATTTTGCTAACTGGCAGGTTGTACATCAAACCTTTTTTATTGGTGAAACTAATGCCATACTGTTGTTATGAATACTAGAAATGGGATCTTATTTGTAAAATTAAAAGTATTCAATATAAGGGCACCTGGATGGCTCAGTAGTTAATTATCAGACTCTTGATCTCGGTTCAGGTTGTGATCTCATGAGATTGAGACCCATGTTGGGCTCTGTGCTGGGTGTGAAGCCTGCTTAGGATTCTTTCTCTCCCTCTCCCTCTGCTCCTCCCCACCACCACTGCTTGCATGCTCTCTCTGAAAAAAAAAAGTATTCAATATATGTATATTAGTTAAATATAAGACACTGAATAGCTTCACATGAACAGGGTGTAAGAATACCCCAACATTTTACTCTATAGAATAACACTAGTGATTTGATCCCCAACTGTTCCTGTGTTCTGCCATTAGTTTTGGAGGATTTCTGATGCTATGAAGCTAACGAGAAAACTATGTACTGTATCTTTCATGGAGGCATGTGCTCAGAGCACTTAAAAGGATAGAGATCTAGAACTTCAACAAGCATATAGAAGAGGTTTTATGATGAGCTGTACTTACTTTGCTAATGAATAATGTCTGTATGAGGCAGAATTTTATAGAACCCCTTGTTTTTATTGTAACCTCGTAGGGAGAACACAGAGGTGTAGCTAGATCTCTCACCACCTCAAACTTCTTTGCCCGCTATCACTATGTATCAAATCATAATTGTACATGATCAAGTGACTTAGGTCAGTTTGCATTAGCTAGGTATTATGCTAAGAATTTTGTGTTCATTAACTCATTTATTTTTCAAAGCAGTATTAGGGGACAGAAACAAAGTCATATGATAAAACAATAAGGTGAGTAAGGTGGGGCTCAGAGAGATGAAATTACTTATCCAGAGTTACACAGCAAGGTCAAGTTACCAGGACTGCCTGGTTTCCGTGCTGGTGTTTTAACCACTCCACTCCATTCCACTACCTGCTGGGTTTTTTTTAAAGATTTTATTTATTTATTTGAGAGAGAGAGCAGAGGGAGGGGCAGAATGAGAGGGAGACAAGCAGAGGCTGTGCTGAGCATGGAGCCCAAAGTGGGGCTAAATCTCCCAACCCTGAGGTCATGATCTGAGCTGAAACCAAGAGTTGAATGTTCAACCAATTGAGCCACCCAGGTGCCCCCCACTGCCTGATGTTTTTAATAATCTCCTTGGAATATACAAAGTCAGATAGATAATATCAATAGGAATCAACCTTCTGCAGAGCTGAGGACAGGCTAAATTTACAGTCCCTGGATAGTAGGGATACCAGGGGGCTCAGTTATGGAGAGCTTAATATGGTAACTATGTTGACCTCAATATTCCTGACACCACCTGTGGTTGAGGTTTTTTGTCATAACCCCTTTATTGAGATATAATTTGCATACCATAAAACTCAATCCTTTAAATGTACAATTAGGTGGTTTTTAGTATATTCAGAGTTGTGCAACGCTTCTCTGTTAGCCCTGGTTGGGGAAATTGATTCTTTTGTATTTGTGACATTGGTCAAATTTTGATTAATAGCCTATTGTTGGCTATCTCCGCTCCAACAAGTCAAACCCTGAGTGTTCCACCAGCTTCCCCCAGCATTGGTCTTTGTGGAAATCATTCAAAGGAGCAGTTAGGGTGGCTCCCTGAAACATGAGCATTTTTTCATTTTTCTTTTGTCAGCTATTAATTAACCCTGCCCAGATTTCCTACAGAAAATACCTCTGGGAGGTACATGGGAGAGGCTCCACCCTACCCTGCAGGCACAAAAGTATCTTCATTATGAACCTTTCAAAGAGATTAAACTTTCTGTTTCAATCATTTCTTCTGGTTAAAAGAGTGGTTCTTAATCTGAGGTCACAACCAGGTTAACCAGTTACTTATTATGAATGAGGCATTTTGTCTTACACATATATTCATTACTACTTCTAAAACACACATGGCTGATGTGATTAAAAGCACAATGCCTTCTAAATGTGGCTGAATTCCTAGTAACTTTTTCTCTTATATTTTCTCAATCAGCAGATACAAAAAATCCAACTACTATTATGGGATAATCAGAGAACATTTTGATTGACAAAAGAGGTCATGTGGACTCAAAAAAGTGGAGCGACCACTGAGTTAAGTACAAGACTTCTTCACAGGGTATAAAATTTTCACTTGGGAGGGTGTCAACTTATCAGCAGTCATTAACACAATGGTCTTGTTTAATTGGATTGCTTCTGTGTAGGCCATTAAATAATTCCATCCTAAAACCAGAGTGGGGATCAGAAATGGCCCCGAGCAGGTCTAGTGGGCTAAGGAGCTCCAGTATTTGGAGTGCCACGTGGGCTTGGGGAAATCGATGGTTTTTGTACTGATGTCAGTAGTCAGTGTCTGATGGATTATTGTTTGGCTGGTACCACTCCACGGAGCCAAACCCTGAATGTTCTTGAGTGTTGGAAGATACTCGAGGGGGAAAAAGAGGGTGCCGAGCATCAGGGATGGAGTCTGAAAGGAAGGAGGGGGCTGCCAAATTTGCGATCAAGACCAAATCTGCCCACTTCTTCATTTGTTGGGAGGGCAAAGAGACAGTAACATCTATCCCCCAAACGTTAGATGACTTCAGGCTTCCTTTTCTTTGGAGCTTCTCTCTTCCTGTTGTTTCTTCCCAGAAACTCCCCCACCCCATACTTGCTTGCAAACCCTCCCGATCCCATCCAACCCAGAGTCTCACTTTCTATCCAAAGCCATTCAATCAGCTTGAATTGTCTTGTGTTTTTCTGGAGGGGTTCCCTCTCCAAAGTTGCCAGAATGTCTCAATATTCTTGGAGCTTGTCCTCAGTTTCCAAAACTTTAGGGCCTCCCATCAACCACAGTTCTGACTTCAAATGCACATTGACCTTTTCATTTCAACCAAACACCCTCCTCTGTCCCCATTGCATTGCATCAGAGCCTTCTCAAGCCTGTTGTCTTGCTCCAGGCATCCCCCTGCCTGTGGCTTGGGGTTAATATCTGGTCCTTTCCAATCCCACCCCATGTGATTGTGTCTTTGTTTCAGATCCAGGAGAGTAATCACACTCAGACTGGGTCTCCACTAGCCAAAGCAAAAGAGACATTTGAAGAAACAATTGGCCAGTCCCCACAGAAGGGGATTCGGGGCTGCCTGAAAACCACCCAATTGCCTCAATCCTCCTCTCTACCTGACATGACCTCAGAGCCATAAGTAAACTACTTTCTTTGGCACTAATAAGGCCAGTGCATGATGACTTCAGTTGCTTGAGAGGAGGCCATATCCCAAGAGACAGCTTATTTTCTTAGAGTGATTTTTCTTAGAATTGCAGGGGAAAAGGTTCTTGAAAACTGGGCTGAAAATTTCCCATCTGCCACTCTCCAACCTCTTTCTGACTGCCACCTAATGGCAGATGTGGGGGGTGAGGGTGAGAAGAGCAGGGGTGGAAGGATGGGGCTGGGGTGGAGGGCCAGAGTGGTCCACAGGCTGTGGTCAGTTAAGCAGGTATGGTGTTCATAGGGAATGTAAAACCACAGTAAGACTAACTATAAAAACTAGTCAGACCTGGATAATCACCATGTTCCAGTAATTCTAAACAGTGGCAGTGTTGAACACTACTCGCTTGGGTGCCTCACTGCCTCTGCAGCAGCACCTCTGTGGGTCCCTCATCCCCTTGGGAGGGTCACCCTTCAGGCTGAGCTTTCAGGCAAGACTTCAGATTCATAGCCCTTTCCTCCATTGACATTTCCATCTTGTGTTCCATCCCCTTAGGACTCTGCTGTCTACTTTCGTTGGTGTGATTTCTTTATAGGAGAGCTCGTACAGGGGATGCCCAGCTCTCTCTCTCTCCCAGGTGCACCTGCGTGGTCATGGGAGTCACTCGTAAAATCCGGGTTTCAGTCTCATGCTTGTTTGAACTCTTTCAAAACAAGGACACCCTGTTTGCAAGCAAAATATGGTGTGGAACCCCAACCCCTAAGCCTTCTGCAAGCCTCCCCTTCAATGTCATTTCCTCAGGGACATCTTCCTTGTCCTTGAATGCTAAGGACAAGAGCTTCTGACCTACACTGTCATCGCCCCTTGTCATCTTGCCCTTTCCTGCCACTCTTAGGATTATTCTCTGGTAGACAATGACCTCCATGCAGGCAAATGCCATCTCTATCTTGTCCGCCACTGGAACCCCAGAACCAAGTCTAGTATGTGGCCCTCTCTGGGCATTCCACATGTGAATGAATAAATGGAAGTGTTTCTATTCTTACAGCCTATAAGTAAAAGAACATTGGAAATAGCCATGTCACATGTCACACTAGGGGGCTTTTATTGAAATTATGGTCAACAACCACCTCCAGGTCATTTTTTTTTTTTCAGAAGAGAAGTGGTCAGTCAGAGTTTCCTACCTTGTAGTCATGTGGTTACATTTCAAAACAGACGGCAGTTGCCACAATTCCCAGATTCTGGTGGGGAGATTTATTCCTCCTCTCCTTGGCACTGAAATCAGATTCTTGCTCTTACAAAAGCCTGGCTGAAGTTCTATGGGGACATACCCTCTCCTTTTCTATATCAGGACCCCCCAGTAGCCTTCTCCTTTTTAGTTGTCCCAGATTGGTACTTCCCTTAAAACCAGGCTCAGTTTCTACTGTTTTGCTTAGAAGAAGCCAAGACTTGGCTGCTTTCCCCTTTCTTTGAACTATGGGAGCTCGAGGACAAATAGCTCATCAAATTTTTAAAAATGGAATTTATTGTGTATTTGCTAATGTACCTGTCAATATCATGAACACAGTGTTATCTCACTTAAGTCCCACATCAACCCTTTAAGCAGGGACTATTCTTTTTTTAAAAAAAGATTTTAGGGATCCCTGGGTGGCGCAGCGGTTTCGCACCTGCCTTTGGCCCAGGGCGTGATCCTGGAGACCCGGGATCGAATCCCACGTCAGGCTCCCGGTGCATGGAGCCTGCTTCTCCCTCTGCCTGTGTCTCTGCCTCTCTCTCTCTCTCTGTGTGACTATCATAAATAAAAAATAAAAAATTTAAAAAATAAATAAAAAAAATAAAAAAAGATTTTATTTATTTATTTATTTATTTATTTATTTATTTATTTATTTATGAGAGACACACAGAGAGAGGCAGAGACATAGGCAGAGGGAGAAGCAGGCTCCCTGGGGGGAGTCTGATATGGGACTCGATCCCAGGATCCCGGAATCATGCCCTGAGCCAAATGCAGATGCTCAAACACTGAGCCACCCAGGCACCAGAAGCAGAGACTATTTTTATAGAATTTTACAGACAGGGAATCAGAGATTAAGAGATGGGGTGAGGGGGGGCATTTGGGTGGCTCAGTTGGTAAGTGGTTAAGTGTCCAACTCTTGATTTTGGCTCAGGTCATGATCTAATGGGTTGCCAGATCAAGCCCTGTCTCGGGCTCCACACTTAGTGAGGAGTCTGCTTCTCTCCCTCTGCCCACCCTCTCTCTCTCTAACATAAATCTTTTAAAAAGAGAGAGAAAGATATGTAGGGAAGAGAGAGAAAGGGAGAGAAATGTGAATTGTTTGCATGTGTTAATTCCTTGCCTTTTCTGGGTTTCCTTATAGGACCGGACTCCTTGCTAGGTTTGGCTCCAAACTACTACTACTACTACTACTACTACTACTACTTCTTCTTCTTCTTCTTCTTCTTCTTCTTCTTCTTCTTCTTCTTCTTCTTCTAAGATTTTATTTATCATTCACAAGAGAGACACAGAAGAGGCAGAGGCATAGGCAGAGGGAGAAGCAGGTTCCCTGCGGGAAGCACGATACAGGACTCAATCCCGGACACCAGGATCATGACCTGAGCCAAAGGCAGAGGCTCAACCACTGAGCCACCCAGGTGCCCTGACTCCAAACTTCTTATGTGATTTTATTATAAATTGCAGTAATACTTTGAACAAAGGTGAATATCTTGACAACCAGATTGAAAATGGTTAGAGCCCTTGTGCAGTGTTTTCTTTTTCTGAGACTCCCTCCTGATGAAGCCATCTCTCTCCATGGATACATTCCTGAATTTCAGGATTCACTTCTAAGCGCCCCCTCCTAGGGCTAGCACATGGCCACAGCCTTCTGAGTGCTGCTAGACAGCCCACACAGCGCAGACAGTTGTCAACAAAGCTAGTAGAGGAGCAGCCCCTCCCTCCTCATCAGGCCTCCACACACTGCACCCTCTCAAGTTGCTATTTCCCACCATAAACAAACCCAAATCTGGGCATTTTAAAGAAGTAGCAGGTTCAGAAATAAAGGGAGATGAAAGTAGAGAGGGAGACAAACCATAAGAGCCTCTTAATTCTCGGAAACAAATTGAGAGTAGCTGGAGGGGAGGGGGGGTTGGGTAACTGGGTGATGGGCATTAAGGAGGGCATTTGATGGGATGAGCACTGGGTGTTATATGCAACTGATGAATCACTAAATCCTACCGCTGAAACTACTACTACTACTGCTACTACTACTACTACTAAAAGAAGTAAAAGGAGAAGGCTGGAAAAGAGGAATAGTGTAAAGGATCTTTCCAAAGGGTAGAGGTGGATCAGCAGAGACTCAGATGGACAGGTGAGCATGGCTTCCTTACTTGATGCTGCCTACTTCCCCTGCCCCCCAATATTAAACTTTACCCCCAGCCCCCCACCCCAACATACACACACACACACACACACACACACACACACACACACACACCTCCCTCCTATTGTCTCCATTCCCAGAAGGTTTTCACTCCCTCCAGCCCTCTGCCTGTAATTTTGTAATTGGGGAATTCATTGTGAGAATAATCAAGAGTAATGAAGTCTTTCAAGGTGAAAAAGGATCTGAGGGTTATCTTTCACTCACTTCACTAAATGCGTTTCCTCTCTAAGGCCCAGACAGCAGCCCCGAGTGGGGGGGCGGGACTCAGGCTCTGAGTGTCCCGTGAGGTCCCTAACCGTGGAGCCTGCCACCTGTGGTCATCCGTCATCCAGGCCAGGCAGGACTAGGTCTGGGACAACCGAGTGCGAAGGGTGGAGTGGCAGCAGTGGACAGCAGCGTGCGTGATCAAACAGGAGGCTGTCAAGTACAAACGCTGCCTTTGCCATTTTGCCTACAGCCTGCTCTTCACCCACCTCTCAGCCGCCCCGCCCAGAAAGGTGAAACTTTCTGCTCACTCTTCTCTCCTCACCACCCACCCTTGCCCCTGGGACTGAGCTTAAGCAGGGACTATATATATATATATATATATATATATATATATATATATATTATTACTTGGTTATGTTCAGGATTCAAGAGGCTTGTGGGGACTGGCCCAGGAATTCAAGCACCAAATAAAATGATATTTTTTAAAGATTTTATTTATTCATAAGCGACAGAGAGAGAGAGGCAGAGACATAGGCAGAGACATAGGCAGAGGGAGAAGCAGTCTCCTCACAGGGAGCCTGATGCAGGACTCAATCACAGGACCCCGAGATCATGACCCGAGCCAAAGGCAGACACTCAACCACTGAGCCACCCAGGTGTCCCTAAAATGATTTTTCTATAAGAAAATGCATGCTGGATTCTAATTTGCAGGCCAACACTTCACTCCCAGATTGAAGACTGCTTGTACTTGGAGGCAGCTCAGAACTCCTGTCTATGTTAACTTGAAACCAGGCTTTGGGTATCTTGTATTTTGTCCATTTTGTGAAAGCTCCATACACTGTGGAGGCCGAGAAAAACCAAAGCCATTCACCTCAAGTTTAGCATTAGCACAAGCACAGCCATCTTAGGCCCCTGTGAATAAGAGCTGAACTTTATGGGAAAAACTGCAGAATGTCCTCAATGTCCTCGGTAGGTAATCCCATATCAGAAAGACAACAGAACTCAGAATTGCCCTCGGCAGAGAATCCCATATCAGAAAGACAACAGAGCCCACGCCCGTGGTAGAAAGTCCCATATTAGAATGAGAACAGAGTGCAATGCCCTTGAAAGCCCCACATCAGAATGTAAACAGAACTTGAGAAATTCCTCCACCCCTTCTGAAAATCCCCTAGACCAGCCTATAAAAAAAAAAAAAAAAAAAAAAAAAAAAACAGCTGTAACCCACTTCGGGGTCCAAGTCCCTGCTCCGCTGTATGGAGTATACTTGAGCCCAAGCTCGAGCTTGCTAGTAAATCCTCGTGTGCTTGCATTGGTGTCGGCTCCTTGGTGGTTTCTGGGATTCGCAATCTTGGGCACAACAACACACCATGTCAGAGTCTAATTATTCACACACACACATGCTCACACATGCACACGGATAGAGATGTAAGTATTGTAATATGCACTACAGCTATTCCAAATACTACAACACAGATAGTCTATACAGAAATATAGCTACTACTTGTCATACACGATATTGAAGTCTTACCAAGAATCCTTCACAGCTGTGAGGCCTATGCCACAAATGTGGACATCTTGCTTTAAGCATTGCAAAAGAAAGTCGCTATGTAAATCTGGTATCTGTGAGTTATTTTAGAAGACGCCTTATGGTAAATCATTTTGTGAGACAAACAAGCACTTTTTCATTTCTATTTGTTAACCAGGATTTTATTAGTTTTTCCTAAGAGAGGTTGACAGAAAAGCTGTTCTAAGGGCTGCATAGCCCCTGGATATAGTAATCTCTAGACTGCTTTCTTTCTCAAGCAGAGAAAGAATCTTATTAGATTGACCATGCACTTGGCAAATATTTATTGAATGCCTAAAGGGCTGGCCAGTAGGTCTCTGCCCTATCAGAACCCTCCAGTCTAATCATGGAGACTGGGGCTGGGCAAATATGTCATTTTTATGCACATGATTGACCCTCAAAGAATACAGGTTTGAATTGGGCAGGTCGACTTAAACATGAAAATTTTGCACAGTACAGTACTGTAAATGTATTTTCTCTTCCTTGTGCATTTCTTAATAATATTTCCTTTTCTTTATTGTAAGAATCCAGTATCTGCTACATATAACATACAAAATATTAGTTAATCAACTCTATGTTATCGGCAAGGCTTCTGGTCAATAGTAGTCTGTTAATAGTTAAGTTTGCGGGGAGTCAAAAATTATATGCAAATTTTTTACCATGGTGGGGGGCTGAAACCTGTAACCCCCAACATATTCAAGGGTCCACTGTAATGGCATATAATGTGAATGCTTTCAATGTCCTCATCTCTAAAATAGGGCTAGTAATGGGACCTACCACACAGGGCTGTGGTTGAGGATTAGCCAAGAAAACATGCATGTCATTAGATTGTACTACAGAGACTGGCATGAGCTAAGTGCTTTGGTTGTTTAGGAGCACGGGGGATGGAACTAATAACCATGCCTGAAAGAGGTGGACAAGGTCGGAGATGAGCAACATGAGTTTTAAAAGATGAGTAGGTGTTAAGTAGAGACACCAGGGGATGAATATTTCAGGCAAAGGGAGCTGTGTGCAAAGGCACATAAGTATTAAGGACTTCTAAGTATTAAGTTGTTCTTAGTACTTCCTAGTACTAAGGACTTTGTACTACACAATAAGTTCCAAGAGAATGGAGTTGGCATGGTGGGAGGATATAGTACATAAGGAGAAAGGATAAATGGTAGTCAATTAGGAAGGGAGCAGGTAAGGTTCCACAGAGGAGGTGACATTTCCACTGGGCCTTGAAGGATAAATAGGAGTTTGCTGGGTGAAGGAGAGGGAAGAAACATTCTATCCCATGGGAAGAGCATATACAAAGGCACAACTTTGTAAATGTGTATGAAATATTTGGGAGACCATGTACTGGAGCTGGAGCTCTGCATTTAGGGACTCATGTCTCCCACATAGTTATTTCAGAGGAATCTGAGCTTGTTTGGCTGACTGGTGGTGTGGGCCTCCTAAAGTCAATCTGCATGACTGATCCCCTGAGGGAGTCAGTGGGGGAAAGAGGCTGAACATGTGAATCATAAGGAAGAGGGATTAGGAGGACAGACCGGAATGTCTGTCTGTCTTGGAGGCTTATACTCAGCACAGTCTCTGCACTCTGGTCAAAAGGGCTGGAAGTGGAGCATGAAGGATTTGTTTCCATACAGAAGTCCAGGAGACTCTGAGACACAAGAAGACCTCTGCCTTGGTCCACGTAATACACCACCAATAGCTATATGTTAAATTGGTTTCACGTAAGGTGGCAAAGTATTAACAACACAGGTAGGGGGGATCCCTGGGTGGCTCAGCAGTTTAGCACCTGCCTTCGACCCAGGGCATGATCCTGGAGTCCCGGGATCGAGTCTCACATCAGGTTCCCTGCATAGAACTGCTTCTCCCTCTGCCTGTGTCTTTGCCTCTGTGAGTGTGTGAGTGTGTGTGTGTGTGTGTGTGTGTGTGTGTTTCATGAATAAATAAATAAAATCTTAAAACAAAACAAAACACAGGTAGGGAAGGAGGCATTCTCTCCACTGGCACACAGGATAAGGTGCCACCAGGGAAGATGACTGAGGATCCCAGAGCGCCACCACCATGCTGGCAAATCTGGGCCTGCAGAAGGAGCCCCTGCCTGCCATGTCACAGCGGGCAATGGTGGTGAGTGTCAGAAGATGGGTGGTGATGGAAGCATTTGGTGGCCATGTACTTCAGCAGTGCCCATCACAGAGGGAGGCCAGAGGAAGAAGGGAATGGAAAGGGTGGGTACCACGTGGTCGTAGGCAGGACTGGTCCTTGAGCCTACATGAGATGACCTTTGGGACTTCCTGGGAATCACCTGGAAGTGGAGACTACAAAGAAAAAGATCCTACAGAAGGAGAGATGTGCAAACAGCAGCAAACATGGGCCACATCTAGGAGACCAAATTGCTAGGGCTCAGTGAAATTTGGAATGTGGGTGATAATGGATAGAGAGCAGCGTGCCAGAGGGAGCCAGAGTGTCTGGTCTGAGTTCCATGTGGTTATCCCACTGGAGGTCAGGTAATGGTGGAATCTAGAGCCTTTCATTCTAGAAGAAACTCTGCTGGGTATAAGGGTGGGGCAGGACAAGCTAACAGAGATGAAGGATAACAGCTAATGCACAGTAAGGGGTTGGCAACCAGCGGCCAAAATTCAGTCCAGGTTGTAGGTCAAGAATTGGGGGCTTCGAGGCTCAGCACGGGGAAATGGCTTCTCATGTACCTCCCACACCAGGGTATACTCCTTTCCCTGTTACCTTTCATCTTTCTCTTTCTATAGGGTCCCACCCTTCAGTGCTCAGACATGGCCAAGTATCTCCCATATTTAAAACAAAAACTTTCTAGGGGTGCCTGGGTGGCTCAGTCGGTTAAGCATCTGACTCTTGGTTTCCACTCAGGTCCTGATCTCAGGGTTGTGGGATACAGCCCCGCCTTGGGGTCCCTGCTCAGGGGCGAGTCTGCTTATCCCCTTTCTCTGCCCTTCCCCCTGCTTGCACACACGCACACTCCCTCCCTCTCTCTGAAATAAATACATAAGTCTTTAAAACAAAAACGAGAGAGGCCTGGGTGGCTCAGCGGTTGAGTGTCTGCCTTTGACTCAGGGAGTGATCCCAGGGTTTGGGATCGAGTCCCACATCGGGGACCTGCATGGAGCCTGCTTCTCCCTCTGCCTGTGTCTCTGCCTCTCTCTCTCTCTCTCTCTCTCTCTCTCTGTCTGTCTCTCATGAATAAATAAATACAATCTTTAAAATAAAATAAAAACTAAAAAGAAAACCCAAAAACTTTCCTTTGACCCCATAATCCTCCAGCTACTTCTTCCATGTAATCTCTCTACTCTCTGTAATGAAGCTTCTCCAAAGAGTGGCTCTAACTTCTGTCTCCAATTCCTCATCTCCCCACTCACTTCTGGCTTCTGCCCCCATCAGTCCCCCAACATGTCACCACCAGTGACTTCTGTGTTGGCTCACACCAGTGTACACTTTTCTGTCCCATTATCTGACATTTTAGTGCTCTTGGTTTCTGTGATAGCACACATATAACCGGTATTAGGGGTTTGAGGGAACTTATTTTGGATCAACATAGATGGCAAAACTCTTAACCTGCTCCCTATACAATTCTGCTACGGAGCAGCAGACTGAAACTGAGGCCCTCCTGAAACCCAAGTCAGTGGCTTACTGTCCCCAGTCCCTTAAATGTCTTTGCCTAAAGGGGATGCCAGAAATCAATGGCCATTTTCAATGCCATGCCCTTCTTGAACTCATCCACGGTCATAAATGAACATAGGCTACTCACTGGATGTGCACTGGCTAAAAGCCTCACCGTGCAATTGCAGGCGAAAGATAGTACCATAATTATCCCCATTTTATAGATGGGGAGACTGACATGGCTGGGAAGCACAAAGTTGAGATTTTTAATTTTTTAAAAAGATTTTATTTATCCATGAGAGACAAATAGAGAAAGGCAGAGACATAGGTACAGGGAGAAACGGGCTCCCCGGGGGGAGCCTGATTCGGGACTCGATCCCAGGATCTGAGCCACTAAGCCACCCAGGCGCCCCCAGAGCTGGGATTAAAACTGCTGGCATGCTGACCCCAGAGTCCCCACTCTTACCAGAGGATGCTACAGTGGGAGAGAGAGGGTGTCGAGCTGCATGCAAAACAGGCCCACCCATCACTCGCTACCCAGTCCAAGGTCAATACCAAGCCAGAGAGACAATCACTCACATGGCATTCCTGCAGATGATTTTTCAAAATTAACTTTTTTATTAATTTAAAAATCCAGAAATACAGCGACTACATAAATAAGTACCCTATTTAGGTACCTGTCCTGTGAGAAGAGCGAAAGGCTAATACTGTTACGTTACTCTGGTTTACACGAGTTAACTAGAAAATGGCTACGACTGCTAAATGGTGCTTATGGTCTTTGTTGTTCCAAGTGTTTATGATACAAATAAATACAAGAAGAACCACATCCATTCCTTTCCTAGCTACAGGTGGCTCGGCCTCTTCTCTCTACTGTCCTACTGCCTACACCAAACGCTGAAAGGTTTCTCCATTGGCCTAGCACAGCTCCCCAGCTCCTGCTTCCCACAGTACTTTGTAAAGGTGTGTCCCAGCCCCTGGGGGCAGAAGTCTATCTAGGGAAGCTCTCTGGGTGTTCCCTTATGGTTGAGATTTCAGAGAACACCTGGGTGGGAAGGCTTTGGGGTGAGTCATCCAGAAGGGGAAATCACCACTTTGCTTCAGGATCCAGTCACTTGTTTCCACACTATGGAAATACTGCCACCTCTGGGAGGGAGGCAGCAGCTACTAAGCAGCCTCTGCAATAAAGCTCTGTGGCCTCTCAGCCCTGGGTGTCCTCCCTCCCTTTCCCACAGAGACTATGTAGGAAGGGTTGGTAAGAGACTTGTCTCTTGAAGGCCTGGCCATGAGGCACCCCCGTCTCTTATGAGAACAGATTCCTTTATGCCAGGTTGCCATAAAGACCTCTGCATTTTTCCCTCTTGGTGACAGCTACTGTAAGGAAAACACTGTTCCTCTTTCCTGCAGTCATGGAGTGGGAATATGGGATGTCTGCCTCCTTAATACTTCTGAGTACTCATTAGAGTTCATTCATGCCTCTCAGAAGGGATGAATCTAGAAGGCCCACTTGAGAGCCAGGTGGAGAATTTAGAGTTTTGCCACAAAAATGATTTCTAAAAGCCAGGCCTCAGAATGGATAAGTTCCACTCTGGTATCCAGCTGCAAATTGACATTTTTGGAGCAGCCTTCTCTAGGATTCATGATTCAAACCCCTGCTTGGTGGATGAGATGAGAATGGCAGCAAAGCTTAGAACAAAGATCCTAACCAGAATGTCCACCTCCCCTAATGAGCAATAACTCTTCTAACTGAAGAGCCAATAATCAGAAGCTTGTGGGGGACTGAGCCCTTTTGCAAAGTCAAAATGAACTCCTGTAACTGGAGAAGAAGGAACCCTGCCCTTTTAAGGAGCTTCTAGAATGTAATCGTTTAACCTAAAGTTTTGGACTACAGATTCTGGCATCAAGAAAATGAATGAATATTGAGCTATTCGTCGGTGATTTCTATGGACTTGAAAACACAGAATGTTGCCTTGTGGACCCTGAGCCACCATTTTCTTCAACATTTATTTTGTCTTGTGTGGACTCAGTTTCAGAAGATTCTATCCCAGTTCTAACTTCTTTATGGAGGCCTCACGGGCTCAGGGAAAAAAGAGAAGTGTAGCACTAGGGAAAAGTTATTTAGAGCTTCAAAGTAAATGTGGCCACGAGACGGTGTTCTTATTCTTCACCTTGCCACCATAGTTGGTGACGGTGGCAACCACACCACTGACCCAAGGGCAGAGCCTTTTGCTCACAATTCCTTCTTTCTCCTCCTGGGTACCCACAACTTCCAAGCTACCTGGGAGCCAGGCAAGGAGGGGAGAGCCTGTGCTGGCTTTGCCTCAGAAGGAAGGTTGCAGTTTAGTGTCTGGTGTATGTGTGTGTGTGTGCACGCATGTGTGCGTGAGTGTGTGCATATGCATGCGTCTCTGGGTGGATGTGGAGGGGGAATTAATTTTTTCTTAAAAACACAAGACATCCTAAAAGTTGAAGAGTATAATTTCATACACATATTTTCTCTGTACTACACAAATCCTGCTAAGCAAATTCTTGTCTTTTTCTTTCACTGGAGTGACTTTCTAGATAGAAACCCTAGGGTTTTGTTTACTCTTTAACCTGTAAAGAAATGTGATTCTCCCAGAAACTAGAGCAGTGCTGTGGTGTTCTATCCTGCTTCCTCCCACAAATAATTCGAGACTCTTCTAGTCTCTTTGGAGGAGATGTTTAAGGACTGACACACCACTCCACATAAAGGAGCAAGTTATACTGTGCATGGCGTGGATAATGAACTGCATTTGAATTTGGGGTTTTAGGGCACTGGTGACTTAAGCAAAATAAGCCCGCAGTCCAGCTGCAGCTTCAGTTTTCTTGCTTCACCCTCTCCAACACCATCTGTCTCGTTTAACAGTGGCCCTTTTCAGACCTCTCCAGGTACAAAACCTTGACCAAATCTTCAAGCTCTGTTCTGCACACACGACTTGAACACATCTGGCTGATCTGAGCTTCTCCTTCGGTGAATATCTTCCACTGGCCTACAAAGCAAACACAAAGCAGCCCAGAGATGAAAGAGGAGAGAGCAGAGCCAATGAGGAGTGTAACCAATCTACCCCATCCTTACAAATGCCATGTGGTTTCAAGCAGAACAGCCCCCAAAACACTTTTTGGGGAACAGATACGGACAACGGGCCGAGGAGTGTTCAACACTCAGTATTTTTAAGAACGCCACGAATAATACATAACTGCCTCACAAGTTGAACCGAAGTAGTATTCTTGGAATTTTTCCAGTATGTTTAGCATTTGCAAAATGCTCCTCTATCAGGTCATTAGCTATTTAGGTGGCTGATTTGGCCTCAGGTCAAATAAAGCAGTACCTGCGTGTTACTGAGGCTCTGCTTACTTTTTCGGGGTCAGATACTCGTTTAGGGGACCTGATTATTTACCGCTCTTTTCTCTATTTGTGCCACCCCTGGCTAAAAACTGTCCACCTGTTTTCTTCCATGCTCAGATGCTGTCTTTACCAACCCCTTTTGCACCTCTCACTTCACTCTTCCCCCCAGTGGCTCTCTCTTCCATTCCCTGTTTTCTCCTCTTCCTCCATGGACATGTCTATGCATCCAGCATGTCCTTACCAACTTGCCTCTTCCCCATTCCGTCATGCTAGTTGAGCAAACATTTTGGAGTACACACCCTGTGCTGAGCATTGGAAACTACTCTAGATCCTCTCTCTTCTGGACCATCCCTTTTCTGACTTTCCTGATCCTTGGGTGGCAAGGTCTTCCTTTGTCCTGCTGTCATCTTGCCACGGCAAATAATCTTTGTAACAAACTGCCCACCCTGGATATCCTCTGTGGTCTTTTTATTCCTGCTCTCATGGTGTTACAAGCTGGGGAGCTCCTGGTCCAAGGTCAGCGAGCTCCTCTTAATCCAGAACCTATTTCGAACCTCTTTTCTTTCCCAGGCCACAGGAGATCATGACCCTCTTCCCTTACAGACTCAATTCCTCTGCTCCTTCCCTTCTTCCTGGGATCCTTCACTTTTCTCTGTTCTCTCCAACTCAACAGGAAAGAAGAGTTGAGCAAGGCACTGGCTTCCACGGAAGCCCTGCTGTGTGTCAGGATCTGATAGCTACATGGGAGGAAGGATCAGGCTTATTTTGCTTTGTCCCTAGGTGACCCCACAGGATCATCTCATTCCCCACTTCCTTCAGCTGCACACAGGTGGAGGTACATGCCATCTACATTTGTTATATACCCCAAATTCTATTATGGACAAAGAATTTATTTCAATCATCTTTTGAGCCGCCTGCCCTCCTGGTGCCCAGCACAGTGCCTTGCTCATGGGACAAACAAAAACGTGTTCTGTGAAATTACTTGGTAATTTCAAAAGTCACATCATTGGTACCAAATCCTAGATTCTGCCCCCTTTATTCCTTACTCACATGTAAGGACTCCCAACCCCCACCCCCACCTCATTTGAATTCTCCTCCCATTCAGTTTATGGTCTCCTGTCCCCTACAGAATAAACAAGTGACCTCATCAACCCTATTTTCAGCTGCCCATAGGATAAATTCTGCTCAGATGGCCTTTAAGTATCTTCATCTAAACATGTTCTGAGTGAAATGCATTCCCCCCCCCACCAGTACCTGCTTATTCTCCAGTTTCCCATTAGCTAATTACCACTATTCACCAGGTCTATAAAGTTGTTACTCCTGGAGTCATTCCAAACTCCTTTCTCTCTTTGTAATGATCCTGATGATTTAACCCCAGAGTTGTCCCTCATAGTGACCTCTGTTCCCTGTCTCACTGACCTAATACAGTGTTAAGAGCTTTTTTTTTCCTTTTTAATGGTATAAGAGCTTCCTAATTCAGTGTACCACCAGCTACTCACCATGGGAGTTCACTTTTCACTCTGCACAGCGGGACTCCTTTCTAAAAAAAACAGATCTGCATGCATCGTGCACTTGCTTAAAACACTCCCTTGGGGTTCTCTGGTCTGGAAAGCAAGCTGAACTTCTCAGCATGGCATACTGGGCTCTTTGGAATATGGCTTCACCAAAGTAAATTTGTATTAAATCTATCTGATAGCCAAGAGACATCTTTCCAAAGCACCATTTTCGTATTATGAGGCCATTTGTAAGTCTGTAGCAACTATCAATGCCACCTGCCTTCTACATGAACGTCTCTCCAGTTTCTTCCAGGGCCACCCACTCACACATTTGTTTGCTCCTGAGTTAAGTTGCTCCCTCTTCCTGAATGGATGCCCTGACCTGTTGCCCCATCACACCCTTGTCTTTCAAAATATACCTCCTCCAGGAAGCCTTCCTTGCCTAAGCCCACCTGGCTCTCATCTCATTGTTCCTTGCAGATTTCCTCTGAGTGCTTAGGTATTTAACTCTTCAGACCTAGATTGATTCATAGAGAAGGCATCTTCGTGTTCTTTCTTGCCCACTGGCAATCCCTGTGGATAGAAATTCTGGGCCTTGTATTCCTTCACAAGTGCTCCCCACCCACCAGGGCCTAGAAGTATCTAGTCCTTAGGCTGCATCCTGTGTAGAAAGAGGGAGCCCTGCATGTATGCTTGAGTGGCCAGATGCTTTTAGAGAAACATGACCGCTCAGGAGGCAGTTCCAAAGAGTCGACCAGAGCTTTGACAAATTGGGATGCGTTCAATTTCTCTCTGTCTCTTATCCCCACCACAGAAGGATGTAGCCTTCTGGATGTGAAGTCTCTACAAATGTTACCAACCCAGGAATCCTGTGAACTTTCTCTGATCTTTTTGAGACTCTAGGTTTAGCAGTTTTCATTAAAGATAATCAGGGGAACCTTGACTCAAGGTAGCTTATGCTCAGACTGCATCTGGATTTGTATTCCCCAGGTCTAAGCTTTTCAGTTCACGTTCAGACACCCCCTCTGCTGCTAGGGTCCTCCAGAGAAGAGAGAGAAAATTAATGGACAAGGCAAAGGGACTTTCTTTAGGGCTACGCTACATCGAAGGCTGGAGGCGTTTTCTGGGGAGGAGTAAAGAAAGGCAGGTACCACTTACTCAGGGTTGTTCTGGTCACCAGCTTGAAGTGATGGAGTTCCTCAAACATCCTTTTGGAGATCTTCTCAATATGGAAGTGCTGGAGGATGCCTGGGGCCAAGTGAAAAGTGCGGCAGGTGGTCAGGCCCTCTCTAACTGGAACCACCACCACCCCTTTTTCTGCTTGGGTTGAGCATATCATCTCATTACAGGGGCTTAGGAGCATCGAGCTAGGCTGTGTAATGTGCTTAACCAGGAACTTGGATGACTTCAGGGTTATAATTGACTCCATCTGTTTCCTTGGCTCATTGGCCTCCCCCTCTGGTTCTCCGGAGGATAGAGATATGGAAGATAGTGTTGCTGACCATGGGATCCCCCTCCTGGGGAGAGCCACACAGAATCGAGCATGGGTGCTGGTGGGAGCTTCTAGAGCCAAAGGCAGGACTGGAAATTCTGCCCTCACCCCAAGTCTAGGTAGATGATGTTCTTGCCAACCACTGGGCTGCCCTTCTGGCCAGCAGTGAGAGCCAGCAGTGGAACTGCAGACAGGTTGTTTGTGTAAATGGAGAAGCCATCCCTGTTCCCAAATTCACTGAAAAGCGTATTTCCCTTTGGGAAATATTCACAGCTCCTTCAGTGTTCCCTTATAGAAAATGGGGAAAGTTAAAATAAGTGGGGGGGGAGGGCACCCGGTCTCAACTTTGCCTGAAAAGCTTTTATCGGCGTAACACACAAGCTGGAAAAATGGCCTTGCAGTTAAGGAGCAACAAGCTACCAGCCTACTTCATCCTCATGTCTAGAGAGGGCAACATAACTGAAGCCTGGATTTTTCTCTGCTAGCCAAGCACTGAACAAGAGGTCATATAGATGCTATGCTAGCAAGCTGAAAGACACCCGCATGCTTCAAGGGGGTGAGCGATGTGGAGCAAAAAATACCAGGTCCATTGCTAGGGAAGCCAAAAGAAGAGGGCTTAGTCCTAGGTGACCAGTTACAGAGGAGCTAGGGAATCAGAGACAGAAAACCAACATTCCTAGGTATAGAGCAAAAATAAACACGGATGAGAAACATAGGTGCATTAAAGCATATTTTTAAGGGGTGTGGAGGAACTCGCTCTTTTGGGTAAGAAAAGTTGGGGAAAGGGAGCCAAAGAAGCCCTACTAACACTCGAGCAGTTGTTGTTCAAAGTATGGTCCAAGTGCCACCTGAATTAGAATCACTGGCTGTTTGTGACATGTTGGGGCACTACCCAAGGCCTACTGAATTCACAGCTCTTGGATGGGGCCAGGTGAACATGTTGTAAACCAGCTCCCTTGTATGATGTCGAAGCACAGTAAAGTTTGAGCACTCTCAAGCCTTATGCAGGAGCCAGGAGAAAAAGGATGTGCTTTATTTCCCAACTGAAATCTTACCTCTTAGATTTCTAGAAAACTTGACCAGACTAGATCAACACTAGCCTCATATCTGTGGGATGGTTTGAAGAGCTTGCTATGGCAGTCAGCTGAGTAAGCAGAAAAGGAATTGGAGGGACATAAAGACTGGGATTGTCCCTTTGGTGAGACTCTAAATCTTTTTGAGGGTGGGGATGATGTTTTCAATGTGTCTTACTCCAGAGAACACAGCATGCTTTGAGAGATTAGCCTCGCACCACATGAATGAATTTTCGTGTTGGTTGAGCTTCGTGTCGGAAAGAATGGTAGGCTATAGTCTGGTAGGTTGTGATCTTAGCTACACATTAGAATCACCTGTGGAGCCTTATGAACAAATGCTTATGCCAAGGCCCCTTCCTGGCCGATCAATTGGCATCTCTGGGGATAGGGCTCAGGCATTTGGTATTTACAAAAACCTCTCCCAGAAGATTCTGATGTGCACTCCGAGAGGAGGAAGACTCCTCCAGCCTTTGTTGGTATGAGAAAGACAATAAACCCCAAGGGTCGATACTTTAATTTTTGGACAGGTCCTAGTTGAAACGAAAGGTCATAATCACAAACGTGTTAGTCATGTGTTAGTCTCTGAGCAATCAGGAGAACTGAGTCAAACAGAAGAATAGTTTGAAGCAAAAATCAAGGTAAGTCTTCCCCTCTTTTCCTGTTCCTCCAACCCCTTACAAAAAATGACAAGAAATTAATATTGTCTTGCTCACCTTTTCGAATGGTCCAAACGTGGACCTCTACCTGAGGTGGTCTCTCTGTCTCCAGGGCTATTTTTCTGGTGGTCTCCCCATCCTCCATGAACACAGACTCATACACAGGCATCGTTTCTTCTCCACAAAAGTAGCCCTTGCTGTCAAAGTTTTGGCCTGGAAGTTCTTCTGAAATCAGGAAGCAAGCAGAGGTTCACAATGGCTTTCCAAAACTAGAAACAAACATCTGCATTCAGGTATCTCGTTGTTCGGAACACCTGGCACTTGTCAAACGTGGACAGTCAACAAGAGCATTCTCACGGGGATAGAAATCCCACCTATATTTCCTTGGCTCAGTTTAGGCCACCCTGTAACAGCCACCAAATCACAAAGGAACACATGACCTTCCATTTAAGGCCATATGGTGACAGAATCCAGAGCTCTGCAGAACACTGACCCACAAAGTATACTGGATCCATCCCCTGCCGCTGCTCCCCTGCCCGCCACAGAGGAGTAGGCCTTCATGAGGAGGAAGAATGTGGCCAGGTACAAATCTCTTAGGCATTTCAGGGTATATAGGATTTTCCATGCTGGGTCCAGGTCATGGTCTGTTTAGCTCGGTGTTACCAACAGAGACCCAGGGAATGGGCTGACAGAGCGCTTTGGTTAACTTCCCTGACATCACTTAGGTATACTTAGAAAACATTTATGACACTCATTTATGTGCATATACTTGCCCAAAGGATCTATTCAAATTGGCTTGACATTTGTGAATGCTCTTTGATTTGTTTGTAAGGGGAAAGATAATACCAGATCAACACCAGTGCCAAAACCTAGATGTCAGATTAGTCATATGTATGCTATGCCAAATGAATGGTTGGGACACGCACACACACACACAGACACACACGCACAAAGACTGGTCAAATCCCTCAACTATGGATCATTTAAATTATAAACTAAACTGCTGTATTTCAGCTTCCAGGCATAAAGATACCAGCCCCCTCATCCTTCCCATTCTGCTCCACCCTCCTCTTTCCTCAGCCCCCAACCAAAAATAAAAAGTTTCTCTCCTAGTTGGATTATCCATGAGTTCAATTTCCTTGCTGGCTTCATGGTCAGCACCCTCTTCAGCTGTGTCTTTAAAGTATACTCAAGTCAGAACAACAAAGAGAAGCCATGGACAGCCTGAAAACTTTGAGTATGTACAGAAGTCACCTGTAAGATTATCTGAGGAAACCCCTGAGAGCTGGGCGCTTTGGATCTGTGACTTCAATTAGGGAGACTTGTTAATAGCCAATTGGATGCATTTGAACCAGACACTGGAATCAAATTGCTATCGTGCATCTCTCACTGACCTGATTAGCTTTCCCACCCTCACCAGTATTCTGGCAGTGTTTAGGACAAAATCAGTCTTCTCTTGATGATTCCAAGTTGGACTACTCCATTTGCAGGTCATCCTAGAGCCAAGCTTCCTTTCTCCTTTTGTCCTTTTTAATTATTTAATTGCTCAATGGGCCAGCCTTTTTTGATGTGTTACGTAATTAAGGGATGTGTGCTGGCACTTCTCATAACGTGGGAGAAGTGGGTCTCTGGGTATACAGGGACCTCTATGTATGTATCACACTTAGAATGAGAGCTGAGGGGATCCCTGGGTGGCGCAGCGGTTTAGCGCCTGCCTTTGGCCCAGGGCGCGATCCTGGAGACCTGGGATCGAATCCCACGTCGGGCTCCCGGTGCATGGAGCCTGCTTCTCCCTCTGCCTGTGTCTCTGCCTCTCTCTCTCTCTGTGTGTGACTATCATAAAAAAGAATGAGAGCTGAGTTCAGTTTTCAATTTTTTTACACCAACGGGGTGCCTAGGTGGCTCAGTCGGTTGAGCATCTGACTCTTGATTTTGGCTCAGGTCTTGATCTCAGGGTCATGGGATAGAGCCCGGCGTCAGGCTCTGCATTCAACATGGAGTCTGCTTGTCCCTCTCCCTCTGCTCCTTCCCCGCGCCCATGTGCTCTCTCTCAAATAAATAAATAAAACCTTAAAAAAAAGTTTTGCACCAGCTTAATATTGGCTACAGCTATAACTGCTAAGTGATATCCTTGATGGCACTGTAAATACCCATAATGTACTGAAAGTTCTCCCAGTGTCCTGAAGAGTCATCTTACACATCCCACCAAGAGCTTAGTTTGTTCAGGAGAAGGGCTCTACAAACAAGAAACCCCATCAGTGACTCAACCTCGGTTGGCATTTGAAAATATTGAGTAAACCAAGTGTGTCTTTCAAGCTACCCAGTGGGCAACATCCTCCTCATTCCACACCCTTCACTTCAATGTGTTTTCTAATTGCTTCATGTTCACCTCGTTTCATTTCCTTCCAAGGAAGCCTGCTATGTCTCATTTCCATCCATTTCCGCTTCCCTGAAGAATGCTTGTATCCCGAGCACTCCAGAACTAAGAAACTGAGAAAGCATTTCCTTATGGAAGTGGAGAGGACTGGCGATGTATTATCCCCACCTAGGTAACTTTTAAGTCTCAAAGAGGTGTTTTCTGCTATAAACCAAAAGAAGTGTGTAATTTTGGGTATTCCAGACATCAGGGAGGTGTAGTGAGGGCGGGAGAGAAGTTGGAGAGCCTTCAAGGAGTAGAAGTCCTACACAACACTGTAGGTGACCACTGCTGTGCAACGCCAGGCTGGCCTCTACCAGAGCAAGGGCAAAAGAGAAAAAAACTCACATCCTTTATTTTGGCCTTTGCTTGTGACTGGAGGAGCCTGTGATCATTTGTTATAATGAAGCTTTTGGATGGGTCATCAGTGAATTCTATTTCTCTCTTTTCCCTTCTCAACACAAATAACTGACTTTACTGTTTTTTTTTCCATCTATCTTCCTCCCTCTTCACTCTTTGTCCCCTTTTCTCTGTCATGTGTTGTTTTCTAAGAGGCTGGTGATGTTGTGATCTTTCCCTTTCTCGTTCCTTATACTGCTCGGGACTTTAGTCAAGTATCCCTTCTTCAGAGAAGCCTCCCCTGACCATTCTTTTGAAAGTGCCATTCAGGGACATCTGGGTGGCTCAGTTGGTTGGGCGTGATCTCGGGGTCCTGGGATCAAGCCCCATGTTGGGCTCCCTGTTCAGCAGGGAGTCTGCTTTTCCCTCTCCCTCTGCTTCTCCCCCACCTGTGCTGGCTCACTGTCTCTCTCAAATAAATAAATAAATTTTTTTTTTTAAAAAAAGAAAGTGCCATTCATTGTCACCACCCCCATTTACTGTTACCTGATCCTGCTTGGTCTTTTTCACAGTACCCATCACAATGTAAAATCACCTTGTTTGTGTTCATTGTCTTTCTTTTCCCTATAGGATGTAAGGATCAGGCTGGCAAAGGGCCTTTGGCTTGTTCATCTCTCTCTCTACTTGCAGATAGTAGGCACATAATATGTATTTTCAGATTGAAGGCACAAGTGAGTGCACGTTCCCTAATGCTCTGAGGTTTCTGAGTAGCTGGAGCAGGTGCCCTGGCATCTGTGGATAATGACTCCATTAGGCAATGTGACTATCAGGTGTCACTCAGTTTGCCGACACTCCTGCCTGGCTCACTGAGAGACAGGCACACAGAATGGGACAGAGATTCTCACTTTCCATGTTGCTCTCTAAGTCCTGTATCTATCTCTACCCCCTGAGCAGGGTGGGAAAGTAGCTCTTCTAGAGAGAAAGGTTGGATCAACCAGACTCTTTGACATATTGTGGATTGGGATTCTGAAGGGCAGTTTTTTAAATAATAACTTATTCTTCTCCCTACAAAGGTAATAGACATTGTTGAAAATTTTGGAAAATATGGATAAACCAAAAGAATAAAATGAGAACTACCTATAGTTCAATCATCCAAAGACAGCTACTGTTAACAGTCTGTGATATGCCCTTCCAGACTTTTTTTTTTGTCTAAGTGTATTATACAGGCTTGCTTTTTTAACGCAAGTGGAATCATAATATTGTTTTGTAGCATGCTCTTTGTACTTATCAGATGTCACAAACATCTTTCCATGCAATTAAATCTTGGCCTACAATGATTTTTGCTGGTCGTAGTATACAGCACAGTATTTATTTAACAATTCTTTTTCTATATTCAGTTGATGTGTTCACTTCTTGTTTGAATCACCCGCATCCCTAAAGGCCTAAGCATACAATGAAATGGGATTTGGTCTGAAGGTCTGAGGTTGAAATTGCAGTACTGTATAGTGGGAAGGATTTACCTTACCTGTGGTAGTTTAGATAATGATTAGCTTTTGTCTGAAATTATCATGCTGTATTACTTATATGACTGTAGATGTTCCACTCTTGACCAAAGAGAAAACTGTGTTGGTGGAATTACTCCTAAGGGGCACTAAAAGGTTTGAGGATCCAGTAAGATTGCACACTTGGAGGTTGTGATAGGTTACTGTGGCTTGGTAGCCCTCATGTCTGTATCATGCTCAGACTGTACTCTCTCCCTACCCCTAATGAGTATAGTTCCTCATCAGATCTAATGCCCCAATTCTCTACTCCAGATCAGATAGGTCCTGTCTTCCCTATCTACATCTTACCCACTGTTTACTGTGGAAGATGAGGGCCATTCCACTAAGAAAGATTTTGTTTTTGCCACAAATAGATCTCATACTTTAACGTGCATGGGGATCAACTGGGGGATCTTGTTAAAATGTTGATTTCTGGTGCAGTCGGTTTGGGGTGGGACCTGAGTCTGCATTTCTCACTAGCTTCCAAGTTCTTCTGGTCCACAAACCAAATCTTGAGCAAGGCCATAAACTACCTATGTCAGAACTTCCCAAACCTGTCTGCACATTAGGATCACCTGGGGATGTTTTCAAAGGGCTCCCTCCCAGCCCACACCTGAAATCAATGAAATCATAATCTCTGGGAATGGGACACAGGTATTTTTAGAAGCTTTCCTGGGGGTTCCAATGTGCATACGAGTTTGGGAATGACTGGCCTACATGAAGATGCTCAAAAAAATATGCATTGACTAAGTTCATGTTGGCCTGCTGATCATAAGGAATTGCCTAAGTTGAAGGAATATACGATTTAGCTCTCTGCCTACCTTGAAAAAGTTTTTGGTTTTTCACCTGTGTTTACAAAAATGCAGGTAGGCATAATAAATGATAGATTAATTCATGTACATGGAATTCATTCACTCCTAGAATGCTGGGAGCTGGAAAGACCCTAAGAAATCATCCACTCTAACCCTCTCATTTTGCAGATAAGGAAATTGAAGCTCAGAGAGGTGCAGTGACTTTTTCTACGTCACACAGGAAACCAGTGGCAGAGCCAGGATTAGAATGCTGGATCACCAATTCCCTATGCTGTCAACTCCAACACTACAGACTATGTTTTTATCTATTTCGTATGCGTTAAAACCACTATTTAATCCACTTGCTTTTTTTGTTATCAGTTCATATCTTCTACTGCCCTGGAAAAGACAATGGGCTGTAGGTGACCTGACATCCAAACCTTGATTTTATTATCGATTTGTGGACTCAGGGCAGGTCACTCAATATGCTTCAGTTTTAAATTTTATAGAGCAATAATAGTATCATTATAAAACTGTAGCATTAGGACAGGTGCTTGGAGATTAATTGTTCTAAGCATACCATTTTAAGGAAAAGCTGATGGAGGCCAGAGCAGATCTGTCACATTTCCAAGGTCACACAACAACTTCACTCAGGCCCAGAACCCACTCTCCTTCCACTCTACCTCACCTGCCTCCCATCCTGTCTCAAAAGGGTCATGGATGTGATTGTGCTTGATCAGTTAGATAGTGACATCAATGACAGGTGCTACTGCTCTTCTGTATAATCCTCATAACTCAATTTCTCTGCAATTTAGAAAAGCCAGGCTTAAGTCTGGCGCTTAGGGCTACATAGGGCCAAAAGTTTAGCAGACATAGGCACCCCTCCCAGTCTATTTCTGAGTAGTAAATTTCTTCTAATCAACCATCTTATCAGCCCTTCAAAAGAGGGGGGAATTAAGTTCATTGTTAGAACTAGTAATATTGAGATGATGTGTCAGGTTGATTAGGTTTCTGATGCTCAATGAATACTGAGAAGGACTCTGTGGGGATCTCAGTCAACCAAAGGCAGGGCTTCCAACCAACGCACCTTTTGCCTTTTTACCTGGACACACCTTGCAGCATTTTCCATCTATTTTTTGAGGATACTTGCAGGGGTATCGATTGGGGCAGTGGATTTTCTTACACTCTTGCTTGGTGACATTACAAGTGCACAGCACACACTCCACAATGCCAAATGCCCGGAGGTTTGGGTGCCAGGACTCGCCGTGGGAGTAGGTCTTTCCATTGGAAACACACACTGAAAGAGAACATAGGACTGGAAATTAAAGGCTAGGGAGCTGAAACGGGCCCCTGTGCTCAGAATGTAAGCCCTGAACCCCTCAAGACATCAAGCATCCTTTGTCCTTTTCATGCTGTGGATATATGTTTACAGAGCAGCCCCTGTAACCAAAAACAAACACAAAAACAACCTCCCCACAAAACAAAAAAACCCAGCTCAGTTCCTGTTTTATCATTAGCAACCATTCAGGTCCTTCAGGAGCAGCCTCTGGGTGCTCACAAGAGCCCAGCACATGGTGAGCAGTCACTAAATGCTCTGAAAGTGGAGGAATGAAACAATGCATGAAAACAGAGTTCCATCTGCCCTGGTTATCTGCAAAGGAACCTCTAGTAGAATTTAATGTCAATACCTGCAATTTCAAAAAAAAAAATACCTGCAATTTCATAAAAGATCTGTATGGCCCAAGTGGATATGCTTCTTGGTATAAAAATTTCCCAGAGATATTGGCTGCCAGGGAGGCCAGTTGCAGAAACTATTGCTCTTCACAAAGGGCCAGTATTTGCATATCCTGAAGCAAATCCTTTCAAAATATCAAATGTTATGAGAATCTGATCCACCAACACAGATGGATATGGAGTTAATGGCGATGGCCTTCTGTCTGGCATGGGAAGGAAGGCACTAAAATGGGATCAAGAGGGAAAGGATCATGAAGGAGCCTTTCATGCCTCTAATCTCTAGGCAATATCTGTTGCCCACCTCAGTGGCTATAGATTCCACTACAGTGAATCACTACCTGTCCTACAGGTAGACTTTGGTGGTCTCGCATTCGTTGGGTAGGAGGTGAAGTCACTGGTGCCATGTTTTCTAAGGGGCCTTGCAAGAGCAAGTATCCTAAAAGCTGCAGGCAAAGAGGCCTATGAAGGGAAGGGGCCATAGGAACATCTGCCAATGCAAACCAACCAAAACATATCCAGCTCCCACTGTAAGGCATGGGGCTAGGCTCCAGGATAAGAACTATATTGGGCTGCAAATGGGGAGGGCTGAGAATAAGTTCTCTCCCTTTTTGAAAGTGCTGAGACATTCTGGAGATTTTAATCCATGGCTGGGACTGGGTGTGTTTCTCATTATTCCCATCACCTCATCATACCCAGGGATACCTGTCGGCATCCTGATCAACAACGTCTCTAGGGTGGGTTGTATCACTTAAGGCAGGGCTGGTGTGGGAGAAACAGCCCCACTTGGGGCCTTTCTAGGAACTGATCTGGCTGTGAGACAATGGCCTCAGAATGATGAATCATTGGGCTAGTTCTTTCTCATCAAGTCCACTGGGTCCCTTTTGGAAATATGGATGATGTCGGCTGCCTTTTCCTGTCCTTTGCAAGTACTGCTAGAGTACTAGGTGCTCTCACAGGTCAATCCATGCAAAGATTTCCAAGAACCAAGAACCTAAACCAGTGAAGCTCCCAACCATACAGGGAGCTAGAACAGGGACTTGACACGTGGACTTTGAGGCTCAGAGCCATGGATGGAATCACGTGACAAGACAGGCCAGATGTGTTCTCTCTCCTGCCCCTACTCCTTCTCTCTCCTCCAAAGATAGTGACACTCCCTTCTAGACCATGTGACCAAGTGGGTACCTAGTCTGCTTCAAGCAAATTTAGGCAGGGGTCAAGTTCAAAATGGCAGAGTCCTATCACTCCTCTTTGACTCAAGCAAGGGACCAAGCAGATGTGTCTCAGTGGAGCATGTCTGTTAACACGAAAGCTACGGAGAAGGGCAGGTAGGACCTCCAGTGTTATATTGCCAGGATCACTCTCCTCTAAACATTTGGGCTAAGGGAACAATCTAGACTGGGTGAGAGCCTACACTCTGAGATTTAAGAGTGGGAGGTCAATGCTCTAGTGGGAAAAGATGGCTTCTCCCACCAACAAACTCTCGAGATGGTTTTGAATCATCCAGCTGGGGCACTGAGGGTTGGGAGTAGGGGCAAGTGATTCTCCAGTAACCTATAATAGGTCAGGAAAGAACCACTGCATCCAAATCAATGGGAGCAATAAAAAAATGTAAACCAGCTGGGCCTTTTGTAGGACACACAGAAAATCAAGGGATGAGCCTTTGCCCTGAAATGAAGAGGCCTCTGGAAATTATGGGATTTAGGATTTTCAAAGTCCATTTGCCCACAGGTTTTTTTTTTTTTTTTTAAGGCTTTGAAATACTTTCAGGGCAAATGGAATCTACCGGAGGCAATTTAGGATTGAAAATCAAACTGCATCTTTACCTCCTACTCCTCCGCATTTCATAAATTTGTATCAGAATGCCTCAGAATTTAAAAATAATACACTTCAAATCAAACCCAGATCGATAATAAATACTTCCAATTCTTCTAATACATCACCATTTTTTATTAAGAGTTTTATTTTGCATGTTCTTCTTTTAAGCCTGTTAGTTTCCAAAGCGATTCAATGTTTTTTATCTGTAATCTGAAATTTACATCTAACTCGTAACAGATGTGATCAACTAGCTTTGGTTTGACCAGCTTTGTTGAGATTTATAGTAGGGGTTCTTTGTAACGGATTGGTTTTCACCCATGTTATTCAATCATTTGGTTTAATAATTTATTACTTTTAACCCGTTCAGAGAACCAGCTTTGATTTGTTTCTCCTTTAAAGGAAACAAAACATGTTTGTGGTTTCATAAAAAGGAACCAGCTGAGCTCTTGCTCTAAAGAGCCTAAAAAAGTAAGAAGCAGTCAATTGTTTGATTGAATTTCTCCTCCCCCTACCCCCACTACTGGGGTGGAAGTGGGGACTGGGGAACTAGGCTCAGGAAGGTCTGGGCCACGGACGTGTGTGGGTGCCTGCTGCAGCCAGCTGGTTGGCTGAGTGGGCTGCGTGTCCCTGTTAACTTAATGTCAGTTCTCCTGGTGCTTGGCCAGGATGTTTCTGGATTTCTTACTGGATTACTCATTTCTAACGACAATCTCCTCATATGAATTAGAATCTCTGAGCCTGGGGCCCAGAATATGTCTCTTTAGCAAGAGGCCGGGGGAGAATCCTGGGCACAGAGAGGTATGAGAATTACTGCTTCTAAGGCACAGGGTTAAGAGCTTCAGAAGTGTCTGGCACTGAGTATCTGTGAATATCAAGTGCCCAACTGGAAAAACAACCAACCTCTCATTCTATTAACCAGCCAATCCAATCCGACACACTTTCCCCCAGTGCCCTGCGACCCCCTAGGGCAACTGAGAAAACGCTGGGCACTGCATTAGTTCCCTGCTTTTTTGCCTTTTGTCCTAAATAAAGACAGACTCGCTTTGAGGCTTGATGGTAAGTGATGCTTGTGTAACTTTCTGATATGCATGGGAGACAAGGCCCTTTCCAGGTCCAGCCCTCCAAATACGGGGCAGAGGAGGGGGTGCGCTGTGGTAGAACTGCTGTGGATGTGGTACAAAAGGAGCATGCTCCTTACCTTGGCCATGCTTGTGTTTGTTGTTGATGACAATCTGCACAATGGTGCCCGACGCTTGCTGGGAATCCATAAGAGCTCCTCGGTGACTTCTGGCCCCAGGAAAGCGGGGCAGACCTCCAGCCTGTCGGCTTGGTGGAGGGTCATAGTGCGAACGGTGGTAAGAATGTCTCTGTAAAATGACAGGGCACATTCAGCTCCCCAAATCTGCCAGAGGGAAGGCAGGAGTGGACTTATACACAGCTAGAGTCCATCTGATGACTTCTAGCAATGAGCTTAGCTCTGATCTTAAATGAACTACACATCCACCCACACTGGTAGCAACACAGGGATGTGAAATAAGAGCAGCCTTGAGAATGGACTGAGATTTCCCTCTCTTCTTGCAGAAGACTGGGCTAGCTTCATAGACAAACCTCAGAGGGAGCAAAGAGCCAAAGAACGGTCAATAAAATGTCCTTCCCGCTCCTGAGAATCTCATACGTAAGAATTAAGGTAGCAGCGTGCAACACAAGGGCAGAATGGGACACAGGCCACAGAAGTAGGAATTGCTGTGCAAAGTAGGAAGAGAAAGAGAACTGGTTGGGGACGGTTTGTGACCTGGACCAAGAAGGCTGGACAGACTTTTTGCAGGCAGAGCTGGTGAGGAATATTCCAGGCAGTGATTCCAAGTTGAGAAGGTGTAGCAGAGAACATAGAGTCCATAAAACGGAACAGTTGAAGGATAACATTCCAAAACGTGGGCTGCAGCCAGATCAGGGAGGACTTTACATGACAGGCGAAGGGGTGAAGACTTTATGTGGTAGGCAACAGAGGTGATGGTGTGGGAGCCTTTATGGGATTTTTTTTAAGGTAGGGAAATCCTCAGAATTGTGTTTCCAAGCATTGATTCCGGATCATGTATAGGGTAAACTGAGCAGGAGGAAGAGATGGGACCCTAGGATAGTCCAGATTAGATGCACTGACATTAAATGCAGCCAATGGCATGAGATTACACGGCAGAGTAGAGATACCCTAGACATCTTGTAGAATTGACAGTATATGACAGTACCAGGATGTGAGCCAGAGGTGAGAACTTTGTTTTGCTCACTGCTATATCTCCAGGGCCCCAAACAGTGTCCAGCATTTAGACGGGGCTCATTAAACACTTGCTGAATGAATGAATGAATGAATGCCATGGTCCCTAATGAAAGCTGAAAATCTTATAGTCCAAATGATGCAACCATTGCTCTCTTAGTGAGGGTTCAACACATGATGAGCCCACTATTCTGCTACCCACCCCTTTCCCAGGAGCTAAGGGAGCATGAAGGCAGAGGAGGATGGAATAGATGAAGACTGGACCCTCAAGCGAAAAACCATATAACATTTTGTTTTAGGGGCAAGTGTTAGGGGTAACACTAGTGGGACAGGAGACCCACTAAAAATCTTCCACAGGCAATTAGAAAGATGCTTATATTCAGTGTTAGAAATGGCAAGGGGTCTTGGGAAGGTAGTTATAAGATCCTCTGACCCCACCATCCCAGAAAACATGTATTACAGTTATGTCCCATAGACACACATGTTGCAAATGTAGCTTTCGGAATTATTATTACTCTCTTGTGGAGGGAGGCACTGGTGGGAGAAGGGGGGAGAGAACAGGAGCTGGCGTAAGAGAAAGAGAACATAATTCTGTCAATCTAGGAAGAGTCCATGCTGGTGCATTGCTATGAAATCTCACACAAATAAGAATTTGCATCTATTGATTATCATGTACACAGATGGGATTCTTAGTACAAATATTTTTCATTCCCACAATGGCTCATGTGTCTTTTTCACTCACATTCCACCAAGACCGTTACAGATTGTTCTGTCCTTTCTGGAGTTTAGCAAAGTTTTGCCAAAGGAACACAGAGAGGACAGTTTGGCTGGTGGGTGTCCTACCAATGATGCCGAAGGAAGGGAGTTCACCGGGGCTAGAACTTGAGAGAGAAAAGGTCGCTGACCCAAAATGAGCTGCAAGTACAAGAAGTTCTCTGATTCATGAGGGTGAAAACAAAGTGAAAAGCTGTTCTTCGGTACCAGGCACTCAGACCCTGGACATTGGGTAAGGGCAGAAAAAAAAAAGAGAGAGATTCAAAACCAAAAAACAAAACAAAACAAATTTTTAAAAAATCACAAAAAACACAACACAAAAAAACCTTAAGGATTTTGATTAGCTCTCCAGAACATCCCCCTATTCAAGTCTTTCATTTTACAGATGGAGAAACCGAGGCCAGAGAGGAGTGGGGTTTTTTATTCAGGGTGACAGTGAAGATTGAGTTTTTGGAGATGGCAGGAGAGTGAGGATTGGGGGAGAAGACAGGAAGAAAGGAAAGAGAAAGTGAGAGAGGGAATGTGTGGTCAAGCTCAGTGGCCTGCAGATGGTTGGCTAAAAGCTGCTCCAAAGAAAATATCAAAGTCTGCTAAGAGAGAGGCGCCTGGGGGGTGTAGTCGGGTAAAGTATCCAACTCTTGGTTTCAGCTCTGATCATGAACTCGGGATTGTGAGATTGAGCCCCATGTCGGTCTCTGTCCTCAGTGGGGAGTCTGCTTGAGATTCTCTTCCGCTGTCCCTGCCCTCTCCCACCCAAATAAATCAATAAATCTTAAAAAGAAAAAAGTCTGCTAAAATACAGTGTTCACAACCTGGGGGTGGGGGTTTTTTGATTTAAGGGTAATGGCTCTTTTAGAGTTGCTCCCCTAAACAAAGGAATGAAGGAGGCTTACCAGGGACCATTCTGACCTTGTAACTTAATGCAAGGGAGAAAAAAGACATTAAGGCCTTGGAGTTCTAAGTGAAACTGGACCTTATCTTCAAACCCAGCTGTGAAGATCTGGCTTTGAGAGAGCAGGTTAAGGTAGAAATGGCCATATGCCTATGCTTTGTTTTATTCTGTTCAATATTTTGGTATTATTTGATTTCCTGACTTCAGTGCTGGTAACTCTCTCAGGCATTTTTTTTTAAAGATTGATTGACTGACTGATTGATTGATTGAAGTAATTTCTATACCCAACACGAGGCTCAAACTCACAACCCAGAGATCAAGAGTCACATGCTCCACTGACTGAGCTCTACCAACCAGCCAGGTACCTCTATCTCAGGCTTTTGAAGTAGTTCTCACACACTTCTTTTCTGGTGGTGGAAAATCCCATTATAGAAAGTTCCCCAGGAACTTTTTCCTTACTTGTCCTAGGTCTAAGATGGGAGGGTTTTATTGGCAGAGATAGGAAAATAGGACAGTTCAGGAAAAGCCTTCAAAGGGCCTTCAGGGCTATGAATCTAAAGTTACCATAAAATAAAAAGTTTAATTTTAAAAAAAGGTCTTCAGGGGCATCCAGGTGGCTCAGTAGATTATGAGTCTGCCTTCATCTCAGGCTCAAGTCATGATCCCAGGGTCCTGTGATCGAGCCCTGCTTTGGGCTTCCTGCTCAGCAGAGAGTCTGCTTCTCCCTCTCCCTCTGCCCCTGCCACCCCCACCCTGTGCTGTCTGTCATAAATAAGTAACTCTTTAAAAATGTCTTCAGAATGTGTCATGATTCACACAGCCATGAGCACATTATATCTTCATCACTGGCACTCTAGGACCATCCCCACCTGAGAGACCCTTGGGCCAGTTTCCTTCCCAAACCATTGTTCTGACAATGTGAGTGAGACATGGATTTCTATCTGTTTAATATTGTTTCTATCGCTAAATCTTTCCCTTTTCTAATGGTAAATCTCTGAGTAATCTATTGGGGGCAAAGTCAGAGTTTGGCCGTTGTCCAAAACAAAATTCGGCTTGCTTTCATGTTTTGGCTTTATGACCTGTGTCTACTTCTCCCTCCCTGTAACACACACAGAAACACATGCACACACACACACCCATGGTATTAGGACCAGTGCATATGAAATTATGATCCGGAAACCAAACAGAAACCACTTCAGGTTTTTATAAAGGAGTTGTAATTGAGCCACTGGTGACGGGTTCTCCTTCCTGTGGACTTCATAAAACTTGGTAAACTGATGGTTTTCAGCCCACTTGGCAAAATAAAGCAATCCTCTGTGTTTCTGTCAAACTAAGGTTTTTGATGGTTTCCTGTAAATATGAATGGTCTATTAAAGTGACAGTCTACTGAATTGGCAATGTGCTGTTAGTGCTGCATTAAATTTTTTTAATTTTTAAGATTTTATTTATGAGAGACACAGAGAGAGGCAGAGTCATAGGCAGAGGGAGAAGCAGGCTCCCCGTGGGGAGCCTAATGCAGGACCCGTTTCCAGAACCCCGAGATCATGTCCTGAGCCAAAAGCAGCTGCTCAACCACTGAGTCACCCAGGTGTCCCAGTGCTGCATTTCTTGATCCCATAGAGAGCATTAGGCCTGCAAAGGATATTCAGAATGGGTTCTCCTACCTTCTAATTTTCGGCTGGTCAAGAGCCAGCAACAAGTTAGAAGCATCTCTCTCTGATTTGGGACAAATTTCTGTGCATTCACATTCATGAAAAGCCCCTCACATACATTTCACCCTGCCTTCCATACCCATTCATTCAAAATGAATTTCTTGGGGGCCTACTGTGTGCCAGGTACGTATTTTTCTAGTACTACAGATGCTCTTTATTATTCAAATCATATCCCACAGTATCTACCCACTTTTAGAACAAAGGAAAATATTTATTTATAATAAAGTGGAACCATCTGGACATTTTGTTCTACCGGGCCCCAATGTTTGTTTCTAAAGATAGGTCTCAAACTCCTTTGAAAATCAATAACTATTTCAAGGCCCTGCATTCTATACCTGACCTCTTTCTGCTACAGGAAGTATGGGATTAAGCTCAGTCCCATCACTGGCAGTTTCGGAAGAAGGACAGACGAGACTGCAAGACAAGGGTGCAGCTGGAGGCAGCATAAAATGAAGTCAGGAAGAAAGGCGAATTAATGGCCTTACCAGCAGGACCACCAACCTGGCCTCAACGCTTAGCAGATAGAGCTAGGTGGAGAAAATCTTTTTAAGTTTTTTAAACTTTTTTTTAAGTTCCAGTTAGTGAACTTTCAGCCCAATATGAGTTTCAGGTGTACAATATAGTGATTCAACACTTCCCTACAATGCCCAGAGATCATCACAAGTGCCCTCCTTCATCTCCATCTCCTGTTTCACCCATCCTGGGGATCCAGAATCACTGGGAAACTGGGAAGCCCATTCTCTCTTGCAGGAATGCTGCTTTTTTTTTTTTTTTGAGATATCCAGAGTATTGTTCTTCACATTCCCCCAACCCACAATCCTTCCACACTCATTCAGAAACAGCAAGGTCTAGAAAATAGTAGGAGCAGAGAATAAAGCAGACATCATTTCAACTCCCTACTGAGGGTGTGCTGGTGAGCCGGGTATATGCAGGTCAGAAGTGGCACATGAGACAACCAGGACACATGGACTAAGCAACGCCGGGATGTTTAGACTGGCTATTTTATTACATTCCTATCAACACTTTCCTCACACCTGCCTCCCTCCCCATCCTCAGGCTTGCCATATAATTCCCTAGACTCTGGCCTTCTATACAATGCTTGTTGAGAACTAATACCACAGGTTTTAAACAATCATTTAAACGTTATATACTGCACAACAAATTGACGCTCATTGAAAAACATCCAATGATACAGAAGAGATAAGGAAAAAAATCAGGCTCTCCCTTTCCCCCTGCTGCTTCTACCCCTCTGAGATTATCACTCGTAACCTATTGGTATCTGACCTTCCAGATCTTTTCATATGCATTCAATTTGTGCAGGCACACAGGAAATGACAGTATGAGTTGCACCCTGCACCTTGGTTTGTTTACATAATATATCTTGGGGATCAGGGCACCTGGGTGGCTCAGTGGTTGAGTATCTGCCTTCAGCTCAGGGCATGATCCCAGGGTCCTGGGATCGAGTCCTGCATCAGGTTCCCTCTGAGGAGCCTGCTTCTCCCTCTGTCTATGTCTCTGCCTCTCTCTGTCTTTTAAATAAATAAATAAAATCTTTATCTTGAGGATCCCTCCACTTGAGTACACTTTTGATGTCTTGCATTCTACTTAACAACAGTACCATGTCCCACAGATTGGGTGTGTTCAACCAAGCCCCTATTACTTACGTTTGGGTTCCTTCCACTGGCTTTTCTCTTATAAAAATAATGTTGCACTGAATGCCCCGTATACTTTTTTGTATAGGGGTTCAATCAGTACCCATTTATGTACCATGAATGCCTTCATACATTTTGTATATTTTTATAATCCATCAGTATGATGAGATTCTTTGAATTGGAACATCTCCTTTTCAGATTTTAAGAAGTTCAAGGTATTGCTGTACTTAGACATATGTTTTGGAGAGAGGGATTGCATTTTGCCAATTACTTTGAAATACACAGGAACAAGAGATGCTGTTGCTATACACTGAACATACAAATGGGATATTGCAGGGTGGGGAAGGAGTGTGTAGCTGCTACCTTTTTTTCTCTTGCTGCTGTATGACTGAGAGCCTAAGGCTTAGGAGAGGCTTTATGGAGACATGTCCACAGTACCTCTGCCTAAAGAATGGACAGATCCACCTTATAATCCCACAGAAGCTCCTCTGTTAAGGACTATTGAGGACAGAGGCAGTGACCTGCCTTCCATCCAGAAGGCAAAGATTTGGCAAGCTAGCCCGAAAGGCTACCAACTTCCAATCTAGATAAGGGATACTTAGGTGCTGGGGCTGTGATTTTTTTTGTGCCCCTGTCCTGGCTCTAGTTACCAAATATACAGTGGACTTACATGTTTTGAGATTGGTGATAATATCGTTTAGTTTTCTAAGGCAAGGGAAAGAGAAATGGTGTTATAAATGGGCCCTTTTATGGAGTTCCTAGGATAACAGCCATGGAAGGAGAAAAGTTTGGCCTGGTGCTGCGGGGTGTTGAATTATTTGAGCTATTCACACTTACTGCTTCTCTGTTGGCAGGTTGCCGGAAGATATCACCATCAGAATGTTCCCACGACAATTCTCCATCCCCTGTTTATTGCAAAATAAAGAAAGAGTCATACAAACATAGAAGGGAAAACCGTCACCCTTGTGACCTAGCAACATTTTTGATTCTATGATCCCAAATTTCTCCAGACATTTTAACTGTTGTTAAGATGGCTATCCTTCTGTGTGCTGGGGGGCTCGGCTGGTTGGGCGTTGGACTCGATTTCGGCTCAGGTCATGATCTCAGGGTCATGAGATCGAGCCCTGTATTGGGCTCTGTGATGGGTGCAGAGCCTGCTTAAGATTATCTCTGCTCCCCCTCCCTTCTCTCTCTCTCTCTCAAAAAAATGGCTCTCCTTCATAAAGTGACCCTGAAAGATTCCTCTCTGGGCCTGCCTCATTTTTCAAAACAACTCTGAAGAAAGCTGCCACTTTTCAAAAGAGCCGATCGATTCACATTGCACAAAATTTGGGAAACAAAAGACAAAATAATCACTTTCCACTGTAATAGAGCTGTCAGCCTCATTTTTGCTTATCTTATCCAGTGACAGTTAAGTATTTTGTAGGTCATATTTAACCTGTGTTTAAACTACCCTTACAAAATAAGAGATTCGAGGATTTGGGCTGTCATAATTTGTTAAAATCACCATTATGTCTCTGGAAAGTTAGGCCCTGGTCTGAAAGTTAAGGTAAGACTTGTGGTGGCTGGAATATTTACATAACAGATATCCAAGATTTACTCCTCTTTTTTTTGCCTGAGATCACTTCCCCTGGTTTGTATGTCCATTCTTTGAACAGTAAACTACTTATCATTGCCTCACTGCCAGAGTAACTGGTTTGAGGAGGAAGATCCGACTTTTAGTCTTGAGAACAACACACTACAGACAGTGATATTCCTCTACTGATTAAAGATCACCAACCACAGGACAATTTCCAAGGATTTTACCTCGTGTTATCTATGACCAACCAAGTCACTGGGAAGAGCTTGGTCTTACTCTCAGTATCAATTCAACCATGTATTTGGCAGGGTAACAGGAAATACCAAAAAGTATCAGCATTTATGGATTTTCTGTTTGAATTTATCCCTCGAGCTTTCAAAGCCCACATGGAGATAGTAACATGTTACTGGTTCAAGGATGTGGTAGTCCTGTGAGGGAAAATTAGATAATATCATTGGCTTTTAGGATGTGCCAAAGACCTCGAAATTCCTTTGAAAGCAATATTATCTGGCAGTGACATATAACAAAGTTATGACTTTAGCCCTTCATGATTTAAAGATCATTTCATGGGGGAAAAAATTAGGATTCGTCAAGAGGTGCTTGGGAGAGATTGAAGGAGTAAGTGATCAGTAAGACAGAATCATGGAAAGCTTCCCAAAATAATCAGTCATGTTTTTAGAAGTAGGCATCACGGTGATATGATTTAACATAAGTAACTGCAAAGGAGCAGAGCTTTGAAACAGTAAGGAACATATGGAAACAGCCAACAGGATGTGGCTGTGGCTGTAGTAGAAAGTTCAGATGTGAAACAAGAGAGATGGTGGAGAGGAAGAAAGGAAGAGGGAAAGGGGAATAAGAGAAAGAGGGGAGGGAGACTTAAGTAAGGGTAGTAAATAATTGCTGTGTAGACTTCAGAAAGAGGCTAAAGAATTCACATTTTATCCTGTTACTGATTTTTATGTAGAGTTCCTACAGTTAAAGAAAGAGGTGACTTGTGGCAGCTTTGCCTGGCAATTGAGTGTCACCTAGCTGGGGAGCAAGTGGAATCTTGAGAGGCCAACCAAGAGGTTGTTGTAGTAACATGTGACAGGTCCCGAGAATCTCTAAAACAATGAAACAATGAAGGAGGGACAAACCAGACTACTCCAGATAAAAAGGAAATGATAAGATCCCTTGGGGATATTTGCTAACAGAGAATGGTGGTAAGGGAAAAAACAGTATAAAAGGATGTTAGGATTGGAGGGCACCTGGGGGGCTCCATCAGTTAAGTAGCCCACTCTTGATTTCAGTTCAGGTCGTGATCTTGGGGTCCTGGGATCGGGCCCCATGTCCGTCGGGGAGTCTGCTTGAGGATTCTCCCTTTCCTTCTCCCTCAGCCCCTCCCTGCTGCTCTCATGATCTCACTCTCAAATAAATAATTAAATCTTAAAAAAAAATTTTTTTACATAAAAAAGATGCTAAGGGTTGCAAGTATGACCAGCTGGGAAATGGCACTGCCCTTGACAGTAAGGTGGGATGAACTTAAATGTACTCATTCTGTTTTCACTGGCAGTGGCAGGTCTAAGCTTTGTCGTGAGCCAGATGAAAATGTGGGACCGGAGAGAAGACTGGAAACCAGAAGAGATTCACCAGCAAATGGCAGAACAGAATGTCAAAGCTATAGGATATGTTTTCTAATCTAAGTAGCCCAAAAAGAACAAATTTTAAAAGAAAAATGAGGGGATCCCTGGGTGGCTCAGTGGTTTAGCGCCTGCCTTCAGCCCAGGGCATGATCCTGGAGACCCGGGATCGAGTCCCACATCGGGCTCCCTGCATGGAGCCTGCTTCTCCCTCTGCCTGTGTCTCTGCCTCTCTCTCTGTCTCTCATGAATAAATAAAATCTTTAAAAAATAAAAAAAAGAAAAATGAGAGAAGAGCTCTCTTCCCCAAACGCCCTTTGCAAATGTAGACTTAACGGTTGGTACTGGCATGCAATGTTTACTTAGCATGACCTTCTGAGAAGGTCAATTTATTGCATTTAGACTCTAGAGTCTTCAAAGGGCTTTTAGATAGTGTCTTGAAATACTTAGCGTCTAAGCAGAATCTCGAAGCAAGTAGTCCCTGTTAAGTGAGCCGATAGGTAAGATAGCAAGACAATGAGGAGGCAAGTCGGGATCAAGCATGGGAGTGGACTATTAATGTCTTGTAACAACAACGTGTCGCAACACCTAAGCATTTGCAGACAGGCATGTGTGCCTCAATCGGAATCATTTCACCTCATTAAAAACTACTGGAGTCATTACTTCTGTATAGATCTCAAGTAGGAATGACTACTATTTTGGTTGCTTTTGAGCTTTTGACATCGTCAAAATGGCATTCTCTAAGTTGGAATGTTCTGTAAGCAAGGAGTCATTCGATATAATTTGAACCATAGTTAAATTGGAAGAATCTTCTCAGACGTCCACATTTTGTTCAACTGTGAGTGATTCTCTTAGACTTGGGCCAAATCTGTCTGGAGAGGTGATAATAGTTATCCATTTACTACTTTAGATACTACACTTTAGATATATCTAAGAGACAAAATGCATAAAAGAAAAAAGCAAGCACCAATACTCTAAAACCTGTTCCTTTCCCTCCTCCCTCCCCCATCCGATTCACTGGTAAATTATCTTGAGTGAGAGGGAGCTTCTTTTTTCAGCCAAGGCCTTACTTAAAACAAAACAAAACAAACAAAAAACCCCCCAGTGATTCTAATGGAGACAGATGGATTCTAGTTAATTCTGAGAAGCAACAAGATGTAATTTTAACCAATTTTTAAAACCAAAATGAAAAACAACTCTAGTGTACTGTATGTCAAACAATATTCGTTTAACCTTAAAAGCCACATGTGTTGTTTATTTAAACCTCAATTATAATCTGAGTGGTACCCTATAGAGCTAAAATGGCTTGGCTTTCTGGTAATGGGAGAAATGGAGAACAAGCATTTGAAATACAGTCAAGAGCTGGGCTACAATTCGGACTGTTTATAACTCCCGTGGCTTCCATTAATCTCTGGTTAGCTTGAGTAGGTCACAGAAGTAAACCCTGTCCTCTCAAAAGGACTAAGTGTACAATGAGATTATTAGATACCCATGAAGATAAGCCTCAGAAAGCAAAACTACGCCAGCATGTGGCCACTTCTGAACCACACACAACATCATAAAGAGCGTGCCTATAGGTCCTGATGGATCTGAGACAACCCAGTTTCATGCCTCTTTTTCTACAGGCATAATTACTGAGCCCTCTCCCTTTCAAAAGTGTCTTGGTTTGGATGATAAGATATGTAGTCGCTCTAATCATAAGGCACATGGAAATGAAATGAATCCCCGAGACTGGGTGGGGGCTGGATGGTGATCTCTGTGACAAGGGAAAGGGATCTCTGTACTTTCAGAGCAACATGTCAAAATCAGCAGAACCAGGGCAAATTATTAAAGGGATTTTGTGAGGGGAAACCGGAAGAAGGCGGAGAGGAAGAAAGTGATCGATCGTGACATCTCCACCTACTACGTGCCAGGTTCTGGGGTGAGCCACTTGATGGCCAGCAGATAATACCCAAGCTGGAGATGAGAGAGTGGAAGCAGATGACTCAGGGGCCTCTGCCAAACATCTAATTCTACAAATTCTGTTGAGAGGGAGCAAGCATGCTGAAATTTAAGTGAAGCTTTAAAGAACCTGGGTCACAAGGATTCTCCACTGTTAGACCTTGGAGCTAACAACAATATACAGTACCACAGGAAGTCCTCCAGTATTTTGTAGACAGTCATGTTTTCTAGAAAATACTTCACTGTCAAAGCACTTTATTGTTTGGGCTGTCAATACAAGCTCTTAGCATTTTAAACACAGTATCTGCTTGAGACACACAAAGGCACAGACAAGGGGGAATCCTGCCAAGAGGAGCAAGCCAAATCTGAAGAAGAATACAAAAGCATTTATCCAGAAAAATCAGAAATACATACTTTTTAAAAAGGGCATTGTGAAAGTTGCATGTGCTTGTGAGAGGGAATTATGGGAGAGGGCACAGAGAAGTTATTAGCTAGATGGTACCCACAACCCAGTCTGCTCTTCCAATGGCATTGTGTTTATGCATATCCAAGATGATACTTAGAAATGGGGCCTTTGAGTCTCATCCCAATAACTCGGCTGGAAGAATTACCATGTCCAGCCCCGGGGAGCAGAGTTGTCACAAAGTCTGTTCCTCCCAGTAGCCTCAGAGTTCAGAGTCCTCAAAGTTGCTCCACATCCCCAAGTTGAGAGGCAACATAGCAGTCACAGCTAAGAGAACCACCCACGTCAGCCAGACTACCTGGGTCCAAGTCCTGGCTCTGCCCCTTTGCACCCGTGTGACTCTGGGCAAGTGATGAACCTCTCTGAGTCTCAGCTTCCTTATGGCTAAAATGGAGACAATCAAATCCAGCCCAGAGAGTAGTGGGGGATGAAATGGATTAGTGTGAGTAAAGAGCTCAGAGCAGTGCCTGGCACAGCAAGTGTTATTCCTCCTATTCCTCCCATCTTTTCCCTCCTCTTCTTCCCTCATTCCCCTCAAGAGTAGCTTACCCATGGGGAAAACCCAACTTAAGGACTCCCGTGAGCATTTGAAGTATCTAACAAGGAAAGGCTCTGGATTAAACAAAAAATGAAGCCCAACAATAAGAAAAACATTTATGCCTGCTCATAGAAATGGAATTATCTCATTTTAAAATCATTCCATTTTGATTTTTTTTTGTATAGATATTTTTCCCTTTCTTTTTTATTTTATTTATTTTATTTTTATTTTATTTTTTATTGGAGTTCAATTTGCCAACACATATCATAACACCCAGCGCTCATCCCGCCTAGTGCCCCCCTCAGTGCCTGTCACCCAGTCACCCCATCCTCCGCCCACCTCCCCTTCCACTACCCCTTGTTCATTCCATTTTGAAAGCCAGGATCCTGGATGCAGGAAAAGAAAAAAAGAAAGAAAAAAGGCCACAGAGATTCTTTTAGCCCCATTCCTTCTGAACTGGCTTAGATTCTCTCATAATTATGCTAGTCCTCTCCTAATTGTCATCTTTGTCAAAGAGGCATTTGAGTTTTAATGCCATCCCTTATTCTCTCTTGACTTAAGATGAGGCTGAAGAGGGCAGATACCTGCTTCATTGGGAGACAGTGCAATCTTGTAGTCATAAAGCAGAGTGATAACAGTCCAAGGACCCAAATAAAGAGAGTCCTATGATACCACATCCATACAGGGAAAATAACAAGCAGATAGATGGAGAAGGGAAGCTCAGAGATCTATCAATGTTTACTGCTGGTCAACCTGGGAATTAATGGAAAGCAGTCCATTTAAAGTCCTTCAATTCACAAATACTGCATTAGCTCCCCGGCCTTATCCAAAGAGGACTGGGATGTCTGGTGGGAGTAGGGGACATGGGGTTGGTTTTCATGGCTAAATCCAAGGGGTAAGTGGATGTAGTCATTCTAGTGATTTGCTTGAATAAGTGGTATTCACTGTCCACTTTGCCTCGGCTACAAGAGACTTGGACTTTGTTGTAACATAGATAATATTCAAATGTGACTCCCCCTGCCTGACACTGCTTGTCTTGCTCACATTTCTTTTTCTTGTTCATGCTGTCAGTCAACAAATCAGACCAATTTCTAGAAATACTGGGGTCTAGGCTCACGAAGATTATTCCAATGAGAATAATGCACATATGTGGTGGTGTGTTTCTGGGCAGTCATGGCATCCCTTGAAGCAGTCAGAAGGACAGGGCTGAAGGAAGAGTAGCTTTAACCTGTGAAGAAGTACTTGCTCTGAAATACTTCACTGGAAATTCCTTATTTTTATTATAGAACCAGATCCCTATACATATGAGAAACCCTTCAATCCCAGAGCAGGATGGGGGTGTTTATTCGACATGGCCAATTAGGAATCGGTGTTATTCATTTGTTAAGCTCAGAATGAAAGTCAATGTCAATGCTGTCTCATCCACCGTCTGAAGGGCTTTCTGTCTAAGAAGAAACATTCTAAGTGGCACCTGGGTGGCTCAGTCGGTGAAGTGTCTGCCTTTGGCTCAGGCCATGATCCTGGGATCCTGGGATTGAGCCCTGCACTGGGCTCCCTGTTCGGTGGGGAGTCTGCTTCTCTCTCTCTCCCCTGCTTGTTCTCTCTCTCTCTCTCTCTCTCTCTCATTCTAATAAAATAAAAATAAAATCTTTAAAATAAAAAAGAAACATTCTAGACATAAGAGATATCCCAAGTAGGAACACGATGACCAGAGAGGAGTGAGAGTCCTGGGAGTGTCAGTAAGTACCTGAACATGAAATCTGAGCACAAGGGCTGGAGAGAGAACAAAAGCAAGCTGGAAAGTTTCCATGGAAAAAGGAAGCTTCCAGTGGAGATTTAGATTTAGATTTAGAAGAGGAAGGCCAAGGGTGGGCTGTCAGATGGTCCCCATCTTCATGAACATGAATGGTTCACCTGAGAACAGGGCTTATTAATGGTTGTCAGACTCTTCTGTCACTGAAGAGGTCAGAGTGTTTCAGCACATTTTGAAGTTTCAGTTAGAGCACAGCAACTCAAAAACCATAAATGACTGAATTCATTTTTATCTTTTTTGAGCAGTGTGTCTCATTAACGATGTCTTCTTCCTCATCATGACCTGGTGATGGTGGTGTTTCTGCAGAAAATGTGGACAAAACCCAAAACAATGCTAGGCCAATACACGAGGATCTATATTTGGAGGTGCTGTTATTTTCCCCAGTTCTGTTTGATTTTGAGAAGTTTGAAAACTTGGGGAGATTTTTTTGACATTATTACAAAATGAACTACCTTGCTCACCACTTCCCTCAAGACCTCTGGGTTCCAGCCAAGAAGGCACCTCACGTGTAATTTTGCTGCTTGTTTTTGTTTTTGTTTTTGAAAGAGAAATAAAAAGCCTTAGGTAAAATGGTAGCTGTCTTGAATACTGACAAATTGCTTTTAGACAGTTGCTTCTGGTTTTCAGTCATTTGTGGAAGTTTGTAGAAATAGCTCCAATTTCATAAAGCAAGATTCAATTTTCTCCTTTGGCTCTTTGGAAATGTATTGGATAAATGAGCTTGGATTGATTAAGTTGTAAGTTCAGTCATCTCTCTGGCCTCCCTACCTAGGACTCACTTAGAATGCTGTCAAGAGATTTTCATAGCTGTAGCTCTTTCTTTTTAATATATCCACCACAAGAAATGCGTAATTTTATGCTAGGGTAAACAGAGGAAAAGGGTGGCCCTTCCCCAGGTAAGGAGCTGAGACCAATGAAATGATGAACAATACAAGAAAATGTTTTAAATACTGGACTCTACAAGCCAGACTAAGCCCCAAGTGTGGTCCAAGGAGCTCAAGGAGGACTAGAGTTATCAGGTGGGGCTCTTTAGAAAGGGTGGGACATGAGCTGGGCTCTTGAAAGATGGATTAGGATTGTAATCTGTAGGAGAGAGGAGGAAAGCTATTCTAAGCTTGTGGGGAGTGAGAGCTAAGAGAGGCACATAGCAGGAGACAAAAGTGGGAAGGAACAGAGCATATTTTAGGACAAAGGGAACAGCCAGCCCAGAGTATAAGGTGTGCGTGTTGGCGTCAGAGGAATGAGGATGAGTAGTAGGTTAAGGAAGGGGAAGATTGCTTTATAAATCACCTTTTAAAACCATCTGAAGAACTGACACTGTATAATGTGGTAAGATATGGTAGGCACTGACCAACAGGATCAAGTATTTCTGTAAGAAGAAAAGCCTGGACTAGGGTATTACTCACACGTAAAACAGAGGAAGGACAGTTATAGACGCTCCTACAGCATCAGGTGGCCAGTTCCACTCCCTGGTGAGATCCTGGGAGTGTAAGACTGCCATTGCTATGCCCTAACTTTTTAAAAAAGATTTTATTTATTTATTCATGAGAGACACACAAAGTAAGATTTTATTTATGTATTCATGAGAGACACACAGAGAGAGGCAGAGACATAGGCAGAGAGAGAAGCAGGGTCCCTGCAGGGAGCCTGATGTGAAACTTGATCCCAGGACCCTGGGATCACACCCTGAGCCAAAGACAGATGCTCAACCACTGAGCCACCCAGGCATCCCTGTCATGAGGATTAAATGAGGTATTACACACATATGTGCTTACACCACTGCCTGGCACATAGTAAGTGCCACATATGTACTCTGTCTATGCAAGCTTGCCTCTCAATACAGTCAACAACACCAAACCTCTCCCGTCTAGAGTTCAAGTACAGAGCCTTCCCCTTTGCTTTGGCAAGATACGCAGGAGACAGGAAGCAGAAATGATAAGTGGGAGAGGGAAGCTGGGAATGGGTATAAGTTTGAGGCCTGCCTGCCCAGAATGTGGTAGTCGTATGAGATTTTTGTTCTGATCAAGTTTCTCTAAAGGTTCCAGTGGCTGTTTGCACTCCATTTCCAGTCCAGATGAGGTTTGCTGAAGTGCCAGCAATGACATGCCAATGCTCTCCTGACTCCTAGCCTCAGGGACAGTCGAAAGCCCTGGAGCTGGGGTTGAGATCCAGTCTGTGGCTAATACTGCCATGTGACCCAGGAAGAGAGCACACACCTGTGTTGGGTGACAGCGCAGAGAAAGAACCCGTTCAAATAGGGCCCTTTATATTAACGTTTGTGAGTTCAGCACTTAAAAGGGTATTTCTCTTGCAGTATTTTGTCTGCAATTAGGGTGGTCAGCATAGGGGAGAAGTGTGTCTGCATTCCCAGCTGTATGAGTAATACGCTTATGCAAGATATACCTTTGTAAAAACACCATCGCAGCAGGAAAAAAAAATAACAAGGTGCTTCCAACATTAGCACTTCAAAGGAGATTCAATCACATTATATGCAATTGAAAGATGGAAAGAAATTCGAGGCAGAGAGAAAAGCATCAATTTTATGAAAGTGTGGGATTTAGTCTTCATAGGGAAAGATGAAAGAGAAGGGTTTATTTAGGCTGGAGGAGAGATGGTAGAGAAAGAACTTTGGGAATTGTCAAGTGTATGAAGGGACAACACAGGATCCGTCACAGCTCGCTTTTATGCATTGCTTTTGAGGACATGATAAAAGAAAGGAAATTTATTTATTTTTTTTAAGAAAGGAAATTTAAATTGTGACAAGAGAATCACTGAGAAGATGGTGCACCCCAGGATCTGTTACCACAAGAGGGATGAGAAATTAAGTTCTGTGTGTGGAGATTAAGTAAAGAAAAAGGCAAGACTATCAGACATAGAGGAGAGGGTGCAATCATACTTAACTCCAGCCAATAAATATAATAATATTGTGTGAAATATAATAATTATTTCATATGAAGCAATAACTCTGTATCAGAATTTCTCCTAGGGAAGCTGAGGTGGCTTAGTGTTTGAGTATCTGCCTTCGGCTCAGGTTATGATCCCAGGACCCCTGGGATCGAGTCCCGTATCGGGCTCCCCACAGGGAGCTTGCTTCTCCCTCTGCCCATGTCTCTGCCTCTCTCTCTCTGTGTCTCTCATGAATAAATAAAATCTTAAATTAAAAAGGAAAAGAAAAAGACTTTCCTAGCTCTCTTCATCACCTTGGTTAATTTTTACCTTTCCATAGGTGTTAGGTATTATAAGCTCCATTTTCAGAGCTGAAAAAAAAATGAGGTTCCATGTAGGTAAGCAGCTTGCCAGAGGTATCACTAGTAGGCGGAAGCTCAGTTACATCAAATCTCCGTCCTTCTGGCTTCAAAGCCTATGTCCGTGGCACCACGCCTTTTCTCAGGAGCAATAGTATGTCTTTTGGCATCTGCCTTTCTTTTTTTTTTTTTCTTTTATTCATTGTTCTTCAGTTTAGATTTCTCGTGGTTTCCTTTGCTTCAAACAATATAATCTCAATCTGACAAGTGGATTATAGCAACTAGCTGGTGATGTGAGCAAACACGTGTACTCTGTGCGGATTCTCTTCCCTTTGGAGCAGACTCAAATTAAGGTGGGGGCAAAGATAGGTAGGGAGATGAGGAACAAAATGCTCATCTTTTCTGGCTTAAATGTCATAGCTGTATGGATGTATGGACACCCTCACTGTGAGAAAGCGTCATAGAAAGATACAAGGCAAACCAAATGAGGCTGTCATGAAATCCACGCTGACTTGTGAGGACCACTAGAAAGGGCATAAGAAAAGGGATGAGCATAAACTGGTACTCAGAACGAGGTCATTTCCTGAAGTGTGATGGGGTTGGAAAAGTACCTGGTCATCAGAAATGACACCAAATGATTTCTTACCTACCATGAATCAATGTACAGCCAGCACCACCCCTACCACAGCCTGTCAGTAATTCAGAGGCAGAAAACACAGCAATAATATCATATGTCAGGTGCATCTAATTCAAACTATCATTTTCTTTTTATTTTATTTATTTATGATAGTCACAGAGAGAGAGAGAGAGAGAGAGGCAGAGACACAGGCAGAGGGAGAAGCAGGCTCCATGCACCGGGAGCCCGATGTGGGATTCGATCCTGGGTCTCCAGGATCGCGCCCTAGGCCAAAGGCAGGCGCCAAACCGCTGCGCCACCTAGGGATCCCTCAAACTATCACTTTCTGGCAGTACTTCCAAGCTAGTGTGCATTCATTCAAAGAGCGCCTACTTTGTACCTAGAGCAGTGCAGGGGGAAGAAGATGAACCAGAAATAGCTTTTGCCCTAAGAAGCTCATAATTGGGGACACCTGGGTGGCTCAGTGGTTGAGCATCTGCCTTTGGCTCAGGTCATGATCCCGGGGTCCTGGTATCAAGTCCCACGTCGGGCTCCCCTCAGGGTGCCTGCTTCTCTCTCTGCCTAGGTGTCTGCCTCTCTTTCTCTGTCATAAATAAATAAATAAAATCTTTAAAAAGAAGCTCATAATTGATAGGGAGGATAGGACATGGGCACACATAATAAAAAACAAAAGGTAATGAAGTGATAAATGCTACTAGAGAAGCACCCAGGAAGTGCTGTGGAGTCTCAGAAAGGAAGGTGGTTTACTCCTCACTTATAGATTTAAAAAAAATGCTTCATAGAGGAAGTGGCAGTTGGGCTGGCCTTTGGATAAGCGGGAATTCAGGATGGAGAAATTAAGGATGGCAGGGGGAAGGCAGAGGAGAGAGAAAGGCCTTCTGTCTAGTATTTATCGAGATGTGGCCAGAGGATTGCCTGCATCAGAATCTGAGGAGGTTGTACCTGAGCTACGTCTTGGGAAACTTGTAGGATTTCCATAGGCAGAGATGAAAGGAAAAGGATTTTCCAGAAAAAAGGCAAGTTTCCCTCCTCCAAGATCTTGCTGCCCATGTCAGTTTGTACCTAGGCATCCATTTTGTTCCCTTGACCTCCTAGTTCCCTATCATGAAATGGCTGTGACTCATTCATCCCAAAGTCAGTTGCCATATAGTTGGAATTAGATCCTCCGGCCAGTCAGAATGACATTTGTTACTTTTCTACTGCTTCCAGGTTTCAGATTTTTAATGTGCTCAGTTTAAGTGCACTAAACCCAAATATGAACCATTGTTAGGGCTGCCTCCAGTCATCTACATGGTCTTAGGAATAGGTTCTTAAAGCAGAGTCTACGGGCCATCTGCCTCCAAGTGGACAATGGGGCCTGCCCACATGTACATGCCGGGACCCCACCCCAAAGCCATTGAATCACAATCTTGCAATTGTTGTCTGAGGATCTGAAAGTTCTCCAGGTGATTCTGAAGCACACTAATGTTGGAAAAATCTTGCTGGCAGGGGGGCGGGTAGTGAAAGCACAAAGGTAAGACAGCACAGGAACACTGAGAGAAGAACCTGAGGTGCGGGAATGGAAGAATATGGGCTAGAAAGGTAAGTTGAAGCTACAGTGTGAGAGGCCTTCACTGTCTGAGGCAGGGGATTGATGTATATTCTAAATGGTCCTTTTCCTGCAAGATCTCATTTAAACCTCACAGGCATTTGGAAGTAAGTACTAACATTATCCTCCCTTTAGAGATTGTTAGAAAGGCTGAATGCACTGCTCATGATCCAGCTAGAAAGTAGCAAGACTGGGCTCAGAGCCGAGGCAGCTGGTTCCAGAGGCTCCAGTGTGAACCACTAGTTTGTACTGTGTCCCCAAACCAGACACCTGCCCTTTCACACGAGACAGGCTACTACACTCGCCTTCTTCCTGGGCTCTCCCCTTGCTTTGCGGCCTCCCTCCAATCTAGTATGGATACAACAGCCAATGAAATCTTTTAAGGCATCAACTGGTTCATGTCATGCCCTGCTCACAACCTTCCAGTGGCTTCCCAAGGTATTTAGAAACTGAAATGCAAACTCCATCCCATGGCCTTGAAGGTCCTGCATGGTCTGACCCCCGCTCACTTCTTCAGCCTCATCTCCAGCCAGTGTGGACTACAATTACTACAGTCCAGAGAAGAAAAATGTAAGTACACTGTTTCAATCTTTATTTATTTGTTTATCATTTGTCTTCTCTGGTAGAATGTGAGTTCCACAAGAGTGAAGAATGGGTTTTTGCTGCTATGTATGCCACATCTGGTTGTAGAGGGTATGTACTGCATAAATGTGCTGCACAGAAGGGGTGCATTAACAAGGACTTTCTGGAAAATGGCAGTAAAGTCTCTTAAGTAAAAAATAATTCTCTTTGTAATTTGCATAAAGATGCCTTAGAGTCTAGCAGTGCCCTGTAGGTTACTCTACTTACCGATACGTATCTAGCTTCTAGCACTGGGCTGAGCTTACAGTAGATGCTCAATAAATATGTCGACTGGATGGAAGGAAAGAAGACAAAATCAGAATGCTGCTAGAGGGAAAGCCAGAAAGGAAAGGGATAGTGAAGACAGCTGATAGATTTAATAATTTGCGAAGAGGCAATAAAGGATAAATTAAAGGTGATTATGCTCGATCTGAGAGGATAGAAATGGCGTCATTATCAAAGAAATGGAAACCAAACAAAAAAACACTGGCTTGAGAACAATGATGCCATTTTGGCTATAATCTGAGAAGATGACACCTTCTGCCTTCCATTTTGCTTTTACTGAGTTTGTCACCATTTGACTGTGGGGCTTTAAAGAATATACCTAGATTTTCCCTGCAGAGTCTTCAAAATGGTCACATCAGGGCTCTGCAAGGCCCATTCTTCCTGTTAAGGCTATTCATGGAAATGGCCTATGTTTCACAATTCAATAACACAGAGGCCCAGCTAAAAGTGATCAAGGGAGAAAAGATACAGGCACTCACTTTCTCAGTAGATGACACTCACTCTTATTCTTCTGCCACATGTAGGGCAGTTTCTTTCAGGTGGTGGCCCTTAAAATCAGTGTTTCTTTCCTCCCTTTTTTGAATGGATTGCCCCCCTCTCCACCCCAGCTAAAACCTAACGTTTCCACAAAAAATCCCTTTCTTACGACATTGGACAGCTATCCAGGATGGCAGCACCCCTATGTCTTGTGATATGGGACACATACCTCTGCATACCCGGCAGCAGGAATCCGGAACAGAGACTGGGAATGCACAGGTTAACTTGGGACAAGTCTTGAGACCACAGTACACATTTCCCTCCTGCCAAGGAGAAACAGAATTTAAGGTCAGAAGGATCTGGGTAGAAGCATAAAGTCTTCTTAGCTCAGGATCTGGGATGAGTAGGAATCCAAAACATGCCACCCATTCCCAGAGCTCTCCCATAGTTAGTTCTAGAGCTTCCTAAATGTTATGATGCTTTATTTTTTTTTTCTGTTTACTATTTCTCCACATCAGAGACTATGTTACCAAAGAATTGGCAATCCTTGTTGGACATCCTGGTCTAAGATGGTACAAAGCAGTCAGTGTTAGGGCTGCCACTGGCCTGCCAAACCCCGAAATATGGTCTTGCTCCTGTCTTCTCTGTTCACTGTATTCCCTGGTCCACATCACACCCCAGATGGATATTAGGATTCCAGGGAACGCAGATTTGTATGACAGCCATCTTTTATAACACTCCAAACCAGGGAGACTGGCTGTCTGGGGTAATACAAAACTACACAAGACGATCTGAATGGATTCCCCAGTTCAGCACCAGGCAAGGGAGAGGATCAAATTTACCTGCTATTATGTCTGTCTTGACATAGTTTCCACTCCCTAAAGTTCTATGTTCCAAACATCCTTCCTTAAAACTTGTTCTTATAAGCATATTATTCTGGGGCTAGAAGGCTCCCTAAAAAGTCATTAGTAGGGCAAGGCCACAACCAAATTCTCCCAAACCACCAAGATACCATATTTTTACTGTAAGTCCCCAAGGGAAGGGATTCTAGAACTTCCCTTGGCAATCCAGTGTTTAATGCCTTTACAGAAAAAAAAAAATCCTAATTCTAACTTCATTGCTTCACACTTCAGTTGAAACAACCATTTTATCCCATTTTCTGGTCCTACCTATTACATTCTTTGGACTGCACAATTCCATGAAGATATAATCAGTACACTTTATTCCTAAGGTATATACGGTTCTTCTGACAAGTGATATCACAGGAACAATCATGTTTTGCTGAGAGCGTTCTCACTGCAAGTTATCCAGAGCAAACTGGCTGGGAGAAGACATCGGAGATGGGAACCAAGAGATCCCCCATTTTCTTGTGAATTGGACTGAGTGGCCTTCAATGGTGCCAATGGCTTTTCTAGCCACAGCATCCCCAAAGCTTCGAATAGTTGAGTCCCTCTGATGAAGGCTTTGCTGGGGTGACTATTGTGAAAAGGATGGCAGATCAAGACCATCAGGTCATGTCTATCCATTTAAACAGTCCTAAAGCTTTAAGACCAGGATATGACAGGGTCTGATTTCTTTAACAGAGGTCAGGGTTGTTCAGGGTTTGTGAAATTCAGGGAGTCTAGATTAACAGGGAGGCTGAGGATTTCAATGCAATTCGTCTTGGGACACCTGGGTGGCTCAGTTGGTTGAGTGTCTAGCTCTTGGTTTCAGCGCAGGTCGTCATCTCAGGGCTTGTCAGATTGAGCCCCATGGGGGCTCCACGCTCAGCAGGGAGTCCGCTTGAGATTCTCTCTGCCCCTCCCCCTACTTGTGCACACACTCGCGCTCTCTCTCAAATAAATAAATCTTTTAAAAAAATAAATGCAATTTGTCTTCCTTTCAAATAACTCACTGTGTAGGCTCAAAGAAAAGGTATAAGCACTGGAGAAGCTCTGGTATTGGGGTAGGGGCCAGCAGGAATGAGAAGACGCTGGGTCTTACCGAACAGCTGCACTGCGTACACTGATTGGGTTGCCGGTTCTGAAAGAGCCCTTCAGCCACGAACAGCTCACCATGTTGGTAAGTAGTCCCGTTGTATTCACAGGACTTGCTGGTCACCTTATTGTTCGCTGGGGGTAGGGAGTCTTCTGGGACAGAGCGGAGAAAAACCACACCGAGTATTGGCATTACTGCAGAGAATTTCATAAATCCCAACAGCAGAGGGGGCTGTACCACATAGAGGGAGTTCAAGATAACCCCCGATTCAGTGGCTGATGACTTTAGATAATATGAAAGCAACCAGACAAGAATGGGAAGGGACATGACCATCCATCTATTCTTTCATTTGTTGAGCGTTTATTGAATGCTTACTATGTGCCAGGTTCTGTGATGGGCGCTAGAGAGAAATCGGAGAAGGACAAGACCCCTGCCAGCACTGAGCTAAGAGACCAGGCGAATAACGTGTTAACTTGGCTCGAAGGAGGGAGTTCTTTCAGAAGAAGAATAATCTATTACAACTACCTTGGTAACCTTACCTCCTCCCATGTTTTGTATCACTTGGCATGTGTTTGTATGCTTATTCCGGCCTCTGGAGTCCTTGCTTTTTTTTTTTTTAATATATAGTTGACAGAGAGTCTTTGCTTATTTTAAATACCACCACAAAGATCACCCCCCTCCTCCCACTCTTTTCCACCTACTGCAGTCCTGATTTTAAAGGCTTGGGAAAAGTTCCTTTTCCTCTAGGAAGCATCCCCACATAGCTCCAGCCCATAATCTGGACCTTGAAAGACATGTCATTTCCAAAGTGCACAAACCGGCACCTGAATGTTACTATAACTCCCATTTGTGAATTATAGTCACCTAGCCAAAAATTTACAAAGAGATTTAATATAAATTATTACCAGGGAGCCTCATAACAACCCTATCAATCAAGTAAGGCTTAACTTCATTTTTCATTTGAGGTTGACTTCTCTGAAGTCCCAGATGTAGTATGTGATGACCCTAAACTCCATCTTTTTTCTGTCAACCTCTGTATACATGCAGATGTATTGCTTTTTAAGGACCAGGACTCTACCTTACAGGTCTCTTTTCTCTGTGGCATCTAGTGCAGGGTGGCCATGTAGCAAAAAGTCAATGTACCAATGCACCTGGGGACTTGGCTCTAAGTGAATGGTCTCAAGAACTCTTTTTACAGGGCTTCCTTAAAATGCATGGTGTATGTACTTGTGTGTACATACTCACGCACTCGTGCATACACACACCCAACAATGAACAAGCCCCCAGATTAAACTCATCACTGATGTACAAATTAACAAAAGATCTAAATAGGGCTTGGAAAGTGCCCTCTGTAGAACAGTGGAAGAAGAGAAATCAGGGGAGTTGTGTGTTTCACTAGGGGAAGGCTTAGACATTAGACCAGCATCCCTTCCTTCCTATGAGTCAAAAGTATAATGCAAATGAGTTCATCTTATGGGTTAATTATACCTCAGTATAAATACAACTGTTTATTTTTTTTTTAATTTTTATTTATTTGTGATAGTCACAGAGAGACAGAGAGAGGCAGAGACACAGGCAGAGGGAGAAGCAGGCTCCATGCACCGGGAGCCTGATGTGGGATTCGATCCCGGGTCTCCAGGATCGCGCCCTGGGCCAAAGGCAGGCGCCAAACCGCTGCGCCACCCAGGGATCCCTAAATACAACTGTTTAAAAAAAAACAATGATACTCTGTTTTCCCTTCAGATCGTATAAATCTTTCACCCTTTGAAAAAACAGAATAAAATTCTTCTTAGAGGGACTCCTGGGTGGCTGAGTGGTTGAGCGTCTGCCTTTGACTCAGCGTAATCCAAGGATCCGGGGATCAAATCCCATATTGGGCTCACTGCAAGGAGCCTGCTTCTCCCTCGCCTATGTCTCTGCCTCTCTCTATGTGTCTCTCATGAATAAATAAATAAAATCTTTTAAAAAAAAGAAATCTTCCTTAGGATGTAGGTGAAAATGATAAAGGCTAATGGTAATAGTAATAATAATAATAAAATAATAGCTAACTTTTACTGAGCCCTAATTAATATGCAAGGCACAGTGGTGAGTGCTTTTCCATACATGCTCACATTGGCTTTTACCAATAATATTCTAAAATGGACATGATTATGCCCATTTTGCTGACGGGGAAAGTAAGGCTTAAGAAATTAACTGACTTGCTCCAGGTCACACAATTTGCAAGTGGTAGCACCAAAATCTGAACTGACGTCGGACTGATTTTAGAATCTTCCAACCTTACCACTACACCAAGGGCGGTGTCAATCACATCAAACCTGTAACAAGGAAGGGACCATTTAATTTTAAAACCAAAACCAATGGAACAGGAAGGCTATGTTGTCTCTCTACAATGTTTTGGCCTACATTAACCAGAAAACTGCTATTACACTTACTTTGGCTTCAGCAATTTGCATAACTAACTCAACTCTACACTTTGCTTTATACATTGATCTGGCTGCAATTTCTGAGTAACTCACTACTTATTAACGACTCTGTACAGGATACAAAAGTAGTTCCTTAACAAGAAGAAGCCTTAGGGACACCTGGATGGCTCTGTTGCTTAAGCATCCAACTCTTCATTTTGGCTCAGGTTATGATCTCAAGATCCAGGGATTGAGCCCCAACTAAGGTTCCACACTCAGCAGGAGTCTGAGATTCTCTCTCCCTCCCCCCGCCCCTCCCCCTGCTTACATGCTCCCTGTAAAATAAATCTTTCAAAAAAGAAAAAAGAAAGAAGAAACCTTAGCTCCTAGAGAATGTTTAACTCATACCACTTGACCCTAAGCCCCTGCTCCTGCCCACAAATACATGCAACCAGATAGCTGCAGCTGGTAGACAGGAGTGAAACTCACTGGAGAAAGGACAGAGGCCAGCCCCTTCACTCCCCTGGGCTTTAATTATACCAAATCTCAGTATTTTGTGGTGAAGGAAAACTGGGATGACCTACAAAAGAATATCTACCATGACTCTTACAGGAGTTGACAGATCTTTGGAATGCCAAAAAAGGAAAAAGAAGGTTGGAATTATTTTGCTTCAAAATAATGTGGATTGATTTTCTTTCAAATTGAGTCTGCTGCTAAAAGGTCAATGGGGAAGCAACTGCAGGGTGAGGTTTTTTTTTTTTCCTTGAGAGTCTTTCTTGCAACGGTCTTCAGAGTTGCCTAGCATTGAATCTATTAATCAGCTCAACGGGAGATGGAGGAGGAAGCAAAAGAGAAAAAGACAAAAGAGAATCAAAGAAAAAAAAACGATTATAAGCATGCTTACTGCTAGTTTTACACGACAAACTTATCTAAATATCTTTCCACTTATTCTTATTTCATTCTTTTAATAGCCTTAATGGAGTGATGGGAGAATTACGGAAACGAGGCTACTGACATCCAAAAAGATTCCGCCCACAACACCTAGCTATTTAACAGGAAAGCCGACTCAAAAATAGAGTTTTCCCATCTCACAATTTGTGCTCTTTTTACAGAGTGGGTGTTAATACTGGCGTGTGGAAAGGAAATGAAATCTGTACCTGGAAGAGATCTGGGCTCCCATGTTACTTGCATCCCATGCTCTTTACAGCATTATTCACAATAGCCAAGGTATGGAAACATCCTGTCAGTCAACGAACGGATAAAGCAACTGTGGTACATGTACATATACAATTGAATAGTATTTGACCCTAAAAAAGACATTTCCCCAACTTGCAACAACATGGATGAACACGCTAAGTGAAATAAGCCAGATACAGAAAGAAAAAAAAAACTTGTATGGCCTCACTTTTTGTGAAATGTAAAAACCCGTCAAATCTATAGGAGCAGAGAGTAGAATGGTGGTTACCTGGGCTCAGGGGCGGGGGCAATGGGGTGATGTTGGTCAAAGGGCACAAAGTTGAGGTTCCGTAAGATGAATTATGTCTAGAGATCTAATGGATAGAGAGCATGATGACTGTAATTAATCATACTAGGTTGTATACCGGACATTTGCTCAGAGAGCAGATGTCAAGTGTTCTCACCACAGAGTAAATGGTTACTATGTGAAGAGATGATGCTAATTAACGTGGCTGTAGTAGTCATATATATATATCAAAGCAGGATGTTGCACACCAATTTCTACTAAAGAAAATAATTTTTTTTAAAACTGGGAGGTAGGATCACTGAGTCAGAAATGCCAGCTTGGGGTGCTCTCCATAACATTGCACAAGCCACTTCACCCCTCTTGGCCTCCATTTTTCTTTCTAAGAATGAGATGTATGGAGGTATTGAATCACCATATTGTACATCTGAACCTCACACAGCACTGTATGTTACTTATACTAGAATTAAAATATATATTTATTTATATATTATAAATACATTTATTTTAAATATATATATTTATCTTAATATGTAAATATATATATGGGGAAAAAGCCACCCCCAAACTTCATGGTTAAAAACCATAAAAATCAAAACTCATCATCATAATAAATTAGTTTATTTAGGGCATGGATGCAAATGCTAGCTTCATAGTACAGTGGAACAGCAGGGTCCTTACATTCCGAATTTATAACGTGAAGTAAAGGGTGCACAGTCTCAGAAATAAATAAGTGGGAGAAGTGACTTGTAATCTGCAGTTTTATCGAATGAAAATGGGTAGTTGTAGCATAAAAAAATGGGACATGGGATTCAAATCTCCTCTTGCATCTTTAGAAGGCCACCTGGTTCTCTGCCCTCTCCCTTCCTAGATTTTCCAAGGTGACTGGGCTTCTAAACCAACGGTCCTGGGAACACATTCGGTGTTCCTGGCCGGAAACTGGCAGAAAAAAATAGTCCAAAGCAGAGCTGGTCTCAGGGCCCCTCAGAGGAATGCTATTCTGAGGAGGATCATGGGGTAGCCGACAAGCACGAAGCTGTGTGACTATAGTTGTGCCTGGAAAAGAAGCTGTTCTTCCAGGCCTCCCCCCACATTAGGGATGGTCTTATATGCAACAGAACCATGACTTCTGGAGGGGGGCTCAGAAAAATGCTCCCCTAGTCTAAATATCTCTTTCTTTGATCTCACTGGTGCCTAAAATGCCATCCCTACAAGTCTACTCCTTTGGGGTAAAAGGTTGCCTTTCTGCCATCAGGTTTTATAATCCTAGTATTTCTGTGAGAGGTTATACATTGTCAAGAACATCTCAGTATGAGTAACTTTGCCACAAGTTTGTTTTTTTTTCTCTTCAGAGAAACAGGCAAATCCTACCAAGAAGTCTGTGGTCCTATCCCACTTCCTTTGGTACACCATTCTCTCCCCTCCTGGCACTGGCCTCCTTCCCACCCTCCAGAACCCAACGTCCTCATGCTGGTTGCTGATTTCTATTTTGAGGGTAGGGTTGCTCCCCCTACCCTCCAATTTCTATTTTCTTGGTGGGCCACTTCTTGACAAGTCAGAAAGGCTGCTTGCATGTCAGGAGACCAATCAACTCCCAGTGTTTATGAGAGAAATGCAAACCTCTCCAGAGCTCCCAGGGATCAGTTGCCAATCTCCTGGACTCCAAGTCCCTCCCTTCTCTTGCCCATTGCTACTGTTACTTGGGTTCCTACTTTACTCTGATGGCTTAGCCTGGTGCTAATGTTTCCAGTCTGGTTCTCTGTCATTCTATTGGTGTGATCCCAGCACATCTGCAGACCATGCTGGAGGTGTGGCAGAGGGGAATTTAGAGATGAAGACAGAAGGCTTGGAGTAATTTAATTATGATGAGATATACAGACACACACACAGACACACACAGACACACACAGACACACAACTGTACAGTCCAAAGAGTTTGACCCTAGACCTCAGAAACCCGAGAAGGAAAAGGCAGAAGTGTCAAGGAACGAAGTCCTGAGATAGGGAGCTGCTTATAGGCAGTGTTTTCAGCCCTGTCTCACATCGATGCAAACAAACAGAATTGAGCCTGGTCTCTGAGGTCTGTGAACATTAGGTACAAATCCCAGTTTTGGCCTTTCTTTGAGCAGTGACCTTGGGAAGGCTACTTAATCTCTTTGCATCTTGGTTTCCTCATCTTCAAACTAACTATATCATCTACCTTCCATGGCTGTGAGGTTTAGAGATCATTTATTTGAAAAAGCCCCCAAGTATCTGGTATGTAACAACAGTGCACAGTAAATGGTATAGAAAGAAGGCCCACAGAGGAATGCTATTAAACCTGAAAAACATAGAGGGATTTCCTTGTTTCCATGGATAACTGGGCAATTAATTAAATGGCATTGGGGGCACCTGGGTGGCTCAGTGGTTGAGCATCTGCCTTTGGCTCGGGGTGTGATCCCGGGGTCCTGAGATCGAGTCCACATCAGGCTCCCTGCAGGGAGCCTGCTTCTCCCTCTGCCTCTGTCTCTGCCTCTCTGTGTTTCTCATGAATGAATAGATTTTTAAAAAATCTTTAAAAATTAAATGTCGTTTGCTTTGTGCTTATGTGTACCTTGGTACTCTGGGAATAAAGACTATTTTATGTGTGCTTTGTGCTTATGTGTACCTTGGTACTCTGGGAATAAAGACTATTTATAGACTATTAAGAGACTATTTTACTTTTTTTTTTTCCTTCTTCATTCAACTTCTACTTATGGGGGTCTCTGACTATACCTAGAGCAAACAGGTCCTTGACTGTATCTTGATAATAGTTGGCACCATGCTAGGTTAGAGCTACAGAGATAAATAAGACATGTCCCTGATTTCAAGGAAAATCCTACTCTTGTTGGAGGGGCTGGCATTAAAAGATGTTAAAAAATAACATGTTTAGATAACTCGTATGGGTTAAGGTTGGAAGAGAGGTCAGATTACTGCAAACTGCCGAACTATGGCAAATGGGAAGAAATGTCACCTGCATCATGAACAATTTTAGGTTAGACACTAGAAGGCTGCATTTCTCATTCTAAAATTGTATGAAGAGTTTCGGTTGGAAAAAAAATTCTCAAAATTCAGTTTGAAGAGTTTCTGTTGGAGGAAAGAAATTCTACTTGAAGGCCAAAGGCTAGACTAGGTGACTATTTCAGGTCCTTTCCAACAATAGAAAATCAATCCTACAAAGCTGGTCACAGCTCTACTCCTACTCATGGAACAGACCCTAGTTAGAACTCTGTATCCCCAGCCCAACCACAGTGAGATGGTTCTTTCTTCCTGACACCATTCAACACCTCCGCGGAAAGTGGGAGCTTTCTAAAGCTTTCTGCTTTCTAAAACAAACTGTTTTAAAGTATGCAAATTCCGGCCACTTTTAGGTCTTGGCCGGACAGCAAGAAAGCAGACGCCTGAGCCTGAGGGTGCTCGTGGGAAACCACTTAGGCTTCTCCAAGGAGCGCAGCTGCAGTGGGACAGCTGGGTGCTCATAAAGCAAGGATGCAAAAAATCCTGCAGAATGAATGTATCCTGAACAGTGGCCGCCTATAGCCCCCTTCCAAAAAGGAACAGTGCTCAGCCTCTGAGGCCATGTGGGCTCAGATGAGTTTTTCTTTGGGATGCTCACTAAGAGCAAAGGTACTGCTTCAGATGGGTGCAGCAGCCACATCAGGGATGCCTACCATTTAGATTTCTTCCTTTCAGTGCATAAGACTTCCAGATCTTTCCCAAACTGTCCTCCTCCATAAAAGCTGAACTCTCTGGCCCACCACACTGAGATCCTGGTAGGGAGGCTTGGGATTCATCTCCATTCATACCCAGGTGCCAATGGAAGACAATGTTTGCAAACAGGTTATTTTTCTAGATAATTAAATTGTTACAGGGGCCTTTGATGCTTTAACCATAATGAAGCTGTAGAGCAAGAGGCAAGGGGTGTGGAACTTTCCAGAATTTAGGGCTTATGTGGAGGAGATTACTGAAAATACAGCCTCTAAGATCTGTCCAACTGAGAAGAGAGAGAAGAGTTTCCCATTCGGGTCCAAATTCCAGCTTCGCTATTAATTAGTTACCATTATTAGCTGAGCAAATCACTTTACACTACTGAGCCTCAGTTCCCCCACCCAAAAAATGGAGCAGATAACAGGACCCACCTCATAGGCTGTTGTGAGGAACCAACAATTTGAGATGCGTAATAATGTGCTTGCCATACTACTGGGTACATATTAATGCTTAGTAACTGCTGTTACTAACATTGTGTTACTATTAGCTATAAATGACAGAACTTCTGGAAGGTAGAAAGTAGGCTGGTGAGGGAAGAGATGTGGGCCTGCCTAATCTTTATAGTGCCTGCAGTACACTTGAGTTTGTGTCCTCTCTCCCCCACGAATTCATATATTAAAAAACTAATCTCCAATGAGATGCTATTAGGAGGTGGGGCCTTTGTGGAAGACATGAAGAGACATTTTTCTAAAGAAGACTTACAGATGGTTGGGGTGCCTGCATGGCTCAGTCAGTTAAGCATGTGACTCTTGATTTCGACTCAGACCGTGATGTTAGGGTCGTTAGATTGAGCCCCCAGTTAGGCTCCATTCTCAGCATAGAGTCTGCTTGGGATTCTCTCTCCCTCTGCCCCTCTTCCTGCTTGCATTCTCCCCACCCCATCTCTCTCCTAAATAAATAAATAAATAAATAAATAAATAAATAAATAAATAAATAAAAATCTTTTTAAAAAAAGAAGACAGAGTTGCCTGGGTGGCTCAGTTGGTTAAGTGTCTGCCTTCGGCTCAGGTCATGATCCAAGAGTCCCGGGATCAAGCCCCCACTGGGCTCCTTACTCATCGGGGAGCCTGCTTCTCCCTCTCCCTCTTCCCCTCCCCCTGCTCTTGTGCATTCTCTCTCATAAATAAATAAATAAATAAATAAATAAATAAATAAATTTTTAAAAAAGAAGACATATAGATGGATAACAGATGCATGAAAAGATGCTCAACATCATTTATCAGGGAAATACAAATCAAAACTATGAACAGATAATCACCTCACACCTGTCAGAATGGTTAAAATGAACAACACAGGAAACAACAGGTGTTGGCAAAGATGTGGAGAGAGGGGAATGTGCTGTTGGTGGGAATGCAAACTGGTACAGTCACTCTGGGAAACTGTATGGAAGTTCCTCAAAAAGTTAAAAATAGAACTACCCTACCAATTGTACTACTAGGTATTTACCCAAAGGCTACAAAAATACTGATTCAAAGGGACACATGCACCCTGATATTTCTAACAGCATTATCAACAATAGCCAAATTATGGAAAGAGCCCCAATGTCCATCAACTGATGAATGGATAAAGAAGAAGTGGGGGCAGCCCAGGTGGCTCAGTGGTTTAGCGCTGCCTTCAGCCCAGGGCCTGATCCTGAAGACCCAGGATGGAGTCCCACGTTACGCTCCCTGCATGGAGCCTGCTTCTCCGAACTCTGCCTGTGTCTCTGACTCTCTCTGTCTCTCTCTCCCTGTGTCTCTCATGAATAAATAAATAAAATCATTTAAAAAAAAGAAGAAATGATACATGTGTACAACGGAATATAACTCAGCTATAAAAATGAACAAAAGCTTGCCATTTGCAACAACATGAAAATACAATGCTAAATGAAATAAGTTAGTCAGAGAAAGACCAATACTATATGATCTCACTCCTATGTGGAATTTAAGAAACAAAACAAACTAGCATAGGGGGAAAAAAGAGTGAGAGAAGCAAACCAAGAAACAGACTCAACTCTAGAGAACACACTGATGATCACCAGAGGGGAGGTGGGTGGGGGGATGGGGGGAATTTGTGATGGGGATTAAGAGGGGCCCTTGTGATGAGCAACCAGGTGTCACGTGGAAGTGTTGAATCACTATATTGGTACACCTGAAGCTAATACTACACTGTATGTTAACTAGCTCAAATTTAAACAAAAATGTGAAAAAGAAAAAAAGGGAGATGGAACCTTTGGAAGGTGATTAGGTGAAGACAGCACAGCTCTCATGAATGGGATTAGTACCCTTATCAGAAGAGACGGGGGAAAATGATCTCTGTTCTCAGCATGTGAGGAAACACATGAAGGTGGTTGTCTGCAAGCCAAGAGGTGGAGTCTCACCAGACACAGTATTTGCTGGCACTTTGATCTTGGACTTCCCAGCCACCAGAACTGTGAGAAATAAATATTTGTTGTTGAAGCCACTCAATCTATGGTATTTTTGTTCTAGCAGACCACGCTGAAACAACTGTATTCCACTGCTCCGTAGAACTTAAAAATTGCCAGATTCTGAGTGGTGACTAGAAAGTCACATCTGAGCCATCACATTCACCAAGAATCCTTTTATGCCTTTGTTCTCAGCTGACTGGTAGGGCAGACTGTTCCTGCTACAGTAGAGCTTCCAAAGGTGGCAAGTCCACTCTGTCCCTAAACTCTCTTCTTCTGCTCTGCCAGAGTGCCTGACATAGCCCCAGGTTCCAACATTAGTTAGGGGCTTTACCTTTCCCAGAGGTTTAATAAATTCACACTAGTGAGTCCCAAAGACTGGAAAGGAGTCCCCCGATAAAGAGTAGGGCATTGGTGTAGGGGAGAAAAAACCACAGTGTGGGACCACTTTGTACCCACCTAGGATGGCTATAATAAAAAAGTCAGTAACACCAAGTGTTGGCGAGGATGTAGAGAAACTGGAACCCTCCTCCACTGCTGGTGGGAGTGTAAAAATGTAAAATGGTACAGCTGCTTTGGAAAACAGTCTGGCAGTTCATCCAAGGTAAATACAGAGTTACCACATGAACCAGTAATTCCACTGTGGGGCATGTACCCAGAGAAGTCAAAGCAGGGATTCAAACAGATGTACACGCATCTTCAGAGCGGCATGATTCATAATGGCCAAAAGGTGAGAACAGCCCAAGTGTCCATCAATGGATTAAAGGATAAACAAAAGGTGGTATATCCACATAGTAGCAATATTATTCAGTTAGCCTAGATCCACCTTGAAAACATTAGGCTAAAGAAGAAAGCCAGACACAAAAGTTCACATAATGTTATGATTCTATTTGTATGAAATGTCCAGAATAGACAAATCCACAGAGGCAGACAGTAGGTCACCAGATGCCAGGACCTGTGGGGAGGAGGGCTGGAGTGACTGCCAGTGGCTATGAGGCTTCTTTTGAGGTTGAGGAAAATATTCTGGAAGTGGCCAGTGGTGATGGCGGTAGTATCTTTTGATGGCACTAAATCCAAATAAATGGCACACTTCAAAAGAGTAAATGATATGTGAATTATATCTCAATAAAACTGTTACCAATTAAACTAAACCACTTCAACATCCTAAAATGCAGACACAGGGGCTGAGTATCAGAGTGGGGCAGGCCTGGGAAAAATGAAGGTGCTGTGTAAAGTGATAGGGAGGCAGGCAAAGAAGGAAAGGTAGATGAAAAAGGAAGGGAGAACCCACAAAGGGGTGGGAGTAAGGTAGGGTGGGGTGGTCAATCCCAAGTCATAGTTTTATCTGGTGTTCCGTGGCCATGCCACGGGGTACCCCCACTTGGGAGATGGGATAGGTCTGCCAGACAGCTGAGCTGAAAGAGGGGGCTGATGGCAAGGGAGTATTTTCCTGCTCGGAATCTTCCAGACTGTGTTCAGGCCCACACCTTCCACAAGACTCGTGGCCTCCCAACTCGCACCCCAGCCTAACTCCCTGGTGGGGACCCGGGCCAGGAAATTCCTGCAGCAGGTTCAGATCACTCTGCAGTTCCACAGACAGACACAACACTCTGTCCCAAAGCAAGAAGGTGCTGAGTGAAAGAAAACAGTCATCTGCCCGTCCAGCTGGAGTGCAGAGTGCAAGAAAGTGCTGAAAGCTCACACCCTGGTATAATCCTGCTTCTTCCCTCCTCACCCGGAACCCATCTGTGGACTGTTTTTCATCCCACTTCCCTTAATGTTTCAGCTGTTGGCAGTCAGTAGCTGACCCTGCCTGGATATGCCCTCTTGTCAGACAGATGCTGGGAAGGATGGCTTGAGGAGAGAGTCTGAGCCAGAGAAAAGACCACGTCTCTCTGCAGACAAGCGCTGTTGGCAGCCCCAGCACTAGATCTGGGGATTGGGCTGGGGGGAAGCACATGCCTTCTTGGCTGGGTTGTGCCACTGATTTGCTCTGTCAGTCCGCATCTCTGTGCTTCGGTTTCTAAAGAATGTTCTGCGTTTGCAAGCAGGTAGTAAGTATCGGTCAGGCACCATCATTTCATTTGATTCTACTTCATGGGGATGTGGTGAGAATGCCCAAGATCCCAGTTTTGGAAAAGGCTCTGGGAACAAAGAAGCTATACCCAACAGAGCCCATTGATTATGATTATCTCTGGCTTACCAAGTGCACTTCGTCCGAAGGTAGAAGGAGAATGATCACTGAGTCTGCTCCAGTGGTACAGGATCCAGAGCTTACTACATCTCATGATGGTTCTGCCAACTCAAAATAGTCCCCTCAGTTTGTGACCCGCTGCCTTTCAGATGCCCATTCTAGCCTTGTGGTGTCAGTCACCTGCCTGTGGGCAAGCATCCAAGGCTTGAAGCTCTAGGTGGGGAGCACCTTCGTGGCATGGCCCAGCCAGGGTAATGAAGCACACCTCAAAGAGACATCCCTTGGCTAAAGAATGTTCCACTTCAGACCAGCGGGTCCTTGGCCTCACTGTGCTCCTTGGCAACTCTGCCTTGGCTCATGCTAGACCCAACCACTCCCACAGACTATCCTTTGCTTACTCATATTTTATCCAGCCCTCACTGTCCATCCCACATGCTCTGATTTCCTGTGGCAACTCTAATAGTCTGTTTGTTTAGTCTAACACCTGATGACAAGTGTACTGTTTTCTAAGGAACCCATAAGTGTAAAGGAGGCAAGGCTTATGTCTTGACTTCTCCATCTTCTGCTGGCTCTAGCACTGGAGCAGAGGAAGAAACATTCACATAGTAATACAAGCTCAAACGTTGAGAGTTTATTATTAATTCCATGAAGAGTTATGTGCACAACCAGGGGCAAGGTTGCTCTTCACTGAAGTTCCAGAGAGCTGGGGTGCTAGAAGCATGACTCTTGAAAGGGATTCTGAAGTGAGTTACAGAATTTTGAGTGCATGAGGGTAGGTGCATTCTTCTGAGAAGAGGGTCCAGCTTCTCAAAATGTTCCATGAACCCAAAGAGGTGCCTCCACTAGTTTAATATAAAGCGAAGAGCTTGTGGGTTTCACCTTAGCACCATGGGGATTTTGCTGGCAATTCAGTCCATGTTCTAGGGTTCCAGGATCCCTCATGCTCATTTTCAGCTTTCTGTGCACTGGCGAAAACTACCCATAATCCAGTCTTTAGAGGGAACCTCTATGTTCCGTTCTGTCAAAATGCCTTCTTCCACTTTATTGAATAGCTTTATCATCAGCTCCATTATTCAGCTCATGGACCATTCCACTCTCGTCACATAAACCTTCTAGAGTTTCCTGTGTATATCTCCAAGAGGAAACTGGAAATGGCCTCCCTCTCTTGACAGGTGCAGGTGAGGCCAGAGTTGCCAAGAGGGCTCTGTTAATTTAGTGCCAAAGCAAGGACTCAAACTTAATTTTACCCGGAGCTACAAAACGTGAGGGCTAGGGAAGCCCACTAAAATCCAGTCCAACAGCTGGGGAAAAGATAAAACAAATCCTTCTGTTTTCACGGGCCAAGTTCAGAATCCCAAGTCTCCATCCGAACTTGGATTATGCAGCCCAACAACAAGAATCCCCTTCTGCAGTGGCACCAATTCTCTCATTCCTAAATTACTACACAATGGGTTTTTAAAATTTTCTAATTTTCCAATGATGTAATAACAAATGCATTTGTAGTTGAAATGGGAATGAGAAATCAAGTATTCTGCATAACACCTGATTGTTAATAGACAGGTTTTGTAGTAACAGGTGTCACTCACTGTCATTCCCCTTCTCCCCTAAATAAAGAATGAGTTCTATTACTCAGTTCTAATCCTTTGGGAACTTGGCTTTTTTTTTGAAGGTCAACGACCCTTTGAAATGGACAAATTAGTCACTACCCTCAAGCAGCATTTACAGAAACAATGCAAGGCATCTGGCTGAGACAGTGGGGAGTGTAGTCAAGCATTCCTTTGTATTGCCTACACCAGCATTTCCCAAGTCCGCTAGGCAGAGCACTCCTAGTCCACAAGATGCCTTGTTCAAACAAAATGCTGTGCTTCAACTAAAGTTGGGAAAAGATCCATGTTCTATGCTCACAATATCCCTTTCGGTGGGTTAACGGATATCCAAAGTCCCATAGTAAATAGTCCTGTTTAACTAAAATCCTGCATTTCCCCTGACTAATTTTACTAAACCACTGCACTTTTTTTCCCATTGATATGATAGCTATGAAAATCCCTGGATATTAGGAATATGACTCCTAACTAGATACCTTGAGGATCTGGACATCTGCCATCTCGTGGACACTAGACACTACTGAATTCAGGACCCTGTTTCCACCCTCAATCACTCAAGCTTCTGCTAAGACCTAACGTGTTTCTATCCCTAGGTAGCTGTGGGCATTTCCTGAACCTTTTCTTTCTCCTTTCCCTTCTTTTCTTTTTCTCATTAGCCAGCCCTGTAAAACAAGAGAAAACATCCCCCATAAAACATTGTTAACTTGAACCATACAGTTTGGCACTCGCAACAACAGCGGCCCAGTGACATCAGGCTGTAGGGAGGAAAGAAGTCCAGCCCAGGAGTTTGGATTTTTCCTGCAGAGGAGGAGAAGCCAGTGAAATGATTTCAGCAATGAAGTTATTTAGTGAGATGAATATTTCGGAGAGGCTGGTCTAAGATGACTGGACAAGAAGCCGTGGGGTAGGAGGCAGGATCTGTCAGGAGGCTAGAGAAAGAACCCATTGTTACCACATTACATACTCAAGGAAGAAAAGAGGCATTCAGGACTTAAGGATTAATTGAGAAAACATATCCCCCAACACAGCGTTTTGTTGTGTTTGGAAAAGTGTTAGTGGCAGGCTTCAGAAAGTGGTCCCTGGAGGCCACTTGTAGAGGCTGATGGAAGGCGATGGCAGACAAAGGTTCCAGGCTGCTGCAGCAGTCCGAGTGCTGTTAGGAAAAGTCAGTCCACCTCTTCCTGGAGACCAAAAGAGGCAGTTCCTCTGCCTTCTCATGCACTTCGGATATCCTTTAACCCGCCAAAAGGGATACTGTGAGCATAGAATATGGATACCAACAAATATCGTGTTTGCCATGACAGGAGAACCTTTAAGTATGGAAGCCGAAGTCCCTGCTGGGCAAAGGGTAACACAGGTAAGAGCATACATTACAGAGAATGAAAAGCAAGTTGGGTTAGGGAATGTGGATTCAAAAGAATCCTACCACTGATTGCCATGGGACTGTGACTATCCCTCAGGAAATGGAGGCATGAATAGTCAAAAAAAATATTGATTTCCTGAAACTGGGACTCTTCTTTCAGCAGCCAGATGCTCACAGGATGGCCCTTCTCCCCACTTTCAAGTGAAATGATTATGGGCAGCAGTGGTTGCAGGGGCCAGAGATTAAGCAGGTAGATAAGGTGTGCTGCCATTTTTGGATTTACCAGGACTGGAAATCTAATACAAGATTCGATCATTGCTCTAGGCCAGTCATTCTCAAAAGCAGGGTGTGTGTGTGTGTGTGGGGTCTCTTCATTCTCAAAAGGACTGGGGTCTCTGGCAGGAGTGGTTTCAAAGTTCACACACTGGCCCAGTTCAAACTGGGAAACACTGAACATAATGCCAGATGTCACCTGTGGGAGCATGGTCTACACAGATACTCCAGAGGCAGAAAGAGATCTGACAGCCCTGGTTCTGATAATTACAAAGACAGCATCAGTATCATTAGCAACTGGGATTTACTGACTCATGCTTCTGCTGAGCAGGCTCTGTTCAGCACAGTATGTGTATGTCATAGGCTTTAGCTCTGTTCTCCCGAGCCACCCCAGGAGGTAGGGGTCATCATTATCTCCCTCCTCAGGGGAGGACACTAAAGCAAGGAAGTGAGCTGGAACCAGAACCACGGTGGTGTCTGGTCCTGGAAGTAGAGCTACACTCTATTGCTGTCAAGATCAACACTGCATTATTTGAAAGCACAGCTTGGTTAACATAGCCACTCACACAAAATCCTGTCTGAACTGCTTTTCCTAAGTTCCCCACTCTGAAAAGAACCTCCTGCCTCACTTGTGCTTTCTCTGTCTCTGTCTCTGTCTCTCTCTCACAGAGGTGGTCTAAAAAGATACAGGGATCGAAAGGAAGCACATGACCACCTCACTTCCTATGAGCCCCAAATGGTTAGGGTGAGTGTGCGAAAGTGGGTAGGGGAGGCTATAACCTAGGGCTCTGCTTTCTTTTCTTTTTTTTTAAAGATTTTATTTATTTATTCATGAGCGACACAGAGAGAGAGGCAGAGACAGGCAGAGGGAGAAGCAGGCTTCCTGCAGGGAACCCCATTCAGGACTTGATCCCAGGACTCTGGGATCATGCCTGGAGCCAGAGGCAGACGCTCAACTGCTGAGCCACCCAGGCGTCCTAGGTCTGTGATTTTTTAAGAGGGGTAGAAAGAGGGAATGTGGGCAGCCTGGGTGGCTCAGCGGTTAAGTACCACCTTCAGCCCAGGGCGTGATCCTGGAGACCTGAGATCGAGTCCCACATCGGGCTCCCTGCATGGAGCCTGCTTCTCCTTCTGCCTGTGTCTCTGCCTCTCTCTCTCTCTCTCTCTGCCTCTGTGTGTGTGTGTCTCTCTCATGAATAAATGAATAAAGTATTTTTAAAAAAAGAAGGAAGGAATGTTTAAAAATTGCAGATTACCTTCTTAGTTACTGGGCCAATGACAATCTGGAACAGAACCATTCCCTCTACAAAGCCAAAAAACTGAATCGATCAGCCAGCTCCACTTCTCCAGGACCACATACCCTCTACTCAAAGTGTGGTAGGGGGACCAGCAGTGTTAGTGTCAACTTGAGAGCCAGTTAGAAATGCAGAATCTTGGACCCCCATCCAGACCTACCAACTCAGCATGTGGAGTTCAACAAGGGTCCTAGTGATTCATGGGCATATTAAAGTTTGAGAGGTACTGCTTTAGGGCTTCAGATTCTAGAGCTCATCTTCTTCCAAACTTTTGATAATATCCTAGAAATGGAGTCAGCTTTTTACAGGTTCATGAGTATTGAGAAGGCCTTTTTTTAATTCCCAGTTCTGGACATACACACGTGATGTTTCTTCCATACTGCCTCATCCTCTGCCCCATGGGAGTAGAAATGCAGGCAATCTTAGAACTTTGTTCCCTGCCACCCCTAACCTCTGTCTCCAACTGCCATCTGTATGGTAAATGGCAAAATACATTGAATTAAAGACTGGGATCCTGAGGGGATGTGAGGGTATCTATGCAAGACCATAAATATTTTCAGACTAAAGCAATGGTTCTCAACTGAGGGCAATGCTTCCCCCAGAGGACATTTGGCAATGTCCGGAGGCATATTTTTTTTTATCATCGCAAGTAGAGGAGGGTGCGGTGCTACTGGCATCTAGCAGGTAAAGGTCAGATATGCCACTAACCATCCTTCAGTGCACAGGACAGCAACTGACCAGAAAGAATTCCCTGGCTCCCAAAGAGGTTTAGAAACTCTGGAGTAGAGGAAATAATAAAAACAAATGATCTGACCCATAAATATTCAACATAAAGCTACAGAGAAAAGGAACTTGAAAGGGCTTTCTACATTCTGACCAACAGCTATGGGCTAGTCACAGAAGCTCTAGCTGCCCTCAGAGTAGCGATACACCCCTTTGGTTTAGAGAGTTGAGCCTTTCTTCAACATGAGGTTCTTCTCCAAAACTACACCATGTAAAATCAACTGCACAGAAGCCACAATACATACCAAATATCTCTTTCACAAATATTAATCTTCAAACTCAGCATTAAATAAAACAAGAAAAAAAGACCTTTTACCTCTTTCTTTTTTTTCCTCTTTATTTCTACAAGAAAAGGCAAATACCATGAAGTAATTACAAAGTAAATTGAAAAAACATGAAGGAAGAAGTAGTTGTAAGAAATACCAACCAGGGGCACCCGCGTGGCTCAGTAAGTGAAGTGTCTGCCTTCGGCTCAGGTTGTGATCTCAGACTCCTGGGATCTAGTCATACATTAGGCTCCCTGCTCAGTGGGGAGTCTGCTTCCCTCTCTTTCTCTGCCCCTTCCCCTGTTCATGCTTTTCCTCTTGCTCACTCTCTTTCTCAAATAAATAAATATAAAACATCTTTTTTTTAAAAAAATAAATACCAACCTATAGAGTTAATATAATTATTGAATGTGAGCATTAAAGACTGAGTACCCTGGTAGCCAGGGCAAAAAGTTCTCCTTTTAATGCCTGCCTTTTAGTTTCTTAGAATGATTTGTGAACAGTCTAGGATTCAGAAGGAGTTGCCCATGGTCACTGATCATCATTTCACTGAATGTCATCTTTTTTTACTTTTCTGCCCCTAGGACACACATTCCAAGCCTCTGTACCAGCAAGAATATAACTGCTTTTACCTACGAGTTGAGGCCATGTGAAGTACAATGCAAAATGTGAGATTTGGCGGGGGTGGGTGCGGGGGTGGGGATTGCCTTTATATTTATTTATAATGCAAATTCTCTGAAGGCAAGACTAGACTCTTACTTCACCAAAGCCTACAATGCTCTGTGAGTGGCAAACATTTCAATATTGAAAGGATGTGAGTAAAAACTTCAGTTGGACACTCAGAAGCTGGAGCTCTTACTAGGAAAAGTCACACTTGCTAAAGGCAGCTATTCAGTAATATACACAATGGTGTGTGGTCCTTAAACCCACTTTCTTCCTCTCTACCTCACCCCCACCCCAACACCCAGCTACACTGCATTTCACAGTCTTGTGTGCAATTGGATGGGGCTATAGGAATGCAATCAGGTCAATGGAGTGTGGTGAGAAGTGATATACATGTATCAGAAGCCTGACTGGCAAAACCTAATTCACAACCCTCCTTTCTTTTCCCTAGACTGAGGGCCATGTGCATGGAGGATGCCAAGGCCCCAGAGGATGGTGAAGCCACCACCCTGGACAGGGCCTGGATCCCTGAGTGACTACAAGGAGCAGAGCCCCCCATCCATGGTGTTGAGTCACTGAGATATTAGGATTTGGAGCAATTAGCTTATTCCTTTGTCCCTACAAATATGTTCCCTCCTCCAAAATCATGGGCCCTAAATTTCTCTGTAGCCTATAACATTGCATTAACATCACTTTCCACCATTCATTTTGACCTCTTGCTTCCATTTGGACAACTGCCCTCCATAGCTCTAAGGGCAGGAACTGCCTAGAGTCAATATGCTTAGAACTTCCCCTATGATTCAAATTCCCATTAAAAGCAAACCAAAGTGAAATCAAACCCAGAGGCATGAGATGTCCAACTGTTCTCAGGCTTGCTGCCCAGCAATAATCAATCCTTGGATCCAATGGCATGGAGGACCCAGCTCGAAGGCCTGACTTTATTTTCATGGCTGGTCAATATAGCATTTTAAGGAATAAGTACTGTCCCAATGCCTTTTAGTTCCTAAGCTATTCTCTCATGTGTCAATATCAAAGACTAGCAGGACTAAGAAAGCCAGGCAGAGTTGGGCAAGAGATAAACAGATAATCTATCAGCTGGGCAAGAAAGGATATGAAGAAGAAACCTGGAAAAAAAAAAGGTTTTTGGAATGTGTGATAGTCATCAGGGCTATTCATCAATGTTCTTGTTCTCCTTTCAGACAGACCCAATGATAGCATTGCGATTCCCTGTCCCTTCAAAGTCAAAACATGGCCATGTGACCTGCAGTGGCCAACGACACATGAGCAAAAGTAATCTGTGTCACTTATGGGCAGAAGTCTTTGAGAGCCATGGCCAAATGTGCTAGGTTCCCTTCCCATGCCCCTGGAACTAAATTCCAGATGGCAATGATCAGTCAGCCAGGGTCCCTGCATGAGAAAGACATGTGCCAGTCTGAGGAGTACAGGCAGCATGAGTAAGGAATAAATCTTTGTTTGAAGCCACTGAGATTTTTAAGTAGTGACTGAATCATAATTTAGCCTATTCGGATTATTATAGGGTATCCAACATTTAATGAAGAATGGGCTTTCACATTCAAAATGGGAAAGATGAAAAATACTCCCACAATTTTTACATCTCTTCCCCAAAGAGATACTCCTAAACACAGTAGCAGCCAAAAACAGGTCCTGCCAACTAATTTGAATCAGCACATTATGTCTAGAAGAGCAGTCATGGGCCAAATTTGACCTGCAGTTTGTTTTTGTAAATAAAGTTTTACTGGGACACAGACATGATCGTTTGTTTACATCTTGTCTATGGCTGCTTCAACACTACAGTGGAAGAGTCTTTGCAACAGAGACTGTATGGCCTGCAACACCTAGAATATTTACTTTCTGACCTTTACAGCAAAAAGAAAAGTACTGACTCCTGGTCTAGAAGAAGCCAAGTGAAAAGAGATCCATGGAGTGTCTGGAAAAGAAATCCAACACATGCTTCCACCAGAGTAAAGAGTACACACTCTTGGTAGCCATGTAGCCAAGAAAGGGCACACACCAATTAAGAGTCGGCACCAGCAGGATTTTAATTAGTGCTTCAGGCCTTTTCAGAGATAGGCAAAGGGAGCTCTGCTACAAGTGAGTTCCAATAAAGTACATCTTTAAAGTTCTGTTGTTTACCAACCCCTCTCTCCCATTATCAGGATGGGGACAGGATCTGAACAAAGGATATACACAGTATATGTCAGGATTAGTGAACCTGACAGTTCTCAGGATGACTCAGTGGAAAGTTGCTTAAGTGCTTGCTCGAAATGATTCACTGCCTAGAGATTCCATGGCAAATGAGATTCTTAGGTTAAACTGGGTGGTACAGTTTGTCCACCTCCCCGAACTCAGCATAAAGCAAGCAGGCAGACCCTAAGCAAGGGAGCAGACTCTCGGAGGGTCCCATGAGGGTCTCAGCCTGCTGGATGGACCTTAACCTCCACTGTGGCCACTGGCTGCCCTCTGGGGGTGGGGGTGTATATGGCGTGGCTGGAATGCTAGGAATCCTGGACTGGCTTAGCAGGCACTCCAATTGGCTTGGTGTACTACATGTTCCAAAGATTTTCTCCAGTGTCCTTGGCATCCAATGACTATACTTGGGCTTAAGATTTTTAGGACTGGGCGGGTCCCTGGAAGCCTTCTATCTCAGAACCAGATCGCTCCTTCATTAGGTGGTACCAACAAACGAGCTGGCCATTCCACTTCAGATGGGATGCAGGCCATTTGCTTCCTTGCTTCAGCCTGGCTTTTGGCAGGGCCGCCTGGAGGAGCCAGCTGCTTGGCTAAAACTCAGCCTTCAGTGGCTGTTAACAGGTTTTGCTTCAATTCAGCTATTTGTGAGTTACTGTTGCTTGGCTCTGGGGTGGGGACAAAGGCCTGGGGTAGGAAATGGAGAGAGGAAAAGAAAGATGAAAATGCATACTTTACTTGGACCTATGAGTTGATTTGGCTCTTGTAGCAGTTGGTTTTCAAGTGAGCACTGTGGATCAGGTGTTTCCTCTCAATTTCCAAGGTGACTAGTAAGCTCTGGCTCCTATGCCCTGCCTGTGGTACCTTTGTTCTAGGTGATTATGTTTTGCCAGAGAAAAGTGGAGAAGGGAGAGAGTTATGCTTGCTGTTCCTGGTTACCATCAATTCTAGAGAATTCGAAATGCAGATAGGTCCTTAGGGCACAAAGCGCTACAACATTTTCATCAGCCTGCCAGGCAGCTTCCAGAGGTTCTCTAGTTTATACGTGAGTACCTGCCCGGGCCACAGCCACGTCCACAGAGCAGAGCCCCTGCCTCCCCGGGCTAAGACAGCATGAGTGCCAGCCGACTCAAACACCCTGAATGAGACAGTCTGTGTTAACGCAGACTCGGAACCAGCCAGAGATTGCCATGAGGTCTCTGTATCAAGTCCCCATCTCCCTCCTGGCTGGCACATTCTTGCCTCCCTCGGACCCAACTGTGAGGCCCCACCCTCGAAAATAATAAAAGGAGGGATGCCTGGGTGGCTCAGTGGTGGAGCATCTGCCTTTGGCTCAGGGCGTGATCCCGGGGTCCTGGGATCAAGTCCCACATTGGGCTCCTCATTTTCTTGGAAAATATAGCCTAAAAAAGAAGAGACACCAGAAAGGACTTAGCGAATTAATCCGTTCCACGAACATTCGATTTGTCCAGAGCCTACATTGTGCCTTGGCTCATGAGGAGATAAAGACAGACTTGGGATCCAAATTATTTCCAAATATCAGGACATTAATCCCAGTCATAAACCGTGAAGAGAAGGAAGAGGGTATTTACTATTTTTGAAACTCATCCGCGAGAGAGATGTGGCAGAAGCACAGTCTAAGTGGCTGGGAGATCTGGGCTCCAGGCTTAGCTACTTGTAATGCGCACTGTGGTTTCAGGCTAATTGTAGAGTCTTCCTCCATCCCCCCAGTTCACAAAAATGTGAGGGAGAGAAATGGACAAAAAAAAATCCCTTCAAGACAGGATTTTCTGTGGTTGTAGGATATATCATTCCTGTCCTCAAGAAGTTTACAATCTAATTGTAAGACACTAAGAAGACGGGTTGGAAGAGACAAAATTAAATTCAATGCAACAGGAAAGTATCCAACGAATGATACCGAGCCATGCTATCCACAATGGTAGGTGCTAATTACGTGTATCTGTGTATGTTCAAAATAACTGACATTAAATAAATTTTAAATGCAGTTCCTTAATCACAGTAGTCACATTTCAAAAGCCCAAGAGCTATATGAGCTAGTGGCTTGCCATATTGGACAGTGTGAATATAGAAGAGTTCCATTGTTGCAAAAAGTTCCATTGGGCAGCATCTGTTGAGACAACCTGCACCAAAGCTAACCAGAGAACACACAACTTTCCCCCTCCATGCCCTCTAGGCCTGGGCTCATCATGGCTGTCCAGCTGTGACCAATGCTGATGTTCCCAGATGGCGGGGCTGTGCTCTGGTCCCCATTACCGCCTTGCTCAGAGAGTTCAGCCACTCCACACTTCTTCCACTGACTCTTCTCCTTTGATCTTTTCCCACGGCCTTCAGAAAAGCCAATAGAAGTCATCTCATGAAAAATTCCCTTTTAAATAGAACTGTGAATAATCTAGATAATCCAACAACACATGCATCTTTCAGAGCTCCCTCGGGTGATTTTTCCAAGAGGTATGGTGGGCAAAGTCTGACGAGGACCAGTTTGATCAGTCAGCGCCGTATTTATTATTTGGGAGAAGCAGGCATGGCCAGGACTGAGGATAAAGTCCTTACATGCTCCCTTCACAGCACTACTAATAACATGAAAAAAAAGATCATCCAATGTAATCCCAAAGACTGATTTCAAATCAAAACAAAGCAAATGAAGGAAAGCAAAACAAAAGAAGAGCAAGACAGGCACAAGGGCTCCCCAGGGTTCCTCTAGCTCATGGGATGGGTGTGGGTGTGAGTGCGAGGGTGGTGAGACTGTTTGTGAGGGTCACATGCATGTGAGCGGGGATGGTGGGGGCCGGGTGTGGGCTGACTTGGGAGGCTTGCAGAGCAAGGGCGCTCTGGCAAACCTCTGACTAAGAGGAGGAGTCTCTGCTTCTCTTGGTGGGGAGAGGAGAGTTTAATTTTTGTCATGCAACCTCATGCGCCCCATTCTTCCGAAGGGGGGCAGGGAGGACAGTGTCATTACACGGACCTATTTGCACAATCAAATTTGCTGCCCCCAGAGTGCCAGGAAAATCAGAATGGTCTTACTGCAAAGGGTGCAATTGTACGAAAATCAAATAAATAGCTGAAGGCACACTCCTATTGAACCTGTGCCCAACGCAGTGTCAATCAACAAGTTTTCACTGATGCTGGACAAGCCAAGCTGCCTTCCAAAGAGAACACAGAAAACATTATAAGTTCAGTTGGGGGGCAGCTGGATGATCTTTATGTATCCTGTCCCAGTTTCTTTTCTTCCCCCTTTTGCTGCTTCCCTTCTCTAGCTAACACTTTCATTCCTTCATCCAGCCCCTCTCACGTTAATATCTTTTAATGCGTCTCTCCCAGGCTCTGGCCTTAGGTGCTGTGGTTCTCCCATCTTGGTGTTCCCATGGTGGTGGGGCAGATGGCAGAGGCAAGTCTGCACTGTTTGGGAAACTGCAGCTTCCCACCTGCATGTGCTCTGCAAGGGGGCGGGGTGGGGAGTAAGAAGGCAAACCCCAACATACACTGAATAATGCTCTGACTCCACTGGAGATTTCCATTCTGATAAGCCGTGTCCTAAAGCACCATATTGTTTGGTGGGGAGGCAATGACGTGGCCCCGCTAACACACAGACTCGGAACCAGCCAGAGACTGCCATGAGGTCTCTGCATCAAGTCCTCATCTCCCTCCTGGCTGGCACATTCTTGCTTCTCTCAGACCCAACTGTGAGGCCCCACCCTCGAAAATAATAAAAGGAGGGACGCCCGGGTGGCTCAGTGGTGGAGCATCTGCCTTTGGCTCAAGGCGTGATCCCGGGGTCCTGGGATCAAGTCCCGCATTGGGCTCCCCATGAGGAGCCTGCTTTTCCCTCTGCCTATGTCTCTGCCTCTCTCTCTGTGTGTTTATCATGAATAAATAAATAAAATATTTTTTTAAAAAAGAAAATAATAAAAGGAGCTTTTGCATTTGTTTGAGGGTGGGCTGCGGTCTGGCTTGGGGCTAAGCCCGTTCAGTGTATTAATTCAGTGAATCCTCACACTGGTCCTTTGAGTGGGGAACCATCACTGCCCGCCCCTCCCCTTCGCAGCTGCTCCCATGCACAGGAGCTCACCAGCTCTCACACACACCTTAAGTACGCTCACGCTCTCATGGAGTGTGTGTCCACTAAAGGGAAGCCCCCTCTGCACTATCTCCTCAGGGCTCAGCTTCCAAGTCTTCCCAGAAGTCGCTCCCCCTGGTGTCTAGAATTCTATCTGTGGTGGGTTCTTTTGGGGAAGGGTGGGCCTTTGTGCTGCTGCAGGCTGAACGCCCCTGGAAGGGGTCACCCAGCCTCCCTTTCCTCAGATGCTAAGTGATTGCATGACAGCTGAGGGGCGGGGATGGGTGTGAGGCTGTGGGGGAACCGAGACACAGGAAAGGGGGTGCAAAAAGATGTCTGGGGGCATGACAGACAAACTTCATCTATTTCCGATGTCTGCAGCAGGCTGGCTCTACAAAATAAAGTCTGACTGTAGGACACACGAGGCCCTTTGAGACTGGGTGCCCACCAACGAACCTTCCAAACTGCCTCCTTCATGGTCCACACCCACTCCAGGCCCCATCCTGCTTTTGCACGTGCCCTCCGCCTCCCTCCTCCTCCACCTGGAAAAGCTCCATAAACATAAAGTCTGTTAGAACTCAGCTTGAGTATTGATTTCTTGAAGAGCCTGGCTCCTGGTTCTTGGAGAGTGTTTCCCTTCCTCCCTTCTCTGCTTATCCCTGTCCACACCTCTACTGAAGAACTCATCACATTATGTCTAGTCATCTCATTAAGCCTGTCTCCCCAACTAGCCTGTGGGCTCTCTGAGGCACGGACTGAGCCCTCAGCACTATTTATGGGACCTGGCCCAAAGCCTGTACTCAGTAAACATTTGTGAGAAGAACGAACAAGTGAGCGAGTGAGTGAGTGAATGGACACGAACCACCAACTTCTGGTTGGGTGGAGACTCCCTTCCCTAGGCTTCTCTGAATAAGGCTGCTGTCCAGTGTTTCTCGATAGGGTCACTGCCAGAATTCAGATGGGACACTTCTTCACAGCACTGTGTTCCTGCCCCCTGTGGAACATTTAGCATCCCTGGTTCCTGCCCAGTAAAGGTCAAGGACATTCCCCAATCACTGTGATGACCAAAAGAGTTCCCCCAACATTTCCAAAGCCCTAGGAGAAAGGTAGGGAGGCCCTGATCTGCCCAGGTTTGGAGGCAGCACTATGGCAATAGCTCTTTTGCCTGATCCTGGTGGTCTGATAGGCCTCCTGCAACAGGGTCATGCTGTGTGGCTAGACAAGGTGCAGGATGACAGGCGCCAGCCAGAACATGAATTTGTAAGACATTAGGGACTGGAGCACTCCTGGCCTGTTAACAGGAATTATGGCAGCCTAATCAGCACTTGACAGTGCAGAGCGAAGAATCCTGCTCGACGTTCTTTATGACTGGAGGCAAGGGGCAGGAGCAGGCCTAGCCAAAAGGAAAACAAAAAACAAAAAACAAAAAAAATTAGTCAAGCTTTCAAGGCAACCCCAAAGATTGCTACCTTATCTCCCAATGCAATTCTGGGCATTACCCTATGTCTCTGCTAAGTGCTCACTCGGCCTTGGGAACATGAGCATTACTGAGCAGCGCGCTCACTTGGGGCACTTCTAAATATCTACTCAGAATGAAAAAGAAAGGAAGGGCAGAGCAGCATGTGGGTGGCTCAGTCAATTGACTGATTTTGGATTTTGCCTCAGGTCATGGTCCTAGAGTCCTAGGATGGAGCCCCATGTTGGGGCTTGAGGACTCTCTCCTTCTCCCTCTGCTTTTCCCCCTGCTAATGCATGCCCACTCTCGCTCTCAAATAAATAAATAAATAAATAAATAAATAAATAAATAAATCTTTTGTAAAAAGGCAGAGATGATGCCATTTATTTTATGCCTTCCGCCTGACACTCATTAAACCTGTCACCTTTAAGCCTCCCACAACTTTTCCCTAAGGCTGGAGACATATGGCCAGTGCCTGTTTATGGGCCTGCTGTCACTGGGATCTATGAGAACATATACGAAAATGCCTGAGTTTCAGGCTTTGCCCACATTCCCTACTAATGATGTAATCCGGGGACTTGGGGTTCAAATTCCTTCTTTCCCTTGCCAGATACTGCCTTGCTTATATACACACCTCTTTATACTTTTCAAAGCAATTTCCCACATCAACTTTGTTTTCCCTGCCAATGCGAACCTTAGTGGAAGGGAGGAATTATCACTCTCATTTTACAAGTTGAGAAAACAGGCGCAAAGAGGTCAGCCAGCTCTATTCACGTTCCACAGTGAATTGGGGGGAAGAAGCAAGGTAAGACCCCATATCTTTTCTGGCCCTGTGCCTCCCCCCAACATATGATAGCACAATACAGCCTCAAGGGATGTGGGGAGGGAATGTGGAACCCATAGAACCAAAGCTTTCTCTTCTTCCCAAATTTTGCCTAGATTCTGAAAGCCCTCTGGTCAGTGATACAGACCTGAGCCAGGTGGCTTCATCTAAAAAGCCCATATACTGCTGGGCTCTGCGGTTCAGAGGACAAAGGCCAAATGCCCCCAGATGCCTTCTTATTAATTCCAAAGGCATACCCGGAGGACGGAGGGCACAGCCTTTGTCCAGGCTTTGGTACTGATCAGCGCATGTGGGAGTGGGGAGCGGGGTGGGGGGTGCAGGAAGACCAGACCAGACCAAAGGAAACCAAACCAAACACCAAAAAGATCAAAATAACGTAAACAATTACACAAAAATAACATGTCCTAAACAGCCATATGTGTAAACACAATCCTATGCTTAACTCTAACATTTAAAGGTTTTCAGGTCAACATTTGCCTCCAATCATTACCATCCAAAAACAAATGAAAATGTGTCAGTATTGCCGACACCCTAGGGGGCCTGTTCTCTCCCCTTGGAAGGAGCCACAATCTTGCCTTTTGGGATAACCATTGCCTTGTTGTTTATTATAGTTTTATCACATTTATGTACCTCTGTAAACAATATAGTTTAATTTTGCCTGTTTTGAACTTCATATTACTCGAAATGCATTGTATGCACTTGTGCATATACATGTGTCTGGGTTTTACTCAGCATTAAGTTTGAGTTGTTATATGCTGACTTTTAAAAGACTCCTGCTCCCCTTATCCATGCCTAGAAGTAGAGCTGACCTTTGAACAACCCCGGCTTTGAACTGTGAGGTCCACTTATAGGCTGATTATTTTTCCAATAAATACGGTGCAGTACCATACATGTATTTTCTCTTCCTTATGATTTTAAGTAGGCTCTACACCCAGAATGGAATACAACATGGGGTTTGAACTCATGACCCTGAGATCAAGGCCTGAGCTGAGACCAAGAGTTGGATGCTTAACTGACTGAGCCTACCAGGAGTCCCTCTTATAAGGATTTTCATAGGGATCCCTGGGTGGCGCAGCAGTTTGGCGCCTGCCTTTGGCCCAGGGCGCGATCCTGGAGACCCGGGATCGAATCCCACGTCGGGCATCCGGTGCATGGAGCCTGCTTCTCCCTCTGCCTGTGTCTCTGCCTCTCTCTCTCTCTCTCTCACTGTGTGCCTATCATAAATAAATAAAAAATTAAAAAAAATTTTTTTAAAAACTAAGGATTTTCATAATAACATTTTTTCTCTAGTTTCCTTTATTGCAAGAATCCAGTATATAATACATGTAACACACAAATATGTATCCATTGACTATTCATGTTATCAGTAAGGCTTCTAGTCGACAGTAGGGTATTTGTCATTAAGTTTTTGGGGGAGTCGAAAAGTTATACACAGATTTTAAACTGTGGGGCATCAGCATCCTTAAGCCCTGCCCAAGTCCATTGTTCCATGTCAACTGTGCTAAAGTCCATTTCTTCCCATTCCCCATCTTTGGTGGTGGAAGGAGAAAGCTGATCAGCATCCTCGAGGGTCCATTTATTTTTCAGAAAATTGTTGAAATCTCTTCAATCTTTCTTTCACGGGGCTCATTAATTATCTTTTTCTTCCAACATTGCCTCTTAGGTTTGCTACTCTGATCCTTTAATAATCTTTCTCCTCGAACCATACTGAATGGCCCAGATGTTCTTCCCCTCAGAAAGAAATCTCAGAGGAGGCCCTTTTGGAAATATAACTTCTCCAGATAAAGAGAAACAAGGACACCATTCTATCTCTATGTATTTCTCCAAAAAATGACAAGACCTGCTGGTCATCAGCTGCTAATAGATGACACGGTCTGAAGTTCCCCAGGAAACGTTAATAATGAAAATGTCTTTCAAAAGCCAGGACTTCACACAGTCATTAGCACCAGTTACCACCAGTCATGGCTGTCACTGCTCAAGACAGAGTGGTTTTTGGAGTCTTCCTCAGCCTATGAAAAGTGTGCTCTGAAAATTGACATTTGCTAGATTCTTCTAGGAACCCTTGGTTGTCTCCAACTTCAGCTGTTCCTCTGTACCACCATCCCCTTCTGAAATTTCTCCTCTGCTCACTTCCCCAATGGGAAAGAAACAGACACACCACAATTAGGCTGCATCTTGATGATATTGCCCTAAGTGAAAGGTGGCAGTCCCAGGAGGAAATATACTGTTTGATTCCACTTACAGGAGGTACCTACAGCAGTCCATTTCATAGAGACATAAAGGAAAGAGATGGTCGCCAGGGGCTGAGGGAGGGGAAAATGCAGGTTTGTTTCATGGGAACAGGGTTTCAGTCCGGGAAGACGAAAAACATCCCTGAGATCGATAGTGGTGATGGTTGCATAACAATACAAATGTACATTATGCTACAAAACTGTATACTTAAAAGTGGTTAAAATGATAGGGACACCTGGGTGGCTCATTCAGTTAAGCATCCAACTCTGGATTTCAGCTCAGGTCATGATCTCAGGATCTGAGGGAGAGGGAGAGAGAGAATCCCAAGAGGACTCTGATCAGCGTAGAGCCCGACATGGGGCTTGATCTCAGGACCCTGAGATCATGACCTGAGTGGAAATCAGGAGTCGGTCGCTTAGCTGACTGAGCCACCCAGGCTACAGAAAAAAAAAAATTTAAATAAAAAGACATTTAGGACAGCCCGGGTGGCTCAGCGGTTTAGCGCCGCCTTCAGCCCAGGGCCTGATCCTGGAGAACTGGGATCAAGTCCCATGTCAGGCTCCCTGCATGGAGCCTGCTTCTCCCTCTGCCTGTGTCTCTGTCTCTCTCTCTCTCTCTGTGTGTGTATCTCATGAATAAATAAATAAAATCTTTAAGAAAAATAAAAATAAAAAACTAAAAGACATTTAAAAAGAAGAATGGACATTTGGGGAATATAAATAATAGTGAAAGGGAAAATAAGGGAAGGGAGAAGAAATGTGTGGGAAATATCAGAAAGGGACAGAACGTAAAGACTGCTAACTCTGGGAAACGAACTAGGGGTGGTAGAAGGGGAGGAGGGCGGGGGGTGGGAGTGAATGGGTGACGGGCACTGGGTGTTATTCTATATGTTAGTAAATTGAACACCAATAAAAAAAAAATAAAAATAAAAAGAAGAATGGAAAGAAGGGAGGGAGAGAGGCAGGGAAGAGATAAAAAGGGAAACAAAGAAAAAGCAAGGAAAAAAGCAAGCCAAATTTCCTTGCCCCTCCTTCTCAACCCCCATTTCTGTCCGATCAGTCATAATAGAATACACCATACAGAGGATATGATGGTGACTGTGGACTCTGATTTGGCCCTAGATTCTTTGAGGGCATGATTTTGCAAATGTGGGAAAAAACAAATCAAAGCTGTAGGAATTTGCTAAAAGAAAGAAAAATTGAGCTTGCAAGGACACGTACCTTATCTTGATGTTTTAAAAGTAACCTCTACTCCCAAGTTTGAGGTCTTACCCATTCTCTCCAATTATTAAAAAAAAAAAATCCAACCAACCTTCTTCTTCCCCGTCCTGCCCACAACTTTGATTTATTCCTTTCTTTAAAGATACAGTACATATCCTTCATAGCTTCTCTCCTATTCAGGGAGTATAGCCCTAGGGAAAAAAAACTATTTCAGGAGCCACACACGCACTGCTGAACCACCTCCCACTCTCTGGGTCTTAGCATGTATGTGGCAAAGATAAGCGACAACACATCAAGACATTTATACAATAGCCTATTTTGATGGCCAAAAAAAGAGTCCTGTGAGGAGGTAGATTTTGGAACAGATTGCAACAACTGACACCCTATGTCTGCCAGTTTCTAAAATCACTTTTAGGGAATAGCTGACAGTGTAAAACTCCAAACGCAAAAATCAGATGAAAATCATTCTAATAAAGACTGTTATTTATCTTAGTGGCTGCAAATAATCTGGTAAACCTTTGGGTCATAGTGATTTTGCATCCAAAACCTGGAGTGAAACCTTTTGGCTCTAGGCAACAGATAGCAAGGATATTTGGTTCCTTCTAGAACATATTGGTTTTAAATTAACAATCCCAAAGTAAAAAACTTGAGAGTTGGCAACTCATCCTAGAAACTATTGTGTCCTCTGCCACAAATAAAGAATTTATCCTTGATATTACAGAGAGGTTTGGTGCCCCACAAGAGCATGGAAAACAGAGCCTGACTCTCCAGCCTCCCCCTTAAGCCCCCATCCCCCAAAACTCCTCTGGGTACCCAGGCTAGTGGCCTCCCCCCACCCCCATCCATGATGTTCTACCATCAACTCCTGCTCACTAGATCCTCTGAGCAGAGGAAACTGAGAAGGTTAATATGAGTTAAGTCACCACTTTCAAAGATAGACCAATGCCTGAATTAAGAAGATAAAACTGGGTGGCTCTGTCCATTAAGCGTCTTGGTTTTGGTGCAGGTCATGATCTCAGAGTCACGGATCGAGCCCCGCAATGGGGTGTGCAGTCTGCTTAAGATTCTTTCTCTACCTCTCCCTCTGCCTCTCCCCCTTCTCTTTCTCTCTCTCTCCCAAATAAATACATGTATCTTTTTAAAAATATTTAAAAAATAAAGACAATGAAGCTGTAATAATGATAGCATTTTAGGGGTCAGGCAGCTTGGCAGGGACACAGGGGAAGAGAATGGAGGCTGTCGCCCTGCTGGCCGGACAGGCACAGGTGATGGGAAATTGAGGCGATAATCACCTGCTCTGCTTCCTCTGAAAGCAGGTCCTGCTTTAAGAGGTCAGAGGCAGCCCCGCAACCAGGAAGAACGCTCACTAAAGGGCATTTTACTAAGCCTTTCCTTAAAACACCCTAGATGTGACTCTTAATTCAGAGGCAGTTGAAAACAGACTAAGCTGAAAACACTGATTTTATTTCAAACTATGTTGATTGCTTTTCCCTTTGAGAGTTTCATTTGTTTATCAGCAGAAATTCCTGGGCGAATTCCGAGAAATGCCATTCATTTCTTGCCAACAACAAGTCACGGACAATGGGCGGGGAGAAGCGGGGAGCTCCCCCACGGAGGGTCCTTCTTTCTGGACATGACAGCCAGAGGCTCTGAATGTGGAAAGTAGCAGAAGAGGAAGGCTTTAGGTGGGAACTCTGGGAAAGCAGGTTGCCTGGCCAGACGCAACACTATGCACATGTCACTTTAGGGCTGGTCCTGGGAAAGTGTCATGTAGTCATGCTGTATCTATGCTCCCCATTATCAGAGAAACAATGCTGTTTTGTTGCCCTTGGCGTGTGCACAGGGTCCTCTCCTCCAAGACCCTGCCCAGCACTGCTCTCTGTAGGCAGCGCTCTTGATCTCCTTTACCAAGATCTTCCCTGAGACCGAAGTGCCATCCCAGTCCAACTGCATCAGAATTAACTGAGGTGCTTGTTTCAAGTGCAGAATGCCCACTGCAGCTCAACTGAATCAGAATGTTTAGTGTAAGGCCTGAGAGTCTGCATTTTATCAAATCTCCCAAGGTAGTCCTTAAACACACAAAAGTTTGAGCCACATTAGTCTGGGGACTTGTTTTAAAAGGGCCTGACAGGGATCCCTGGGTGGCGCAGCGGTTTGGCGCCTGCCTTTGGCCCAGGGCGCGATCCTGGAGACCCGGGATCGAATCCCACATCAGGCTTCTGGTGCATGGAGCTTGCTTCTCCCTCTGCCTGTGTCTCTGCCTCTCTCTCTCTCTGTGAGTATCATAAATAAATAAAAAATTAAAAAAAAATAAAAGGGCCTGACACCCTAATGAACTTCTCCAAACTAAGATACTCTATATACTAATAACTTATTGCTATTATATAAATAACTTCTGGAAACTGAATGGCATAATCCAAGAGTTCTTAAAACACATACTAAAGCACACTAATTTTTCAAAGTGCCTTACAAAAAACCTCAGCTGAATAAGTTTGAAAAAGATTGCATCCCATACACCTGTCTCATAGATTCATAATGTATATTAATATATTAAAGGCTCTGAGAAGTCCTGCATTAAAAGCTACCTATTTAACTTTGTCTTATCCAGAAAGTTTATTTGCCCAGAAACTTTCAAGTTTACCTGCCTATATAAATGCTTCCTTAGTAGATTCTATTATCATCTCATAAAACTGTGCTCCTGGAGACAAACTTTAACCCAGAAGAGTGACTGTAATGGTGGAGGTTTCCTAAATACAGAAAACAAATGAAAGATTTCTTTGGGACAAATGGAGCTTCTCAGTATCCCTCAATGAAGTGTCACCTTCTTTACCTTTCTCTGGGGCAAGCTTTGCTTAATGTCCACTGAAATAGAGGGGTTCTACTCTACCATGAAGCAAAGTCATAGTTATCCTAAAAGTCTTGTTCTTATATGACATAGGGGCTTCTAACATGCTAGCAGGAAATCAAATCCTTTTTCTAGTTATTTACTTCTTAGAGAAGGAGAGAGAGAGAGAGAGAGAGAACAGGGAGGAGCAGCAGGAGAAAGAGAAGCAGACTGAAACGAGCACAGAGCCTGACATGGGACTCGAGCTCACGACCTTGAGATCATGACCTAAGCCAAAATCAAGAGCCGAGTGCTTAACTGACTGAGCCACCCAGGCATCCCCACATTCTTTTTCAAAAACCACTAAATCCCCAGGGTTTACCAGAGACAATGATAACCTCACTTGGCAGGAGGCAAGCTGGGTGCCACTTTTCTGAAGAAGGCTGTAATACTTTGTATTCTGCACAGTGTTCAAGGACTGAGTGCATGAGAAAGATAATAGAAATAAAGCATGGAAGACAGTGAAAGGGTCTAAGATGTAAGAGAGCAGACAGCATAGACATGGAGGGGCTAGTGATTAGCAGTGCATATCTCTGTGGATACCTCTCAACAATTGGTATAAGAAAACTAACAACAACAACAGTAATAATAATAAAGTAAAACTCTTGCTATCTGAAGACTAATATTTTAAAATCCTGAGGATTTTGGATAGCTCTGGAGTCAGAAAAGGGTTTTTTGAAAATACTTTTGCAAGTAAGGAAATGGCCCCCAACGATCATCTTGCATACTATAATTACTGTAGTTGCCTTAAAGGAAGAAGAGTATGATAGTTGGCTGTTATTTTACTGTTTAAAAGGAATTGACTCTTTTCAATAAAATCCAAGGGGGAGGTGAATAGAGAATTCAGAAAAGAACAAAAGAAGACAGGAGAGAGCAATGGAGATCAGACACAGAGGATGACAACAGCAGCACTTAGCAGCCATGAAGATGGCCATCAACAGATACTCAAAGAGATGAACCAAAAGAAGATGAGGTGGCTGAAAATCAGACAAGATTCCTCGGTAAGGTACAAAGATAATTACCATATGACACAGAAATCCGACTCCTAGGGAGATACCCCAAATAATTTAAAACATGCCACAGAAAAACCTGCACATAAATGTTAACAGAAGCAGCGCTAGTCACAATAGCCAAAAAGTGGAAACAACCCAAATGTCCATGAGCTACTGAATTAATGTGGCATGTCCATACAGTGGAATATTATGTAGCCCTAAAAAAGAATGAAATGCAGATACATGTGACAACACGAATAAATCTTGAAAATATTATGCTGAGTGAAAGAAGCCAAAGGCAAAAGGCTACATACATACTCCATGATTTGATTCACATAAAATGTCCAGAAAAGGACAAATCCATAGAAACAGAAAGCAGATTAGTGGTTACTCAGGGCTGGTGGAGGAAGGGAATATACTGTTTAATTGGCACGGGGTTTCCCTTTGGGGTGGTGAAAATTTTCAGGAACTACATCACTGGTGATAGTTGCACAACATTTTGATTGTTCTTAAGGCCACTGAGTCATATACTCTGAAATCATGTTAGGTCATGCGTACCTTACTACCTTACCACAACAGAAATTAAAGAAATCCCCCCTTGTTTTTCTTTTTTTAACCACTGGAGAGAGCAAAACAGGCCTGTTTACTTAATTGTTGTAACAGTAAAAGTCACAGACATGGACACAGTCATAGAACAAGAAGGGGAACATACTGTGTAGTTAGGTCAGTGATTAAAGGCCAAAAACCAGAATCAGAGTGGTCGAGTGACCAGCAAGCCTCACTGGAAATTGTCGAAGGCTAAATGATGTATATCTACCTCATCTTATGGAGGCGATTTCCCCTATGGTATAGATTTGTGTCATCCTAAATTGTCCAAACTCAAGTGGTAAATAAGAGAACGCTATTGGTATAAAGTAGAAACTGCATTGGTTCATACATGATTTTTCCCAGCACATTATTATTTATCCCAGTACATTACTCTATTGAGGATAGCAGCTGAAGGCCACGTACATGAACTCAACTGAAACTGGCAAACTATGAAAAGATACAGTACTATCTCCAATTCCCATTCATACCCCACCCCCCATTCTTTGTCTTGGCTGAGTTTGGCCATACGCTCTGTTCTATAAGTGCTGATAACATGATTCTTTCTGATCTCTGGGCATTTCTCTCCTATCTTTACAACTCAGCAGCTTCAACCCTTCCTGATTCCCTCTTCCCTCAAGCTAGTGTTGCTATCTTATTTTATTTTTTTTTAAAAGATTTTATTGATTTACTCATGAGAGACACACAGAGAGAGGCAGAAACATAGGCAGAAGGAGAAGCAGGCTCCCTGCAGGGAGCCTGATGCGGGACTTGATCCCAGGATCCCAGGATCATGACCTGAGCCAAAGGCAGATGCTCAACCACTGACACCCAGGTGCCCCTAAAAAAGAAGATGAGGTGTATCACCATTTGAAAAGGTGAAGTCTGCACTTACTGTAATTTTCTTTTATTTACTAGATATCTAAGATACATTCTTAAATCATGCTAGCTTTTTATTAGTATAGTTCATTTTTTAAAGATTTTATTATTTATTTGAGAGAGAGAGAGTAGAGTGAGTGAATGAGTGAGAAAGAGCACAAATGGGGAGAGAGGCAGAGGGAGAGTGAGAAGTAGGCTCCCCACTTCTTTACAAAGTTGTATAACTTTCCAGTTATTTCTCCAATATTGTTTGTTCTTTAAGCCTTGTTACTTTTCAGTGTGTGATTTTGTAGAATGTGAGGATTTTCAGAAATGCATATATTGCAGGCACTCTGGAAAACAGTATGGAGGTTCCTCAAAAAATTAAAAATAGGGGTGCCTGGGTAGTTCAGTCGGTGAAGCATCTGCTTTTCAGCTCAGGTCATGATCACAGCATCCTGGGATCGAGTCCCACATCGGATTGCCTGCACAGCAGGGAGTCTGCTTCTCCCTCCCCCTGCTCTTGTGTTCTCACTCACTCTCTTTCTCTCCCTCCCAAATACATAAATACAATATTTTTTAAAAGGTTAAAAATAAAAAAAAGGTTAAAAATAGAACTACCTTACCATCCAACAATTGTACTACTAGGTATTTACCCAAAAGGATACTATAAAATGCAATTCAAGGAGATACATGCACCCTGATGTTCATAGCAGCCTCATCAACAATAGCCAAATTACGGAAAGAGCCTAAATGGCCACTGACTTATGGATGAATAAAGAAGATTTGGAGGATACACACACACACATATATGTATATATATGTAATATATTATATTATATGTTGCACAGAGCAATATTGTACATTGCAACAATGTGGATAGAGTTAGAGAGTATTATGCTAAGCAAAGTAAGTCAGAGAAAGACAAATATCATATGATTTCACTCGTGTGGAATTTAAGAAACAAAACAAACAAACATGGGAGGAGGGAAGAGAGGCAAACTAGAAAATAGACTCTTAACTATAGAGAACAAACTGATGGTCACCAGAGGAGAGGTGGGTGGGAAGACTGGTTAAATGGGTGATGGGGATTAAGGATGGCTTGTGACAAGCATGGGATGTTGCACATAAGTGTTAAATCACTAAATTGTACACCTGAAACTAATATTACACTCCGTGTTAACTAACTGGAATTTAAAACTTCTAAAAAACTTCTTTAAAATGAAGAAATGCAGGCAGCCTGGGTGGCTCAGTGGTTTAGTGCCTGCCTTCAGCCCAAGGCGTGATACTGGAGACCCAAGATCGAGTCCCGTGTCAGGCTCCCTGCATGGAGCCTGTGCCTGCTTCTCCCTCTGCCTGTGTCTCTGCCTCTCTCTCTCTCTCTCTCTCTCTTTCTGTGTCTCTCGTGAATAAATAAATAAAATCTTTTTTAAAAATTAAGAAATGAATGGATCATATTATAGCAGAAATGCCTGTATTTGCCAGCTAGCTCACAATCCAACTACTGTCAGGAGACAAGTGACATGGGGATTCCAGCTTCTCCTTACACAAACACACAGACTAGAAAGCATCACTGGAGAGGTCATTTCTTTAATCTCCCTTGAATTTAAAAGTCTGTGGTGAGGGTTGCCTCTCTTGGCAAAACCACACCATCACTGTCCTTAAAACCATTTCACAGAACTACATTTTTCACACCCAGCAAAAAGGGAATGCTGTGGATTAGGTTGCTGGTAAGAGATCAAAATGAGATATTTTGGCAATTTTAAAACAGCTCTTTAATGAGCCAAGAATGTCCGAATACCCCCAAAGGAACCCAAATTTATGAATTCTGAGTGGCAAATTCATTAAGAATGGCCATTTTTAAAAAAACCTTAGGTAGGGGTTTCTGGGTGGCTCTGTCAGCTGAGATTCTTACTCTTGATTTCAGCTCAGGTCTAGATCTCCGGGTTGTGAGTTTGAACCCCACATTGGGGTCCATGCTGGGAGTGGAGCCTACTTAAAAAAAATCTTATGTAATATCAGGACTTAGGCTCCCGGTCACTATGAGTCTTTTCATAAAATTGTATATAAAGAACAAAAGGAAAGAAGTCATAATCTTTCTCTTCTCCTTCCCCCTTTACCACTCCACTTCTCCAAAAGAGAAGATATAGAATTTCATTCCTATAAATCTCCCATTATCAGGGTCTATAGAAAGTCCTGCTTATAGACTGGGATAGATTTAGTGACCCTTCTGACTTCTGTGCAGTCTTGACTTTTCCATTAAGAATGTTCCAACCTCCATGCAGTATCAGCCTCCTTGGGCTCAGTAGAGCACCCTGTTGTATGTAACCAAGACATGACCTCTGCCATGGACACTTGAGGAAGTACTGATGAAAAAATTTTCATTTTCTCTTAATGGGGATCAGTGTGGATTTCTCTCTGGGAATTCTGGAAAAGCAGTCTGCAAACTTTGATTCCCACGGTTCAGCAGGAGCTGCAGGAGACAACCTCGAATGCAAGTGGGAACCTTGGAAATGTCTAGGGTACAGAGTTTAGAGAGCAAGAACCAGGAGAAACATAGAAACAAATGGGGGGTGCTGGTTCCTCTGTCTCCTTCAGTGGAAGATGAGCTCTAGACATGACCAGCAGGATCCTCCTACAGAATCCATCTCTGTCCATATAAATGCTCCCTGAAGTCCACGCTGCTATCGGACAGTGTGTAGAGCCCAAACCTTGGGTATATGGCTTCCTTGCTTGTCTTCTTTTTTTAATACAGGACTCATTCTGGCTATAAAGCTCCTATTGTTAAATGAGGACATTTTCATCACGGTGCCTTCCCCTTTGGGTTAAGACAGAAAATTGGAGCCCCTTCCTTTGACCAAACATTCCTGTGGCCCTGAAGGCATGAGTTTCCTCATGCCTAATAACCACTGGGGTGGAAGGAGTACAGAGGAGTCATCACAGCCATTGCTCTGTCTCAAAGCAGAATTGTGACAACTCTATCTCAGATGGGTGGGCATCTTTTTCCTTACAGAAATATGCCTGTACAGAGACTAAAATTCTCTTTAGACATTTATACTAGGATTTAACAGCTACTGTGTCCCACAGTTCATCCTCTTACCAAACTCCACTCTTCTCTGCTATGGTTTAAGGTTTAAACCTGTTTACTCTTGTTTGATCTTCAACAGAAAGAATAGCCAGTTTGCATTCCAGGTCAATATGGCAGGCTGAACACAGGAGAGAATGCCCTGCTCTTTTCTCACCAAAGAGTGAGGGATAAAATGTAAAACTTACAGTTATATAAAAAAATAAGTAATTAAAAGGGTGAGTAAATTAAAAAAATGAATGAATAAAACTGCAAAATCATGCTCAGAAACAAAAGAAGATTCCTTGTGGAATAAAACACAGAAGGAAAAGCAGAGCAAAGAATGAAGGGCCAAAATCATATGGTCCACTGGCGCCTGGGACTGGATACAGACAGTTGGGCCAGAAGGCCAGGCAAGAACTATGGCCTCCAAGTGGCTTCTCATGTAAAGATGGGGATGAAGGACACACTCCTCACATGTAACCAGGGGCTGACATAGCTCTTCCCACCTGAGTAGCTCCTTCAAATGGACTACTTGCCCAAGGTACGCAGCTGCAACTGAGGTCCCAGTCTAAGATCATCATCAGGGACTAGCACTGTATAAGAAAATAGAGATAGAGGGGCACCTGGGTGGCTCAGTGGTTGAGCGTCTGCCTTCAGCTCAGGTCATGATCCTGGGGTCCTGGGATCGAGTCCTGATCGGGCTCCCCAAAGGGAGCCTGCTTCTCCCTCTGACTATGTCTCTGCCTCACCGTGTCTCTCATTAATAAATAAATAAATAAAATATTTAAAAAAAGAAAAGAAAAGAAAATAGAGGTAGAAATAGACCATCCAGGTATGAAGGAGCCCAAGCTAAGACACTAATATATGACCTGATTCAGAGCTAAGTGAACTACATGGCCTAGAATAACCTTCCCAAAAGAAAGGAAGGACATATGCAAGAGAAACCATCCCTCTACACACAGACAATGAGCTTTTGAACAAAGATTTTAGAAAGCAAGGAGAAACTCAGAACTAAGAAAAGAAACCCAGGAAAGTCAAGAAACCCAGTTAGAGTGAGAATTTATACCTGAAAAAACACATTGAAACAATCTAAAATGGACTCTAATTAGATAGTTAAATACCTTTAAGAAATAAAGAAAATAAGATCCCAAGAAATACTAACATGGGTCTATTAGATAGCAATATGTAGATATTTTAAAATGTAATCCAAAAACGTGTGGGGGGGAATACAGTTATTGAAAATAAAAGAACAAACAGAACCAGACTGCCTAAAAAGTAGGCATGAAAAGGCTTGAGAAAGAATTCATGAATTGGAGGACAGAACTGAAGAATTATTTCATTATGGGGAGTGTACCAGGATGAAAAAAAAAATAAAGGACACATTAAGAGACACAGAGGATAGGGACATCTTGGTGGTATAGTTAGGTTTCCAATGCTTGGTTTCAGCTCAGGTCATGATCTCAGGGTCATAAGATTGAGCCCCATGCTCAGCTCAGAGTCTGCTTAAGTTTCCCTCTTCCTCTGCCCCTCCCTGCAATGGTCTCTCTCTTTCTAAAATAAATACATTTTTTAAAAAGAGAGAGAGACACACAGAGTATAAGTTAAATGAGCTGCAAAAATATATGCCAAAGGCAACTTTGAAAATGAGAAAAAAAAAAGGTAAGATGTAATTTTCAGAAAACCAGTGAGTAAAAATTGAAAAGAAATTTGTGTCCTTTAGCTGAAAAAATTATGTACTTAACAGGCATAAAAATAAATGACATGTCTGTACACCTCATCGTGTACACCAAAGAAAAAGAGGAAAACGTAAAAGCTAGAAGAAGGAGAAAATGAGTTACCTACAAAAGAACTACAATCAAACAGCAGACTTCTTATCCACAAATGGAGGAAGTCAACAGACCATTTGTTAGTATCTTCAAAATGCTAAGGGAAAACAAGCATGCACCTATAATTTTATACCCAGCCAAATTATCACTCAAGGATGAGGGCAAAATAAAGACATTTTTGCATATTAAGGATTAAGGAACCTTGGTACCACTGCTCAAAGAAAGAACTGGTAAAGGTTATAGAGTTAACAAGAAGGAAAGTGAATTCACAAGGACATGACCTGCAAGGACAAGAAGGAAAAGAAAATGAACACCTCCTTTCTATAGTTCACAAAATTGGCTTTATTTAAGTCTTAAAGGCAACTCTCTTTTTTCTGCTATTTATGACCTCAATTCCTTTAACGCTTTCTTCTTCACTCAGAAAACCTGCTGGCTTATACTTTTCCTTTTTCTTAAAATTTGCTTCCTATTCTGTAGCTTGGGTAGGTGATAGCCATAATGCACTGTACGCTCTTCTACCCTGTGATTCGCATCTGGGTCACTTCCTTCCCAGGAAATAACAATATCTTCATAGTTTAGATAAATTTCTATGGCATTAGAGCACTTTTGGCGACTTCTTGGGTAAAAAGGTAGAAAAAAATCTCCAGATTGGCCTTTTTAATCAGAAATTTCGCTCCCATCTACCAAATCCTTCCTTCATAATCCCGTTTATTTTTTTTAAGATTTTATTTATTTATTCATGAGAGAGGCAGAGACAAAGGCAGAGGGAGAAGCAGGCTCCTCACAGGAGGCCCAATGTGGGACTCAATCCCCAGCCTGGGATCATGCCCTGAGCCAAAGGCAGATGCTCAACCGCTGAGCCACCCAGGCATCCCCATAATCCAGTTTAATTAGAAGAAACAAAGAAACACATATAAAAATAGTAAGCCTTATTTGGGGATTTATTCCAAAAGCCAACTTTCAGGTAGATCTTATGCCAAATCAGTCTCTTACATCTTAAAGCATATACTATCATCACCAATATTCAGAATGATAAATGTGACATGGCATGATCTTTTGCCAGCTGGGAAAAAGAACCCCCTGTGTTCAGCAGAGTGTATTTATTGATGCAGAAAAGTATAGTTCACAAAGGTAGTGACCAAAATGGTTTGGGGGCTTCTTCTCCATTAAACACCTCCATTCCCTGGGATGCCAGGGTGGCTCAAGTGGTTGAGCATCTGCCTTTGGCTCAGCTCATGATTCTGGGGTCCTGGGATCAAGTCCTGCATCCGGCTCCCCACAGGAAGCCTGCTTCTCCTTCTGCCTATATCTCTGCCTTTCTCTGTGTGTCTCTCATGAATAAATAAAATACCTAAAAAATAAAAAAATAAACACCTCCATTTCTGTAACTGAAATGTTAGCCAAATTTTCACTGAATTTTATTCCTGGCCCCATTCCTATCATTGCTACCTGGACACTTTTCGTTTCTCTAAGTTTTGGAGGTTCCTTACTACTTAAAAAAGCACCACCAATGCCCCAGACTAGTGGTTCTTCATGTTTTTAGGGTCATGTACACCCCCTTAACAAATACCGATAAAGCTATGGAATTTCTCTAAAGGAATTTACATGTATACATAGTTACACCAAAAACAAAACAATTTTAAAGGGTTCACTGACCCCATAAAACCCACCCACAGACTTCAGCTGAAGAATCTTCATCCTAGAGGGAAACAAGATCAACTTATAGGAGTATAAGGCTTCTACTACCCAGATCCTGAGGCTGTCACTTAGCTTTTCCTAGGACCACAGTCCAGCCCTCAGACATCATCTTAATCATTCCACGCTTGCATGCCTCTGGTGTGGGAGCCAGGCCCCAGTCAGACGTGAACAAAGTGTCATTGAGGGAGCCCCTGCCTCAGACACACACCCTAGCCGCAAACCATCAAAGTAGATGTCCTAACAGCCTTGTGAAAAAGTCTCTGCCCACCTTCCCCTGGGATTTGCTCTTAACAATGTGTACATAATAACTGCGAAGTCTGGAGGAGGTGACTATTCAGCGGGCAAGCAGCTTTATACTGTCATAAACCTTACTGGTTCAGCTCCTTTGATTTATGCAATCCCAGTACTAATTGCTTAAGACACGTGCCGCCATGCTACAACTCCCCTGGTGCCCGCTGCCTACGGCAGGAAGAGGCTGTTTATGGCACAGACTTTCTGGGCCACAATTCCCTTCCCCCAACTGACATCCACCTTCAAATGATTAAAAGCCCAATGAAAATCTGTTACTGGGTGACCAATAACTTATTAGAGCCTAAAATATGCCCCACTTGGGCTATAAACAGTATTTAGGGGCCAGCGCAGGCTGCCTAAAAGTGTCCTATTGTAATTTCTGTCTGGAAGTTTCCCTTCTGGGGAATTAGGCAGATGGAGTGGGTTGGGTGGAAGTGGGAGGAAGGAGAACCACAGCTGGGAAAGAAAGAGGAAATCCAGTTTACCTGGGCAGCGTGGGCAGCACAGATGAGGAATATGCACGGGGGACAGGCAATGAAGGCTTGGACATCTGACTCGGCTACAGAGTACATTCCCATTCTGGAAGAGAAGGGGCAAACCATGAAAAAAACGTTAAGGTCTTTCACAGGTCACCTGTGCTCATGCCCGTTTGGGAAATAGTCATGCAGGGACTCACCCAGACAATGAATGATGCACTCCCAAGAAGCTGAATGAAATCAGCATTTTCTTCCCTTTTCGCATCACTAGTCCCTCTGCTGGGTTGGTTGATAGTTTACTGGCATATTTTTCTAAAGCTGGGGTCACTCTTGCTCCAGTTATCAAAGCCTCTCACCAATTGTGGCAGGCACCTCCTGGCCTGCTTATGTAGTGTTTTCACCATTTCCTCGTCCAGCTGCACATTGACAGGAGCCTAGTCTAATTACACAATCACCTGCCTGATGCCATGGGAAGGAAGGGACAATGAGTGGTGGGTCCTCTGAGCTGCTAGCCAACCCTGGGCAAGGAGACATCACTGGCACATGAGTCCTGGATTCCATATAACTCTGCCTTGGTCCAGCAGGCTGGGTTGCCTTCTCTCCTCATTTTCCATTTCAGTCATAAGCTTTCTGAGAACAGGTTAGGGTTTGGAATTGGGTTGATTACCTAGTATGCCTGGACGGGGTGACTGACTGGGTCCCTGCCTGATTTACAATTACAAGATCCCCAGCTCTGACAGCTCTCAACTATTGCTAGATCAAAGGAAGCCTTTGGAAATAAATTTATAATTAGCATTTCCATCCATAATTCATTCCAAACAAGGGTGACTTGCATCTATCATGTGCTTGTGGGGGAAGAGGGTGACAAAGAGGATAGGGAAAGAGAAGATGCCTAGCACTTGAGCTGTCGGCCCTGGGATCATATTAACATTTTCACAGCCCTGCAGACAGCAAAGCTCAGCCCCCAAGGGTTAGCTGTCCATTTCCAACATGTTGGGTCAAGAATCTGACACAATCATGTCATACCAGGCAGCTAATCAGTCTCCAGATGCTCTATTTACTACCTACCCTAGCCATTTAAAGAGGCAGGCTTCTTTTATACAAATCTGAATTCCCATACCCTAAACCTCCTTCTTTTCTCATGGACTTCCTAGAACACCTTTTTTTGGATTGTTGCATTTGGAAACACCACAGAGCCTCCTTATGTGCCACTCTCATCAGAGCCAAGTAGTATCATCTTCAAGTGAAATCAACAAAGCACATCAGAAACCACTCCTGGCTGGGGCCTACTCCAATGCCTCCTTAAGGCTTTAAACTGAATTCTGCTCTAGAGTTAACAGATTAATAAAAATAATAGCCATAATGATAGTGAGGATGATGACACTGACAGCAGTTAACATCTTTTAAATGTTGACTCTGACCAAGCCCATTTTCAAGTAGCTGAATTGTATTAGTGAATTTAATCCTTCCCACAGTCATATGAAATACACAGTATCATTATCCCGTTTTGAAGAAAAAGAAGCTGAAGGGAGCTTAGAGAGTTTAGGTAACTTGTCCGAGGTAACAGGGCTCACAGGTGGCAGAGCCAGGGTTGGAAACATGGTCTGTCTTTACTCCAGAGCCCAATTTTCTGTGTAAATGGCAAAAGAAATCTGGCTTGCAAGTGACTGCTTCTGTTCTACCTGGGCACTAAGGAGGAGTTATAGTTTGGAATTCCAAAAGGTCTCAAGTGAGAGGCCAGTACTAAAAACTCTTTCCATATGCTCAGAGTTCTCCATTCTCAAGGCCTTACCTACTTGGTTTCCCCCAGGGGTCATTTTGATCCCCAAGCCACTTTGGCCCTGTCTCAGAACATTCTAGGTTGTCACAACCAGGATCAGTGCTATTGGCATCTAGTGGGTAGAGGCCAAGTGTGCTGCTAAACTTCCTACAATGTACAGGACAACCTCCCATCCCCACTACCAAAAAGGAATGATCTGTCCCTGAATGTCACTAGTCCAGAGGTTGAGAAACCCTGGCTTAGGGTAAGATGGTAGGGGGCTTCTTGAGAAAGATGGACCGTAGCTATGGTCCTGAGTCAAGGCCATGGAAAGAAGACGAGACTTCCTGCATTGCCTATTGCAAAGATGGCATTTAAGGTGTCCAAACGCCCCTCTGAATGACTGGCCAGGGGCCAAGGCCAAGCCAAGAGAACTCTAGTCATCAGCAGGTACAGGCCAAGGTTTCACAGCCTCGATCTTAATTACCCCTACTGGCTGAGACAACATAGAATACACTCTCTCCCAATGAACCAGTGTATGATCTGTCTTAATCTCTTCTCCAAAGGCCAGCCTTGAAAATGATCCTCAAAACGATTTTGTCTTATGATCCAGGCACTACAATGGTCTGTCTTTGTTTCCCCATTCCCACTATCAAACTATTCTACATTCTCCCACCACGTGCCACATCATCTGCCTAAGAGACCATAAATATATGTCCCTAGAAAATACTCAGAGATCCCCCCCACACACACACACACAAATCCAACCAAAAGGCACCAAGGGGAAAATTAGTCAGGAGACGTATATTTCTCCTTATAAACTGCTTCCTAACTCCTCTTAGGCTTTAACCATGCCTGCTTCCCAGCCAACCTGGGCATTGGAAGTACCCAATGCATGATGAGGAGCAAAATTGGGTATGGCACTGTACCTCTGAGCAGATGCAGTTCACACAGTAAACCAACCCATAAGGTTCCAGGTAAGGATGCCATCTCTCACCCACTCTGTACTTCTTGTCTTGAAACACACAATATGTCTCTGAATCTGCAAGGAAGGAGATGGAAAATATGACTGTTAGACACCATGGACAAAGTCGTTAAACCCAAAGGCAATCACACATTCTACCTGGTTTAGTGTATATCAGGAGCAGAGGCATAGGGAATGTTGACAGAAGCTCTCCTATGGGCTCAGGCTTTTAAGTGCTGTGCTTATGTGATCCTACCATGATCCAGTAAGGTTGGAAGCACTGTTAGAATCATTTCATAGATGAGGGAAATCAAGAGTCATATAACCAGTAAGTAACTGACAGGAGATTCAGACCCAGCTTTGCCTGAGTGAAGCACAGATCTTGGTTACTGCTCTGTTACAACAGTAGGATAAGGGAGCCTGTCATGTGTCCTTCCTGAAAGAAGTTGTACTCCTTTGCTTTTGAAATGCAAGCGAACATCCGAAATGCTGATCAATCCTTCTCAGAGTTGCCCAGAGGTGGTGTAGGAGTAATGAACTAAACACAATATGTTAAGTTCCTGTAAATGGCTTTGCCCATGCATGCTAATATCATTAAATCATTAAACAATATTTGGACACTTACTGATTATCAGGCACTCTGCTGACTGCTGAGGATAAAATGGTGAGCAAATATACCCATAGTCCTTGCTTTCCTCCAACTTACAGACTTTTTCTTATATAAGCAACTCCCAATTTACTCAAAAGCAATGCCTCCTTCTTCTTTGATGAACAGAGATTTTCATAGCCACAGCTTATCTTGTGCTACAGTTACTTGAGCACATACTATGTTACTTGCATTACTTTTCATGTCTTATTTCTCCATTAAAGTAAAAGTTCCTTAAAAGCAGGCAGCATTTATTCTTCACTCTCTGCTAGCAGGCCTAGCATACTGTGGCTGATAAATGTAATCAATTAGCAAATGACTGGTAAATGAATTTCCAAACCACATGATTCACCTTTGCATCCCATCCTCATCTACCTCCTGCATCCCATCATACAAGGTCAAAGCAAACCAAGACTGTTCTTGTAACAAACACATTAGTTTCCCCCATTCTGCAGTACACCATTTCTCTGATGATCCAAATCTTAAAATAAAGGAAAGGCAGATAAGCAAGAAATTGGGAGAAGATATTTCCAACAAATAAAATGTTAGTATCGGGAACCTTTTCTGATCATTTAAATTAATAAGTTAAAGACCAACCAATCCAGTAAAAAGATGATCTATTTATCCAGGACATGAGTAAAAATTTGGGGTAAGAAAAAAGGAAAATAGGCAATAAACATAAAAGATGTTCAACCTCACTAGTAAGGAGAGATGCAAACAACACTGAGATCCTTGTCTCAGGTCAATCACTGCTTCAAAGACGCTCAATGTTTTTTTTTTTTTCCAGCTACTCACAAGATAAATTCCAATTTACTTTTCAAATCTTGATTTTCAACTTCTTCAGAATGATGAACTGTTAGAAAATCTGGGTTTGCATTTTAGCTAGCTCTAGCTGTGTGTCATTCAGCAAATTATTGAAACTGTCAATCTCAAAAAAAAGTTAAAAATAGGGGTGCATGGGTGTCTTGGTCAGTTAAGCATCCAACTCCTGATTTTGGCTCAGGTCATTATCTCAGGGTCATGAGATTGAGCCACGTGCCAGGGTCTGCACTCAGTGCAGAGTCTGCTTGATATTCTCTTTCTTCCTCTGCCACTCCCCCCTCTCCTCTCCTCTCCCTCCTCAGAAACAATAAAATTTAAAAATATAAAATAAAAAAATAAACTGTCAATCTCAGTTTTCAACATCTGTGGAATATAGATTATCTGTTTCTCAAGCAGAGATTGCAGGATTAAATGAAACTCTCTGTAAATTATAAAGTACTACAAAATGCAGAGCATTATTTTATGTTAACTGATTATTTTATTTTTAGAAAAGTGATGCGTACTTAATGTAGAAAACTGGAATACATTCACAAAGTTCCAAAAAGAATAAAATAATAACGTCAATGTATATATATGAAAAACATGACACCAATTCCTGCAGGAGACAACCACTTGTAATATACCGGTATCTTACAGCCTGTGGGTCGAAGAAAAAATCAAAAGGGAAATTAGAAAACTGTTTGTACTAAGTGAAAATAAAAACACAGGATATCAAAATCAGTGGGGTTCAGCTAAAGAAGTACTTAAAGGGAAATTTATATCACTAAAATACCTATATTAGAAAAGGAGAAAAGTCTCAAACCAACACCTTAAGAAACTAGAAAAACTAGAGCAAAATAATCCAGTGAAATTGAAGACAGAAAATCAACAGAAAAAGAAAGCTGTGAGACCAAACCTGTTTTATAATAAAATTAATAAAATGGATAAGCTTCTTACAAAACAAGCAAAGAAAAAAGATAGAAGATGCAAATTCTCAATATTAGGGACAACAGAGGGCATTTTTTAAAAAGCATAAAAAAGGAGTATTACAAATAACTTTATGTTACTTAGTTTAGCAACTTAGATGAAACGGATGAATTCATTGAATGACACAAATTACCAAAGCTAAATCTAGAAAAACTATATAACAGGAATGTTCCATTTATTTATTTATTTATTTATTTATTTATTTATTTATTTATTTATTTCTAAGAGAGAGCCAGCACATGAGCAGGGGCAGGGGCAGAGGGAGAAGGAGGGAAAGAATCTCAGACCCGCTGAGTGTAGAGCCTGAAACACGGGGTGGATCTCAGACCCTGAGATCACGATCTGAGCTGAAATCAAGAGTTAGAGGCTTACTGCTGTTCAACATAGTACTGGAAGTCCTAGCCTCAGCAATCAGACAACAAAAAGACATTAAAGGCATTCAAATTTGCAAAGAAGAAGTCAAACTCTCCCTCTTCGCCGATGACATGATACTCTACATAGAAAACCCAAAAGTCTCCACCCCAAGATTGCTAGAACTCATACAGCAATTCGGTAGCGTGGCAGGATACAAAATCAATGCCCAGAAATCAGTGGCATTTCTATACACTAACAATGAGACTGAAGAAAGAGAAATTAAGGAGTCAATCCCATTTACAATTGCACCCAAAAGCATAAGATACCTAGGAATAAACCTAACCAAAGATGTAAAGGATCTATACCCTCAAAACTATAGAACACTTCTGAAAGAAATTGAGGAAGACACAAAGAGATGGAAAAATATTCCATGCTCATGGATTGGCAGAATTAATATTGTGAAAATGTCAATGTTACCCAGGGCAATATACACGTTTAATGCAATCCCTATCAAAATACCATGGACTTTCTTCAGAGAGTTAGAACAAATTATTTTAAGATTTGTCTGGAATCAGAAAAGACCCCGAATAGCCAGGGGAATTTTAAAAAAGAAAACCATATCTGGGGGCATCACAATGCCAGATTTCAGGTTGTACTACCAAGCTGTGGTCATCAAGACAGTGTGGTACTGGCACAAAAACAGACGCATAGATCAGTGGAACAGAATAGAGAATCCAGAAGTGGACCCTGAACTTTATGGGCAACTAATATTCGATAAAGGAGGAAAGACTATCCATTGGAAGAAAGACAGCCTCTTCAATAAATGGTGCTGGGAAAATTGGACATCCACATGCAGAAGAATGAAACTAGACCACTCTCTTTCACCATACACAAAGATAAACTCAAAATGGATGAAAGATCTAAATGTGAGTTTGGCTATCGTGGCCATTGCTGCTAGAAACATCGGGGTGCAGGTGTCCCGGCGTTTCATTGCATTTGTATCTTTGGGGTAAATCCCCAACAGTGCAATTGCTGGGTCGTAGGGCAGGTCTATTTTTAACTGTTTGAGGAACCTCCACACAGTTTTCCAGAGTGGCTGCACCAGTTCACATTCCCACCAACAGTGTATGAGGGTTCCCTTTTCTCCGCATCCTCTCCAACATTTGTTGTTTCCTGCCTTGTTAATTTTCCCCATTCTCACTGGTGTGAGGTGGTATCTCATTGTGGTTTTGATTTGTATTTCCCTGATGGCAAGTGATGCAGAGCATTTTCTCATATGCATGTTGGCCATGTCTATGTCTTCCTCCGTGAGATTTCTGTTCATGTCTTTTGCCCATTTCATGATTGGATTGTTTGTTTCTTTGCTGTTGAGTTTAATAAGTTCTTTATAGATCTTGGAAACTAGCCCTTTATCTGTTATGTCATTTGTAAATATCTTCTCCCATTCTGTAGGTTGTCTTTTAGTTTTGTTGACTGTATCCTTTGCTGTGCAAAAGCTTCTTATCTTGATGAAGTCCCAATAGTTCATTTTTGCTTTTGTTTCTTTTGCCTTCGTGGATGTATCTTGCAAGAAGTTACTATGGCCGAGTTCAATGGAAGGAGCCTCGGTGTCCAACGAAAGATGAATGGATAAAGAAGATGTGGTTTATGTATACAATGGAATATTACTCAGCTATTAGAAATGACAAATACCCACCATTTGCTTCAACGTGGATGGAACTGGAGGGTATTATGCTGAGTGAAGTAAGTCAGTCGGAGAAGGACAAACATTATATGTTCTCATTCATTTGGGGAATATAAATAATAGTGAAAGGGAAAATAAGGGAAGGGAGAAGAAATGTGTGGGAAATATCAGAAAGGGAGACAGAACGTAAAGACTGCTAACTCTGGGAAACGAACTAGGGGTGGTAGAAGGGGAGGAGGGCGGGGGGTGGGAGTGAATGGGTGACGGGCACTGGGTGTTATTCTGTATGTTAGTAAATTGAACACCAATAAAAAAATAAATTAAAAAAAAAAAAGAACATGAGTTAGTAGTAAAAAAAAAAAAAAAAAAAAAAAAAACAACTCTGTCACAAAGAAAACTTCAAGGCCAGATAGCTTCAGTGGTGAATTCTATCATTATATCAAATATTTCAGAAAAAATGAAGAGGAGAGATTGCTTCCTAACTAAATCACTGATGTAACCATGACACTGACATGAAAAACAAGATTAAAGGTATTACAAGAATGAAAATAGAGGGGCACCTGGGTGGCTCAGTGGTTGAGTATCTACTTTCGACTCAGGTTGTGATCCTGGGGCCCTGGGATCAAGTCTCACATCAGGCTCCCTGAAGGCTGCCTGCTTCTGCCTCTGCCTGTGTCTCTGCCTCTCTCTCTCTGTGTCTCTCACGAATAAATAAATAAAATTTTTTTTTAAAAAAAGAAGGAAAATAGAGACCAATATCCCTCCTGAACATAGATACAAACATTTTCAATAAAACTTCAGTAATTTAAACCTAACAATATATAAAAAGGATAATATTTTATGAGCAAGTGGTTTTTATCCTGAAAATTAAAGGATAATTCAACATTCACAATTCAGGCAACATAATTCATCCATAATTCATCACCAATCTGGAGAAGAAAAATCATGTGATCAACACAATAGATGCTGAAAAAGCATTTAACAAAATTCTACATCAACCTGTGACAGAAACTCTCAGCGAAGTAGAAAAGGACCTTCGTCAACCTAATAAGAGCATCTTCCAAAAAACCTGCAGCTAATAACATATTTAATGGAAAAAGACAATGCTTTTTCCCTAAGATTGAGAGTTATGCAAGGATGCCTGCTCTACCACTTTGGAGAGCATAGCCAGTGAAATCAGATAAGAAAAAGAAGGAAAAGGCATACATATTAGAGAATAAAACACAAAACTGATCTAATATTAGATGGTATGGCTGTCTACAAAGAAAAATCCCAAAATAATCGATTTAGAGTTACTATAAATAGTAAGATTTAGAGTTGCTATACATTCCTCTCTAGTGCACATGGAACTTTCTCCAGAACAGACCACATACTGGGTCACAAATCAGGTCTCAACTGATACCAAAAGATTGGGATTGTCCCCTGAATATTTTCAGACCACAAGGCTGTCTTTTTTTTTTCTTTTTTTTTTCACAAGGCTTTCAAACTAGAACTCAATCACAAGAAGAAATTTGGAACTCAAACACATGAAGGTTCAAGACGATCCTACTAACAGATCCAACCAGGAAATCAGAGAATTAAAAAGATTCATGGAAACTAATGAAAATGAAGATACAACCGTTCAAAACCTTTGGGATACAGCAAAGCAATCCTAAGAGGGAAATACATCACAATACAAGCCTTCCTCAAAAAACTGGAAAAAAATACACAAGCTAACCTTGCACCTAAAGGAATTGGAGAAAGAACAGCAAGTAAAACCTACACCAGGCAGAATAAGGGAGATAATAAAGATTCGAGCAGAACTCAATGAAATAGAGACCAGAAGAACTGTAGAACAGATTGACAAAACCAGGAGTTGGTTCTTTGAAAGGATTAATAAGATATAATAAACCACTAGCAGCGTTACTAAAAAGAAAGAGAAAAGACTCAAATTAATAGAATCATAAATGAAAGAGATCACAACCAATACCAAGGAAATACAATTTGAAAAAATGTATTATAAGCAGCTATTTGCCAACAAATTAAGCAATCTAGAAGAAATGGATGCATTTCTGAAAACCACAAATTACCAAAACTGGAACAGGAAGAAATAGAAAACCTGAATAGGCCAATAACCAGGGAGGAAATTGAAGCAGTCATCAAAAACTTCCCGAGACACAAAAGTCCAGGGCCAGATGGCTTTTCAGGAGAATTCTATCAAACGTTTAAAGAAGAAACCATACCTATTCTACTAAAGCTGTTTGGAAAGATAGAAAGAGATGGAATACTTCCAAATTCGTTCTATGAGTCCAGCATCACCTTAACTCCAAAACCAGACAAAGACCCCACCAAAAAGGAGATGATAGACCAATATCCTTGATGAACATGGATGCAAAAATTGTTAACAAGATACTAGCCAATAGGATCTGACAGTACATTAAGAAGAGTATTCACCATGACCAAGTGGGATTTATCCCTGGGATGCAAGGTTAGTTCAACACTCGTAAAACAATCAATGTGATAGATCACATCAACAAGAGAAAAACAAGAACCATATGATCATCTCAATAGATGCAGAGAAAGCATTTGACAAAATACAGCATCCAATCCTGATCAAAACTCTTCAGAGTGTAGGGATAGAGGGAACATTCCTCAGCATCCTAAAAGCTATTTATGAAAAGCCCACAACAAGTATCATTCTCAATGGGGAAACACTGAGAGCTTTTCCCCTAAGGTCAGGAACACGACAGGGACGTCCACTCTCACCACTGGTATTCAACATAGTACTAGAAGTCCTAGCCTCAGCAAACAGGCAACAAAAAGAAAGAAAAGGCATTCAAATTGGCAAAGAAGAAGTCAAATTCTCCCTCTTTGCAGATGACATGATACTGTCCATAGAGAACTGAAAGACTCCACTCCAAGATTGCTAGAACTCCCACAGCAATTCGGCAGTGTGGCAGGATAAAAAATCAATGCACAGAAATCAGTGGCATGTCTATACACCAACAATTTGACTGAAGAAAGAGAAATTAAGGAATCATTCCCATTTATAATTGCACCCCAAGGCAGCCCTGGTGGCTTAGCGGTTTAGCACCACCTTCAGCCCAGGACCTGATCCTGGAGACCCGGGATCGAGTCCCATGTCGGGCTCCCTGCGTGGAGTCTGCTTGTGTCTCTGTCTCTCTGTCTCATGAATAAATAGATAAATTTTTTTTAAAAATTGCATCCCAAGCCATACAGCACCTAGTAATAAACCTAACCAAAGAGGTAAAGGATCCATACCCTACAAACTACAGAACACTTCTGAAAGAAATTAAGGAAGACACAAAGAGATGGAAAAATATTCCATGCCCATGGATTGGAAGAATACATATCATGAACATGTCTATACTACCTAGGGCAATTTACACATTCAATGCAATCCCTATCAAAATACCATGGACTTTCTTCAGAGAGTTGGAACAAATAATCTTAAGATTTGTGTGGAATCTAATAGTGAAAGGGAATAAAGGGGAAAGGAGAGAAAATGAGTGGGAAATATCAGTGAGGGTGGCAGAACATGAGAGACATCTAACTCTGGGAAACGAACAAGGGGTGGTGGAAAGGGAGGTGGGCGGGGGGTGGGGGTGACTAGGTGATGGGCACTGAGGGAGGCACTTGATGGGATGAGAACTGAGTGTTATGCTATATGTTGGCAAATAAAACTCCAATAAAAAATATACAAAAAAAGATTTGTGTGGAATCATAAAAGGCCCCGAATAGCCAGGGGAATATTCAATAAGTGGTGCTGGGAATATTGGACAGCCACGTGCAGAAGAATGAAACTGGACCACTCTCTTTCACCATACACAAAGATAAACTCAAAATGGATGAAAGATCTAAATGTGAGACAAGATTACATCAAAATCCCAGAGGAGAACACAGGCAACACCTCTTTTGAACTTGGCCACAGTAACTTCTTACAAGATACATCTATGAAGGCAAGGGAAACAAAAGGAAAAATGAACTACTGGGACTTAATCAAGATAAAAAGCTTCTGCACAGCAAAAGAAACAGTCAACAAAACTAAAAGACAACCTACAGAATGGGAAAGCATATTTGCAAATCGACATATCAGATAAAGGGCTAGTATCCAAGATCTATAAAGAACTTATTAAATTCAATACCCAAGAAACAAACAATCCAATCATGAAACGGGCAAAAGACATGAACAGAAATTTCACCAAAGAAGATCTACACATGGCCAATAAGTACATGAGAAAGTGCTTCACATCACTGGCCATCAGGGAAATACAAATCAAAACCACAATGAGATACCACCTCACACCAGTGAGAATGGGGAAAATTAACAAGACAGGAAACAAGAAATGTTGGAGAGGATGTGGAGAAAGGGGAACCCTCTTGCACTGTTGGTGGGAATGTGAAGTGGTACAGCCACTCTGGAAAACTATGTGGAGGTTTGTCAAGGAGTTAAAAATAGAACTATCCTACGACCCAGCAATTACCCTGCTGGGGATTAACCCCAAGGATACAGATACAGTGAAAAACCGAGACACCTGCACCCCAATGTTTATAGCAGCAATGTCCACAATAGCCAAACTGTGGAAGGAGCCTGGGTGTCCTTCGACAGATGAATGGATAAAGATGTGGTCTATATATACAATGGAATATTACTCAACCATTAGAAAGGACAAAAAGCCATCATTTGTTTCAACATGGATGGAACTGGAGGGTATTATGCTGAGTGAAGTAAGTCAATTGGAGAAGGACGATCGTCATATGGTTTCACTCATACGGGGAATATAAGAAATATTAAAATGGATTATAAGGGCAAGGAGGGAAAATAAGTGGGAAAAGTTGGAAGGGGAGGCGGGCAGGGCAATGGGGTAACTGGGTGATGGGCACTGAGGAGGGCACTTGATGGGATGAGCACTGGGTGTCATATTGTATGTTGGCAAATCAAACTTCAATAAATAATAAATTAAAAAGTTGCTATAAATCATAAGAGAATTTAGCAAGATTACAGAACACAAGGCCAATAGAAAAAAATCCGATCACATTTATATATTCTATAAAGAACAAACAAATTGAAATTTTAAAAATTACCACTTGAAATAGCTCCCTCTAAACATGGAAACACTGAGGTATTTATTAATCCAACAAAATGTGTCCCAGATCTGTACTCAGAAATCTACAAGATGATGATAAAAGAAATCAAAGAAGGCTTAAAAATGGATAGGTATGTCTTGTTTGTGAATCAAGAGTCACAATATTGTGAAGATGTCAATTCCCCCCACAGTGATTTATAGATTCAAGGAAACCTAAGACCAAATATTAGCAGGATATTTTGTAAAAATTGGTACACTAATTCAAAAGTTCATGTCGAAAGGCAAAGAATTAGAATAGCCAAAACAATTCTGACCAAGAAAGATTTGGGAGGACATATATGATGTGATTTCAAGACTTAATGTAAAATCATAGTTTTCAAGGCAAAAGGTTAGACAAATATACCAACAGAACAGAATGATAAGTCAAAATATAGACCCACACTTATGTATTCAATTGATTTTCAACCAGCGTGCAAAGACCATTCAACGGAGAAACAGTCTTCTTGAACAAATGCTGCTGGAACATTTGGACAGTCATGTACAAAACATGAACTAAAATGAATCTGTAACTCAAACCATATACAAAAATTAATTCAAGATGGATCATAGATAGACTTTCATGTAAACTTTCATATTTCAAAACTTTTAGAAGAGGGATGCCTGGGTGGCTCACTGGTTGAGTGTCTGTCTTCGGCTCAGGGTGCGATCCCAAGGTCCGGGATCGAGTCCCACATTGGGCTCCTTTCGGGGACCCTGCTTCTCCTTCTGCCTGTGTCTCGGCCTCTCTCTATATGTATCTCTCATGAATAAATAAAATCTTTAAAGAAATAAAAAATAAAATTTCTAGAAGAAATTATTGAAGGCTATCTTTGTGATATTGGGTTAGGCAAAGATTTCTGAGATATGACACCAAAACCACAGTACATAAAAGAAATAGAAAATAGGACCTTGTTAAAATTAAGAACTTCTGTTTTTGAAAGAGTGTTGAGAGGCACCGGGGTGGCTCAGCTGGTTAAGCCTCTGCCTTCCACTCAGGTCATGATCTTAGGGTCCTGGGATGGGGCCCTGAGTGGCTCCCCGCTCAGCAGGGAATCTGCTTCTCTCTCTCTCCCTCTGCCCCTACCCCTGTTTGTGCACACACACACTCTCTCTCTCAAATAAATAAAATCTTCTTTTTAGAAAACAAGCATAGAGAATAAAAAGCAAATCCATGGTTGAGAGAAATTATTTGCAAATCATATTTCTAATTAAAGGCTTTTATCTAGAATATGTAAAGAAATCTCAAAACTTAAGGATAAGGAAACAATCCAATTTTTAAAATGAGAATACAATTTGAAGGCATTTTACCATGGAGGATATACAGATATCAAACATATAGTTAATCAGCAGAGAAATGCAACTTGAAGCCACGATGTGATATCATCACCCACCTATCAGAATGGCTAAACTCAAAAAACCTAAACCATGCTAAGTACTGGTGAGGATGTGAAACAACTGGGACTCTCCTCATATTTGCTGGTGGAAATGCAAAACTGTAAAGCCACATGGAAACAAGCTGGCAGTTTCTTATGAAATTAAACATAACACTTACTTATTACACAACTCAACAATGTCACTCCTAGGTAAATAAAAACATATATGCAGTTCATGAAAACCCTGGCACTTTAGTCAGCTAATGCAGGTTTTAAAAACTGGTTAGTGAAATATTGTTGACACAGTGTCACTAAGCTGTATGCAAATTTCCCCCAAAAAAACCCATATATTAACACAAAAACGTATACCTATGTGTTTAGAATGGCTCTTTTCATTATCCACAAAACCTAAAGCAACTAGAATGTCCTTCAACTCATGAATTTATAAACATCCACACAATGGAATATTAGCAATAAAAAGAAATGAAAGTCGGAAGCACACAAACATAGATGAATCTCAAAGGCATTATGCTAAATGAATAAAAGTCCGATTGAAAGTCCACATGTGGTATGATTCCACTTCTTTTGATTCTGGAAAAGGCAAAACTGCAGAGAGAGAAAACAGATCCATAGTTATCTAGGCCCAGGGAGGGGGGAAGAATCTTAACTACAAAGGGGCGCAGAGGAAATGTGGATGATGGAGCCATTTTTGTATCTTGATTATGGTGGTGCCTACCTGGCAGAATGCCTCTGTCAAAAGTCAGAAAACTTCACCCTACAAAAAGGGTGAATTTTGTTGCATGTAAGTCATACCTTAATAAAACAAAAGAAATATAGAGAGGAATGAGAAATCACATATTAATTCCACTACCAGAAGATCACCACTTTTAACATTTTCAGAAGATCACTCCTACTCTTTTTTCTTTTTTTTTTAGTTAATAGACTTTATTTCTTATACCAGTTTGAAGTCTACAAAAAAAATTGAGCAGAAAGTACAGAGGGTTCCCATATGGCCTCTCTTGACCCCACCCCCAACTCCCTTGTTATTAACATCTTACATTGACAGTGGTACCTTTGTTACAATTAATGAACCGCTAGTGATGCTAGTGATATATTAACTAAAGCACGTGGTTTATGTGAGCATGCACTTTGTTTTGCGTAGTTGTATGTGTTATGACAGATGCATGATGATATATAGCGACCTTTATGGTATCATACAGAATAGCTTCAGTGCCCTAAATATCCCCTGTATTCTGTCTGTTCATCTCCCCCATCCCCCCAACTCCTGAAAGTCAGTGATTTTTTTCTACTGTCTTTATAGTCTCATCTTTTCAAGATGTCATATGGTTGGAATCACCATATGACATATGGATGTGAAGTCTTTTTAACCTTGCTTCTTGCACTTAGAAATATGCATTTACAGTTCCTCCTTGTCTTTGCATTACTTAACAGCTCATTTATTTTGTCACTGAGTAATACTCTGTTGTATGGGCGTACAGCTTATTTACCAATTCACCTACTGAAGGGCATCCTGGTTGCTTCCAATTATTGGAAACTATGAATAAAGCCGCTATAAACATATGTGTACACGTTTCATGTGGACATGGTTCCAACTCATTTGGATAATGCCTAGGAGTATGGCTGCTAGATCACATAGTGAAGCAATGCTTTGCTTTGTAGGAAACTTTGAAACTGTCTTCCAAGGTGATTATACCATTTTACATTCCCACCAGCAATGAATGACAGGTCCTGCTGCTCCATATCCTTACAAGTATTTTTGGTGTTCTCTGTATTTCTGGTATCAGCCATTCTGATGGGTGTGCTGACTTAATTTGTAATTTCCTAATGACATATGATGGGGAGCATCTTTCCATATACTTATTTACCACCTGTATATCTTCTTTGGTGAGGTGTCTGTTTAGCTCTTCGTTTATTTATTAATTGGCTTGGTCATTTCCTTTTCTTTTTTGTGTGAGATTTAAGAGTTCTTTGCATATTTTAGACACAAGTCCTCTACCAGATACGTGTGTTGCTAGTATTTTCCCTCTGTCTGTGGCTTGTATTTCCATTTGCTCAACAGTGTCTTTTGCAGAGCAGAACTTATTACTTTTAATGAAGTCTGATTTATCATTTTTTTTCTGTCATGGAGTGTGCTTCCGGTGTTGCATTTAAAAGCTCACTACCAAACCCAAGGTCACCTAGATTTTCTCACATGTTATCTTTTAGAAGTTTTATATTTATGTATTTTATATTTAGACATTTGATCTATTTCAAGTTATTTTGGGGAAAGGTTTAAGGTTGGTGTCTACATTCATTTTTTTGCATGTGGGTATCTAGTTCTTCTGGTACCATTTGTTGAAAAGATTACTCTTTTTCCAATGAAATGTCACTGCTCCTTTTGTCAGAAATCAGTTGACTATATTTGTGTGGGTCTATTTCTGGCTATTACATACGAGTTGGGTAGTGTCAGTCCTCAAACTCATTGTTTTTCAATATTGTGTAGGAAACTCTGGGTCTTTTGCCTTCTCACTGAAACTTTACAATCACTTCATTTATTTCCACTAAGTAAATTGCTGGGATTGTGATTGGTATTATATAGAATCTACATATCAACTTGGGAAGAACTGGCATCTTGACCATATTGGGTCTTCCTATCCATGAATATGGCATATCTTTCCATTTATTTGATTTTTTTCCTGATAATTTTATAGTTTTCCTTAGAGATCTTGTAAACATTTTACTAGATTTTACCTAAGTATTTTTTTGGTGCTAATGTAAATGGCATTGTGTTTTTAATTACAAATTCCAATAGTTCATTGCTGATATATAGGAAAGCAATTTACTTTTCCTTATTAACCTTGTATCCTTCAACTTTACTATGATTGCTTATTAATTTAAGGAGGGTTTTTTTTGTTTATTTATTTATTTATTTATGATAGTCACAGAGAGAGAAAGGGAGAGAGGCAGAGACATAGGCAGAGGGAGAGGCAGGCTCCATGCACCGGGAGGCTGATGTGGGATTTGATCCCGGGTCTCCAGGATCGCGCCCTGGGCCAAAGGCAGGCGCCAAACTGCTGCGCCACCCAGGGATCCCTAAGGAGGGTTTTTTATTGATTCCTTAGGACTTTTTACATAGATGATCATTTCATCTATAAACAAAGGTAGATTTATTTCTTCCTTCTAAACCTTTACACCCTTTGTTTCCATTTCCCATCTTATTGCATTAGCTAGGATTTCAAGTACAATGTTGAATTGGAGTGGTCAAAGGAGACATCATTGCCTTGTTTCTGATCTTAAGAGGAAAGCACCTAATTTTTCTCCATTGAGTGTGGTGTTAGTCATAGATTATTTTCATAGATGTGCTTTATGAAGTTGAAGAAATTTCCCTGTATTCCTGGTTTGCTGGATAGTGCTGGATTTCATCAAATGCCTTTTATTCATCTATTGATATAATCATGTGATTTTTCTTCTTTAGCCTGTTAATGTGATAGGTTACATTAATTGAGTTTTGAATGCTGAAACAGCCTAGTATGCTTAAAAAAAACTCCATAACTTGTGGATTTTTCAAACATTGTTGGATTCAATTTGCTAATATTTTGCTGAGGATTTTTGCATAAGAGATATTGACCTGTAGTTTTTCTTTCTTGTGACATCTCTTCTTGATTTGAGTATTAGGTTAATGTTGGCCTCATAGAATGTGTTAAGTGGTATTCTTCCTGCTTCTATCTTTTAAACCAGACTGAAGAGTGTCAGTATTATTTCTTCCTTAGATATTTGGTCAATTTCATCAGCTCACCATCTGGGCCTGGTACTTTGTTTTGGAAGGTTACAAATTGTTGATTCAATTTATTTAATAGATATAAGCTATTCAGAGTATTTCTTCTTGTGTGAGTTTTGTTGAATTGTATCTTCCAAAGTATTGGTTCGTAGTTCCTAAGTCATCAAATTTGTGGACACAGAGTTGTTCATTATATTCCTTGATTATCCTTTTGATGTCAATGGGTCAACAGTGATGATGGCCTTTCTTTCATTTCTGATATTAGTAATTTCTGTCTTCTCCCTTTTTTCTTAATTAACCTGCTTAGAGATTTATTATATGGATCTCTTCAAAAACCAGTTTTGGTTTCATTGATTTTTCTCTATTGTTTCCTCATTTCATTTTCACTGATTTCTGCTTTAATTTTTTTGACTTATTTTTCTCTGCTTACTTTGGATTTGATTTGCTCCTATTTTTCTAGGTAGGTGAAACTCAAATTGTTTACATTATATCTTTCTTTTTCTAATATATTAATTTTATGCTACAAATTTCCCCTAAGCACTGCTTTTGCTGCATCCTGTAAATTTTGATAAGCACAGAGCCTGACTTGGGGCTTAATTTCATAACCAGGAAATCATGGCCTGAGCAGAATGCAAGAGTTGGAAACTCAACTGACTGAGCCACCCAGGCACCCCAACCCATGTGCTCTTTTAAATTGTATTATTTAATCTCTAAATATTTGGGGATTTTATAGCTATCTTTCTGTTACTGAGTTCTAGTTTAGTTCCAGTGTGGTCTGAGAGGATACTTTGTATAATAATGTCTATTATATCTAATGTAGTAAGGTGTGTTTTATGACCCATGAATGTGGTCTATCTTGATGGATGATTCACATAAGCTTAAGGATAATGTGTATTCTACTGTTGTTGGATGAAATATTCTATAGAGGTCAATGATATCTGGTTGATTGATGGTGCTGTTCAGTTTAATTATATCCTTACTGATTTTCTGTCTTCTGGATCTGTTAATTATTAATAAAGAGATGTAAAAATCTCCAACTATAATAGTGGATTTGTGTTTCTCCTTGAAGCTCTGTTTTTTGCCACACATACTATGCACCTGTTAAGTGCATACATGTAATTTTCCTTGCTCTGAAAGTCTACTTTATCTGTAATTAATATAGCTACTCCTACTTACTTTTGATTAGTGTCAGCATGCTATATCTTTCTCCATCTTTCTACTTTTAATCTACATAGACCTTTATATTTAAGGTGGGTTTCTTATAGACAACATTTAGTTGAGTCTTGATTTATTTTTTTTACCTACTACATTAGTCTCTTTTAATTGATATGTATAGACCATTCATATTTTTTTATTTTTTTAAATTTTTATTGATTTATTTGAGAGAAAAAGCATAAGCAGGGGGAGGGGCAGAGGGAGAGGGAGAAGCAGATTCCTCACTGAGAAGGGAGCCCAATATGGGGTTCCATCTCAGGACCCTAAGACCATGATATGATCTAAAGGCAGCTGCCCAACTGACTGAGCCACCCAGGCACCCCCACATTTCTTTTAAAGATGTATTTACCTGAGGAGGGGAGAGGCTGAGGCAGAGGGAGAGAGAGAATCTCAAGCAGACTCCCCACTGAGTATGGAGCCCGACACAAGGCTTGACCTAACAACTTTGAGATCATGACTTGAGCTGAACAAGAGTTGGACACTCAATCAACTGAGCCACCCAGGCACCCCCGCTACAGCTTTTCGGATTTCTCACATTTCCTTTTAATTCATTTTTAAGTGTTTCCATCTCCCTGTTTCCATTCCCCATATATTTTTGCATATTATCCATTTTCACTATCAGAGTCCTAAGCATATTACTCAGTTATTACAAATTCCCAGTCTGATAGTTCCAAAGTAAATTCTATAATTGAGGCTGATTCTGATGCTTGACTTCTATCTTCACACTGTGTCTTTTGCCTTCTAACCTGCCTTTGCCTTTTTGTTGAAAGTCGGACATGATGTACCGAATAAAAGAAACTAAGTTAAATAAGCCTTTGGCATGAGGTTTTATGTTAACCTAGCTAGGAATTAGGGTACTTTTACTCTTTGTCATAGATGTGATATCAGAGCTAAAACTTGCTCTAATGTCCTTGTTTGTTTCCCTCTTGTTGTTTTGGCTTCCCTAGATACTCTTTCTTAAATATTGTCTGAGGTGTGCAGTTCTTTAAGCTATAATCTCCTGTTACTATACAAGGGCCCTATTGATGTGGTGGCAAATTGTGGCAGGGGTTGGAGGGAGAAACATTCTACAATAATATGATCAGTTCTCAGTCTTTTACTGGGTCTGTGCTTCTGAGATGTGACCTCCAAAGTGCTGATTAGGTCTGCTCTCCTCCACTAGTGTAGATAAGACAGGAAGGCTAGTAGACTTGGGTATTTCCTTTCTCCCCAGCTGGTTAGACTGCAACAAAATGCAAATCAGTTAAACTCTAGTAAAATCATTTCCCTTGAGGGCAGGCGTCAATTAAGGAGAACTCAGAGCTTTGGGCTTATTTCAGAATGGTTACTTTTTCTCTCCTGCGTCTGGAGCAGCACTGAATTCTTCTCCAGTCTTCATCTTGAGAACCTGGATGAAACTCACAAAAAAGTTTTTCTCTCAAGGGAGTACATCAGCCTTCACCTTCCTCCTACTAGGATCCAACAGTGGTGATTGCATTCACCAGGCTTTTCAGATTTTAGAGTAAAAAACAGGGCAGTTTGCCCTATGATGTCAATGTTGTAATTGATTTATGAAAATTGTTCCTTCTGCTTTTTTTGTGTGGCAATGGGAATGATGACTTCTAAGCCCTTTACATTTCAGACCAGTAACCACAAGCTCATTTTCTGTGCATTTCGTGTAAAAAGGTTTTATCGCAAAATTAACAGCATATAGTAATGCATTTTTGTGAGCCATATTCTAAAATTAACGTGAGTATTTTTGTGCCATTAAATATTCCCTTATACTTCCTGCTTAGTGTCATGACTCTACACCAACATAATTGAACCATGATTTATTTATTAACGAATCCCCTATTTGGGGATATTAGGTTGTCTCATTCTCTTTTTAAAAAACAAACTCCATGATAAATATCTTAGAATATAAAGTTCTATATGCATCACTGGTTATTTTCTTAATATAAATTCTTAGAAGTAGATTAGTCAAAGGTTTTGAGTGTATTCAAGTTCTTGACCTGTACTGTCAAACTGCCTTCCAGAAAAGCTATACTAATTTACCTTCCCACTTGCAGTACATGAGAATGCCCAACACTGGATGGTTTAATTGAATAAAACTCTGCCAATTTGGGTACTTGGGATGCCTCAATATTTTGGCTATTGTAAATAATTATGAAATAACATGCAGTGCATGTATCCCTTTGAATTAGTGTTTTCATATTTTTTTGGTAAATACTCAGTGTGATTACTGGATCATAGGGTAGTTCTATTTATAACTTTTTTGAGGAACCTCCATATTGTTTTCTACAAGTGGCTGCACCAGTTTGCATTTCCACTAACAACACGTGAGGGTTCCTTTTTCTTAACACTCTTGCCAATACTTGTTCCTTGTGTTCTTGATTTATGTCTTTCTCACAGGTATGAGGTACTATCGTAGTTTTGGTTTGCATTTCCCTGTTGACAAATGACGTTGAGCATCATTTCATGTATTTGCTGGCCATCTGGATGTCTTCTCTGGAGAAATATCTGTTCATGTCTTCTGCCCACTTTTAATTAGATTATTTGTTTTTTGGCTGTTGAGTTGTATCAGTTCTTTATATATTTTGAATACTAACCCTTTATCAGATATGTCATTTGCCAATGTCTTCCCCTATTCAGTAGGCTGCCTTTTAGTTTTGTTGATTGTTTCCTTCACTGTGTAGACAATTCTTACTTGGTTTAGTTCCAATAGTTTGTGGTATACATATACAATGAAATATTATTCAGAAGGAACAAAGAATGAAATTTTGCCACGTGTAACAACATGGATGGAGCTAGAGAGTATAATGCTAAGCAAAGTAAGAGAAAGACAAAGACCATGTGATTTCACTGGTATGCGAAATTTAAGAAACAAAACAAATGAACAAAGGGGAAAAAAGAGAGAGTCAAACAAAAAAACAGACCCTTACTATACAGAACAAACTGATGGTTGCCAGAGGGGAGGTGTGTTTGGGGATGGGTGAAATGGATGAAGGGGATTAAAGAGTATACTTATCATGATGAGCACTGAGTAATGTACAGAATTGTTGAACCACTATATTACACACCTGAAACTAATATAATATTGTATATGTTAACTATACTAGAATCATCATTAAAAATTTAATCAAAATTAAAGTGAAACTGCCAATTTGGTACTGGAAAACAGAACCAGTATTTTCCTTTATCAGGAAGTTGAATATATATTCATTTTTAATAAGTATTTTATTTCCCCTTTTGTAATATTACTATTATTGTTATATTAATCTACATTTCTGAGCTAAGGGTAGGTGTTCAAAACCATTTATATTTTGAGAATTTTTTAAAGATTTCATTTATTTATTCATGAGAGACACAGAGAGAAGGCAGAGACATAGCCAGACGGAGAAGCAGGTTCCTCGCAGGAAGCCCAATGTGGGACTCTATCCTGGATACCCTGAGCCAAAGGCAGACACTCAACCACTGAGCCACCCAGGTGTCCTGCTCAAAACCATTTATTAACTGGAAGAACTCAGAAAATCAAAATTACTTTTTAGGCAGAACTTGCATGCTTTTTAGCCAAGTCTTAGAAATACAATTTTCTTGGTATAGACACAAATTAAGACTCTTGGTCCACAATATTCTAGAATGGAGTAGAAGTATTTTAAATATGTTAACAATTCCAGCATCTTCAACTGATGAGAAGTGATCATGAGTTTTCCAAAACAATATCTAAATGAGGCATCTTTTGCTACCTCCCACATGTGGGTGAGAGGCGAGTGACTTTGTCTACAGTAAATTTATAATCTCACTCTCAAACACCTAGGTGATTTGCATTTCACATATACAATTTATCTAGACACTTCAGAAAGAATATGGGTATACACTTAGAAGCAAATCCATGAAGGGGGTTATTCAAGGGACATTAGTACTTTAGCATAAATAGTTCTACTCGTATGGGCCTGCAGCCACTAAGACATAAATGGAGCTAAGCTACAAGTTAGTTTGTTGATTTAAATCCATATTGCAGCCAAGAGACAGAAGTAGAGATGGAAGGCACAGAGACACAGATGTCCGGAAAAAAAAATCCATATTGCAAAGTAAGATGAAACCTTGTGCATTATGCATTTAATTCCAGATTATTGTACTTGCTTGAATTAGCTCCCTCAGAGGTTGATGTTAAATCTACCTATTTAAAATATGAAAGGGGATGAGCTTTCACTATCTGCTATGTGTCTGTATGGTTGGGTGATTTACCCCTTAATAGATGAAAGAAAAAAAAGGGATAAATAAAAGATCAAGGCCTATGACAGACTCAGGAAACACTAAAATAAGACAAGCCATCAGAGTGTGGGTTTCAAGTGTATTTACATATTTTTAAAACTCACATCCAAATTATTGAAAAGTTTTAGCTTGCAGGAAAGTCTGTTTCCAAAGGAACAGTATTCACTTGTGCTACAGGAGGGTATCCTTTATATAATAAGCAAGTTGCCATCTCATTTCCAAAATATCTTTAAGGTGGGTTATTTCACAGGCACTATTATTAAAATGGATCCTTTCAATATACCAGAGCTCGTATATTCATGAAATCCATAGATCTATCAAAAATAACTTATTTCAGTCAACAGATTCCACTTTCCCCAAAGTCAGTCGCTAAAGAGTGTTGCTGGGAGGCACCTGGGTGGCTCAGTGGTTAAGTGTCTGCCTTTGGCTCAGGTCATGATCCTGGAGTCCTGGGATTGAGTCCCACATCAGGATCCCTGCAGGGAGCTTGCTTCTTCTGCCTATGTCTCTGCCTCTCTCTCTGTTTCTCTCGCAAATAAATAAATAAAATCTTTAAGAAATTAAATAAAATGAATAGCGTTGTTGGACAACATGTGAAAACTAATCAATCTGAATTTTCCTGCTCTAAATGTGGCTCAAAGTCTAAGAGGTAGCTGGTAAATATAAAAGCAGCCAGGGAACCCAGCCCTAAACAACAGAATCAGATGAGAAGGGTCATAACAGCAAGAGCAAAAACAGCAACTAGTATTTGCTGAACACCTGCCTATAAGCCAGGCTCAGTTCTAAGGGTTTCACATTGACAAATTCACTAAATTCCCACAATTCCATAAGGTAGGTTCCATTATTAGTCTCATTTTACAGACAAGGAATCTGAGGAAGAGAGAGATTTGGTAATGTACCCAAGTTAATGTGACTGGTCAGGGTATGGGGCTGGGATTCAAACCTAAGTAGTATGGCTTCAGACCCAAGGGCTGCAACCACTAGAAGATTCTGCCTTTCCAGCGACATACTTGTCAGGTACAGGTCACCCACTTTGAGAAATTGGAAAAGGCTTCTACACATTCTTGCCTGATGTTTTTTCAAATTAACCTTCCACCAGACCTTTGAAAAAGCTCTGATCACCTTTTAAAGAATCAGGTGTTGGCCACAGTAAAGTCAAGTCATAATCAGACTGTATAAAACAGTACAGCTGGCAGGCTTTATTATGCATTTTTTGTATCTAGCACTGGGATAAAGGCACAAACTATAAAATAGTACCCAAGCTTGTTTTGTTCTTTACAGTCCACATATGAGTAAAACCACATGGTATTTATCTTTCTCTGTCTGATTTATTTCACTTAGCATAATGCCCTCTAGGTCCAACTATGTTGTTGCAATTGGCAAGATTTCATTCTTTTTTTTTATGGATGAGTAATATTCCACTGTGTGTGTCTGTGTGTGTCCCACATTTCTTTATCCATTCATCTACACTTGGGTTGCTTCCATATCTTGGCTATTGTAAATAATGCTGTGATAAACATAGGGGTAGGTATATCTTTTTGAATTAGCGCTATCATTTTCATTGGTCCTATTATCTCAGCAATTTGTCCAGTTATGCCCCAGATAGAAACCCACAAACTATTGGAAGGAGCAAATTCAGGAATTGAAGGCAGACAGGAAGTGGAACAGTAATGCCACTGGAGTTACTAAACAAAGTTTCTACAATTACCAACACTGATTTTTTAAAAGCACATAATGAGAGTAAACATTATAATCTTTAAGACATGTTTTACCATGGGTGTCTAGGATTGAGCAGTTGGCACAATCCCAGCCGACTGCTCGATGAGTGCGCTGAACCATTATCAATTTTAAGAAACTATGGTCAAGTCCATTTCAACACATGCTTCTAAGTCTGAACTTTTACAAAATTTTGGCGTTAGCCCATGGGAGAATTTAATGACTTGCACACATAATCGACCACGCCTAAAATCCCAGTGTATCATTTTGGACAAGAAGCACATGTGAGCTGATTTTATTAAAACAACAATAACTCGCCAACTTCTACACGACACAGGCAAGAAAAAGTAAGCTTATCACTTGCCAGTAGCTGACAGATACCAGCTGGAGAATGCATGACTTACCACTAATTAATGATATCTGTGAGTAGAACTTGGTCCCAAAGGAACTGCAACTAACATTTGAGATGGACCTTCAACCTGCATCATCAGAGCTAATTTTCAAATGGTGTGGCTGGCCCTAATCAGCAGTGGCAATCCCTGCTACTTTAGGGGCCCCGGTTAACAGATATAATGATGATTAAAAGTGAACAACAGAGATGTGCCACTATGCCATCAATATTTTGCCCAATTGTTACTGTCTAGCACCCAGAGCTAGGTTGTAAGGCTGATAACTTCATCGCCAGGCTAAAAGCAAGAAAACATTCTTAGGAACTGTTTTTGATAAGAGCTATTACTGTAGACACATCATCATGCAAGTATTGCAATAATATTTATTTTATTATGACACATACAGCCAGTGAAATGAGCGATGAATCTTTGCTGTTCCTTACACAAGTGGACAAATCAAGTAACCCAATTCCTTTTTAATTATTTTTTAAAAGACTACTATAGACTATAATAAGGCAGAAAAAAATAAAAGCATAACTACTTCTGTTATTCATCAAACTTGAAGCAGAGTAGAGGAAGGGCAAGACACCATAGCATCGTTAAAGATGTAAAAGTCTCCTATTTCCCTGGCAACTGGGTTTTTGGGATTGAAATCTCTATCAGGTTTCCTCATGGCTTTAAGACTTCATTTCCAGGTTTATGGAAGCTAGTGAAAAAGAAAAGCCAGGAAAAAGCCAAAATCTCCATCCTGTACGTGTAGCTTATTCCTCTGTATTGGTCTTATTTACCTTACTCCTACTTATTAGATCATTTGGCCCCAATTAATTCAAATTAATATATATTGAGCAGCCTAAACCCATCATGGCCCTTCCACTATCTGCCTTGTGGCTAGTTCAATTTTCTACTAGCAGGTGGGCAAACTCAATGAGAAGAGGAGAGTCCATATTTCGAAGAGGTCTGACAGTGAGCAAGGCCACACCACTGGCTCAGATGAGAATTTGAGATTTTCCATGAAATCTCAACTTACTGGGCTCTTCTAGGACCTTCCCTGCCATTAGCATGGATAACTGGGAGTTGGTGGTATTCTCATCAGGCCTCATGATGAGGCCATGTGGAGATCTTTTACAGAAAGGCTGTTAGACTGGTAAAATGTGACCTGATTATTTTTCTGGCTAAAAATCATCTCTTACATGTCATCTGGCACAGAACTTTGGGTAAAAATCAAAGCTTTTGTTTGGACAAACAAGTTGTCCTTCCTATCAGCACCTTGGTGGCAGCGCAAGTCTCTGCTAAAGGAGGCTTGCCTTCTATCCATTATGGTCAAGAATTCAAGATGCGCTCTCGACCTTTTTTCACAACGGGATCAACTTTGCCTGCCCTGCAACAGATAATCGAGAAAATCCAGCTTTCACTTCAAACCACATAGGATCTATCACCATTGCAAGTGCATTTCAGAGAATAGATTGTGAATTGACTTAATAAACCAAGCTGATTCTGAAGCAGGGCTTCATTTCTGTAAAATGATGTATATGTATGATAATATGTATAAATGAGCATGAAGAAAAAAGACTAGAAGCATATATACTAATTAGCTATGGTCTTCCTTACACACTGAGATTACCAGTGATTTTTGTTTTCTTATATTTTTGTCTTTTGATTGTTTAACAGCGAGCATCTATTTCATTTTTTTTATTATCTTTTGGAGGCAACTTAGCTTTCTTTCTGGGCATGTTTTAAAATCATTAAAAAATAATTTTGATATAAAGCTTGCTTAGGGTGTCTGATAATTGACAACCTAGCCTACGTCGAGATCCTCTGAAGTTAAAAGGATCTGGACCACACTGCCTTAGCACTTACAGAAGGACTTTTATTGAGTTATGATTTACTACTTGCCCTCTTCCTTTACAGAGTCAATAAAGAAAGGCCATTCTTTCTTCTCTGAAACCAAGGTTACTGATGGTATCCTTGTACTATTCAAACGTGCCTTATGCAAACATCCCATGATTGATATTGCCTGAGTGGGTGGGAGGTAGGGACCAGTCCCTGTAGATGAAACTGTCATTTCCTCTTGCCAGCCAACCCAAACTGCCTCTTTTTATCTTTTCAGAAGCACAAGCCAAATTTAGAGTGTGAATACCATAGTGCACCAAACCAGGTGCTAAAAACATCTACACTTTCTACTTTCTTCAGATGTGCTCTATTTTATTTCATCTTTAAAACTGTTAGCTTGCAGCTATTCTTTCACATACAACCTGTATCTAAATCTTTTTTAGAAGCAGGCAGCCTATAAAGCTTACGGGAATAATACCCTTTGCAATAACCTCGTGACAATGATAAAAGTCCAGGTGTGCTCCAAGGACCTAAAGGCAGGGCTTCAACTTCCCTTACCCCACTTCCTCAGTGCCTACTCTGGTGTCTTTTACTCTGCTGTCCAGAAAGCAAGAACCCTCACTTATAAGTAGAAAATTCTTAGCTCAGAGAGCCTGAATGACTCAACCAATACCACATAGCAAGCAACAGAAATGACCAGGTCTCCTGACTTTAAAGTCAGGACAGCCTTCTTCCCATTGGACTATGAGGACATTCCAATCCTACTGAGAAGTCAGGGAAATCTAAGAAGCACGGACATAAAGGCACATATTTTTACCCTTCCTCACAAATTTGCTTTGGCTTAGCTTATTTAGTTTCCTGAATAACGTTTGTGTGAGTCCCTTTTAATTCCCACATAGTAAAATAAATAAAATAAAATAATAATAATAATAATAATAATAATTCCCACAGTATACTGCCTCTCAAGAATTCTGGTCACGAAGTTCTCTCTTCATACACTTGGATCATCCATTATGTGTTAAGGGGCTGCCATAAGCAAAGGAATGGGCTTCTATTCAAGAGAATGAACTGGCTGCCCCCAGAGACCTGCTAGAACCAAAGTGGGGTTGTGAACCCAACACTGATTTTGAAGACCTGGGTTTTAGTTCTAGTCCTGGCTCGGACTTGTTGTCTGTCTTTGTCAAGGCACTTGACCTCACTGGGTTTCAAATCTCTTACTGAAAAATTAAGAGCATAATATCATTTGGCTTGCAAGAGAGTTCCACTACTGGTTACTGCTCATTCAAGACTAACTACATGCCAGCCCCTGTGGCAAGGCACTTGGCACACACAATACCAATGATTTTGCTAGTGACCATGTTCATGGTTGTCAAGCTATAATTTCCCCTACTTGTGCTGATAAGGAAACTAAAGCTGGAGAACTTAGGTAATATTCTCAAAGCCCATAAGAAAGCCATGGAGAAAAAAGGAAAAGAAAGAAAAGAAAAGAAAAGAAAAGAAAAGAAAAGAAAAGAAAAGAAAAGAAAAGAAAAGAAAAGAAAAGAAAAGAGAAAGAAAAGAAAGAAAGAAAAGAAAGAGAAAGAAAGAAAGAAAGAAAGAAAGAAAGAAAGAAAGAAAGAAAGAAAGCCAGCCAGCCAGCCATGGAACCGGGGGTTGGGATCTAAGCTGACTCCAGAGCCTCTACACCACACCCCGGTGGCACTCCCAACATAAAGAATAATTAAGAATGTACTTTGCAAAGCGTTAAGGTATCCAAAGTTAAGGTGCTTTTCCTTTCATCTGCTCCCACCTACAAAAGCCTCCAAGAGGCAAAGATATCTAACTCTTTTGCTTGCTTCTTTCTACTGTCCGAAAATCACCTCAAATCTCCAAGTGAGAATCTGGAAGAGGAAAACTCAAGCCTCTCAGGTTGGTTTTCACAACAGAGAAGCTCTGGGTAGGTTCACATAAAAGGCCCATTTTCGGCCAAATGTGAATGTTGGATGCTTTTTTCCTGAAGAGAAAAAATGAGTGAGATTCTAGTCCCTTGGAAGATTCAGCTAAGTCACCTTATACAGCAGGAACAGACTCCATGAAATAACACGGACAATCCCTCTCCCCAGAACCTTTGCCAGTCCTGGCACAGGCTGGTCCTTTGGAAATACATCACTGAACATTCCCAACAACTCACTTCTTCCACCTCACTTTGATTGATCGCTCATTACCCACGTTAGAACTGCCAAAAGAGGCAAACTCTTCAGCTCGTTTGTCCCATATTTGCATGAGTTATTATGCGCTGAATGTTCCGCTCCTTTGAACTTCAAAAGAGCTTCCTGGCCTCTTTGACTGCAACTTTAACAACAGAGCATAATGCAGTTACAGAAAGACTTTTTCCCCCTGGCTGCAGACCTCAAACCTTGCTGATTCTGGACACAGACTTTTCGATAAACCACACACGGCTCCGTCATCCATTGCAATAAACCATCAGGATTCTCTGGGTTCCTGAACCCATCTTGTCTCCTGAGAGAGCAACATAACTACAGCTAATTAGCCACTAGCAAGTGGCAGCATCCAGCCCTCCCTTTCCTGGTGAAACAGCTTTCTGCAAATATGGCCTTTTCTCCAGACCTCTTTAGACTCCTCTATACCAATGGAGTGAGCATCTTTTTTTTTTTTTTTTTTTGAGTGAGCATCTTTAACCAAAGGCACGACTCCTCCTTCCACCCTGATGCCCTAGACAGGAGGGCGCAAGCAGGCTGCAGAGCATCTGAATTGATACAGAAGCTTATACTGAAACCAACCCATGAAGAGTCAAAAGCCTTGGCTTCCTTGTGTACAATGGCATCAGGCAGCAAGGAGAGATGTGAGGGTTTACAGCCCTTACACTTTATGTTTCCTGGAATTATTGCAGATTTTTATCCATGTTTTAAAAGTCATGCTTGCCAACTGTGGAAATTCCAGAATGAACAGAAGCACAAGGATGAGCAAAAAGAAGTCATGAACCTTCCACCCACAGATTTAAAAAAAGTCAGCTCCCCATAGCACACCATAGATGACTATACATTTCAGGTGGAATGGAGAACTATGGGTAAAACCCCACATTATGGAAGCAGTAGTAAAAAAATATAATAGAGTAAGTGGTAAAGACCTCCCTGGGAATAAGAAGAGATTCAGAAGCCATAATGGAAATACATAACCGTCCTGACTACACAAAAACTTAAAACCTCCATTTGGGAAAATCCAAATTAAAGTTTAAAGCAAACGGCAGAGGGGAAAAATAGTATTTTAAATGCCAAAGGTTGGGATGCCTGGGTGGCTCGGTGGTTGAATGCCTGCCTTTAGCTCAGGGCATGATCCTGGAGTCCTGGGATCAAGTCCCACATTGGGCTTCTCACTGGGCCTAGGCCTCTGCCTCTCTCCATATCTCTCATTAATGGATAAATAAAAAATCTTTTCTTTAAAAAAAAAGTAAATACCAAAAGTCACTAACAAGGTTCGAAATAACAACATGTTAATAAATAAGTTTTTCCCAACCACTAAAGTCAAGCAACCTAACTGCAAAATAGGTTGCTCACTGAAGAAATACGATTGGATGGAAAACTAAATGCAAAGATACTCTAGTAATAGGAAAAGTATCACAGCAAAACTGAAATCTAATTCCCCCTATTAAATGGGCCCCAAGATACAAAGATTAATTGTAATTTTTGGTGAAGGAATTAAAAAAGGACACTCATACACAGACAGTGGAAGTGTGACCTGACGTCAACTTTTTTTGAAGGACAATTTGATGGCACTTTACCAAGGTGAAAACCAAACAGCCACTCTGACAAAACAATTCCTCGCAAATACTGGCCTAAGTGCCCTAAGGTGTTCATCAATGCCTTAGTTGTGAGAGCAAAGCCTGGAAACAACCTCAATATATACAACTAGCGACTGGTTAATTAAACCATGGCATGCTTATACAACCAGATAGCACGTATGCATGAGAAAGAATATGGCACCATTATGTGGCAAGGTTCTGACACGGAAGGATGTCGTAGACCGTACCTGAAGAAAAGGTTACAGAACACTACATATCATACCCCATCTTTGGAAAAGGAAAAACCCTACAAACATGTATGTGTATTTTTATGACACAGAGAGAAAGAAGAGTTTGGAAGAATACATAGCAAATTATTAGTCATGGCTACCCTTGGGAAGTGTGTTGATAGCTGAGGGACACGCATTCTTCATAAAGCCCAGATACTCTCAGATCATTTTGCATAAGTATTATTAATTTTAAAATTTAAGAAATACAAGACGCCTAGGTGGCTCAAAGGTTGGGTGTCTGCCTTCGGCTCAGGGCGTGATCCTGGAGTCCGGGGATCGAGTCCCGCATTGGGCTCCCTGTATGGAACCTGCTTTTCCCTCTCTCTGCCTGTGTCTCTGCCTCTCTCTCTCTCTGTGTCTCTCATGAATAAATAAATAAAATCTTTTAAAAAATAAAATTCAAGAAATTTAAAAAGGAGTTAATTTGGCATTTAGCAGGGCTCTCAAATTTGTAATATGTGATGTTTTTAATGGTAGCATGGTAGTACATTACATGGATCTTTTATGTAACCATTCCCCACTAGACTGACATTTCCATTGCTTCTAATGTCTCATTGTTAGAGCTGCAGTACAATCTCCGTGCATGCACTGTGTGTGTGTATGATTGTGTGTGTGTGTATGTGTGTGTGTGTATCAAGGCAACATACAGACATCATATGCTTTGAGATTTCCCTTTTAGTGGAGATAACTTAGCACATGTCCTCGAGACAGCTTGGGCATGGCCACACAGAATGGCACTTTGTGGCCCTGAATGAGCTGTTCATTCAGGGAATAATTATGCCCTTAGCCTCATCATCTGACTGTGAACTTGAGCCACTAGAACAGAACTGGGGCCCTAGGCCACCTTCTATATAATTATTTTGACACCAACTGAGTAACAAAAGGGCTTGGGACAAATTCATAGGTAGCAGGACACTTTAGAAAGTGATAGCTTGGGGCCTGTAAATGCTTTTGAAGTCCTATTTTTCTTCGGTTTGTCGGTTAAGCTCAAAGTTGCATGGACTGCATTCCTCAGTTCTTCATACATATGGAAGACTTCCCAGAAGAGATGGCTTGTAAGAGTTGCAAGCTTCCCCGTGATGCCATCAGAAATAGGTCATAAGGGAAGTTTCTTCAGAAGAAAGCAAGGATCTTTGGCCCAGATGGCTTGTAAGCAGAGCTGAGAATGGATGGACAATGTTTCTATCACAGCCTCTCAAAGAAGAGCTTCCTGATAGAAGGAGGTCAATTTAAGGAAGAGAGGAGAGAGAAAGAGGAAGGGAGACTGATGCAGGTTTCCTTGCCAATAATTGTACCCTGCCAAATTTCCTTCCCATTGCTCTAGATACCACCATAGGTCATTCATTCATAGGAACCCCATCAAGAGCACCCCTTCTCCCAGGCAGAAGACAGAGATTACTATGAAAAGCACTGCGGGTCAGAAAGACACCTAATGGTGGTATGAATCCGGCACCAATTTTCCTGCCGCCAAGCCTCATGCCTGCAACATTCAACTTCTGCTGATAATGGAGAGAAATGTTTAAGTGATGGGCTTCAGATGCTGCTTTAGCTCCGACCAAGAAGATTTTCCCAGTTCCTCCTCATGAATAAGTTCAGTGGAGCAGAGAATGAATGCCCCTCTTGGACCAGCTCCATTTTGAGCTTCTTTTGATGCAGCCAAAGACGGGAACTGGAGCTGTCGCTTTTCCTTCCAGTTTAGAGCAAGTGTCCACCCCCAGAGAGGGCTGCAAGTGGCCCCAAGAAGGTGAGGCTCGTCCTTTAAGCAGAAAGCTCCTAACCAGAGCAGCAATGTCAACGATTACGCATAAATCTCCCAAATGTGGCGGCCAGGAGGCTTAATTATCCCCCCACCCCCCTGGCCTTGCTGCCACTCAGCTTTCTCCAATGTGTTAGCCCATCACACGGATCGCTGACTTTCTAGAAATATTCCCTGGCTTTGCGGGGACGTTCTTTCAATAAACGGCATCCAATTTGTTCACGGTCCCTGGAATCTCAATTTCCTCAAAGGATTTCTCATCTGAATCCAGTTCATGTGAAGATTTTTTTCCTTCTTTATTTTGTGGCATAAGGGAATAGGCAGAGCCTGCTTGACTTTTTCTTTTTCTTTTTTTTTTCTTTTCTGAGTCTTTTTTTTTTTTCATAAACTAAAAACCTTTGCTGAAGAGTCTGAAATTTGGGAAAAAATCCAGCTCATCTGTCAGATATTTCTAGAGTTACGTAAAATGGAATGATATTTGTACAGTTTAGAACAGGAAAAGGAAAATAGGCTAATGTGTCATGTGTTCTAGGAGATGAAAACTATATGATAATCAGAAAAACAGCCCCAAATTGAGTTGGCCCAATTCAAAGCTCTTATTCTTTTATCAACTCGTGCATAAACCAGTAACATTGACTTTCTCCTCCTAGAATAATGGTATGGCCACATTTGAGCTAAATCACCATCCCTACAGATTATAACCACATTTTCATAGAAATTACAAGAAAGTATCCTGTTTTTCAAACTCAAGATACTTACGTTTCACTTGCTCTGTTTTGCTTCCTTCTAGGAAAAGAAAGAACAGCAACAAGGAGAAGATGTATTTCATGCCTTCCATTTTCCACTTTTTTCTCATCCTGTCCACTGTAAAAGGCCACTTAAAACTTTCAGGGCCCGGTGTATTCAAGCTGCTGGGAAAAAAGCAGAAAAAAGAGACTTAGGTCCTCTGAAACTGATTGAAGATCACCAATGCTTATGCTTTTAACTTGTCAGGGGGAAAAATATGCTGGAGAATTTATGCACGTGTAAGCACTGTTTTCCTGTGTAAGAAAGAGAACTTGCCTCTCCTGTCTTGCAAAGTTTGGGGGGAAATTCAAGCAGATGAGCATGCATTCTTATCCACTGCTAAGGCTAAAATCCTTACAAGCAAGTCGTAGGAAAATAAAAATGAATATTGAAATCATCCTTTCTAACAGAATTAGAGTTGATTTCTCAAGAGATTTTCTTTGGGAGAAAAGGAAAATGGGTTTGCAAAATGGCTCCTTTGGTAACTAAGACAAAAATAATAGGCATGGGACCCAAATACTTCCTGAAATGAAAAGTTAACTCATCTCAGCTTCAAGACTACTGCTATGATTAATCCTTCAGGGGTGAGGCATAAATCGGTCAATGTTTCTCCTGTGTCTTCTATGAGATCTTTAAAGATCCGCAGTTTGGTTACTTTTGATGGAAAAGATGGATGTTATTAGCAAATGGATACAATTAAACACTTTGATGGTTCAGACATACCGCTCTCACATGAAATCTACTGAGAAATGGAAATTTCCAGTGGGCCATTTTTAAAAGACATTAGGCAAATTTAAATAGACAATGTGTTCACACTCCACCACCATGCCAAAGACCATCAAAACAGCGACCACTCTTAAAAGTTTGATATTTGCATTTCTAGTTGAAGGGGTGGAAATCTTCAACCTTTTGAGCCTTAGAACATAGAAAGATTGCTAGCTCAGGTCCCGCCACAGGTCATTTCCATAGACTTCAGAGTCTGCAACACCCTTCCAACAGATGATCTGAAAATATTTAAACGTTCAAGAAACACCACCTTTTAATTCGGGGTTAACCCCAGATGGGAAGAGAACACACTGATTGCCCTTTTTATGATTTTATTTATTTATTTGAGAGCAAAAGCAGGGGGAGAAGAAGAAGCAGGCTCCCCGCTGAGCAGGGAGCCCAACTCACAGCTGCATCCCAGGATCCCTAACCTAAGCTGAAGGCAGACACTCAATCGCTCAATCGATTGAGCCACCCAGGTGCCTCGCATTGATATCTTCTGAGGAGCCAACCTAAATCTTAAGAATAAAGATCTGACAGAAATGCAAGATGATCATTCTGGAAAACTGAACTGTCTTTGGGCCGTGATGTGGATGCCATAGCTCCTACTTCGAACGTTACTAACTTGTCTGGATAACTGGAAAGCCATTGTTTGAAACTATGGCTACGCAGCCAAAGAAAAACTGATCATACAGAATCACATGCCACGATTGATTTGTGGAACCCGCCTGTCTTCTCTACCTCCTTACCAAGATTGTGATCCAGCTTCAATCACTCAGAATGTCTCTGTCCTCTGAGGGTGACCAGGTTCCCTTGAAGCAAATAATTTCCATGAACAGTTTAACACAGCTGCCCACCCCAGTGAGGCTCTTTCTGAGCCTCATTTAATAAGCTTATCTCCCAAGCCTTCGAACCAGAAAGATTTTTCTAACTGCTGAAATCCAATTTATCACAATCACATATGGATCTCAGGGAGTAGTTCTCAAACTGCAATTTGCGGGTCTCCCCAAGCAAGAACCAACAGGGTTGTTTTTCTTGTACAATGGCTGGGCAATTTGGCGAACAGTAGCATTGCTTCATAACTCAAGCTGGCAAGAAAACGGCTCTCAGAATTTTTTTGCTTTTCTTGGGTCCCAACTAATGTAATGAGCAAATAGAAAAGTTGGTGACGAGAGAGCAATTAATCTCTTTTGGCGTTCCTGTCATCTATGTGGCCTCCCAGGCTGTGACGGAGAACATCAGAAAATGAATCGCTTTATAAATATTCACTTTTGATTTACAAGATCTGAAGTCCTGTCTTTGTATTCCGTGCAGAAATATAAACTGAGGAGAATTCTCTCCCTAGGACCTCCCCCCGCCCCGCCCCATTCAATTTCTCTTGATCCCTTTAACTTTTTCTTTTGGGGGAGGGAGGTTCTTCAGACATTTGTTGGGCAGAAAGCAATAAACCTAAGCAAGCATTGCTCAGCAAACATGCCGACTCTTATACTTGCAAAGAGCCAAAGTGTCCTTAATTTTTCAAATTATACTTTGACCCAGTTAACTGGAGTTATTTCTGCATTAACTCTCTGCTTCACACAGGCTGTTGTGCCATTGAACTTGCACTGACTCTTCTACAGTTTACTTAGAAACATAGCCACCTACATGTTTTGGGGGATCCAGGCCCCCTCCCCCAGAAGAAAGCAAGTAAGAAAACAAAATCCTGCAACTAACACTGGGGAGGAGTGTGGGAAGGCAGAGGCTTTGCAAGAGAACAAGAAACATGTCAGAACCTAAAGAAGTGTAATCCATTAAGGTACCTCCATGAAACAAGCATTCACATAATTCATTTGCATCAAGCAAAGGGACCAAAGGCTCCTTGCGGGGCTGGGACTGCTAGGCCATCAGGGCCATCAAGTTGTCAGAAGTCCAGACCTTCTTAGAAGAGGTCTCCTGGATAGAAGAGAACCAAAGAGGCATTCCCAAAGGAAGGCTAAGGGATGGGCACATCAGCCAGTTCTTCTTGGTCCACAGTGTCTCTTTAATCCTCCTGAGAGGCCTGACTGACCTTGTAAATTCACATTCACTGTCTCCTGTGGTACAGCCCCCTGGTACAGAGCATTCTCTCTGGGACAAACAAGAAGACCCTGGGGTCTCGGGCCCCCGTCCATCTGCTGAAATCCTCTCCCCACTCCACCACCCAACAAGAAAAGCTCAGCTCACTGGTGGTGGTGGGTTTCCACCAAAAAATGCAACCCTATCTAGCCCAGGGTGTTTGTGTCTCAGAGTCAATGCCTTCACTGCTGCTTATGATTGACAAACAATGCCTTGCATTTGACTTGCAAAACACCTTGCTATATCCATCATTTCATTTTATGCCCCACAACAACTCCACCTTCAAAATGGGCACCCTGGAGCTCGGAGAACTCAACTGCCCACTCTCACAGAGTTAGTGGCAGGGCCAGCAGGGAGGGTCTGGAAGGCAGGCTTTCCAGGCCCTAATCTCTGGCAGTACTCCCTTGCTTCCTGAGCCTAGCGTCTCAAGCTCTGACCCCAGAGGTCTGGGCCGGAAAATGAGACATACCCAGAGGACAGAGAAGCCTCTCGCCCGACTGCCCTGTTTCATTAACTTTAGCACATATTAATCACCCGCTGGTCCAGGACACTTCAGCAAGCCAGAAAAAAAGGCTCCGGACACGGGCAGTAACTAAGAGGACTGCGGAACCCAATGGGTGGCTACCCAAATGGCCTCCCCTGGGCGCCAGAGCATGAAGATAAGTAAGCCCAGCGAGGAGCGGCAAGTGATGAGTTCGAATCCGAGGTCCCTAATCTGCGCGGGTCCGTAGCCAGCGAGCCCACCTCCAGCCCGGCGCCAGCAACTGGACCCCAGAGCGACTTGGGGGCACCCCGGGAGGACCGTCCAGGGGCGGCTTGGGCCAAAAGAAGTCACCCCACCTGTGCAAAGCATGGAAAGGAAGGCAGGGGGAGCGGGCATCAGGCACTGCTCACTGACCTGGCCACTGGCCTGCTCCGTCTTCCACGCGTGCACACGCTCCGAGCTCCCCGGGGCGCTCCTCCGAAGTCTGGGGCTTGCAGGTTGTGGCGAGAGCTAGAGTGCGCACGAGGGGGGGAGGGGGGACTCAGAAGTGGGTGGGAGGAAAAACATCACCGCCCTCACACCACGAGGGAGCAGCGGCTCGCTCGGCTCCTGGAGGCAGAGCCAAGGCGCGGGCGCGGCGGCGGCCCGGGGCCACCTGCCCGCCCGCCGCCCGCCGCTCGCTCCCCACTTGGCCGGAAAGGCCGGCCGCCCTGGCGCAGGCGGGAAGTCCGCGGGCACGCAGCCGCCGCCAGCCCGCACCCCGTCCCCACCCCGGCACGGCCGCTTTATTCCTGCTCCCCAGGCCCAAAAGTTAAGAAGTCAGGAGAAAGTGTGAGGCTCAGCCGGCGACTTTCCCATCACGCAACGCCCCCACTGCACCCCCCTCCTCTGGCTAAGCCAGCGTTGGGGTCTTAAAGGGACCGCACCTCTCCTCCGGCCCCTCCTCCCCCTCTGCGCTGGAATGCACCCAGGAGCTCCCCACCACTCGCGCGGGCCCTGGAGACCCCGGCCACCCTCCGACCTCCGTGTCTGGAAGCCCGCAACCCCTCTCCTCCCGCACAGGGCCCCTCTGGTGCACGTGGTCCGGTCCTGAGCCGGTGCGCGGGACGAAGGATGAGCTGGCCTCGCAGATTATGCCCCAGCAAACTGCTTATCATTTTGGGGAGTTTCCCGAATCCACACTACGGGCTAGAAAAGTGGCAAAGTGTTGGTGTCCTTAAAAGCAGAGTGAAGATGGGTGTGTGTGTGTGTGTGTGTGTGTGTGTGTAGGGAGAGGGGACGATTTAGAAATCTGCTTTCTCCCACAAAGAGGGTCCCCGTGCTCCCTGAAAAGGGCCTTTACTGTCAAAGGTTTTGAAGAAAACTCTCGGAATAGCCCACCACAGCCACCACTGTTGTAGCAGTCCCTAGGATTCCAGTTGAGCCAAGGACCCAGCCTTGAAATCACAATAGCACTGCAGATGCCTTGGTGAGCCTGAGACAGACTACTGCAAAGTTGTGTTTATTTGATGAGTGGCAGTTACAAAGAATTCTCAGAATCCTCTAAGGGCCCCCAAAGCGCTGCATTGACAGTACCATTTATATTTTAAGCTCCTAAATTTGGAAGAGAACTACGGGGCTTTTTATTATTATTATTATTATTATTATTATTATTATTATTCATAGAACTGGATCATACTGATATTTCTAACATCTATGTATTTTTACAGCTTACAGAGTACTCTCATATACATCATCATTCCTTTTTAACCCCTCACGACCAACTGTGAACTGTCTGTGGCCTCCGGTGTCAGAATCCGTGTGGGGATCTTCTGAACCATGAAGCTTAATATCTCCATGTCATAGATGAGGAAATTAGCCGGTTGGAGGGAGATGATGTATCCAAGGTCATGCAGCTGGTAAATGACATATTTGAGATTCCAAGTCAGGTTTCCTGACTTTCATCCCACACCCTCTGATTGTTACTCCAGCCTGGAGATGAGGAAATGGATGCTCAGGGAAATTGTAACTTGCCCCCAAATCACATATCAGGGACACAGAACAAAGGAAAATTAAAACAAGAATAACTGTCTCTGGAAATTACCTCCTTTTTCTTTCTTTGGAAGTGTTAATATCATTCAGCTAGCCCCTGCATTGCTGGAGATGTTTATTTCACTGTTAACAAAGAAAAAGGGGCCCTTTCTAAAGTGTTGCCTTCAGGGTTGAAAATGTCTAGCTCCATCCCCCTGTTTGAGTAGCCATACATTGCCACATGCATTCAATTTTGGGCTGTAGTATATTAGTTTGAACTTGCTGATTTGTTGCCTTATAACTTCTCATGCCATTTAATGTGCTGATGTTTTGTCTCACAAGACTGTGAGTTCTTCAAGTCAAGGACTGGTGTTCGATTTCCTTTGTATCTACGTTCCCCAACACCCATCATCACTGCCAACCTGATGAGAGACTGTGTATTCAGGAAAATGGGTCTCAGGAAAAACAGCCTGAGACAAACATAATCCCAGCATTGAAAATCGGCAGACTTACTGAAATTTAAAACATCTATTTGAGGGCACCTGGGTGGCTCAGTTGGTTAAGTGTCTGCCTTTGACTCAGGTTATGATCCCAGGGTCCTGAGATGGAGCTCCACTTGGGCTGCCTGCTCAGTGGGGAGCGTGCTTCTCCCTCTACCTCTGCCTCTCCCCCTGCTTGTGCTCTCTCATGTTCTCTCTCTCTGTCAAATAAATAAAATCTTTAATAAAATAAAATAGAACTCATCTATCTGGCTACAACCACTCACTCACTCCCCGTTGCTTGATGTAATATTCTGATTAATACATAATAAAACATCCCCAAAACCTAGTGGCTTAAAAGCTTAAAAATTTTTTTAAAAAGCTTAAAACAATATAGAGTGATCAAATGGTTCTTACCAACTGGGCAGTTTTTGCTTATCATCTCTTACATACTTGAAAACTATATAAGGCAGCTGCCAGAATTTTCTGAAAGGTTCTTGATTATTGGAAATGCTGGTGGTCCTTGTATTAGTTTGTCTGGATTTCTGAATTGGGAACTCCAATTTGGGTGAGTCCAAACCTATACTTCCTACCAGGTCTTATTTAAACTAAACTGAGGATTTTCTCCATACCTAATTTTTTCCTATCAAATGAGCACGGATCATGACTTACTCCTTAAAACTTTTTATTTGGAGATAATTGTAGATTTACAATTGTAAGAAATAATTCAGAGGGATCCCGAATACCCTTCATCCCCAATGGTAACATCATGCTTAGCTGTAGTACAATATCGGTACAATTCATCCACCTTCTTCCAACTTTACCAGTTTTGCATGCATCCATTTGCCTGTGTATATAGTTATATGAAATTTTATCACATGTATTGCTTCATGTGGCCACCACCACAGTCAGAATACTGAACAATGCCAGCACCACAAAGATTCCCAGTGTTACTCTTTCACAGTCCCACCTAGCTTCTCTCCCTGTCATCCAACTCCCTGCCAACCACTAAACTGTTCTCCAACTCTGTAATCTTGTCATTTAGGAGTTTTACATGGAATCATGCACTACGTAACCTTTTGAGACTGGCTTTTTTTTTAACTCATCAAAATCCTCTGGCGACCCATCCAAGTGGTTGCATATATTAATAATTCATTCCCTTTTTATGGCTGATTAATATTCTGTGGTACGGATGTATCACAGTTTGTTCAACCATTCATCAATTGCGAGACACTGGGTTGATTCCAGATTTTGGCAGTTACAAATCAAGCTGCTACAAACATATGTCTACAGATTTTGAGTGAACATAACTTTTCATTTCCCAGGGATAAAGGCCCAATGGTTGCCATTATTTTTAATTTTATCCATTCAGATAGGTGTATAGGGATAGCTCATTGTGGTTATATTTTACATTGCCCTAATATCTAATGATATCTCCCATCTTTTCATGTATTTATTTGACATCTGTGTATCCTCTTCAGTGAACTGTTTCCTCATTGTATTTTGCACATTTTTTTCATTGGAATGTTTTCTCACAATTGAATTTTGAGAGTTTTTATATATTCTAGATATTAGTCCTTTGTCACATAGGTGATTTGCAAATATTTTCTCCCTGTCTGTAGTTTCTCTTCTCATCCTCTTCCCATGGGCTTTCATAGAACAGAAGGTTTTAATTTTGATGAGGGTCAATTTATTAATTTTTCTTTTTATTTTGTTTTGTTTTTTAATTTTTCTTTTTGTTAATCGTGCTTTGATGTTAAGAACTCTTTGCCCAGCCCTAGATCTCAAACATCTTCTCCTATATTTTTCTTCTAAAAGTGTTTTGGCTTTAAGTTTTACATTTAAAAAATATAACTTAGTTTATTCATTTAATCTCTACACTCAACGGGCTGGAACTCACAACCACAAGATCAAGAGTCACATACTTTTCTGACTGAGCCAGCCAGCCACTCTTTAAGTTTTACATTTAAATCTATGATCCATTTTGTGTTAATTTTTACACAAGGTTTGAGATTTAGATCAAGGTTCGCTTTTTTGCCTATGGATATCTAATTGCGCCAGCATAATTTGTTGGAAAATATCTTCCTGCCATTGAATTGCTTTCACACCTTAGTCAAATATCAGTTTGGCATATTTGTGCAGCTCTATTTCTACTTTCTCTACTCTGTTCCATTGATCTATGTGTCTGAGCTCCACGAACAACACATGGTCTTAATTATCGTAGTCACATAGAGGCTTTAATATCAGGTAGAGTGATTTGTCCCATTTTATTTTTTGTGAAGATTGTTTTAGCTATTCTGGGTCCCATATCTTGCTGTATAAATTTTAAAATAAGCTTATCTATGTCTATAAAAAACATGACTGTATTTGGATCAAAATTGCATTATACTTATAAATGAACTTGGGGAGAATTGACAACTTTTCATGTGTTCGATCTTTCCAGTTCCTGAACACAGTATGTCTCTCCATTTCTTAGGTCTTCCTTTATTTCATTCATCAGTGCTTGCAGTTTCCAGCATATAGATCCTGTACATGTTTTGTTAGGTTCCCACCTACATACTTTATTTTCTTTGGAGCAATTGCAAATGTTATTGTGGTTTTTAAAAAATTCATTGATTGATGTATAGGGGGCACACAATGTCACGTTATTTTCAGTTGTACAACATAATATTATAGTGTTTTGGATTTTGGTTTCCAGTATTTGCTGCTAGTATATATTGATCCAATTGACTGTCATGTGTCACAATACTGTGTATTGCAGAACTCATACTCATCTTATTTTTTTCCAGCTTTATTGAGATATAATTGACATATAACACCATATAAGTTTAAGGCAGGCAACATGATAATTTGCTATACTTATATATTTTGAAATGATTATCATAATAAGGTTAGTTGACACATCCATCCCCTCATGTAATTACAATTTGGGTATGTGGTAAGAACATTTAAGAGCTGCTCTTGGGATCCCTGGGTGGCGCAGCGGTTTGGCGCCTGCCTTTGGCCCGGGGCACGATCCTGGAGACCCGGGATCGAATCCCACGTCGGGCTCCCAGTGCATGGAGCCTGCTTCTCCCTCTGCCTGTGTCTCTGCCTCTCTCTCTCTCTGTGACTATCATAAATAAATAAAAAAAAAGTTAAAAAAAAAAAAAAAAATTTAAAAAAAAAATAAGAGCTGCTCTTGTAGCAATTTTCAAGTATACCGTACAATTTTGTTAACTAGTCACCATGCTGTACAATACACGCCCATAACTTGTTCATCTTATAACTGGAAGTTTGTACCCTTTAGCCAACATCTCCCCGTTTCTCCCACCCCTCCATCCCTGTCAACCACCATTCTACTCCCTGTTTCTGAGTTTGGATTTTTTTTTTTAAGATTCCACATAGAAGTAAGATCATAGAGTATTTGTCTTTCTCTATCTGACTTATTTCACTTATCTTAGTACACTCAAGGTCTTTCTGTGTTGTAACAAATGGCAGAAATGAATGTGAAAGTAGAGGTATTCAGAATGATGCCTACTGAACAATGTTCTGATAATATAAATTTCAGCCTTTCAAATGCTTCTGGTCTTATCTGAACTTGGAAAACTCGGGTTATTTGATTACTTTTCCAAAAAATGGCAGGACCCATAAAGACTGATGAGGAGTGTACTATGGTATAGGTTTGCTTCTTTATACAGGAAAACAGACTGACTTTGAGTATGTATTAATCGGATCCTCGATTCAATATTTAAAAGTTGACAATTCACTCTACAAGCCTTTTTAGGGCCTTTCAGTTATATTTTAATATGAGCCTCTTTATTACTTGCATGTATTCTTGTTTGTTACCAAATTTTTGTCTCTTTATTATATTTTCTTCCTGCATGTCATTCCTAAAAAGTGATAGAATACAGAATTCATGATCATTGGTGTGGTTCTTCTGAGAGTTCCAGCTTTTCTCCTTTCAGGTTCGTGGTCGAAATTTACCCCCCCCCTTCCCTATTTGGGGTTTAGAATGGCCATCTGATTTGCGTTGGCCATTGAAATCTTTTTTTTAAATATTTTATTTATTTATTCATGAGAGACACAGAGAGAGAGGCAGAGACACAGGCAAAGGGCGAAGCAGACTCCCTGCAGGGAGCCCGATGTGGGACTCTGTCCCAGAACCCCAGGATCACGCCCTGGGCCAGAGGCAGGTGCTCAACCGCTGAGCCACCCGGCGTCCCTGGCTGTTGAAATCTTAACAAAAGTGATGTGTCACTTCTGGGTGGCAGCTTTAAGAACCACTGCATGATTTGCCCCATTCCCTTCCCACCACCATAGGAATCCTGAATACATGTGTTTAAAGCCTGGGTTTCTGAGTGACAAAGATGAATACAGCCTGCAGCAGACTCATTTTAGCTATCTGAAGTGAGTAATAAATGGAACTTTATGAATTAAGCTTCTGGGATTTGGAGGTTGCTTATTTTTGCAGCATAACTTGGCCAATCCTGACTGATAGCACCAGTAAAAACAATTCTGTTTCCTCGAACTCTATGAAAACTACGGAAGCAAACAGAGTAGCTTATAGAATCTCAGAAACTGAGTTAATAGAAGCAGTTATGTTTTTTTGGTTTGGTATATTCTTTTTAGTCAAGCTGTCATTTTCCACTTGTGCTTGTATCCAACAAAAAGAACCCAAGGTATTTTTTTTTTGTGCTTTGTACTATGTCTGAAGGAGTTTTTATAGAAATTATTTTCATTTTAAGTGATTTAAAGATTTTTGTGGAAGAATTTGAAGTGAAACACTCTCAAGGAGCACACTTCCAGGTTTTTTTTTAATTTTAAAGATTTTTATTTATTTATGATAGACAGAGAGAGAGAGAGAGAGAGGCAGAGACACAGGAGGAGGGAGAAGCAGGCTCCACGCAGGGAGCCCGATGTGGGACTCGATCCCGGGACTCCAGGATCGCGCACACTTCCAGGTTTAATTATAAAGGCCATCAAAAAGGCAAGATTTGGCTTATTGAAAATTTCATGGAATATATTTATTTTAAAACTCAAGGTTAAGTTCATCATAGTGTGCAGGATTGTAGTAAATATCCAAAAACTGAAAGGAGGTGCATCCCTTCATCCAAAATTGTAGGGTGCTCACAATTACCATGAATGAGTCAAATGGACAGAGCATAACATACACCCACTTCTGATCAGAGATTGGTTTCGCATAGTTTAACTGCATTTCTGAGTAGTCTTACAAAGGTGTGTAAAACTTGTTAACCAGGGATGGCATTAAAACAAACAAGATATAATGTGTCCAAGCATTATACTGTACATAGAAAAATGCCATATGGTGGAATAGAAACTGCCTTTCTAGAAGCTCTATTGCTATAGAGCATTTAATTGCTTTAGATCGCCTTGGTTGAGATATAGCTTATTATAGGACCCCCCAGGTTCCCACAATTTCCTAGAACCACCAGGGTGCATCCCAGGGTATCTGTCTTTACTCAAGCAAAGTAGCAGAGCTATCCACTAGTATTTTTCAGGGGAACAAACAGAAGTAACTATCTCATTGTCTTGAGCACAGCATCTAGCTCTCCTCAGAGAGGTGGCATGATATCCTCAAAAGAACTAAAGCTTTAGAATCAAGCATACCTGAATGTGAATCCCACCAAGCCATATACCTTTTCTGAGTCTGTTTCCTTATATGTAAAGGGGAGGACAACAATGTTTCTGTGGAGATTCAGTATCCTGATGCATGTGGAGTGCCTGGCATGATGCCTGACATACAGTAGGTGCTCATTAGTTGTTTCCATCCTTACTTTTCCCTCCCTACTCCCATCTACTTAGTCCAAATGTGAGAGTTACTCCACATTCAGGAACGTCCTTTATTAGCTACTCAAGCTTCAGTTTGCCTGTCTTTAGAAGAGAGTAGGGATAAAAAAACAGGAAGAGAAAACCAATAATTAGCCCAATTTCCCACCCTATTCTAGGCAGGGAGTGAGTTGGAGAGTAGAACGCCAACGTGCCTTCGAGTGCAACAGTAGAGAAGCTGATGCCAAGATGGAAGTCATGCTCTCCTCGCACACAAGCACCAGGTATTTTCCTGGTGCTGGGAAAATATCAAAATGTTAGGTGCAGATTTGGGCCTCACATCCTTTTCTCCAGCTTCATGGCACATAAACTAGAAAACAGGACATGGGCCTGAGTAGAATCATAAGAAACCACCTGGATATTCTTGGCTCCAAAATTCTCTTATTCTTTCAGTTCACGAAGAGCGGAAGAAAGTTTGTTTTCTATTACGCTGTGACACCAACCACTCAGCATCAGAGCTGTTACCCAGGGAATAAGAGCAAGAAACAGAGGGTCCCAAAAGCCAAAATGGCAAGCTGTTAACCCAAAGGTCGAGGAGAGCCAGCCCGCAGGTTTTGCCTGGATCAAACAGGGATTTTTTTTTTTCTTCGAAATTTGAATTGGTTCCAAACTATCTTTAATTTTTGTCATTTAGAGATGTCACACAAAAAAACCCCTTGATTTCTGGTTCCTCTTATAAAAATTGGAATTGCTGACAAGGTGGGGCTGACATCTCTGCCCAGTAACATAGGCCAGAAGTTGGCTGCTGCTTTTACACAGCATGAGTGGTCACCAATTGTCATAGTCCCCATCACTCCTGACTGTGTTCCCCTCATTACCAGAAGGCCTGCTGTAGCCATTCAAGTGACCTTTCTGGTTCCTGGAAGCATTTGAGTTTGAACCATGCCATATAGTGATAACTGTCTAACAATTGACTCCTTGTGGGGGGAATCCAGATTTGTAGCAATTTCCAATTTCTGTTATGTAAATATTCCCAACATGGCCAATTTCAACCTCCTGATGGTTGTCACTTAATGTGGAATCAGTAAGAGATGTGCAAAATTGCCTCTCACAAGTTGGTGGGAGCTGGCACCAGAACACCATGGGCTTGAATCCACTCAGAAAACCTTCAGCAAGTAAATGGGGAGGGTCAGGGGCATAAGCCAGGAGATCTTGTTCATAGGCTGAGCATCAGAAATCAACCAGAAAGAGTCGGCTTCAGCACCTGACATGGAACCCATCATTAAGTCAACATTACTTCGTTGTTCCCCATCTCTTTTTAAAAATTCCACAGGCATTTGGTCCTGGGTGACCTGAGAAGGAAGTGTGGGCTGACAAAGGGCTGGCTCTAGTCTGATGAGTTCAGATGACAAAGTACACACCCTCTTGACAGTACTGCTGACTCCTTCCTGTCAACCGAATACTGGACCCCTTTCTCTTCAGAAGGACACTAAGGGAGAGGACCAGGGATAGCAGTGAGCTGCTTATTTAGAAACCATATTGGGAGTGAAATGGAAATAGGCTGTGAATTACATCCAGAAAACTCTGCTCATGCTGGAAACAGGGTTGCTGACCTCACACAGATGGCAAAGACCACAGGCAGGGACATCATCCTCTCCCATACCATACTGGAAAATAACCAAGTCTGTATATGATGGGACCCTTGAGGGATGACTGGGTGGCTCAGTGGTTCAGCATTTGCCTTTGGCTCAAGTCGTGATCCTGGGGTGCCGGGATCGAGTCCTGCATCAGGCTCCCTGCCGGGAACCTGCTTCTCTCTCTGCCTATGTCTCTGCCTCCCTCTCTGCATCTCTCATGAATAAATAAACAAAATATTTTTTAAAAGATAAAGGCCCCTCGAAGACAAAAATTCTAAGGCATCTTAGAGAGAACTTAGTCCAAATCCAATTAATTTACAAAGGGAGAAACTGAGGCCCGGGACTGGGGTGGGGGGCGGGCGGGTAGGCGAGTAAGTGGCTCTCTTGGGTCTGGAAGCCAGGTTTTCTGACAGCCAGTCAAGGGCTTTTTCTGCTACCCCATATTGCCTTTCAAGGAGTTAAAAAGTAAAAGATTCAGTCCACCGACTGATTGTATTTGCCAAACCAGTAACTTGAATAATATTTTTTAACTGAATCAACTGTCTGTTTAGGCATCATGTAGACAATGTCGAACACTCATCTCCAGTGTTCTCTGTGTTTAGATGATTTTAAAACCTAGCAAGGAATAGGCACGTCCAGAGAGCTTTGCCAAGACAATCTGAAAATCTAAACAGCCACTCTCATGTTGGCTTAATAACCAAGTGTCCATGTCTTTTCCCCCCTTTTCATAGGGGAGAAAATACAATGTTCTTGACACAAGAGAAGCAGCAGCAGAACCTGGACTGATCCTTGAACTGAGAACTAGGACTCTTGGTTCTAGTCCTGTCTCTGCCTTGGATGGGTGGTATCCAAGCCTCCTGTGGGCCTCAGTCTTCCCATCTGTAAAATGGAAGAGTAGAACTGATCTCGGATTCCTTCAAGTTCAAGTAGTCCCGGTCAAATCATATTCCAGGTGCCTATCCACTCAGCCTATTGGCCCCTTCCAACCTGTGTTTTTTTCTCTGGCAGCAGGACATTCTAGAACCCAATGCCAGCAATGCCAGAGATATCGTTGAGCCTCTTGAAAGCCTGAAAGACTTGGTAGTTGGGGTTATGCTCCATAGCAGCTAATTCACACATGGGGCCCCAAATGTCTGTTCTCCTTTAGGGACCCCTGCTCTCGCTGCTTTTGAATTTCTCTGGTAACTTCTCAGTCATAAAAGCCGCCTGTAATCAGAAAAAAATCTCCAAGAATCATATCTTTAAAAATAAAAAGCCTAAACCCAAATGAACCTTTTGCTAGATTATGGGCTCCAGTGCTTATTCCTCAAGGGACTCTTGTGAAATCAGAGACAAAAACTTGAGAACAATCAGAAAAAGAGAAATGTCAAGCGAAGGTTTGGGTTTACTTAATTTTAATGTTTTCAAATCCACCACGGGTTGGGGAGGATATAAAGAACACAGAGAAACCCACTCCCAGCTACAAAGTCCATGTGTTCAACCATGTTTTCTGTCACTTAGAGTGCAGCTTTCCCCAATATTAATGGAACTTAAGCCAAACAAGAGTTTCTTTTATGCTTTTTGCTCCGGCTTCCTGCTTGCTAAGTCCTGTGCAAACTTGCAACACGTTTCCAAGAATACGGCTGTGAAATTAGCAGGGCTGGACTAATGCCAGTACAAACCAATTTATTGGGGTCCTGAAATTAACTAAAACCTAGAAAGCTTGATTAATTGTGGCACAGCACAGCAAGTGCTTTCAGCGGGGAGGCCATCAGGCCAGAGCACACTTGGGGCCTCTGTCCTAGCCCTCAATTTACACTACATGAAAAGAGGAGCTCCTTCTGTGGACAGGGTTGTGCCGCTCTCACTACTTCTTCGTACATAACAAAAATGCCGTGTTTTTTTTTTGTTTTTTTGTTTTTGTTTTTTTTTGTCCAGCAGGGAAAATGGTAGTTAGTGGGTCTTAGCTACCTATGTAATCAGCCAATCCTATAATAGTAGTTCTTGGGATTAATTTAATTTAATTTAATTATCATCTCCAGGCAGCCCATTTGACAAGTTCGACTTTTTCCAAAAAACATGGGCTCAATATGCCTTTGCAGAGTCACTTTGAGATCCAGTGCTCCTGCAGCTTCCTGGAACACCTCACCACAGGAGATAAGGAGAGTGACTACCTGGCAAATTCATCGGAGTATATATAACATATATATCATAACATATATATCATATATATCATATATATATGTTGTATATATATATATATAGGTGTCTACAGAGCAAGCATCTTTTCCTTTAGCTCCTCTTCAGAACAATACTAGATCAATCCCTTGCAGATAGGTCATCTCAAAATTAGAGCACAGTGTCTAAAGGCTCCTGACTCTTTCGTCAGTTGAAGCCTTTGTTTTGTTTTTGGTTTAAGACTTTATTTTTTTTATTTATGAAAGAAACAGAGAGAGAGGCAGAGATATGCAGAGGGAGAAGCAGGTGCCCTGCAGGGAGCCTGATGTGGGACTCTAACCCAGGACCCCAGGATCGCAACCTGAGCCAAAGGCGGACGCTCAACATTGAGCCACCCAGGTGTCCCCAGTTTAAGCCTTTGAAGGCCAAGGTAGTGGCCGCAAGGAGCCTTCTCAGACTTGGGAACAATGAATGCATTGCTGTCAACTGCTCACTTGATCCCAGATTGGGGTTTCATGCTTCTGCCCAGCTGTCTTAGAACCCTGGCATGGGCACAACTTTCTAACACATGAGCTTCTAGAGGGCTGGGCCCAGCTCTGGCTGGTACCCTCTGTCAGCCACAGGCCTAAAAGCCCTCCCTGAGTACACTCAGGCTAACAGTTAGCAGTTGGCTCCAGTACAGTTGTACCACCATTAGATCATGGATCCCTCAAGGGTCGACTGCAACCTCTAGACCTCCTGCCCCTCCTCTGGGACCCTGGGGCTCTCCACACAATCCACGGCTAGAGGGTTAATGGCTGGGACAGCAAAAAGCTTTCGGTGCCCAGCACCTGTGGGCCTTCTGGCGTCTTCTCCACGTGGCAAGCTGCCCACGCTGGGCCAGAAACTAACTATTTTGGATATCACCCTGTGTACATCATGAAATGGTATCTCTCTTGCTTCTTCTGGTGGTGGTGAGAAGGAACTTATTGGTGGGGCAAAGCACCACGTACTTCTCAGGAGAAAAACCACAGGTTGTTTTCACTCCTCCAGGTATTGCTGAAGCCACAAGTGGCTCCATTGCTGCAGTACCCTCTGGGGAGAGAGTGAGGCGTCTAGTACTAGAGCCGACCCACGGGGGTCGAGCATCAGGGGGCACAGAAGCAGCTGCTCATGGCTGCTGAGGGAGCTGCTCTTGACCCATTTTTTGGCCTCAAGATTCCCTGGGGACCAGCTGGTTCCCATGGACTAGAATCTACCCAGGCCTTTGTCTTTGGACCAGAAGAGCGAAGTGAGCCTCATCGCAATCCTGGCAAGTTATATCAGTCCGTGCTGTGATTTGAAAGATCTCAGAAAGAGACTTTAGGAGGCCAGGCCATGGTCCCGGGTGCTGTCACTATCATTAGGCAGCTGTGTGCCCTCAGACAGGTTCCTTAACCTCTCTGGGTCTTGGCTTCTTCATCTATACAATCGAAGGGCTGAGGTAAGTGGTCTTGAGGATCCCTTCTCATTTTGTAATTCTGTGGACTTGCTGTTTGTTCCTAATAATCAGGCCACCAGGGGCACCTGGGTGGCTTAGTGGCTAAGCATTTGCGTATGGCTCAGGTCGTGAACCTGGAACCCTGGGATGGAGCCCTGCATTGGGTCCTTGCTCAGCTGTGAGTTGGCTTCTCCCTCTGCCTGCTGCTCCCCCACCTGCATTCATGTTCTCTCACTCTCTAATTCTCTCTCTCTCTCAAATAAGTAAGTAAGTAAATAAATTCTTTTTAAAAATAATCAAGCCACTATTATTTATTAGGTACTCATTACATGCATTCTTTTATGTTAGCCTCAGAACTACCGTCTGAGGCAGGCACTATTACTATCATCCTATCTTTTAGGAGTCAGGAAGCTTGCACAGCTAGTAAGTCAAGACTCAAGTTCATGTCTAGCTGAATTGAAGGCCTGTGCTCTTAACCCCTCACTATCCCACTCATCTGTGTATCCATGCATTCAAGATGGTAGGTCATGTGTCTACACATGGCTTGGTATGTACCACTGCCTCTCTTCCTTTTCCCCATCCACCTAACAGTGAATCCCCTGGCTCCCCATCTCCAGATACCTAGCTCATCAGATCTGTGCATACCATGTCTCATTCTATCCACCTCCCCATCTTAGTGGTGTTTCACAGGCAAATAAATAAAATAGGCAGGGGGCCAAAATAATACACAGACTCCTAAAAAATAAGTAGACCCACCTTCCCTTTTTAGAGGTTGCTTTAGGAGAAGAAGGCTATCTGATTGTATTCATGACCCTAGAAACAGTTCTCAAGCAGAGACAGCCAAGCCAATAATATAGAAAAATTAAAATAATGGACTATATTTAGCTCTGTAGAGGAATCCTGCCGGTTATTCATGGTCTAATATTAACATCCCAACTGTTTCTGGCCACCTGAGTGGCAGGCTATAGATCTGGATAAATGACCCTCTATAAACCCAATTTGGCTCTAAACTTTTTAGAAGAAAGTAAGAATTACCTTCACATTAATAGTTTGTGAAAGCAGAGAATATTAGTTGCATCTAGTATATTCAAAGTCCAAAGAATACCACATGAAAGTTCAGTTATAGATGGTTGGAGCTAAAAAGGAAGGTGTAGACTTCATCTATTTCCCTTGTATTACAAATGAGGAACCAGAGATCCAGAGAAGGGAAAAGACATGACCAAGGTCACACAGTGAGTTACTGGCAAGGTCAGAGCTTGACCTAGGTTCTACCCACCACCCTTATTTTATATAAATGAAGTGGGAACTCAGAGATTTGCCAAAGTTTGCACAGTCCGTTATGGCACAAAGGCCAGGGAAATCTGTATGCTTTGCCGCCATATCTCATATTCCCAGTTAGCCATTGGGATTGACTAGACAATGTATATACATGCAGGGGTTGCGTATGTGAGGCTACTGGCTCAGTTGTGTAAGAAATTTTCTTAAATCTTCCACAACAAAACTTAATTTCTATATCAAGTCTTCCTTCAAGCTCTTGGTAAACTTTCAATCCTCACCACTTCTGGTCCTCCATTTTGGGTACCTCCCCTTTCTCCTGAGTTGTATCTAAGTTCTAAGACACTTCCAGAGTTTGCTCCAAATGGAGTTGGGGAGATGTGAGTGGGGGTCTAGTAGGGGGAGATACCAGAGTCTGCTTGCATGTGATACCTTCTGCCTGGTCCCTGGCAGTGGATTCAAGCATATCCCTGTTGCATTGTCCCTTCTCTGCCATGAGGGTACTCCATGTACAGCTCTCTTTTGAGATCCAGGATCCTTCTGCTCATGGGTCACAGCATTTTCCTCTATGTCTGTCCCTTTGAAGCTGCAGGAAATTCAATGGGGCTGCCTCAGGCCCATCTGTAGACATTCCTTCTGATCTCACATACCTCTGGGTTGTGGGTACTTATTTCTGTGTCCTTCCTGAACCCACAAGATCAGTCTTCTCTTGGGTTCCCTAAACTAGTTGGGAAGGCAATGGTTCCTCCTGCTCTCAGGACTCCTCTTAAGTGAAGTTTCAGACACAGAACCTCCACTCAGGGCTCCTTTTGCTGACTCACTACCAGTTTCCTTGCTGATTCCCCCACTTGGAAGAAATGGATTCATTAAAATCCTTGTTTTGAGATACACCCTCATCATTGGTCCACATGTGACCCCCTTTGATTTAACTAGTTATTATCCCCAATAATTGTGATAGACACTCAAAACAACCCAAAGCACAAGCTAGAAAGTTAGAAGTTTTACAGTAACCTACCTCTAATCATGTGTTCCACCCCATCATACCCCTCCCTCCCCCTGCCTCCCTACCTGATGTAACTGTTATCCTGAGTCCCATGTTATCATTCTCTTGTTTTCTTTTTATACTGCTTTATTGAATCAGTATATCCTACAAAATTAATTGTTAAAATCATGATTGTTTTTAATTTTATTAAAGGGGTATCATGTCTTATGAAAGTCAGGACTTCATTTTTTCCCCAAGGATCATATTGCTGACCTTATCAACATTGTTGTGTATAATTCTAGATCATTCATTTTGATGGCTGTACAATATTCTACCCTGTGAAGATATCACAGCTTGTTCATCCAGGCTCACGCTGATAGGTATTTGAACTCTAAAAGCCAACAACTAACTCTTTTCTTTCTTTCTCCTATTACTTATACTTGATGTCCCTACTCTGAGGCAATGGATGCTGATTCTGAATGAATCAGCTTAAATGGGGGAAAGGTAAAGGAATAAAAGGAAATGCTTAGAAGGACAACATACACTGGTTAATATATCAAGAACTTCAAAGGGGCACCTGGGTGTCTCAATTGGTTAAGTGTCTGACTCTTGATTTCAGCTCAGGTTGTGATCTCAGGGTTGTGAGATTGAGCTCACTTTGGCTCTGTGCTGGTAAGGAGCCTACTTGGGAGTCTCTCTCTCCTTCCTTCCCTCCCTCTGCTTAAACTCTCTGTCTGTCTGTCTCTCTCTCTCTAGAAAAGAATTACACAGATATAAACTCAAAGACTTTTAAATAATCAGATCCTAAGCATGTCGCTCAAAGATCAAAAGAAGTCTAAGGGAGATGGGAGGATGGGGATGGCTCCCTGCAGCTGAGGCCAGGCACACACTGTGGAAAACAGTATGGAGCTTCCTCCAAAAGTTAAAAATAGAAAACTATCCTATGATCTAGTAAATGCACTACTTTTTACCCAAAGACTGCAAAAATACTAATTAAAAGGGATATACACACCCCAATATTTATAACAGCACTATCTACAATAGCCAAATTATGGAGACAGGCCAACTGCCCATTGACTGATGAAAGCAAAAAGATGTGGTATATCTATACAATGAATATTACTCAGCCATAAAAAGAATGAAATCTTGCCATTTGCAAAGACATGGATGGAGTTAGAGACTATATAATGCTAAGTGAAATAAGTTTTTCAGAGAAAGACAAATACCATATGATTTCACTCCTATGTGGCATTTAGGAAACAAAACATATGAGCAAAGGGGGGAAAGAGAGAGAGAGAAAGAGAGAGAGAGAGAGAGAGAGAGAGAGAAACCAAGAAACAGATTCTTAACTCTAAAGAATGAACTGATAGTCACTAGAGGGGTGGGAGGATGGGTTACATAGGTGATGGGGATGAAGGAGGGCACTTGGTGCGATGAACACCACATGTTGTATGCAGGTGTTGAATCACTAAATCATACACCTGAAACTAATATTACATTGTATGTTAACTAACTGGGATTTAAATAAAAACTTTAAAAAAAGAAAAGAAAAAATGTCCCCCAAAAGGGTGATAGAAATAAATCTAAGTATATCTGTAATCACAATAAACATATATGCCTATAATTTCACTTAAAAAAAAGAGAGACCGTAGGGTACCTGGGTGGCTCAGTCAGTTAAGTGGCCAACTCTTGATTTGGGCTCAGGTGACAATCTCAGGGTCCTGGGATAGAGCCCCGGTTTTGGCTTCGAGCTCAGTGGGGAGTCTGCTTGAGGATTCTTTCTCTCTGTCCTTCTGCCCCTCTCTCCTGCTCGCATGCTCTCTCTCTCTATCTAATAAATAAATCTTTTAAAAAAAGAGAATCTCAAAGGACTTGTTTTGTAGGGGCATTGTCTGTATGGTAAAAACATGGTATAGCACTTAGCCTCTTTTCTCTTCTTCTTTCTCCTGATAGTTTTGCTTGAAAGACAGGATAGGTGGGGTGGGGAAAATTTAAGAAAGAATGTGGTTCCTGGCTCAACATTACCATTGGTATTCCTCTACTCATGTTTTAGATTATCTCACCATTTACTAAAGAACATGGACTCTGCTAAAGTTACAGCACCATTAGTGCCAACGCAATTCCAATCTAGATTTCTTAACATATTTCCCTTTCTTTGTCACAACTCAGTACTTTATGATACTGACAAGTGCCACTTAGAGGCAACATGCTGGAAATAGAGAATTTTACTGGAGATTCTGGGTGTGAAGTGTGTTTGGAAGAAGAAGGAAGGTGGTTTATATGGTTTACAACATTATTTAAAGATGGGGTTTGCTTTGAGAATCGTCTCCCCTTTCAATCCATCGGTGTATGGCTTATGAACTTTGATTTAGGGAAAAGATCACGCAGTTTGTTGGCAGGTGGGAGGGTATGTGATACTCACTGTTTATCTTCATGAGTCAGTGGGCAGCTTTCTACTCCTTTAACTTCCAATGTCAATACAAAGCTTATTCTTCAGACGGATGCCATGTGCTTACAACTCCAAGAAGCATTTGCTGGAAGCTGGGTAGATGTTTCAAAGGAGAAATCAAGGTTGAAAATTATTTCTGGAGACTATATTTTTCTTGATTCACCTCCTCCACTGCCCACCAACATGGAAGTTAAATAGAGTAAAGGGGAAAGTAAAAATATGGTACTGATAATTATATATATATAATTATATATATTATATATATATATATATATTATATATATTATATATATATATATTATATATATATATATCTTTCCAAGTGAGATATACTAAAGGTGAATTTCAAATTTACTGTACCTTGCAATTATATTTTAACATAGTTTTCATTTAGGAAAATTTCATATTTACAGAAAGGTTGCAAAAATAATACAGAGAGTTTCCGTATACCCTTCACCCAGTTACCTCTAATGTTACCATCTCACATAACTTTAGCACACTTTTCAAACTGAAGAGATTAACACCTAGTACATTACTATTAACTAAATTATGCACTTTATTCAGATTTCGCGTTTTTCTCACATCCTTATTCTGTCCTAGGCTTCCATCCAGAAAATAACATTTTATTTAGGGAATTATCTTTTAAATGAGAAGAACCAATGAAATTAGAGACATTTGAGAAAAGGCCCGTAATGCCTAAAGCAAGTTCCTTATTAGATTTTGCAGTTGCATCATGAGTTTTAGAGGAAATGACAATATGGAAAAGAAGGTGATGCAAGGCTGGGAAGAATACATTTTAATTTAATGAGGTTTTTTAAAAAAGATTTTATTTATTTATTTGAGAGGGAGAGAGAGAGAGAGCATGAATGGAGAGCAGACAAAGAGGGAGAAGCAGACTCCCCGCTGAGCGGGGAGCCTGATGTGGAGCTCCATCCCAGGAACCCAAGATCATGACCTGAGCTAAAGGTTGACCTATGGAGCTACCCAGAAACCCCTTAGGAGGCTTTTAAAAGATTCAAATAATTTTGGACAGTTTTTTCAGAACTTTTTCTTTCCATGATGCTCACCTCATGAGTTCAGGAAAATGTGTAAAGCAGTGAGGGCAGAAGGAAGTGCTGTGGTATAATGAAAGTTTTTGACCCTCAGGGAGAAATTTGGGTTCCAGTCTATATACGATCATTCAACATCTATGTGACCTGGAATTCACCAACCAATTCTCTCCCTCTGTTTTCTTATCTCTAAAATGAATACGGAGTTTTACTTACTCCATTCATCTTGAGGAGTTATTTGGAGGAGCAAATGAGATAATGTCCTTTGAGGAAAAGTGGACAAAAAGTGACTCAGATACAAGGTACCCTTATTAATAAAAATAAGAATGTGATTGTGTGAAAACCAGAGTCAACTGATTTTCCATCAAGAACCATTCTCAGGGAATCCCTGGGTGGCTCAGAGGTTTGGCGCTTGCCTTCCGCCCAGGGCATGGTCCTGGAGGCCCAGGATGGAGTCCCGCATCGGGCTCCTTGCATGGAGCCTGCTTCCGTCTCTGCCTGTGTCTCTGCCTCTCTCTCTGTCTCTGTGTTTCTCATGAATAAATAAATAATTTTTTAAAAAAATAACCATTCTCAAAGCTGAAGCTTGCTTGGCATTCTTGGTTTCTTGCAAAATGTCTCTCGCTTTCTGTTTTTTGTGCTTCAATGACAAATTGATTGTGACCTATTAGGGCTCAGATATTTCCATTTTTAAACTCATGATATCAGACAAAAAATGAAAAAAAAAAAGCCCGTAAATTTGGGCTTTGTCTGCTTGCCCCCCAAAGAACCTGGTGAGAAGTGAAAAATTAAACCAACCACATGTTTCAACTGCGTAACCAAGCAGACTTCAAAGTGACATTTTCATTAGTTGTTTGACAATTATGAGGGCAGCCTCAGAAGCAATTTTACATCAATTTTTGCATTTGTGTACAGTTGGATATTAACACATCGAGGAGACACTAGGAATTCCAGCTGAAAATGGACTCCAGCGACCCCTCTTCCATTCTCAACATATATTTGATGTCACATAGATTTCATTTTAATTAAAAATATTCTAATTACCCCAAAATACCCATTTGATCCTCTTTTGCACTTTCTCAGTCTTATCTTTTTTCCTGAAATGTTAAAGATTTCATTGATTTTCCAGCTGCTTCAGAAGCATAAGTATAAATGTTAACAATGTTAATTAAATGATCATCACCGCTTGCCTGATGCTCCTGAAAGGTGCATTTGGGGTCTTCATTGCAGTCCGTAATTATAAAAGAAAACAATCCGCTGATGGGCTGAGCGATAGGTATGGGTTACTAAGCAGATGAACCTGGTTCAGATTCTAATTCATTCATATGTTAAATAAACATTTATGCAGCATCTAATATTTATTAGGCTTCAAAGTTTCTTAAAACCCCAAATAAAGGGGTTCCCTGAGTGGCTCTGCGGTTCAGTGCCTGCCTTTGGCCCAGGGTGTGATCTTGGAGTCCCGTGTTCGAGTCTCACATGGGGCTCCCTGCATGGAGCCTGCTTCTCCCTCTGCCTGTGTCTCTGCCTCTGTGTGTGTCTCATGAATAAGTAAATAAAATCTTAACAAACAAATAAAAATAATAATAAATAATTTAGAAAGCCCAAATCAATGAATGATGGTGTTTGAAATAATGATAATTATAATAGTAATATGTGCCACATGCTGAGCTAAGTATGCTTTATCTCATGTACTCCTCACAACCTCATGAGCCAGTGCTGTGTTTATCTCCATCTGATGGAGGAGGGAATTAAGTCTTAAAGGAGCTAAGTTATCATTAAGTCAAGGTCATATAATGATGAAGCTAAGATTTGAATCCAGATCATGGGTAAACTTCCTGCATTATTCACTATTTCACATATTGGCTTCTGTCAGCATATCTACTTCGAGTTAGGACAGATGTTCATTCAACTTGGCATCGAAGTTAAGGCCCATGGTCCTAATGGTTTTGAACCTCCTTGAGGATTTAGTTTCTTCATGCATGCAAAACCTGTGTTTTGTGTGTGATAATGGGAGTTTTAATTAAGAAATCAATTTATTTCACAGTTACGGGGCTCTTCAATTTTTTTTTAGTTTTGTCTTTGTTTTTTAATTTAAATTTTCTTCATTGGGCAAGAACCCTTAACATGAGATCTATCTTCTTTTTATTTTTATTTTTTTATTTAAATTCAATTTTCCAACATATAGTACATCAATTGTTTCAGATGTAGTTTTCAATAATTCATCAGTTGTGTATAACACCCAGTCTCATCACATTATGTGCCCTCCTTAGTGCCCGTCACCCAGTTACCCCATCCCCCTACCCATCTCTCCTTTGTCAACCCTCAGTTTATTTCCCAGAGTTAAGAGTCTCTCATGGTTTGTCTTCCTCTCTCGTTTTTCCCCATTCAATTCCCATTAACAGATTTTTTTAAGTGTATAGTAGCAATACTATTAACTATAGGCACGATGCTGTACAGCAGATTTCTAGAACTTAGTCATCTTGCACTACTGAAACATTACCCCCATTGATTCCTCCTCCTCTGCCCTTGTCAACCATTTTACTCTCTGATTCTGTGAGTTTGACTATCTTAGATACTTCATATACATGGAATCAGGCAGAGCCTGTTTTGGCCCATTTTGCAGATAAGCTGATCACTTCAATGATGTGTCTCACTTGAGGGGCTTGTGTCTCTAGGAAGCTAAAGCTCAGGCAAGTTAAGTACTTGCTCAAAGTCATACAGCTTGTAAATGCAGACTATCACACTCCAGCACCTATGCCTTTAACCACTTTGATAACTGCCTTGATAGTTCATCCAGGAATGATACATGCTATTAATAAAGAACTTAGCTTCTACTCTCATTCATTCATCCTTTCCACAAGTATTTAGTGGGCCCCAACTATGTGCCAAACACTGTTGCAGGCTCTGGGGAACATCAGTTAATTAGAAAAGAAAGGACAAAAATCACTCTTACAAAGTATACATTTTAGTGGGGACTGGGAAGAAAGACAATAAACAAGACAAATAAGCAAAATATCTAATATGTTAACTTGTAATATATATTATGTTAGATCAAGTAGAGGGAAGTAGGGAGTGTATATGATGAAGGTGGGGGTGGACTTTGCAATTCTGGAATAGGATGACCTCACTGAGAAGGTGACATTTGAAGGGACCAAGGAAGTGAGTAATGTGGACGTCTGGAAGAGAAGTGTTCCAAGCAGAAGGAACAGCAAGTTCAAAGGCCATAAGGTGGGGACTGTGCCTGGTGTGGTCAGCAAATGGCAGAGACCCATGTGGCTGGAGGGGATGGGCTGAGGAGGGGAGTAATAAAGAGATGGGGTCAGAGAGGGAACAGGGCAAGGTCATATAGGACTTTGAAGGTCACAGTTGAGTTGTTGGTTTTAAGACCTGAGTGAGATGGTGAACTGTTAAGGGATTTTGATCAGAGGAGTGTCATCTAATTTGCATTTTAATAGGATCACTCTAGTTGCTACCTTGAGAGTAGACTTAAGGTGGCCAGGGCAGAAGCAAGAATATCAGCTAGAAGCCCTACTGCAATCATCCATGAAAGATAACGCTGGTGACTTTGGCTACGGTGGCAGAGTGCTGAGAAGTTGGCCAGATTGTCGGTAAACTTTGAAGGTAGAGTTGACATAATTTTCTGATAGATCAGATGTAAGGTAAAGATCCAAGGTTTCGGGTCTTAGCATAAGAGTAAAGGGTTGCCATTTACTGAAATGGGAAAGATGGCAGTAGAAGCAGGTTTGGGGCAGGAAGATCAGGAGCTGAGTTTTGGACGTGTCAATGTTTAAAATACCTAACAGACATCTAGGGGTGCCTGGGTGGCTCAGTCGGCTAAGTGTCTGACTCTTGACTTCAGCTCAGGTCACGATTTCTGGATGGAGCCCCATGTTGGGCTTTGTGGTGGGCATGAAGCCAGTTTAAAATTCTCTCTCTCTCTCTCTCTCTCTATCTCTATCTCTCTGCCCCTCCCGCACCCTGCTTGCATGTATGCAGGCTCTCTCCCTCTCTCTCACACACACATACACACACACACACACACACACACGAACCCTCAAATGCCTCCTTAAATATAATATCATTAGTATTAAGACTGAATGAGATCTTTTAAGGACTGAGTGTGGATAGAAGAGGTACTAGGACTGAGCCCCGGACACTCCAACATTTAGAAGATAGGCAGACAAGTACAAATCAGCAAAGGAGACCGAGAACAAGTGGCCTTAGAGGTAAGAGGCTGAAGAAGTGAGTGTAGCATCCTAGAAGCCAAGTGAAGACACTATTTCAAGGGGAAATGAGTGATCAGCCGTGAAAATGTACGCTGATGGGTCAGGTGGGTTGAGGACTTAGAATTGATCCTTGGATTACTCATGTGGATGTCACTGGTGACCTTGATAAAAGCAATTTTGGAGAAGTGGTGGAAAGCCAACACTTGCTTAGAGTGGGTTCGAGAGGGAATAGGAAGAAGAAAGTGGGCAACTTAGAGTACAGAGAAGCCTTTCCAGGAGTTTTCTTATAAGGGGAAAAGGAAAAGACAGAGACATAGCTAGAGGGGGGAAGTGGAGTCGAGAAGAGGCTTTCAGTTTAAAGATGGACTAATGACATGTTTTAATGCCATTAGGAAAGATCCAGTAAAGAGAAATTTCTTAGCATCCCCATCCATCAGGTGTTCACTAGTTTGTGACAATTGTATCAAGCCACGGGCAGTGGCTCTCAAGCTTTGTGACATGTTACAATTACCTGCGGGAGCTTTACTTTTTAAAATCTCAACGCCCAGATCAATTAAATCAGAATCTCTGTAGTTGGGGCTCAGAGATTTGTGTGTGTGTGTGTATGTGTGTGCAAAATTATTATTGTCGGCCAGGCCTGCTGCTAGATGACTCAATGAGCACTAGAGAAGTCATTTGTTGCCTGGGTGGCTCAACAGTTGAGCATCTGCCTTTGGCTCAGGGCATGATCCCAGATTCCCAGGTTCAAGTCCCACATCAGGCTCCTTGCATGGAACCTGCTTTTCCCTCTGCCTGTGTGTCTGCCTCTCTCTGTGTGAGTGTCTCATGAATAAATAAATAAAACCTTTAAAACAAACAAACAAAAAAAGAAGTCATTTGTCCCCACCTAGCTTCTTTCCCACCTTCTAGATCCTTAGGGTTAAAGTTCTGTCCTGTTCATTTGCAAAGAAGGTAAAATATATTTTTTAAGAATTTATTTATTTATTCATGAGACACACACACAGAGAAGGAGAGAGAGAGAGAGAGAGAGGCAGAGACACAGGCAGAGGGAGAAGTAGGCTCCACACAGGGATCCCGATGCGGGACCCGATCCCTGGTCCCCAGGACCACACCCTGGGCTGAAGGCAGGCACCAAACCGCTGAGCCACCCAGGGATCCCCCAAGAAGGTAAAATATTATGCCTGATTCAATAACATCTTAAAGGAAAATTTTCAGAATGTTACTAGTGTCATACAGGACCTGGAAGAGATGAGAAAGCACAAATAATTTTTGCTTGGGGATAAAAAGTCTCATGTCTCATTCCTTTGATTCTACATCATGATCATAGTTGTTCTTTTTGAGTCATAAGCGACCTTGGCTTTTCACTTGTCATTGTAAGGACATAGCATGTGGGATAGAGCAGCAGGCCATGCTCCCCAGCCCCCGCCCTCCCCGCCCCCTCTTCCCCCGCCAAGCTAGAGTGTCTTCTCACAGCTCAGAGTAGGAGGCTAAGGCTTGAGGTCTCTGCCCTCTTCCCTTGCTACTGGGAGGGTGGATGTACTAGTAGATACAAAGTCCCATCATATCCCCTGAAGAAGCCACATTTAAGGCAGATGCACTGAGTATCACCTGGAAGGTCTAAAGCAGGTGCTGGGGAAGCAAGGAGGGAAGAGACATTCGTTCCAACTGGAATACTTCATTTGTCTATTAACTCAAGAAGTGTTTAACTAAACACTTATTAGGTGTCAGGTACTGTGCTAGGTACTTGGAATATATCAATGAATAAAAACGTGCCTTTGTGGATCTTAGTCCAGTCAAGGAAGACAGAAGATAAACAATAAACACAATTCATGTGTTAGCTAAGTATTGTACCATCTTGTACCATCTCTCTACCTGTCCTCTTTGCCAAGTGACTTTATAACTTCTCCTACAAGAGACAGAGTATATTATTAGTTTGTGTTAGCCCATTAATATTGATTTTGAGCATGAGACTTGCCTTGGTCAATGGAATGTTGGTGGAGGTGGTACGAGCAAAGGCTTGAAATGTGCCTCTACAGTGGGGCTAGCTTTCTTGTGCTTCTGCCACAGGCTTGAGAAGGATGTGTCCCTGGGAACCCACTGACACAAAGAAGACAAGAGGCAGGTGGAGGAGAACCAGACCCAAATTGCCACTTAGAGCCAACCCACAGTCAACCCAGAGATATGTGATTGAGAATAAACAATCTTTTTAAGCCACTGAGGTTTGGGATAGTTTGTTAATGCAGAATTATTTTTTCAGTACTTGATTTATGCAGTAAGTTATATATTGTATCAGTATGCACATACACACACTATATATACATATATATGTAAAAAACTATATACATGGAAAAAATACAGTAAAAGTGTAAGGGAGATCAGGAGTGCCAATGTCTCCAGGAGTGACTTCCCATACGAAATGGAATGATCAGTGTGGCAAAAGCAGAGTGAGGGAGGGGGGAAGTATTATGGGAGTTCAGGACTATGTTGGGGCCAGATCATGCTGGGTCTTGCAGGCCACTGGAAGGATGTTGATAGCTGTTTCTCCCAGAAGTCCAGTTTTCACAGAAAAATGTTATTTTAAGACCAATCTCTGAGCATTGTTTTTTATTTAAGTAAAATACCCTATTGATTTGTTTATGCTAGCCATCCCAATTCATACTCAGGATGACATGAGATTTTTTTTTAAATCTCTTTTTACACTACATCTATTTCCCTCTTTTCCCACACTGGAAATACTTGTTTGCAAGTATGGTAGTGTTGAGAGAATTAAGAGTATTTCTCAATTACCCATCTGCTTTATTCCACATTATGTTCAAAATTGAACTGTACATATATTTTGGCCCAGCAATTTCACTTCTAGGTATTTATCCCTAGAAGAATGCTCCTCTGTGTGCATAAAGGGGCACATAACAGGATATTCATTGTGGTGTACTTCATGAAAGACAGAGAAGAGTGGAAAAATATCCATAAGTAGGGTAATGGGCAAAAAACATCTGGATGCAGCTGTAATATATAATATTATGCAGCAGGATAAAAATTATATAGATATGTTCAGACATTAATAAAGGCGGAAGTGATTTATAGCATAACAATGATGGCTAGCATTTACTGAGGGCTTCATATGGGCTAAACATTGTTCCAAGTCTTTTACATATATTAATTGATTATTACCATCATTTTAACCCAACCTAGGAGGTAGGTAATACCATTATCCTTATTTACAGGTGATAAAACTGAGGCAAAGAATGTTTGAGAAAATTATCTAAGGACATATAGATGGTAAATTTTAAAATGGATGTTTGAATTTAGGCAGTTTTACTCTAGAACCTATCATTTTAACCTCCATATTATACCACCTATCTCATTACATTAGTAAAGCACCCCCCTGGATTTTGTATTAGTATACATGTATATGTATTTTATTTTGTAAACAATGATCTGGAAGGATGTGTTTCGAACTGATAATGGTGATTTATACAGTAAGTTATACGTCATATACTTATCTTCGGGCAGAAAAGTGAGATGATGTCAGCCAAGAGACACTTTACTCATTTATACAATTTGAAATTTTAATACATAGAATAAAGACTATAGCCATGAATTATTTCTGTAACTTAAAATATTTTCAAAATAAGCTACTGAGTTCTACTTCTGATAATGGCCAACATAGCATCTATTGGACCAATCCTCCTGAAGGTAAAAAATAGAAACTCTGGACAAAATTTGAAAAGCAACTCCTTCAAGAGACTGGAAAGCAACAGATAGCAGGCTGATTCTGGAGGGGAGTCAACACTTGGTAAAAGAGAATGGCAAAGGGTACGTTTACTTTTTTCACAGTATTTTGGCAGAAGGCAGACTCTTGTCCTTGCCACGTGGAGGAAGCTAATGCTCTGACAGAAAACTGACAATTTTTCTGGATCGAGTAACCACAAGTTAGGATTTGAGGCAACCACAACTGCTAGGAAGTGAAGAAAGACTCTCAGAAAGGAAAGCAGCAAAGAGGAGAAGGTATGAATTCTGCCTACAAATTCTTCCCCAACTTTTATTGACCTCTGAACTTTAGAGGTACAGAATGGACTCCAAGAATTTCAGCTAAGTATAAAACAATTGATCTGAGATCAAGTTGCCACCCAGGAATCAGAGATGGCAGTTTGGGTCCAACCAATTTAATTTCCTAAAACAAAAATATCAACAATCCCCAAGGAAATATCACATTACCCAGAGTTCCCACAATGTAATTTTCATGATGTCCAGGTGACAATCCAAAACTTATGTGATAAATGAAGTATCAGGAAACTATGTCCTATTCTGTAGAGATCAAACATCCAATGAAGAGCAAATCTGAAATGATTCATGTTGGAATCATCAGGCAAAGGCTTTTAAGCTGCGATTGTAACTATATTGCTTACTAATGTTATAAGTAAATGTGCTCAATGAGAGAAAATAGGCCTAAAATGAACATAAATATTGGGCACCTCTGAAGAGCAATAGAAACTATAAAAATGAAATAGATGATGGGCACCCAGGTGGCTCAGTCGGTTCAGCATCTGACTCGATTTCAGCTCAGGTCATGATCTCAGGGTTGTGAACTCAAGCCTCATGTCACGTTACACACTGGGTATGGAGGGTACTTGGGATTCTCTCTATCCTTTTCCCTCTACTCCCCCTCTATTGCCACTCAAATGAGCTCTCTCTCTCTCAAAAAAAAGAAAGAAAAGAAAAACAGATGAAAAATTTAAAACTGAAAAGTACAATATCTGAAATTAAAAATATATATACCCAATGGGCTTAACAGCCAAATGTTGATGACAAAAGGAATCAGTGAACTTAAAGATAGATCCATAGGATACTATATGAAGAAAAAAGAAAAAAAAGTGGGGGAAAACCCCTAAGACTAATACATAGCCTCAGAGAACACTGGGGCAATATCAAAAGTCCTAGCTTATGTGCAAATGAAGTTCCAGAAGGGAAGAAGAAAGAGAGACACTGAAGTCAAAAAGCTTTCTGAAGAAATAATGGCTGAAAATATCCCAAATTTGGTGGAAGATACACATTTATGGGTTCAGGAATCTCAAGGAATCCCAAATAGGATAAATACAAAGAATGCCACACTTAGGCAAATCACAGTCAAACAAGTCTAAAGTCTCAAGTCTCAAGTTCTCAAGTCTAAAGCCAGAGAAAACAAGAAAAGAGAAAATGAGACATTATCCAGGTGAACAATGATTCAAACAATCTAGAAATGATCCAAATGTTGGAACTAGTAGAAAAACATGGAGTGTAGAAACAGTGGAGTAATATCTTTAAAATGCTAAAAAGTAGATATGAGGTGCCTGGGTAGCTCACTTGTCTAAGAATCTGACTCTTGATTTTGGCTCAGGTTATGATCTCAGGGTCATGAGATCAGGCCCCATGTAGAGCTCCAAGCTTGGTGTGGAGCTTGCTTAGGATTTTCTGTCTCCCTGTCCCTCTGCCCACACCACCCCCCAAACACACACTCACCCTCCTCTCTCTCTCTAAAAGAATTAAATAAATAAATAAGTAAATAAATAAATATTCAAAAAACAATATGTACATAGATATATTGCCTCTGATAGCAACAGCATATAGATAGGGAGGTAAATTGACTTAAACAACTGAGAGAGTTCTATATTATATGTGAAAAGGTAAGAGATTAAGTAGATAAAGAAAAGTGGGGAATGTATATTATAATCCCTAGAGCAACCACTAAAAGTATAACACAAGGAAACTATAACAACCAAAATGCCAATAAACATATTTTAATTTAGAATGGAATTCTAAAAAATATTCAGTCCCACATCTGGCATTTTGTAGAAATGCACAAGCTAATTCCAACATTTATTTCAAAATGCAAAGGGCATAGATATCTAAAGCAAACTTCAAAAAAACAAAATCAGAAAACTGACTTTATGTGACTTCAGTGCTTATAGCAAAACTATCATAATCTATACCGTATGGTATCAACATAAGGATTGACACACAGAGCAATGGAAGAAAAATATAAAGCCAAGAAACCGACCCATACTTAATTTTTGACAAAAGAACCAACATGATCCACTGGGAAAGTAGTTTTTTAAATAAATGGTGATGTAAAACTGGATATCTAAATTGGAAAAAAAATGACCTTCATCCCTATATCAAATCATATAAAATTAATTTGATTTTTTTTTAGCAGGATCACATACCTAATATAAAAGCTTAAGTGGCAAATCTTTAAGAAGAAAACACAAGAGCATATTTCTATGTTGGGGGGTAGATGAAAGTTTCTTAGGACACATATAATAGCCATATAATAAAAAAATTGATAAATGAGACTACCAAAATTAAAAAAATCTCTTTATCAAAAGACACCATTAAGAAAATGAGTAAATAAGCCACATAATAGGAGAAAATATTCACAAAGCTTGGATCTAATAAAGGACTGGTATCCAGGATATATAAAGACAAATAATCTAATTAAAATGGACAAAATATTTTAGCAGAATTTTCACAAAGTAAGATATATGAATGGCTAATAAACATATGAATATGTATTCAACATCATTAGTCATTAGGGAATTGCAAATTTAACTCATAATGAGATACCATCACACATTAGAAAGAATGAATAAGATTAAATAGAATGACAACACCAAATGTTAGCAAGCATTTGGAACAACTGGAACTTGCATAGATTTTTGCTGAGAGTGTAAAATGGTATAACCACTTTGGAAAAATATCTTGTAGCTATTTTAAAACGAAATTTACAGCAACCCTAATGCCTAAAAATTCTATTCCTCAGTATTCCTCAAGAGAAATGAAATCATTTGTTCACATGAAAACTTGTATATGAATGTTTATAACACTTTATTTATAATACCTCCAGATTGAAAATAACTCATGTGTTCATTGATAGGTGAATGGTTTAAAAACAACAACAACAACAACAACAACAACCCTGTGGTATAGTCATACAATGGAATGTATCTAATTGGCAATAGAAAGGAATGAATTACTAATACAATGACATGAATGAATCTTAAATATTATGCTGAATGAATCTTTACACAAATATGAACTGTGTGGTTCCATTTATAGAAAGTTCTAAAACAGGCAAAATTAATCTATGGTAAGGAAAAAAAACAGTGGTTGCTCGAGGCAGGGCTAAGAGTAGAGATTGACTGGAAAGGGACATGAGGAACTTTCTGAGGTGATGGTGGTGGTGTGTATCTGGAAAAGGGTTTGGGTTACACATATGTATTAATTTTGCATAACTCACTGGTGTTTCAGTGCAGGTTTGTGCATCTCATTTTATGTAACTTCTATCTCAAAAGAAAAATGTGCCATAAACAAATTCTGAACTCTGGTTCATGATTAGGTATGCTGAAGTATTTGGGAAGAAGTTTGTTGTCTGCAGTTTACTTCACCATGTATCAAAATAATAAGATGATGAACGTGGGTAGAAGGATGAGGAGATGAAGTTGAAATTCTTTCACCTTTTCTGCATGTTTTAAAATACTGATAATAAAATGTTGGAGAACAAAAGCAATGGTAGTTATGATCATCTAAAAGCATCCCTTTTCTCCCCGCATCTCTTCCTGTGTCTGACTTCCCCATGCTCACCCATATTTAGCATTTGACTCGCCTTCTCAAATTTTGTTCTCCAGGCTATCGTTTGTCTCCTCACACTTCTTATCCACTTCCACACCCTGGATCCTCTAACTCCACTACAATGCCACTTCAGACTGTCCTCTAATAAGGGACAAATATGATGACTTCAGTTTATTGCAAAAACAGTTTGTCCAGAAAGTGGAGCCCAGGCAGTGTCATCAAGGCCTTCCCTCACATGATACTTTTGTTTGGAAAACAAGATTAAGTACAGAGGTCTTAGAAGAAGTCCAACAACCTTGATCACTGGTTCTCATTCTAGTTATCTTTCTGAATAATGGTTGTGAGCTAAGCTTAAAAGGAAATAGGTCTCCCAAACCTCCAGAACTAGATGCCAGAACATCTATTCCAATGGTTCTCACCCTTCACTGCACATGAAAATTTCCCGGGCACTGATATTTTTAAAGGATTCCTAAATGATTCTAATGTGCAGGCCCAGCAAGGTGAATAAATAAGTCAGTATTCACCGGTATAGCCATACCAGTTGGGAAGATAACAAGGATGCTTTCAATGAAGTTGGTAAATCCTCTGAGACCCAAGTGTCCTGGACACTTCCTCTTTTCCTACCCAGAACCCCCAGACTTCCCTACAATCAGTAACTAAAGGGTTAATGACTGGCCTAGCAGGAGTCCTCCAGAACCCTGCTTGAGCAGATAGCCAGATTCCACTGTAATTAGTCAGCGCCAAGCACTGTACCCATTATTAAATATTTTGAATACCACTTCTGCAGCCAGAGTTGAAAACCACTGATCTAGTCAATTCAGACAAGCATCCGAGTATTTCATCTGTACCACACCAAATAACTGGTTTGACTACAATTCTCCCTTTCTCTGCATAGAACTAGATTTGTGACCTTAAGCCAGTCATTTCCCGGCTCCAAATCCCATCTAAAAAATGACACAGCTGAATTAAGTCCTTTTAAATTATGCTTCCCACTCTAAATTGTGTGATACTGTGATTCTGTGAATCATGAATTCAGCTATACTCAAAATAAAAACAAAAACAAAAACAAAAACAAAAAGGCTCCAAGAGAAGAGAGAGCCAAATGGATCCAGGATCCAGCTTCCTGTACCACTGATCCAAACCAGCCAAAGAAAATTCCTGGTGTGTGCTAATTGTATATTGCTTCTCTTAGGAAATATGAATCTGAAGCTATACCCCGACCCCACCAAGTTATGGGCTTAGAACGTGAGGCATAAAGATGAATTCTCCCTAACTGAGGCCAAAGATGCAAATGTTACTAGAGCCAATTATGGAATTAGCCCATCCACTTTGAAAGGATGGCCTTAGCATTTCCAGCTCCTTGCAGCAGTGACTTCCACAAACGGGTGACATACTGCAGGAGGACATTATCCACTTTACTTCTCCTGTGTTTATTTGCCATTGGCTTCATTGAGTAACCTTTGTTTGTGGATTAGAGGGAAGAAAGGAGTCAGTTAGTTTTATTGGTCTCTCCAGAAATTGAAACAGCTTCAAGCTGTCCTCCCCCAGTCTATGTCTCTTTTGGCCAAGTATTCCTTTGGTTTTTACAATCTCAAAGGAATCCTCAGCTCTATGGCTCTTCAAGCACAGCTCTCTTTATCTGGATCTTTTCACTTTTCACTTGATCTTTCTCAAGGCAAGTTTCCCAAGTGGTAACTGGAACCATGTTTACAATAATCCAAAATGAGAGGGTGAGTTGGCAATTGTGTAGTTCATGTAGTCATTGCGGATGGCCTGAATTGTCCGGATCACTTGTCTATACTGACAAATAAACAGCATACTTACCAAATCATTTCATTCTGCATAGTGGAGGTATGCTTTATCTATACTCGTAACTCTGAAATGTACCTTTATAGTACAGATCTTTTGCCCTATGTCCTGGGTCAATGTCTTTCAAAGTGGCAAGCTCAACTCATGTTGAACTGTGAAATCTCAGTGCAAAACCCAGAGCCTTCATCTCTGTGTGCATCTCAGTTGCCCTATCCCAAAGCACCGACCACTCCCCTGTACCCCACTACTGATTAGTCTCCATATCCCCATATCCCCGAAGCCAGATACCAACAACCAAAGCCAAGACCCTAATATAACAGTGCAAGGAAATACATGATCTATTACCCAGTCAGGGCAGGGAACACTGAACTGGAATGGAAGGAAGGATCTTGACCCACTTACCAACCAAAGGCCTGGTTGGGTTGGGCTGCTCCTGAGCAAACACTTGTGTGGAGCTGCCCAGATTGGTCTTTGACCTTGTCTTTGCATTATTTTGGGACTATCACCTCTTCCTAACACATGATGAACTCCCTCCATCGCAGCATGTATGGAAATTTCGAAAGTGTGCTCTGTACAAAGACCTCCTGTAAGAGAGCCACTTACAAGACTATTTAAGATGGGATTTCTGAACCCTAGTAAGGCCAAGTGATGCAGCCTAAAGTCCAATAACTGCTGCTCTTTATTTTGAGCAAACAGCTTCCTTTACTTGAACCTTTATTTCATCAACTAATGAATGGGCAACTGCCTTCCTACTTTTTGTCTCTCAATTGCTTCCTTGATTCAATGTTTCTGTGAACATCAGGGGCACCACCATACTCCCAGGCTCCCAGAATCAGACCTAGAAGTCTACAGCATTAAATTAGGACAAATCCATGGTTTGTTTCTATTTTTGTTGTTCTTTGTAGATGATATATTTTTTAATTTTTAAAATTCTTTTTAAAAGATTTTATTCATTTATTTGAGAAAGAGAGCACACAAGTGGAGAGAGGGGTAGAGGGACAAGCAGACTCCCCAATGCACAGGGAGCCCAACACAGGATTCTATCTCAGGGCCCCGAGATCATGACCTGAGCCAAAATCAGACACTTAACCAGGGCCCCTTGATCTTTTTTTTCCAAGGGAGGGAAAGAGGGATGGGTTAAAATTGCTTTGTTATCATTGCATAGACGTTATCACAGCATCTTTTTTAAAAGATTTTATTTATTTATTTATTTATTTATTTATTTATTTATTTATTTATGAGAGACACAGAGAGAAAGAGGCAGAGACACAGGCAGAGAGAGAAGCAGGCTCCATGCAAAGAGCCCGATGTGGGACTTGATCCCGGATCCCAGGATCACACCCTGAGCCAAAGGCAGACCCTCAACTGTTGAGCCACCCAGGCATCCCCAGTATCATCTTTTTATAGCAAAATCCCCAAGCTCTTATCAGAAAGGTACCCTTAGAAGTAAATTCAGAGGATTCTGCAGAAATTACTTTGCAAGAATAAATATGTTTATAAGGCACCAATTGGAATAAGGAAGGCCCCAAACTACTCCTACTTTAGGTCAATTTCACCCAGACCCATGAAATGCCTCCTCCCATTTGGAGTTTCAGCAACTACTCAGTATCTAGTTGAGGCCTCTCTTGGTTGAAGCCTAAGTTAGAAGGCTTCCACCTTCATTACCTAACAATTGCCCTTCACTATAACTAATTGAAAGCTTGTATTTAGGGGCACCTGGGTGGCTCAGTTGATTGGGCATAAACTCTTGATTTTGGCTCAGGTCATGGTTTCAGGGTCATGAGATCAAGTTCCACATCAGACTCCATGCTAGGCAGGACCCCAGGATCATGACCTGAGTCAAAGGCAGATGCTTAACTGACTGAGCCATCCAGGTGCCCCACAATAAGATTCTTTTTAAAGGCTCCTAGAAACTGCACTGTCTGGTACAGAGGGAAGAGCTTAATCTACGGTGTTGAACGTGGTGTACTAGGGCCTAAAGAATCTAGAAGTGGGGATGCATCATTCTTACTTTTGCCTCACAAGGAAGGATCTTTGGATTTGTAGCTTTTACTTCCTTTAACCCATCCTAAATCTTTTCAAGGTTGGGCCATGAGAAACAATTTAATATTATGTATGCAGTTGACCCTTGAAGTGAGTTTGAACTGCGAGGTCTACTTCTGCATGGATTTTTTTCAATAAATACACTAGAGTACTGGAGATATATTTTCTCTTCTTTGATTTTCTTAGTAACACTTTTCTTTTCTCTAGCTTACTTTCTTGTAAGAATATAGTATGTAATACATAAAACATACCAATTACGTGTTAATGGACTGTTTATGTTATTGGTAAGGCTTCTGGTCAACAGCAGGTCACTTGTAGTGAAATTTTGAGGGAATCAAAAGCCATACACAGATTTTTTTAAGTGCATAGGGGTGGGTGCCCTGAACCCTTGCATTGCCAAAGGGTTAACTGCACACATATTCCATAACCCTGGAACTTCATATTCCTTTTTTTCTAAAGATTTTTGTTTACTTATTTGAGAGGGAGAGAGAGAGTGAGCATGAGCAGGAGGTGGGTAAGGGGTAGAGGGAGAGGGAGAGAGAAGCAGGCAGGCTCCTCACTGAGTAGGGAGCCCGACTCCGGGCTCGATCCTAGGACCCTGAGATCACGACCTGAGCCAAAGGCTGACACTTAACCGACTGAGCCACCCAGGTGCCCTTGGAACTTCATATTTTTAAATCTATGAGGAATTGGGGCATATATATATGGAGGGAGCAAGGTGGGGAACCAGGGGGAGGGTAAGAAAGAAAGCAAGCCTGGAGAGAGAGTCAATACTTAAATAAGCCCAAAGATCAAGAGAAGGAGAAGAGAGAGAAATAAGAGGAAATGAGAGCAAAAATAAGGAGAATAATAGAGTCTATACACATACATACACTAATGGATGTAGAAGCAAGAGAGAGAAAAAGAAGGAATGACATAAGGACAAAGAAAGGAGGCTGAAAAGCAATGAAAAATATGTAAATAAGAATGGAAAGAAAATTAATATCATTATTTGAGGGCCTACCCTGTGCAGGACACTGTTCTATGTACTTTATAAGCATTATTTAATTTGATCCCCCCCCCGCCTCCCCCCCCCCCCGGTCAATAATCCTCAATAAACCCAAAAACAAGATCAGCATTGACAGGCCCATATTCTACAGATGAGAAAAATGAGCTTCAGAGAACTTGAGAGACTTACCTGAGGTCACACAGCTTGACACACTGAAATTTGACCACAGATCTGAACGACCCCAAAGGTTGGGAGCTTAACCAGTGGGATCGCCGCCTCCCATGAAAAGCCATGGAAAGAAAAAAGAAGAGATGCAGGGAAGGAGCTGAAATCCTCATACCTGCAAGGTCCAACCGGGTAGTGTATGTGCTGGAAGGAGGCTTCTGAGCTTGGTCAAAGGCAATGCCAACTCTGTTCCCACTGATTATCTTCTGGTAGAAATGTGGATCAGGTTTACCAGATAATGTTTTTCAAGTAAAGCTTGAGATTCAGATTTTTTTTTAAAGGAAATCTCATTATTGTTCAATGTTAGCAAAAGATATATATATATATATATATATTAGGGGGAAAAGTACCCTGTAGGCTAAACAAAACCCAATTATGGGCTGAATCAGGCTCATCGGCCACTAGTTTTGCAACCTCTGGATATAAATGGCAGATAGAGCCTAGTTTACAGACCAAAAAGGAAGAAGAGAGAAAGAAAGAATCAGAGAACAAGAAAAAGAGGAAAAGAGAAAACAGGAGAAAAGGAGAGAGATTTCAAGAAAAAAAAAAACAGAAGCAACTAGGGGTACCTGCGTGGCTCAGTCAGTTAAGCCCCAGACTTCTTGGTTTCTGCTCAGGTCATGATCAGAGGGTGGTGCAGTCTGTTTGAGTTTCTCTCTCTCTCTCTCTCTCTCTCTCTCTTTCTTCTTCTTCTTCTTCTTCTTCTTCTTCTTCTTCTTCTTCTTCTTCTTCTTCCTTCTCTTCCTCCAATAAATAAATAAATAAATAAATAAATAAATAAATAAATCTTAGAAAAAAAGAAACTAAAGAGTGATCAAATGAAGGGCAATAAAAGAGGGCGTTATGGGAAGCCCAAGAAGTAAAGGGGAAGCAGAAAGTGGGCAGGGAAAAGATAAGAAAAAGGATCAGGAGAAACGTGGGAGGAGAGAAAAAAGAGGCAGGGAAGACAGGAGAGAAGTGAAAGCAAGCCCACAGAAGAGAAGGATACGTAGAAGAGGTTAGCCCCTACCTAGCAATCTTGGGGGACCCTGGGCCAGTTGGTGGCTAGGTAGAGGTGGGGCGGTGGGAGACAGTCAAGCCAGCCACTCTGTTTATTGGGAGAGGTTTCTCTCACTGAAAGGGGGAGCTACTCTCTCAAGAAAAAATTGTTCTTCCTCCCAGGGTACAAGGTGGCAGCAGCAACTGAGTGAAGCCCCTCAGGGCAGTCTGCAGGCCCTACAGGGGGTGGTTTAGCGCCCTCTGCTGGCCGGTCCTGCCTAGTGGCTTAGGGAGTTGGGGAGGCCGGGTTAGAGTTGCGGGGAATGAATGGGCCACAGGCAGGCATGCACCCCTTTCCCGGTATCAGACCGTGTGGAGCCTACTTCTCCCTCTGCCTGTGTCTCTGCCTTTCTCTCTGCGTCTCTCATGAATAAATAAATAACATCTTTAAAAAATTAAATAAAATTATGACATGATAGAAAAATTGAGCTTATAGATACAGAGAACAAATGAGTTGTTGTGAGGGGCGGGGAGTGGGGGATGGGTAAAGTGCCTGAAGGGGGTCAAAAGGTACAAATTTCCAGTCGTAAAATACGTCATTCATGGGAATATAAAGTACAACATGGTGACTATAATTAAAGTGCTGTATTGCATATTTGCTGGGTTGCATGCTCTCAAGAGTAGATCTTAAAAGGTGTCATTATAAGAAAAAACTTTTCTAAGTATATATGCTGATGGACGTTAACTAGACTCATTGTGGTTATCATTTTGCAATATATACAAGTATTGAATCATTATGCTGTATACCTGAAACTAATATAATGCTACATGTCAATTATGTCTCAATTAAAAAAATAAATATAAACTGAAAAAAAGATGAAATATTTCAAACACACTATTGCAAATGACTGCCCAATCTAGCAGCTTAAAATAGCCCTGATGCTCATGGAATCACTGGGTCAGGAATTTTGGAAAGACACAATGGGGAGAGCTCTCTCTGCTCCACAGTGTTTGGTCGCTTTGCTGGGAAAACTTGAAGGATGGGCTTGACTTGATAGCCTGGGGCTGGACTCATCGAAGTCTTGTTCACCCACCTCCCTGGTGCCTGGATGGACTCAAAGACTAGAAATCCTACTTTTGGCCTGTCCACATGACTGTTTTTCACTGTGTCCAGTGGCTTCAAGGTTTTCAAAACTCTTACATGGGGGCTCAGGGCTCCAAGAGTGAATGCCTGAGCAAGCACAGTGAAAATGGAAATCACTTTCTTCATCTGGCCTCAGAATTCACAGTGTTACTTCTACAACACCTTATGGGATACAAGTGAGCTTGCAAGATCCAACAAAAATCCTAAAACTCCTATGGAAGTGCAAAGAGACCTCAAACAGCCAAAGCTATCTGAAGAAAAGATAGAGTTGGAGGCATCACATGCCCTGACTTGAAAGCATATTACAAAGCTATGATAATCAAAACTGTATTGTATTGGCACTAAATAGACACACAGACCAATAGCACAGAATAGAGACTCCAGAAATAAACCTATACATATATGGTTAACTAATCTTTGACTGCAAGAATGGACAATAGAAAAAGGACAGTCTCTTCACTAAATTGTATCAGGGAAGCTGGACAGCCACATGCAAAAGAATGAAATGAGACCCTTATACTGCTCACAAAAAATCAACTCAAAATTAGTTAAAGGCTTCCATGGAAGACTGAAACCACAAAACTCCCAGAAGAAAACGTGGAGGAAAGCTCTTTGACATTGGTCTTAGCAATGATTTCTTGGATATGACAACAAAAATGCAATCCACAAGGCAAAATAGACAAATGGGACTACAACAAACTAAAAAGCTCTGTGAGGCAAAGGAAAGAATCGAGAGAGCAAAGAGGCAACATATGGAATAAGAGAAAATATTTGCAAACCCTATATCCAATAAGAGAGAAGTATCCAAAATACATAAGGAACTCATGCAACTCAATAGCCAAAATTAATCTGATTAAAAGTGGGGGATGGACGTGAATAATTATTTTTCCGAGAAGACACGCAAATAGCCAACAGGTACATGAAAAGATGCTCAATGTCACTCATCAGGGAAATGCAAATCAAAATGACAATGAGATATCATCTCAAACCTGCCAGAATGGCTATCAGCAAAAAGACAAGAAATAAGAAGAGTTGGTAAGAATGCGGACAAAAGGGAACCCTCATGCACGGTTGGTGGGAACAACAACTGGTGCAGCTCCTAAAGAAAACAGTACGGGGCTTCCTCAGAGACTTAAAAATAGACCTAACCTGTGAGACAGCAGTCTCACTTGAGTTTATATCCACAGGAAGCAAAATCAGTTTCTCAAAGAGATATCTGTACACTCATGTTTATTGCAGAGTTATTCACAATAGCCAAGGAATGGAAACAGCCTAAGTGTCTGTTGATAAATGAATGCGTAAAGAAAACATCTCTCTCTCTCTCTCAATGAAATATTATTTAACCATAAAAAGGGAAATCCTGACATCCATGATAACATGGATGCAATTGGAGGACATTATGCTAAGGAAAATAAACAGAGACAAATAGATTTGTTGAGAGAGTCGATCTTAAGTGTTCTCACAACACACACACAAATGGCAACTATGTGAGGTAATGGATGTATTAATTAGATTGACTGTGGTCATCATGTCACCATGTATACATATATCAAATCATCACCAACTTTGTTTGAAATGTATATGTTACTAGTCAATTATACCTCAATGAAGCTGGGGGAAAACCAAATACCAACAACAGAAAATTCAACAACTGGGGAGAGACCCACCTATGTATAGGAAAGTGTCAAAGATTGTGGGGCCATATTTTAAAACGGTCACAGATATAAAAATTTAGGAATAATAAAAAGTACCACCCAATTATTCATGAATCAGATGTATGCATTAATATTCTTGCTAGGTTTATTTCAGATGATTTTTTTAAACCAACAAAATGTCACTTTTAAAAAAGGAGAATCTATTGAGTTGCTGATTTCAGTATCTGCATGCTGCTTATCCAGAAATTCTCCCGAAGGAGAAGGAGGGGGAGGAGAAGGAGAAGAAGATGGAGGAGGGGGGAGGAGAAAAAGGAGGAGGAGGATAATGATATGTATTATTTTTTGAGCTTTTACTAGGTACCAGGCACTGTACTTTTACGTAGATTCCTCTCAACAACCCTTTTTTTTTTTCAACAACCCTTTTAAGTGGATATTATAACTATCCTCAATTAACAAATAAGGGGTAAAAAAGCCTGAGGCTTAGAGAGGCAAGTTGCCCAAGAACACAAAGCTAAGGGTTCTAGTCATTTCTACAAGTATTTATTGAGAACCTCCTGTATGCCAAGCCAGATATGGCTCCTTGCCTTATTTATAAAACTTATAATCTAGTGGGAGTCAGGGCATAACAATAAAGATTGTGAAAAGTACTATGAAGGAAAGAAATAGAATAATGTCTTAGGGAAGCTGGGACAACCAAGAACAGAGTCAATAATTCGAACCCAAGAAGCCTAATTCTAGAACTTGCATGCTCAACCCTTGTACTATACACAGTCACATTCTTTAGATTGGCTTATTCTTTGAGACCTAATAAAGTTAAGTCTGTGGCGTGTAGCATCCTTGCCTCTAACCACTAGATAGTGGTACCCGCTCCCTTTTGCCTTAATTTCAATTACTTTTGCCAGCATTCATTGTTTCATGCATATTTAGCTGGGTTTTTTTTTTTTTTTTTTTTTGGTCTTAAATTTTTTTTCCTGGTAGAACTCTCTTGGCAGCAAGCAAGCAGTCTTACAGGGAGACTCTCTAAGGCAGACATGTTTAGACTATCTTTAATAAAATAAAGTGGCCTCCCCCCACAATTAACAATGTTGAGCGTCTACTTAAACTCTACAATTCCTCAAGCCCTGATTCATCCATTCTGTATTACAAAGGTACAAGGCTGCTTTTATCACTCCGTAAAATAATCATTGAACAATTTTCTTGGAAACTCTAAAAGCAGAAAGGGAAAATTAAGTGGTTTGGGTCATTTGGGGATATAATTAGATCTTCCAGGACTATTTGAATAGGTTATGTTGCCTGAGGCCTCAGAGATTAAAAAAAAAAAGGTTGTTGTTTTCACCCAAGTTGAACTCATGCATATGACACATGTTTGCGAGATACCCCATTATGTGCCAGTCTGGGTTGTGCTGTCTCTTGCAATTTAATTTTATGCCATTGATAAGGTGGATCTTAATGAAAACGTCAGACTTTTAAAAAATATCTTTTGAAATAATGACACAGGAAATGAGTTAGGTGCCCCTATGTGGTAAGCAAATAAATTAGAATAAAATCCAGCCAAAGACTTTCTTTTCCTGCACCTGCTCTGTGCCTAGCTTCCTGAGGCTTAGTGGGAGAAAAAAAGGCAAAGGTCCCGACTTCTTTTCTCAGATTGACCAATCTGATTGACTCAGGTTGGGTTTTTCTTTTTAAGCCTTGGAAATTTGAGATATAATTCACATGTTGTAAAGTGTACCCATTTCAGTGGTTTTAAGTATATTCACAGAGCTGTGAAACCATCACCCTTCTTTAATTCCAGAACAATTTCATCACCCCCAAAAGAAATCCTCATACCCGCATTCCATTCCCACCCACCTCACCCCCTGGTAACCACTAATCTACTTTCTGTTTCTATAGATTTGCCTCTTCTGGACAATTCATATAATGAGACCAGGCCTATTTTGCCTCTTATCCTTTTCCCCCTTCTTCCTCTCTGACTCCCTGCAAAGTCAGGCTCCTGGAGTGCTAGGACAGACCTGTAGGATCGCTGTAATTATATGATTATTATTTAATTATTGTATAATATTGGTATAACTATTATGCAATTATATGTATATATTATATATTATATAATCATTTAAAATATAATTTATGTAAAAGTAGAGCATCAGATGTTATACAATTTATAAAATAATATAAAAATACATGAAATAATATATGAAATAATATGCCTCAAGAAGAGCTGTGCTAAAAGAAAAAAGAACAGCTGTGCTCATAGTTTTAATTTGCATTAACTATTTTATTTATTTATTTATTTATTTATTTATTTATTTATTTATTTATTTATTTTAGAGAGAGAGAGTATGAATGGAGAGAGGGGCAGAGGGAGAAAATCTCAGACTCCACACTGAGCTTGGAGCCTGACTTGGGGCTCAATGTCACCACCCCCAGATCATAACCTGAGCCAAAATCACCAGTCATTGCTTAACCAACAACACCAGCCAGGTGCCCCTTGTATTAATTCTTGGTACAATAAGGAACGAAGTAGGTGTTATTACTATTCTTCCCATTTTACAGATGACCAAACTGAGGCCTAGAAAGAATGATGGACTTCTGCGCAGGTATCCAGTGCCAGAGCGGGGATCTGCATGGTGCTCTGTGCCAAGGGCAGGAGGGAGAGGTGGCAGGCACGGTGCTGAAAGAGAAAGTTTTCTTCTTGCCCTCAGGGAGCAAGGAAAAGAAAGAAATCACACACACACACACACACACACACACACACACAATATCGAAGCAACAGCTTCAGACAGTGGTTTTCAAGCATCAGCAGGCCTCAGATACACCTGGACGTTTGTCAAAACACGGATCACCAGGCCCTTCCTCTAGAATTTCCAGTTCAAGTGGGTCCAGGATGGAGCTGGAGAAAAGGCCTTTCTAACAAGTTTGCCATCCAGGTGCTGTAGCTACTGCCCACCAGGAACCTCATGGTGAGACTCTGGCTTCGAACACATCTGGAACTGCAGTGTACAAGCTTTGGGGGTGATGCCTGTGTTGCAGGGGGAATTTGTTACCTGATGGAGATCTCAAAAGGGAGCCGATTGTGGTACCACTAGCATTAGATCTGCCCCCTGCTCGCAACTTCGCAGTGTCTGCCTGCCATGTGCCCGCTGCCTCCAGGGCACCAGAGGCCTTTTACACCCAGGGGCCCCTGCAGGCCTCTCTAGTCTTAGAGTTCCGACCTCTCAGCTTCCCCCACGTTACAGTCCAACAATCCCTCAGCGGCTCCCCCAGCCTTCCGTGCTGCATCATTCCTGTGGCTGTGTCCCCTGCCTGAGATGTCCCTGCTTGTTTCCTGCCCCCCCCCCACCGCTCCCCAGCTCATTCCCTCGTGGCTGCCAAGCCACACTACCTGGATTCAAATCCCAGCTCTGTTACTTATTGGCCAAGTGACCTTAGGCCAGCTGTTTAGCTTCTCTGTGCCTCAGTGTCCTCATCAGTGAAATGGGGATAATAACAGTCCCCTGTCAAGAGGATTAAGTGAGGTAATATTTTTTGGGTTCAGTTTCTATTTTAATTCCAGCATACTTAATATACAGTGTTCTATAAGTTTCACGTGTAAAATACAGTGGTTCAGAAGAAGAGAAGGCGCTGCATGCAGAAGCCCTTGGCACAGTGCTCAGTACTTAGCAGAGGCTCCATAATGGTTTGCAAAGGTCATTTTCACCTGCCACCACAGGACTGTGAAAAAAGAGAAGATGGTTCCTTCTCCAGGGAAGATCACGATGCTTTTCTCTCAGGAAGCAGTTGAGAGGAATAGATGGTTTACATAGTGGTTTCTGGTTGTGACATGATTCTTGCATCCCTTGACTTGACCTCTCCCTACCCCGTGCACCTCATACAGCTGTTCTCTTACCATGCCCAACATCTCCCATCTGGTTTCCCAGCCCATGCCACATAGTTGTGAGCTTTCTGCTTAGTTTCCTCTATTTGAAATCCTCTCCCCCATTCTTTCCTGGGTGATACCCGCCCATTTGTCAAGATTCAGCTTTTGGTGTCACCAGATCCAGGACTCCTCTGAGACGCTGGATTGAAGTGGGTGTCCTAGTCTGTGCTCACCCCATCACAGTGCTTAGGATATTGTCATATAAGATTTTGTTTTGCTTTGTTTAGACATCAGTCTCCCGAACTAGACTTCCCCTTTCTTAAGAGCCAAGCCTTTTTGGCTTCATTGCTATACCGCTCCTCCCCTGCATCTAGCACAGTGCTTGTGACGGACAAGGGGCTCAAGGAGTATTTGAACCTGACTGAGGAGATCCAGCTGTACCAGAGCAGGCTTAAGATCATTGTTAAAATGTCAACAAGTTGCCAAAGACAAGTTACCTTTTCTGAAATTACAGCGTGGAAAACATCTGGGCATTCTTCCGGCAGTAGAAACAATGGTGAACTTGACCTATGATTCATGAACAAGGGGGAAAAAAAACCGGCATTAAACCAAACTAGCCTCTCGGGCTACTCAAAACCTTGAGAAGGCTGACACCTAGTGATTGGAATTCAGAGAAAGAGACCTGTGGTCTCTTAGCAGAGGCACTGCTAAGCCAAACAAGTAAAAGAACAACTTCTGGGAAAAAGGCAGGTGTGGGATATGCATTTTCACCTGATCTATCTCGCTAATTGGGAACAGTAAAGATTTGAGTATCTCGCTTGATAGTCACACCAAGTCCTATGAATGTGGCCAGTTGCTGATGAAGCAGGGGTTTGCCGGGATAGTCCAGATGGAAACTTCAGGTCTCACTGCTACAATCACTGTCAGATAACGTACCTTACTTTTTCAAATGGAAAGGATCATTGCCAAAGAGCTGTTTTCAGGCCTTATACAATCTGATTGGCTGCAAGAAGCAATTAAGGAATGAGATACCATTAAATTTGACTCAAGGCATTTGAATGGGTGTCATGTATGTTAAAAAATATATATCCAAATGTGTACACGAGAGTTTGCAGTCATCCTGGAGCTGTGTAGACTTTTTCTATGAACCCTCAAACATTTTTAAAATATATGGCCCTTGTAATCATCCTGAGCCTGTTCTAACACCAGTAAGAAACATTATAGGTGATCTACCACGTATGCCAGCAGCTGAATATGTCCTCCATTTGGGGTCAAACAGATTTAGTTTGGTATTGCTGTTCAGTGACTTACTAGCTGTGTGGCCTGGGGAAAATTACTTAACTTCTGTGTGTCTCAGTTTCTTCATCTGCAAGATACACGTGAAAATGATCCATAGCTCATTCAGTTTTTGTGAGAATTAAATGATGTATACATATAGTGAACCCGAAACTGCGTGATTTATGGTTCGCAACTGCTTGCATTTTTGATGAATAACTTACTACCACAGCGTTACTATCCTGAAATGAAAAATGAAACTTTTAGGCAATATAATGTATCTACTGTACAGGTAAGTTCATGCATCTGTGTGTGTGTGTGTGTGTGTGTGTGTGTGTGTAGGAGACAGAGAGAAAAAGACCTACCTGTAATGCAAAGGAGAAATCAAAGTATTTGTGATTAATCATGAGTCCATCTGCAGATGTTCAGGCCACACCACGCTAGAATATCTAAGGGAACAGACAGAATTTTTCCAGTATGTGTAGAAACACCGGGAAAGCAAATGCTACAAATGCACATCCACCCTGGGGCATTGATTTAATTACTACAAGCAGGATTACTGTCTGCCACGTGGCCTTCAAAAATATGAAACAACTCTTGGGAGAGTTCTGAGGAAAACAACGTACAGTTTTCCTTCAGTTTAGACGGTAGTCATATTCCTAGAGATTTCAGCATATACTAAAACCCTGCAAATAAACCCACTTTGTGTCGATGTGTGAAGCAGAGTGATGTTCTAGGCACAGATCATTACAAACATTTTTTTTTACCTACATGACTAACTGAGAAGGGTGGGCATTCAAAAGTTGGGCAGAATCTAGAGCTTTCTTCACTGTGTGGGACTGTTCAGGGTATGGGTGAGGTCTAGCCTTCTGCCCAATAAATACCAGTAGGGCGCCCTCAAGTGGAACCAATCCCTGCCTTATACACGCAGGCATGCACCCAAAACACACGTGCTTGGAGAGCCCCCAGATGCAGACACATAGTTTCAAGGGCGACACTGAGTCAGAGCTCTGATATTCATCACAGAGTTAGTCTGGAAGAGAGAAATGCAGGCATGGAAGCTCAGCTGTGGGTGGGACATGGAGAAGGGGCTTAAAACCTGCAGATTTGGGATCCCTGGGTGGCGCAGCGGTTTAGCGCCTGCCTTTGGCCCAGGGCGCGATCCTAGAGACCTGGGATCGAGTCCCACGTCAGGCTCCCGGTGCATGGAGCCTGCTCTCCCTCTGCCTGTGTCTCTGCCTCTCTCTCTCACTGTGTGCCTATCATAAATAAATAAAATTAAAAAAAATTTTTAAAAACCTGCAGATTTGTAGTCATGAACCTGGAAGAGGAAGCAGTGGGGCTTGAGGGGGCTGGAGGGGGGAGCAGCAATGGTGAAGGGGGAGCAGCTATTTAGACACTGAAGACTGTAGAAAGTCTGGGAGTCATTGCCAGGTCGGCACCCAGAATGAAGCCAAAATGAAGATTCTGGAAAAGCAGCAAAATAGGAAGCACAAAGGTGGGACAAAAACCAGGATTAAAATAACAAGCAGAACAAGGGAAGGTCTGAACACAGGCAGATTGTCTTCTGTCCAGCTGATGAAAAGCGCAGACTTGGAGTCAGACAGGTCTGGGTCCAAATCCCAGCTCTGCTACTTACTGTGTGACTTGAAGATAATTCCTTCAACTCTCAGAGGCTCACATTCCCTCATCTCTAAAGTGAGCATACTGATCAGCAACTGCTTTCTCACTTGAGTGGTGTGTGTGTGTCATAAACGCCAGCTGTTATTACTACCTTCCCTGCCAACCTGCTTTTTCTTCTGTGCCCATATCTCACTGAGTGGCATTGTCATCCACCTGCTCAGCCACGCAAGCCAGATGATTATCATTGAAGAAGCCTGGAAACGGGCTCCAACCTCCTCTTTCTCAAGCATCGAAATCCCGCTGATTATGCCTTCAAAATTTCTTTGGCATTGGCGGCGTCTCCTTCATCCTCACTGCTAGGCTTTCCCGTTCATCCCCTGACTACTGCCACCACCACCACCACCACCACCACCACCACCCCCACCACTGCCATCTGTTTTTGGAGCCCACCCAAGGAGTTTCACTATACCATGAGGGGGTGGGGGGGAATAACTAATCCTCCTGGGATTCTGCTTGGGTGAAGTCTTGGTGGATGGGTGGCAACAGGCAGGACATTGATGCTGAATAGGGGGGAGCAAATGAAACACAGCACAGGGGTGCCTGGGTGGCTCCATTAGTTACACATCCGACTCTCAGTTTCCACTGGGGTCATGAACTTGGCATTGTGGGATTGAGCCCTGCATCAGGCTCTGCACTCTGAGTGGAGTCTGCTTGGGATTCTCTCCCTCTTCCTGTGACCCTCCGTCCACTTGCTTTCTCTCTCTCTCTCTCAAATAAAGTAAAAAAATAAAAATAAAAAATAAACACAGTAGAGACTGTAGACTACAACTTAAAAGAGAAGCCAAGGGAGTTGTCAGAGGCATCACATGGCATAAGGGACTCAAGCACAGGGATTAAGCCCACAAACTGTGGGGTCAGGCTTCTCAGGTCTGAATTCTGACTGCTGCTTGCCAGCTGTTTGACCTTGAGCAAGTTACTTTATCTCTCTGTGCCTGGGTTCCCTCATCTCTAAACTGGAAAGAAAAATTGTGTCTATGTTAGAGAGTTGTTGCAAAGATTACATAATTTGTTTCATGCAAATAGTTTAGAATGGTACCTGGTGCATAGCAATCGTAAAATGTATTTGTTAAAGGAGTTTGAAAAGTTTCAGACAGGGTTAAGCTCAGAGCTATGAGGAGGTAGATGGAACTCAACTATGAACACTTTGTAGGCCTGGGCTGGCCTTTCTGATGGTTGACGGTGGCCCACAGGGAACAGCAGCAGCCAGCTGGCTTGCAGGCACCAGGCAGGAATGGGCTAGATCTCGCTCTTGCCATTCCCCCCACCCCCACCAGCCCCAGCCCTCCTAAGGGCAGCCTTTTTCAGGTTTATGTGACATAAGGCTACAACCGTCGGCAGTGGACCTTTATTTCTACCCAATTGTTTGTTCTCTGGCACTTAGCAGCAGTAGGACAGCAAGTGCAGAAAACTAAAACAGTGCCCAGGGGAAAGCAGGAATTGCTGTTTATCCCAAAGGGTCCAGAAGGATCCTTCTCCTGATCAGTGGATTTCTTTCTTGCCTGACTCCATGAAGCTGACTCAGACAGGTAGAGAGAGGCCAAGGACCCCTCCACTTCTAAAATGTTCATTTTAGTGGTATAAGTACCGCTACAGCAGGTCCGGGACTGGCTGAACTTAATGGGAGTACAGGCGTGATCACAATGAAGTCCAGAGACAGAGGGTCCTGTGGGATCTGGTGCAGCCGCTGTTTAGAAAAGCTGAGATTATTTGCAAGCTGCAGGCCACCATCAAATGCAGGAACCTGGAACAGGTGTAAAATGGTGGGGTTGTTTTTGGTCACGCTCCTGAATTTGATTGGGGATGTACGTGATTTGGAATTCCAACTTTGAACTGGCCTGAGTTCCCCAGGAGTTCATCCAAGAGATTGGGAATTACTGGAATTGTGAAGGGTTCCATATGGTCACAGAAATGCACTGCAGAGTCCTGCCATACCTGAAGTTCTCAATTTTGCTTTTTACAGAGTACTGGGTCCCTTGGTGGTGGATGGGGGAGGGAGGGCAGGTAGCCTGTTTGATGAGGCTTGGTAGAACTTCATGCAGGAGTGATTGTAGAAGCAACTGCTAGCAAAATCCTGAGATGCCTAGGTTGCAAAGGGCAGGGTAACACTGACAGGTAAGATTTGTAGGCGACATTATATCTGGCCAGAACATTCACATGGTGGACTCTTATGTGTACTTAGGGGTTATTCATTTTCCAAATCACGTTTTGGGGCCCACCCATGTTGGGGCTGGCTTGAACCATGTGAATTGGCTGGGGCAGGGTCCCCAGAGTTCTCCAAAGTCCCTTAGCCCACCAAGAATCTTGAGGTTGTTACCAGGCATCCTGGGTTTTTGCCAGGGTCCAATACACTGACTGGGGGCAGGGTGGGGGAGATCAAGGCTCAGTTAGGGTCCAGAGCAGGATTTTATGTGGTTACCCTTTCACCAACAGGCAGTGTTGGGCTTCCTGATGGATAGGCAGACAAAATGCACATCAGGGGCACAGGAAACATTCAACTTCAAGGACCTTATCCAGAATTTTGCAATCGGGAAATTTAGAAATACATCCTTGGAAATTCAGCAAAATCATATGCACTTCGGTTTTGCTTTTATTTTTAGTTTCCCATGAGGGGGACACTGTAGTCTTTTCGGTGCTCTCAGGCCTCTGAGGGTCCTAGCCTGGCCTTGCCGACAGGCACCCCAACTTCAGAATAGTGACTGTCACAGGATTGGGCTCCTTTCAGAGTCCCCTCCTGACCACCAGCTCATACAATGGTGCCATCTGGTGGTATATGCCTGCAGTGTGTGTTTTCTACTGAAGCAGAGCTATTCTGGCCTGGGAGAGGGATGGGTGGGCTCCTGGGGCAAAGGTGAGAGGTGAGGGCTGGCATCATGGTATGACAGCTTCTACCTAAGTTTCTGTTGTATTCTGCTTGCAGTTTCAGCCTTCCAGAAACCCAAACTTCCCAGCGTGGCTCAAAATGCAGACCCAATCCCTCCAGTTTTATGGGCCAGAGCTAGACAGAATTCCTAGGAGCTAGGATGCTTGACCTTGGGGTGCATGGAGCCCTTTGGAAGGCCATTGAAACAGACAGCACCCCCTTTTTAGAATCACATTTTTAACTGCATAAAACAAGCTGGTAGGAATAAAAAAGGGGACGCATTATACTGAAACATGGTTCTCAAAATAATAAAAGTGAATTTGTGATAGTGTAATTTATGTGCTGCTTGATCACACATAAAATGACAAGATCCAGTGGCAAGTCTCATTACTGCCATCATTTCAAAGCAGCGATGAGCGGAAACGTTACTTGGAGATGGGTGCAGCTGTTTCAATGTGATATGCAACCATCTGTGACTTCCACTTGATGACAAAGTCACAGGTACTGTTAGGACCACTTCAGGCTGTTGCTTATACTTCTAACTGAAGGAAATGCTACGCTGAATTGAAGGAAACTGAAGTTAGAACTTAAGACAAGGATGTGTTTTTCGGTATCTGAGTTCCCACATCCTCTCTGTGGGTGAGCCGTTAGAGCATCTCCAGGCCAGGGGGCTGCAGATGGCAGCCTTGGCTCACCCCTCTCAGACAAGTTCCAGAGGACAGTGGTCAGGAAATCCCTAGAAGACCCAGCGAGGGAGCTGATTGGCTGCTAGAGCAGCGCCCCCTCTCTGCTTCCCACTCCCCTGTGTTCAGACTCCTGTAGGAAGAGAGATTTGGGGCAGGGAAGGGTAGGAAGGGAGCAGATATTGCTGTAGTTCCTAGGGTTTTTTTTTTTTTTTTTTTCCTGAGGTCGCTTCCTCTTTTCTCCAGATGGTGGCGTAGAGGCAGGGCTGGAGATCTTGTGGCGGCTGTACCCAGAGGCATCATCACCCACAGAGGAGCAGCTCTGGCCAATCTGTGGCTAACTTGGCTGCCAGAATGAGCACCTGCCAAGAGCAATCAGCCTTTTCCTGTCCCCAGACGGCAGGTGGCGGCTCTGCGGAGCAATCTTGAGTTGGAGGCAACCTGTTTGACTTCCCACAAACAGCGGGGGTCTGGAGGCGGAGGCTGGCCCAGCCAGAAGGAGGAAAAAGCAGCTGCTGTTGAGGTTTGGTCCTGCAGGATGAGAGCAAGAGCGGCCATTCCTGCTGAGATAAGCCAGGCCACAAAATCTGGAGTGCCATCCAAGGCAGGTGCCATCAGAGAAAAATAAAGGGGGGATGCTAAAAAGACTCAGTCCCAAACCCACATTCAAGGTCCAGGGATTGCCCAAAGTACCCAACCAAGGGATCTGAGAAGCCAGAGGGCCACAATCTGGCAGCACTAAAGCAGAGCAGTCTGCAGGGTAATCCTGATGCCATCTGGGTGATGCCACTGCAGACCAGCAGGCACATCTGCTGGCTTTGGAGGTTTAGCATGAGGGAGCCTGGGGGTGCAGGAAAGCATGAAGGGGACATCAAAGTTGCCACTACAGGGGGTGTTCTGACTTGGGGACACCAGGAGTAATTGTGTGTGAATTTAGCAGTATGAAATCTGAGGCTTTTATTTTATTTTTTAAAAATTTTATTTATTTATTCATGAGAGACACACAGAGAAAGGCAGATTTCCTGCTAAGCAGAGTGCCTGATGCGGGACTTGAGCCCAGGACCCTGAGATCAAGCCCTGAGCCGAAGGCAGACGCTCAACTGCTGAGCCACCAAGACATCCTGAAATCTGAGGATTTTAGACTCATATATGTGCTCCGTCTATCTGAGGAAACGACAGAGCTTCAAGTATGAACAGGCAGACACTGAAGCCACACTGCTCAGCTTGGATCCCAGCTCTGCTTGTTACCAGCTGTGTGGTCTTGGGTAAGTTATTTAACCTCTCTGCACTTCTCCTGCCTTATCTATAAAATGGAATGAAAATTATACCCAACACATTTGGTTATTGTGAAAGTTGAAATTAGGCAGGGCAGGTGATGTGCTCAGAACAGTGCCTGGCACACAGTATGAATCCAGTACTTATCAGCTTTTATTCTAATATCCTGTTGGACATGTCGGCTTGGAGAAAGTTAGGTCCTAGTGCTCTGCCATGCATTTTCTGTGTGACTTTAGGAAAACAACTCGTTCTCTCTGAGCCTCAGTTTCTTTATCTGTGAAATGGGAATAATACTACCTAACCTCCCAGGATCATTGTGAGGATTATGTAGGCTACCCTGTGCAAAGTGACTGGCACAAACTCGCTCAGCATTAACTCTAAGTATTGACCTGTGGATGGCAAACAGGTAGATTTGAAGAGTGGCCCTCAAAGTCAGTACTTGATTTAAAAAATGGGAAGAAAACACAAAATATTATTGATAGTGGTTTCCTTTAGAGGGAATGACTAGGGATAAAGGACGGCAGATGAGAAAGAAGTCCCTACAATGAATTTTGTGCTTTCTTGACCTTCTTGTATTTGTTTTACCCCGTGTGAATTACAAAATTCAAGAACTACTAAAGGGTAGTCAGTAATTAGGGACCACCTGTGGTCACTTTATACATTTTGGATTAAGGGACGGGGTGGGGTGGGGAGGCCATGAATTGGGACCATTGGCCAGAACATTTGGTGCTGAAGATTGGGATGCAGCACTCTTCTGATGAACAGTGTGGTAGTGGCCAAGCCTGAACACATCTGGGCACAGAGTGCAAGGGAAGATGTGGGTCATCTTTGTGTGGGCGTGGACAATGACCACTGTTTTTTGTGGCCGGGAAATGGTGTTGGTCTATTAGAATGTTCAAAGTAGTAAATCTCAAATTATGGGCTGTGGATCAGCTGCAGCAAAACCTCCTAGAGGTCCTGGTTGAACCCCTCAGAATCTTCTGCATCGGAATATCTGCGGGTTTGGCCCAGGGACCTGTATTTGTAATTAGCTCTCCAGATCTCACCAAGGCACACTAACCAGTGAGATCCACTGACATAAAAGTTATGAAAATGAAGCTTTTATTTCAGACAGACCTGAGCTCAACTCTCAGTCCAGCTACTCCCTAGCCATGTAGAAGCCCTTGCCCCTCACACATGTTACAGTCAACTCGCTGCTTGGGTCCCAGGATCCCTTTTGATGACCTTGTCCCAACTGTACATGCTCAGTTGTATAGCTGCCTTTTCCCTAACTCTGGGCAGAAGAAAGGCCATCTCCACGTGTGAATCTGCCCCCTCCTTCCTGCTTACTGCACATGCGCAGTTTTCAGGTGGGCAGCCACTTTGCCTCCTTTCCTCCCCAGGCCCCTGTCATGAAAGAGCTGCCAATCCTCCTCCCCAAGCATGGTTGCTAGGTGGTTGCAATTTGCCACCAGGGAGATGGTAATGTTTACTTGGCTATTGCTTTCTCCACCTCATGCCCTTGTAGCAACCTCTACTCTAGTGTACACATACACCCAGGGGCAGAAGTTTCTCTAGGTCTCAAGGCGTAGGGGATAGTATAAAGGGGAATAATAAGAGTGCTCAGTTAATGAGATTGTTGTGATTATCACAGGAGACAATGTATATAAAATGTCTAGCACTGCTCCTAGCTATTGTTACTAGATTTTGTGCAGGATCCCTTTTCCTCTCTCTGGGCCTGTCTCCACACCCTAATGCCACTGTCTGAGGAAACGACAGGGAAGTTAGGGGCAGGATCTCTGAGATTCCTCTCAACCCTGCCATCTTAGAATTCTCCATGAGTTTTCCAAAGGACAACTTTGAGTTGGCCCTCGGGAAGCTGCTGAGGCAGACGACAACATATGCTTCAGAGAGGGTCTTGAAGGGTGAGTAAGATTCTGCCCGCATCTACTGCTATCAGAGAAGTTCTTGCTCAATTGACCAAAAGTTGGCCCACCTGGAAACCTTGGTTGAGGTTTGCAGCTACTTAACTGCCTTCTCTTCCCCACTACTGTGACCTACACAATGGCTCTTACTCTCAAAAGCAGTTCTCTCAAACATCCTTTCCATCTCCTGGATGTGACTTACAAAGGACAGATGAGAGCTGTTTCATCAATCCATCCAACTGGATAAATCAATGACCTCTAAACTGTAATGTGCATTGGAACCATCTGAGGGCTTGCTCAGCTCATGGATTCTCTGGCCTCCCCCTAGAACTTACTTAACCAGTATCTTCAGGGATAGGGTCTGGGCACCCATACCATGCATCATAAAGTGTGGTCAGTCCATAGAACACTTGCATCAGAATTACCCAGAGGGCTTGCTTGAAATGAAGATTCCTAGAACTGGGCCCCAGATTCTTAGGCTTAGGGATGATTATGTGGTCGGACTGGAGCAGTGATTCTCAAAGTCTTCATCCCATGTTCCCCACAGCATTATATCATCTGGGAACTTGTCAGAAATGTACAACCTTGGGCCCTAGCTCACTGAATCAGAAACTCTGGGTGTGGAACTCAATCATTTGTGTTTTTCCAGGCTTGATCATTAGTGCTCCATGTCATTCTGATGCAGACTCAAGTTTGACAGTCACCACCCCCTCATTCCACTGCCACATCATAATGATTCTGAGCTCCCACTGGTTGCAGCTGGGCATAGAAGTCAGTTACTGCTGCCTCCTGATGAGATTCCAGCAAAGTTAGACTTACAGCATTTTCTGGGCTGCTCCTTCTTGGGAATCTCTTGTGGCAGGCTGGTCACTATGGTGAATGAATCATGGGTGAGCTAAGTCAGGGTGTGCAAGGATTGTGTGGAAGGGACAGGCTTCAAACATACTTGGAGTCAGAGGAAGCCTCATTTCTTCTTTTTGTTTTAAGATTTATTTATTTTAAGAGAGAGAGAAAGGGGCAGAGGAAGAGGGAGAGAGAGAATCTCAAGCAGACTCTGCGCTGACTGCAGAGCCCAACATGGGGTTTGATCTCACCACCCTGAAATCATGACCTGAGCTGAAACCAACAGTCTAATGCATAACTGACTGAGCATTCTACTCATCTCTTCTTATAGAGGTCATTCAGAGGGGTGTTTAAGCTGGGAAATGGACAGGATCCCCAGTAATACGTTATAACCCCCCAAAGTGTGTTATCTCTTTCCTGGTTCAGGAATCTTGACGATTTATATCTGAGGATGCCATGTCCACCCTCAAGCAGACATGGCTTAGGAATTCATCCTCTTTGTTTTCAAACCACACTTTAAAAGATATTTCATAATTATTAGTTTTATATGTCACTTATACTTTCTGTATGCCAAGAACTACACTGAGGGCTTTACATAGATTATCTCATTAAAATTCTTACATCAGCTCTATGAGTCATACAAGAAATTGAGACTCAGGGAAACTTGCCCAAGGTTATACTACTAACAAGTGGCAGTGCTGAGATTTAAAACTAGGCTTGTCTGACTCCAAAGCTCATGGTCTTAACTATTCATTCATTCACTCCATCGTTTGTTACTTTATTGATTGCTATATTTGTTGTATCCCTTCATACTATGGTACAGACATGGTCTGGTTATTGGGTAGGCAGAAGTGAACACGATCAAAACAGATACAAATCCCTGCTGTCACTGAATTTTCACTCTAATACAGGAGACAGACAATGAGCTAGATAAAGAAGTGTATAGTATGTGAGATAATCCTAAGTGCCAAAGGAAAATAAACAGAACAGCGGTGATATGATGTGTTTGGAGGTAAAAATGAGGTGGCCAGGAAAGGTCTCATTGAGAAAATGACATTGAAACAACATCCAGAAGGAAGCGGTAGAGCAGCCAGGGAGTTATCTGGGAGAAGAGCATTTAAGGCAGGACAGATAGCAAGCACAAGAATGCTGAGGTATGGGAAGAGATGGCATATTGGAGAAATAAGGACGTAGCCAATGTCCTGCAAAGTGATACAATGAAGAGTGCTGGCCAATGAAGTCAGGTGAGGTAATTGAGAGCTCAGACCATATAGAGCTTCTAGGACTTTGTCTCTTACTCTACATGAGACTAAGAAGTGCCATCTAAATGTCATTATGGTAGAATTGCTCTGGCTGCTGTGCAATGATAAAATGAAGGGGAGTATAGGCAGAAGTAGAGAGGACCATTAGGAAGCTATTGAAATAATTCAAGCAAAAGAAGATGGAATTGGAAAGCAGTCTGGCACTTACTCAAAAGATTAAACTCAGAGTTACCACATGACCCAGGAATTCCACTCCTAGGTATACACCCAAGAGAAATGAAAGCATGTGTTCATGCAAAACCTTGTGCCTGAATGTTTATAGTGGCATTATTCACAATAGTCAAAAAGTGGAGACAAACTCAATGTCATCAACCACCCATTGAATAGATACAACTTTTTTTTTTAAGAGAGAAAGGGAGAGAGAACACACATGAGGGGAAAGGGGGGTACGGAAGGGCAGAGGGTGTGAGAGAGAGAGAGAATCTTATGCAGTCTCCATGCCCAGCACAGAACGTGATGTGGAGCTTGGTCTCATGACCCTGAGATTATGACCTGAACCAAAATCAAGAGTTGGACTAACTCAGCCACCCAGGCACCCCTGACTGTTGAATGGATGAACAAAATGTGGTCTTGCCATACTAGAATATGGTGGAATATTACTCAGGCATGAAAAGAATTTAAGTACTACTACATGCTATATATGGATGAATCTTGAAAATATTTTGCTAAATAAGAGAAGCCAGTCTTAAAAGTTCACATAGTGTATGACTCTAATTGAAGAGTTCAGAAGAGGCAAAACCATAAACACAAAAAGTAGATGATTGGTTATTTAAGGCCATGGGAGGTGAGGGGATAGGCAAATAGGTGAGTGATAGCCAAAGGTATAGGATTTCTTTTGGGGTTAATGAAAATGTTCTAAAATTGATGTTGGTTATGGTTAACAAAACACTGGATACATTAAAAACCATTCAACTGTGTACTTTCAATGGTTAAATTGTATAGTCTATGGATTGTATCTCAATAAAGCTGTTTTAAAAATAAAAGATAATGGAGGTTCAGACCACGGTGAAAATAGTAGAGGTGGTGAGAAGTAATTTCACTGTGGATATAATTTGAAGGCAAAGTAGGTAGGATTGGCTGACATGCTGGATGTGGGGTTAAAAAAAGAGGAATGCAAGGTGAGCCTTGGAGTTTTTTGCTTGGGCATCTTGAAAGTTATCATTAATCAGTATTGGGAAGTCTATGGGAGGAATCATTTTTTGGAGGAGAGAGATTGAGTTCTATTTTGGACATGTTAAGTTTGAGATGCTATTTTGACATCCAAGTAAATAGCCAAGGAGGCAGTTGGAAATATAAGTCTGGTGTTGACAAGAGCGGTCCAGGCTGCAAATCAAATTTGAGAATCAATAGTACAGAGACAGAATTAGAAGCTACTATAATGCTAAGTGAAATAAGTCAATCAGAGGAAGACAATTATATGGTTTCACTCATGTGTGGAACATAAGAAGTAGTGCAAAGGGATCATAAGGGAAGGAGGGAAAGCTGAATGAGGAAAATCAGAGAGGAAGACAAACCATGAGAGACTCTTAACTCTGGGAAACAAACAGGGTTGCTGAAGGGGAGGTGTGTGAATGGATGGGGTAACTGGGTGATGGACATAAAGGAGGACATGTGATGAACACTGGGTGTTATACACAACTCATGAATTATTTTTTTTTAAATTTTTATTTATTTATGATAGTCACAGAGAGAGAGAGAGGCAGAGACACAGGCAGAGGGAGAAGCAGGCTCCATGCACCGGGAGCCCGACGTGGGATTCGATCCCGGGTCTCCAGGATCGCGCCCTGGGCCAAAGGCAGGCGCCAAACCACTGCGCCACCCAGGGATCCCATCATGAATTATTTTTTAAAAAAATTTATTTATTCATGAGAGAGACAGCATGAGAGAGAGAGAAAGGCAGAGACACAGGCAGAGGGAGAAGCAGGCTCCATGCAGGGAGCCAGACGTGGGACTTGATCCCGGGCCTCCAGGATCACAACCCGGGCTGAAGGCGGCACTAAACCGCTGAGCCACCTGGGCTGCCCTGAATTATTAAAAAATACATCTGAAACTAGTGATGTGCTATATGTTGGCAAACTTAATTTAAATTTAAAAAAGAAGCTACTATAATGAATGATCTCATCAAAGGTATGAGTGTAATGATGTCATCTTGTCTCCCATGTATTTGGGGGCCTTCTGTAGTCACCCCAGAACTGCCTATACCAGTATCTCATGGGAGACCAATCTTTGGAATATGTCAATTATGTTCTTGAAGAAACCAAAGGGTTACAGTCTCATAGATGAGACTTTGGGCCATAAGGTGTGGATATGTCATCAAGGCATTGCATATTTCAAAGAAATAATTAAATAATTTAATTACTTCTAAGAAAGTCCAAAAAGTCTACCTTTCATTCATTTTCTCCCTAATTTAGATGGGATCATGAGCTCCCCACTAGGTTCAGGATGATAAATACACAACCTTCTAAGTTGATAAAAAAAACTCTGAGGCTGAGCAAAAAAAGTTGTGATTCTGTTATCACTACTTTGATATTTGGGGCATTCAAGCACATCTCAGTTTTATTCTCTTCTTTCTCATAAAAAGTAGTAGGGTTTGGGAAGGGGAAGTAGAGAGTCTCATTCATAGGTTTACTTCAATTATTCCAAAACCACAGGTCTGTGGTTGCCTTGATGCTGTACTACCTCAGAAAGAAAGGGGTTTAATATCTTATCTCCAGACAGAGGGAAGGGCTATGGGAACTTACCACTGCTGTTCCAAGGAGATCTCTGGGGAGCTGCATTTCTACCTGGCTAGATAGATTCTGACCATCATGGATGACTTGTGTGCACAGTCCACAGCAAAAAGCTGAAGGTCCAGGAGCCTAGGATCCATTAGTGACAATGCCTTCCAGTGAGGAAGAGCTAATTAGCAAAAGGAGAGTGTTGGGTTAAGGATAGTTCTAGATGCTCAACATGTTCTCTAAACCATATGCTTCTTGAGGACAGGAACTGAGTCTTAGTCATTTTCCTATCGGTGAGCTTCCACTCTCAGGGTGCTGGGGTGAGCCCAGCCTAGGGAGTGTTAGCCAAGTGAACCAGTGCTAGGGAGTCATGAGGAGCAGAAGGCACTGGCCCCCTCGCCCCAAGACAGCCAGGAACATAAAAGGCCAAAGCAGAGAATAAAAATCTATGGAACACAGAAGGTAAAACCATGTGCAGACTTCAATCACAAAGGGTAAGAATGAAAGCAAAACCAAGAAATAGTGTCCAAAGTCAAAATGGTACTGACCTAGCAAACTTAAGCCAACTATAATGTCCAACCCAAACCCCGAGGACACCACTATTTGGGTCTGTCCCATCTTTTCTCCAGCCCCTAACCATCTGGGGAAGAATGGCAGACTCAATGATAAATGTATAATATAGAAGAAAAAGTGAAGGAACTCACCTTCCATTCCAGTAATGCTAGGGAATGCCATAGGTCCATCCACTTGAACCGAAACAAAATCTGTCCCTTTCATGAGTGGTTCGTTAACAAGGTAGTAAGGAATGAAAAATGGGATTCAGAATGAGGGTACCTAGTGGTTCTCAAGGATCACTGAATATCTTTGCAACACAGGAAAGGATGAAGAACCTTCCATTACTCAAGGTATTTATACCTGCACCCTTGTCAACCTGGTGCTGAAAAGGAACCAGAGAATGAAACATATAGCACATTTTAAAAAAAAGATTTTATTTATTTATTCATGAGAGACACAGAGAGAGAGAAGCAGAGATGCAGGCAGAAGGAGAAGCAGGCTTTTCTCACGGAGCCCAATGCGGGACTCGCTCCCAAGACCCCGGGATCATGCCCTGAGCCGGAGGCAAACACTCAACCGCTGAGCCACCCAGACATCCCATATACCATATTTTGATAAGGATTCTGATAAAGGCTGCTGATACAGGGTGCTAAAGAGTGGGGTGGGGCAGACCCAGAGGAAGGGGATATCACTTTTCTTTGGGGATATCCAGATGCTTCATTGAGTCTTGAACAAGTTTTGAAAAAAGAAAAAAAAAAAAAGCTAAGTGCCCTGTAGGTGGTGGGAGCAATATGAAAAAAGGTATGATGGTATGGTACATGAGAGGATCTGTAAAGAGCTCAGCATGATATGAGAGGCTGGAAATGGAGGTCAAATCACACAGCAGTGTTTTAAAGCACAGCTTGTCACTTTCTTTACATTACCATGTTGTGAAATCAATTTGATGAGTCATGACCAACATTTTACTAAATTATATGGACTATAAAAGAGTAGAAAATATAATCCATTGCCCATAGTAAAGATTATAGGTTTTTGTGAATAATTTTTAGGTTATTTATATACATATTTTTACAGATGGGTACTGGATTGCAATGCAAGTTCTATTCTGTACTGTAGGTCACAGTCAATGGGGATCCCTGGGTGGCGCAGCGGTTTGGCGCCTGCCTTTGGCCCAGGGCGCGATCCTGGAGACCTGGGATCGAATCCCACATTGGGCTCCCGGTGCATGGAGCCTGCTTCTCCCTCTGCCTGTGTCTCTGCGCCTCTCTCTCTCTCTGTGACTATCATAAATAAATAAAAATTTAAAAAAAAAATTAAAAAAAAATAAATAGTAGGTCACAGTCAAAAATTTTGGAAAACCACTGTCATAGTGTTGGAAAACCACTGTCACAGTGGAGCTTGTCAACCTTGCTAACATGTTTAGACATTTTCCTATAGGCCATGGCAAGCTGCTGAAAGATTTTAAGCAAGATAATGACATGATCCAATTTGTGTTTCATCAAAGGTTTAACCATCTTAGATCAAATTAGCCATAGAAAAAGGTGTTGGAACCAAATTAAATACAGATTGGCAGCTGATCTTTTCAAAACTAAATGCTCAAGCTAATTTAATCTATGTGTCATAAGGAAGACACTTCAAATTATACACATTCATTTATTGGAAAAATCATTTTGGAGAGCATATCATGTGTCAGGCACTGTGCTAGGTACTGAGGATACAATACAATGTTGAACAAAAATCATCCCCTCCTTCATGGAGCTCAATCTAGCGAAAGAAAGAATAAACAAATAAACAAACCTAAATGAATGTAAGTGCCACAGGAAAAGGTATAGGGGTCAGGGATAGGCTCTGAGGAGGTCATCTTTAAACTGAGTCATTAAAGATGGATAGGAGTTAGAAGTGCAGTGTTTGGGGTATTAGCATCTTCACGCCAACAAGATAAGACTAGTTACATGTACATAGAGGACATCTGCTTGAGCCGGAAGACCTTGGGACTGACCAAGTCTGTCACCTCAGTTCTGAATAGTAACCCTCCAGATTCTAGAATAAAACAGGTAGAGATTAGTGGTTGGAAGAGGGCCATATAGTATGATTCATTCACATGTAATTCCTTGTGGTTTGGTACTAGTTGGCCTTCTCCTTCTACCAATGTTTTCAAAGGGGGAAGTTTTTTTGAGCAGCCCCTAGTTCCTACAAGGATTATCTGGCTCCAAATGAGATAGTGAGTATGGAATAGTAGCAGTGGAAACTGCTTCCTAAGGGTGTTCTGAGAGATATACTGCAGTGATTTTAGTGCATCTCTGTTGTGCTGAGGGAAGTCATGTTTTGGTAGGAGACATGGCAGAAGAACTATCTTTCTAATACAGTGTTTCTTGACTAGGGGTAATCTTGCCCCCTGGGGTATATTTAGAGATGTCTCCAGGTATTTTTGGTTGTCATAAATTGGGTGCGGGGACGGGGGGGAAGGCTACTGGCATCTAGGGGGTAGAGGCTAAGGATGTTGGGATACATTCTGCAATGCAAAGGACAACCTTCCACAACAAAGATTTTTCTGGCCCCAATAACAATAGTATCTTAGTTGGGAAATCCTACTCTAAAATCTCATGGATATGCCACATGTCAATCTGTTGGAATTAAGCCATATGTATCAAAATGGAGAACCTCCCCTAAATCAAGACCACCTCCAGAAGTACAGCTGGTAATTACATGAATGGGCTACAAAAATCCAGAAGGATGATATTTTATGACTCCATCTCTTAATCTTTTTTTAAATTGAGGTGTAATTGACATACAACATTATATTAGTTTTGGGTATACAGCCGAATGATTCAATATTTATCTATATTGCAAAATGATCACCATAGTAAGTTTAGTTAACACTCGTTACTATACATGGTTGCAGAAATTTTTTTCTTGTGATGAGAACTTTGAAGACCTACTCTTAGCAACTTTCAAATATGCAATACACTATTATTAACTATAATTACCATGCTGTACATTGCAGCTCCGTGATTTATTTAATAACTGGGAATTTGTATCTTTTGACTCTCTTCACCCATTTCACCCACACCCACCCTCCTTCTTCTGGCAACCACCAATTTATTTTCTATATATATATATATATATATATATATATATATATATATACTGTTTTTTTTACGACTCCACATGTATATGAGGTCATGTAATATTTTTGTCTGACTTATTTTATTTTATTTTTTTTTATTTTTTATTTTTTATTTTTTTTTATTGGTGTTCAATTTACTAACATACAGAATAACACCCAGTGCCCGTCACCCATTCACTCCCACCCCCCGCCCTCCTCCCCTTCTACCACCCCTAGTTCGTTTCCCAGAGTTAGCAGTCTTTACGTTCTGTCTCCCTTTCTGATATTTCCCACACATTTCTTCTCCCTTCCCTTATATTCCCTTTCACTATTATTTATATTCCCCAAATGAATGAGAACATATAATGTTTGTTCTTCTCCGACTGACTTACTTCACTCAGCATAATACCCTCCAGTTCCATCCACGTTGAAGCAAATGGTGGGTATTTGTCATTTCTAATAGCTGAGTAATATTCCATTGTATACATAAACCACATCTTCTTTATCCATTCATCTTTCGTTGGACACCGAGGCTCCTTCCACAGTTGGGCTATCGTGGCCATTGCTGCTATAAACATCGGGGTGCAGGTGTCCCGGTGTTTCATTGCATTTGTATCATTGGGGTAAATCCCCAACAGTGCAATTGCTGGGTCATAGGGGAGGTATATTTTTAACTGTTTGAGGAACCTCCACACAGTTTTCCAGAGTGGCTGCACCAGTTCACATTCCCACCAACAGTGTATGAGGGTTCCCTTTTCTCCGCATCCTCTCCAACATTTGTTGTTTCCTGCCTTGTTAATTTGCCCCATTCTCACCGGTGTGAGGTGGTATCTCATTGTGGTTTTGATTTGTATTTCCCTGATGGCAAGTGATGCAGAGCATTTTCTCATATGCATGTTGGCCATGTCTATGTCTTCCTCCGTGAGATTTCTGTTCATGTCTTTTGCCCATTTCATGATTGGATTGTTTGTTTCTTTGGTGTTGAGTTTAATAAGTTCTTTATAGATCTTGGAAACTAGCCCTTTATCTGATATGTCATTTGCAAATATCTTCTCCCATTCAGTAGGCTGTCTTTTAGTTTTGTTGACTGTATCCTTTGCTGTGCAAAAGCTTCTTATCTTGATGAAGTCCCAATAGTTCATTTTTGCTTTTGTTTCTTTTGCCTTCGTGGATGTATCTTGCAAGAAGTTACTGTGGCCGAGTTCAAAAAGGGTGTTGCCTGTGTTCTCCTCTAGGATTTTGATGGAATCTTGTCTCACATTTAGATCTTTCATCCATTTTGAGTTTATCTTTGTGTATGGTGAAAGAGAGTGGTCTAGTTTCATTCTTCTGCATGTGGATGTCCAATTTTCCCAGCACCATTTATTGAAGAGACTGTCTTTTGTCCAGGGGATAGTCTTTCCTGCTTTATCGAATATTAGTTGCCCATAAAGTTCAGGGTCCACTTCTGGATTCTCTATTCTGTTCCACTGATCTATGTGTCTGTTTTTGTGCCAGTACCACACTGTCTTGATGACCACAGCTTTGTAGTACAACCTGAAAACTGGCATTGTGATGCCCCCAGATATGGTTTTCTTTTTTAAAATTCCCCTGGCTATTCGGGGTCTTTTCTGATTCCACACAAATCTTAAAATAATGTGTTCTAACTCTCTGAAGAAAGTCCATGGTATTTTGATAGGGATTGCATTAAACGTGTATATTGCCCTGGGTAACATTGACATTTTCACAATATTAATTCTGCCAATCCATGAGCATGGAATATTTTTCCATCTCTTTGTGTCTTCCTCAATTTCTTTCAGAAGTGTTCTATAGTTTTGAGGGTATAGATCCTTTACATCTTTGGTTAGGTTTATTCCTAGGTATCTTATGCTTTTGGGTGCAATTGTAAATGGGATTGACTCCTTAATTTCTCTTTCTTCAGTCTCATTGTTAGTGTATAGAAATGCCACTGACTTCTGGGCATTGATTTTGTATCCTGCCACGCTACCGAATTGCTGTATGAGTTCTAGCAATCTTGGGGTGGAGACTTTTGGGTTTTCTATGTAGAGTATCATGTCATCGGCGAAGAGGGAGAGTTTGACTTCTTCTTTGCCAATTTGAATGCCTTTAATGTCTTTTTGTTGTCTGATTGCTGAGGCTAGGACTTCCAGTACTATGTTGAACAGCAGTGGTGAGAGTGGACATCCCTGTCTTGTTCCTGATCTTAGGGGAAAGGCTCCCAGTGCTTCCCCATTGAGAATGATATTTGCTGTGGGCTTTTCATAGATGGCTTTTAAGATGTCGAGGAATGTTCCCTCTATCCCTACACTCTGAAGAGTTTTGATCAGGAATGGATGCTGTATTTTGTCAAATGCTTTCTCTGCATCCAATGAGAGGATCATATGGTTCTTGGTTTTTCTCTTGCTGATATGATGAATCACATTGATTGTTTTACGGGTGTTGAACCAGCCTTGTGTCCCAGGGATAAATCCTACTTGGTCATGGTGAATAATTTTCTTAATGTACTGTTGGATCCTATTGGCCAGTATCTTGTTGAGAATTTTTGCATCCATGTTCATCAGGGATATTGGTCTGTAATTCTCCTTTTTGGTGGGGTCTTTGTCTGGTTTTGGAATTAAGGTGATGCTGGCCTCATAGAACGAATTTGGAAGTACTCCATCTCTTTCTATCTTTCCAAACAGCTTTAGGAGAATAGGTATGGTTTCTTCTTTAAACGTTTGATAAAATTCCCCTGGGAAGCCATCTGGCCCTGGACTCTTGTGTCTTGGGAGGTTTTTGATGACTGCTTCAATTTCCTCCCTGGTTATTGGCCTGTTCAGGTTTTCTATTTCTTCCTGTTCCAGTTTTGGTAGTTTGTGGCTTTCTAGGAATGCGTCCATTTCTTCTAGATTGCCTAATTTATTGGCGTATAGCTGTTCATAATATGTTTTTAAAATTGTTTGTATTTCCTTGGTGTTGGTAGTGATCTCTCCTTTCTCATTCATGATTTTATTAATTTGAGTCTTCTCTCTCTTCTTTTTAATAAGGCTGGCTAATGGTTTATCTATCTCATTAATTCTTTCAAAGAACCAACTCCTGGTTCTGTTGATCCGTTCCACAGTTCTTCTGGTCTCGATTTCGTTGAGTTCTGCTCGAATCTTTATTAACTCCCTTCTTCTCTTGGGTGTAGGATCTATTTGCTGTTTTTTCTCTAGCTCCTTTATGTGTAAGGTTAGCTTTTGTATTTGAGTTCTTTCCAGTTTTTGAATGGATGCTTGTATTGCGATGTATTTCCCCCTTAGGACTGCTTTTGCTGCATCCCAAAGATTTTGAACGGTTGTATCTTCATTCTCATTAGTTTCCATGAATCTTTTTAATTCTTCCTTAATTTCCTGGTTGACCCTTTTATCTTTTAGCAGGATGGTCCTTAACCTCCACGTGTTTGAGGTCCTTCCAAACTTCTTGTTGTGATTTAGTTCTAATTTCAAGGCATTATAGTCTGAGAATATGCAGGGGACGATCCCAATCTTTTGGTATCGGTTCAGACCCGATTTGTGACCCAATATGTGGTCTATTCTGGAGAAAGTTCCATGTGCGCTTGAGAAGAATGTGTATTCAGTTGAGTTTGGATGTAAAGTTCTGTAGATATCTGTGAAATCCATCTGGTCCAGTGTATCATTTAGAGCTCTCGTTTCTTTGGAGATGTTGTGCTTAGAAGACCTATCGAGTATAGAAAGAGCTAGATTGAAGTCACCAAGTATAAGTGTATTATTATCTAAGTATTTCTTCACTTTGGTTAATAATTGATTTATATATTTGGCAGCTCCCACATTCGGGGCATATATATTGAGGATTGTTAAGTCCTCTTGTTGAATAGATCCTTTAAGTATGAGATAGTGTCCCTCTTCATCTCTCACTACAGTCTTTGGGGTAAATTTTAGTTTATCTGATATAAGGATGGCTACCCCTGCTTTCTTTTGAGGACCATTCGAATGGTAAATGGTTCTCCAACCTTTTATTTTCAGGCTGTAGGTGTCCTTCTGTCTAAAATGAGTCTCTTGTAGACAGCAAATAGATGGGTCCTGCTTTTTTATCCAGTCTGAAACCCTGCGCCTTTTGATGGGGTCATTAAGCCCGTTCACATTCAGAGTTACTATTGAGAGATATGAGTTTAGTGTCATCATGATATCTATTCAGTCCTTGTTTTTGTGGACTGTTCCACTGAACTTCTTCTTAAAGGGGAATTTTAAGAGCCCCCATTAAAATTTCTTGCAGAGCTGGTTTGGAGGTCACATATTCTTTTAGTTGCTGCCTGTCTTGGAAGCTCTTTATCTCTCCTTCCATTTTGAATGAGAGCCTTGCTGGATAAAGTATTCTTGGTTGCATGTTCTTCTCATTTAGGACCCTGAATATATCCTGCCAGCCCTTTCTGGCCTGCCAGGTCTCTGTGGAGAGGTCTGCTGTTACCCTAATACTCCTCCCCATGAAAGTCAGGGATTTATTTTCTCTTGCTGCTTTAAGGATCTTCTCTTTATCTTTGGAATTTGCAAGCTTCACTATTAAATGTCGAGGTGTTGAACGGTTTTTATTGATTTTAGGGGGGATCTCTCTATTTCCTGGATCTGAATGCCTGTTTCCCTTCCCAGATTAGGAAAGTTTTCAGCTAGAATTTGTTCAAATACATATTCTGGCCCTCTGGCCCTTTCGGCGCCCTCGGGAACCCCAATTAAACGTAGGTTTTTCTTTCTCAGGCTGTCGTTTATTTCCCTTAATCTATCTTCATGGTCTTTTAATTGTTTGTCTCTTTTTTCCTCAGTTTCCCTCTTTGCTATCAACTTGTCTTCTAGGTCACTCACTCGTTCTTCCACCTCGTTAACCCTCGTCGTTAGGACTTCTAGTTTGGATTGCATCTCATTCAATTGATTTTTAATTTCTGCCTGATTAGCTCTAAATTCTGCAGTCATGAAGTCTCTTGAGTCCTTTATACTTTTTTCTAGAGCCACCAGTAGCTGTATAATAGTGCTTCTGAATTGGCTTTCTGACATTGAATTGTAATCCAGATTTTGTAACTCTGTGGGAGAGAGGACTGTTTCTGATTCTTTCTTTTGAGGTGAGGTTTTCCTTCTAGTCATTTTGCTCAGTGCAGAGTGGCCAAAAGCAAGTTGTATTGGGAAAAAGAGAAAAGGAGAGGAGAGAAAGAAGGAAAGAAAAGAGAAAGGGAAAAAAAAGGGAAGAAAAAAAACGAAAAAAAAAAGAAAAAGAAAGAAAAAGAAAGGAGAAAAAAGGGGGTGGGGGAAGGAAACAAATCAAAAAGCAAAGCAAAACAAAAAAAAACAAAACAAAACAAAACAAAAAAGAACCACGGGGGAGTATCTTCTGATTCTGTGTACTTTAAGTCCCTTGGCTTCTCCTGGAGGTTGTCAGTCTAGCTGGTGTTCTGGGGGAGGGGCCTGTTGTGCTGATTTTCAGGTGTTAGCAGTTGGGGGAGCTGCTGTGCCCCTGCCTGGTGCAGGGCTCAGTGGGGGTTGTTTACCCAGTGAGGCCGCAGGAGGAACAGCCCCAGTGAAGGGGCCAGCTCTGGAAACCTGGATTCAGCTCCGGCAGGCAGGAACTCCGTCTGCAGGGCCTGGAGGCTCCGGGGCAGGGCCGCTGATCTGCTCAGCTCGGGGCAGGAGCGTCGTTGCTGTCCTGGGCCCTCCGGCCTCTGCCTGTCCCGGGGGGGAGGCTGGATCCTGTGCTGTGTCCGGCGCTCTGTGCTCCGGAGCCTGCGCTGGTGGATTCGCGCTCCCGGGCCGCGCAACCCCCTCCGCGGAGCTGCCGCCCGAGCCCCTCGGAGCTGCTCCTGGAACCGCGCAGCCCCCTCCGCACGGAGCCTCTTCCTCTGCCCGAGCCCCTCCGAGCTGCTCCCGGGGCCGCGCAGCCCCCTCCGCGGAGCCGCCCCCGAGCCCCTCTGAGCTGCTCCAGGTCCGCCGTGCGCGCTGCAGCCCTTAGGGAGCTCGGCGCACTCTCCCGGGGCGCAGGTGTCTGTTAGTGTCCCGGGGAGCCCGAGGGCATCCTCGCCCTTCTGGGTCCTGCTCCAACTCCCTGCGAGCCCCTTTCCGCCCGGGAAGGTTGGTGCAGCTCCTGCTCCTCCCGGACGGGGCTCTCCTGTCCTGGGGACACTCGCCCCGGCCTCAGCCCGGCTCCTCGCGGGGCCCCTCCCCCTTGGAGGCCTTTGTTTCTTTATTTCTTTTTCCCCGTCTTCCTACCTTGATAGATGCGTGAACTCTTCTCACTGTAGCATTCCAGCTGGTCTCTCTTTAAATCTCAGGCCGAATTGATAGATTTTCAGGATAATTTGAAGGTTTTCTAGGTAATTTGGTGGAGACAGGTGATTTGGAGACCCTACTCTTCCGCCATCTTGCTCCTCCCCCCGGCAGTTTCTCCCAATTTGTGTATGTTTCATCAAAAGTTTACCCATATTTGATAAAAATTAGACATGAAAAATGTTTTTGATGTGCTCCTCTGGATTCGTCTTGATATGGCCATCAGGTATTAATTGTCACTGCTATTACCTTATAAGGCAGCTGGAGGAATAGGTCATTAATTTATAGATAGTAGAAATAGCAGCCATGCTCTAGATACATTCAGAAGACATGGACAAACAAACTGCACCACAAGCACAGACTCTCAGCCTCAGTGAGTGTCGGCAGAAGGCACATGAGTTCCTTGGTTCCAATGGATTTTGCAGTGCAAATTATGGTACCCCTGAGCATGTGGGTGAGAGTCATCTTCTATGCCTAGGCTAGGTGCTGGGGCAATAATGCTTGTCCCCTATTTTTAAGAGGTTTGGTCTACAACCAGTAACTGGAAGTGGTAATATCTAGTGCTACAAGGTAACTAAACAGAAATTGGTCTGGATGAAAACTGGAACCCAAGACACATAGGTAGCCAGAAGAGGGGCAGAGATAAGTTTTCAGAAGGCAAGCCTGGAAGAATTTTCTTTCACTTACTCAGTAGCAGCCATATATGCAGCACCTATGACCTTGGTATAATCATGCTGGCCACAATTAGAGGAGAAGCAGTATAAAGGGTGGCTGGGTATGTCTGACTCATCTCCTCTGCTGCAAACCTCACTTGGCATGTGGCAGGGACAGAAGAGCTAAGAGCAGGGCTTCTGGAGTCAAACGCATTTGGGTTGGAATCCTAGCTCTGTGTGTCTCCATCAGTATGATATTGACAAGACACTTAACTTTAGCAAGCCTTACATTACTTGTCTATAAAATGAGGATAATGATAGTATTTCATAGAGTTTTTCAAGCATTAAGTGAGATAATGAACATATGTTTAGCACAATGCCTGATACTTAGTAATAACCCAATTAAATATTAGCTCTTCCTCTCCTTCAACTTTTATTTTTCCCCATTGGGATTATTGCGTTGAATGGAGTACAGGGGAAGTTACCTGAAACAGTGTCCTAAGGAAATTCCAGGTTAGAGCTATGAATACAGTCCAAAATCAAGTTTCTAATTGACATGGGTCTAAACCAAGCCAAGGAGTCAAGGTATGAATTTAAGGGAGTTTGAAATGGAAGGAAATTATCAAGAGATGTTGTACAGCTCAGGGGAGAGGGTAGTGTGTGGAGAGGAAGGAGAGGCCTGGAGTAATGACTGTGTCAGAACGCAGGTAACTTTAATGGATTAAGGTCCCATGACCACTGTAATGGTTCTTCTGGAAGCATTAAAACAGATGACAACAGAGCAGACACTATTCTATTCCAAACTCCTTGTGACAAGTGGTGTATTCTGGGATTTTCCTACACTTGCCTTATGGATTCTGACCTGTTGCTGATCAAAGGTGAAAGGTAAATTCTCAAGACCGGTCCTTTGGCTGTTACCCTTCCATCAGGGCAGGTATAGATCTAGCTTTACTGTCAACATGAGCCTTATACCTTTTCCATGACATATTATTTTTCAGCCTAGGTCATCTGAGAGGGCCAGTGAAGTGGTGAATGGAAGAAGAGATCTTAGTGGGTCAGGTGTAGCAGCGGACATGAGGGTTGATGCTCACCAAAGGGCATGGAGTCAGAGAGATGCTGGTGTCAGAGAGTTCCAGGGTTAAAGAGATCTTAAAAGTTGCCAGGCAGTGATCCCTGAAGTTCTGTGATGCATATGTGCTGAGCAGCAACCCAGACATTGTCTTTCATATCAAGTTTCCCATTAATCTTCCTCCACCCTGTGCCCAGTACCAGTGAGTTTATCTTTTGTATTAGACTTCAGCTCACCAAAAGGTGCCCTGGCTGTTTTTCTGGACATCCTGTAGCTCCCCCAGGGTACAAACTGGCAACAAGGACGTCCTTGATACTAGAAGAGAAAAAAAATAGTGAAGCAAAGACTACAGTTGCTATGGAAGGAGGTGTTTGCAAAGCAAGAGTACAGTGAGATGTTGCAGGCAATTTCTGCTATGGTGGAGTAGGTGGATCAGTCATGTGGCTGGTAGGCGGTATAGCAGCAGGGAACTTCTTCTAGCATTGGACTGATTAAACTCTTTGACTCAGTCTGTAGGTGGATAGTACACAGATGGATGAAGCTGGGCCAGATGGTTGGGAAGTCCACAGTGGCAGGGGATCTTGTAAGATAAATAAGGTGGTGGTGGACTCTGCCTACATCTTCATTTCAAACCAATCTCCCACTAACCCACCATTGCTTCAGGTTTTTCTTCCTGTTCCTGAAACTGAGGACCTTTCTTACCATTGGGTCTTTGCATTTGCTCTTCCTTCTATCTTCATGTTTCTTGAATGGCTTGATCCTTTTCGTCCTTCCAGTTAGTTTTACCTCCTCAAAGAAGCCTTTGCTAATCACATTATCTAAAGTTGACTCTAGATAAGACTATCTAGACTTTTTTCACATTACCAATGACTTTTTTCACATTATTCCATAAATTTTCGTGGTAGAATTTATCAACATCTGCAGAATGGATTGATTGACTTAGCTATCTGTTTACTTGTTTATTGTCTCCTCTTTCCCAAAGTATTACATCTATGTGGTCAAGGACCTTGTTGCTCCTTTTCAGTACTGTTTCCACAATACTCAGAATGCTAGGCAGTTAATAGGTATTTATTGAACAAATAAATTAATGGATGCTATGGATGGAGTCAGGACACAAACACGAAATTTTTTGTTAGGACACCCACTGCCATCACAAGGATGGCTTTGTAGCTATGGGAAAGGACCAGAATGGGAATGAATTTGAATGTGATGGTGTCCCAGGAGCATTTTGGTGTCAGGAGTGAAAGAAACTGGTCCAAAAGTTGCCTGGACTTATCTTTGACCCGGATACAGGTGTCAGAGTTCACAGTGTTCTGGAGAGGGTCATATTAGTTGCCAGGATTCCCATAAGCCCTATATGTAAGGATTAAGTTGAGCCACAAACAGCTGGACAGCTGGAATAGTGTCAGGAAGTGGGCACCACCAAAGACCAAATATGTGTGACCCTGAAACTCAGTGAGGTACCACTCTACATAGTCAAATTTTGTGACCTGTGCTGAACCACTTCTGCTCATTGTGGCCAGATCTTGATAACAACAAAATTCCCTATTACCTAAATTTCCTTGGGTGAAATTGCTTTTCCATCTCATAATACTCCAGATTCTAAGATCCCCTTAGAAATTCTGGCTGCTTAGGATATAGCAGATGCCAGGTGCTAACCACTTGAGTAATGTGACACATGGCGGCTAGATTGTAAACTTTTAGAAGCCCTGAGCACAGAAATGTATATATTTTGCATCTATACTTGAAAATACAAACAATACTAAACTGCAAATAGGCGTTAGAGAAATGCAAAGCTATTTTTCTTCAGATGTTATTTTGGTGCTTTTTAAAAAAATATCAAAAATTTTTGAAATATATTCCTTAGTTTATTGGAACCTCTGCTTTGCTGGTATCCTAAGATTATACCTCATGTGTCCAGAGGGTAAACCAGCAGCAAGCAGCCACTGTGTGTAAGCTGTTCTAGACTTCCACAGTCTGAGAATTCTGTCACCAAACATTGGGACTCTTGAGGAAGTGACAACATACTTCTTAAAGAGTTTTGATGGTTAGTAGCTTTCTTTTGCAAAGACATTGATGATGTCCACAATGAGCTTCCTGGAGAATCAGACAGGGACAATGGGCACTGGCACTGGGATATTTCTGTGACAGAATGGTCCCCTATTGGGACTGGAGGAATCAGCTTCACTAGGGTATAGTCTAGTTGGATAGGCCAGAACCTGAACAGAGGTGAACCATGCTCATGGCTATGGCTATGATTGAAGATTAGAGGAACTCACTCCCCTTGATAAAGGTCCACAATTGTGGTGTTAGGGTGGAGAAATGGTACATAAATGCTCAGAAGAATCTGGTAAACTTCAGGCATTTATAAACATCCTTGACTGACCTAAGGGGATGTTATACCTGGATGGTTGGCATCTAGGCCAGTCAGGGGCTTATTCAAGAAATTCACCTCTGGGTTTTTTTTAAGATTTTATTTATTTATTCATGAGAGTACAGAGAGAGAGAGAGGCAGAGACACAGGCAGAGGGAGAAGCAGGTTCCATGCAGGGAGCCCGATGTGGGACTCGATCCCGGGACTCCATGATCGCGTCCTGGGCCGAAGGCAGGCGCTAAACCACTGAGCCACCCAGGGATCCCCTCACCTCTGGGTTTTAAAAAAGTAGAACTTATAGAAGCAGAGGATGGAATGGTGGTTAATAGGGGCTGGGGGTGGGGAAAATAGGAGTTGTTAGTCAAAGGATTCAAACCTCCAATTACAAGATGAATAAGTTCTGGGAATGTGATGTACTACATGGTGACTATAGTTAATAATTCTGTACTGCACACTTGAAACTTACTAAGAGAGTAGATCTTAAGTGTTCTCACTACACCAAAAAATAAATAAAAAGATAATTACGTGAGGTAATGGATGTGTGAATTTTACTTGGTTATGGTAATCATTTCATAATATATGTGTGTATATATATATATATATATATATCCATCACATTGTACATCCTAAATATATGCAATTTTAATTTGTGAATTATATCTTAAAAAGCTGGGGGGAAAAGAATTCCACCTCTGGCCTTTGAAATCTGCACTTTGCAGTACGGGTTCAAGGGTGATGCCACTGCTGTTCTGGACTGGCCAGACTGTTTTCTCTTTGTTTTGTTTTGCTCTGTTTTTGAAAGCCAATCAGAAAATAAAATAGAATGCCATCCAGATAGAGAACAGACTGTGTAAGAGGTCATATAAGACATTGATCATTAAAATAATGGCCAACATTTACTGAGCACTTATTATGTCCCTGGTCCTGTTCTTATCCTTATTTTAGAGATTATAAAACTAAAACACAGAAAACTTAGGTAACTTATCCAAGAGTCATATAGTAATTGGAAGAGCTGGAATTTGAATCAAGGTAGCCTGACCATAGAGCCCACACTCTGAGCATCTGTGTTAAACCACTTTCAAATGCTATGCTTTCTTCTATAATTCTAGGTGCTAAAGATATTTAAGACATTGCTTAGGCCAAATCATATTACAATAAATTTGTCTTGGCTGAGTTGCAACTTCTACTTGTCACCTTCCAGGAAATGAACACAATTACAGGCCCCCAATTTCATAGTGATGCCTCACAGAACTGGTCCCAGAGACTGGAAGTCAGCATGTGTATGTGGTAATCATTGCCATTCAAGTAGGGGTAGAACTCTCCATTTTTCAAAATTAGAAAGAAATGTAGGGTCTTGTTAAGGGAAGCAAATGAATCCCTACAGCAAGTTGGTGTCTTATCCCTGGACTCTAAGGCAAGATATATGAGCGGAGCAGTAACCTGAGTCCTGAAGTCCAGGCTGAAAGGAACAGCCATGTTCCTATACAGTTAGTATGAAGGCAGTTTCTCTAACTGCTGCCCCGAAACCCCAGGGGTGGACAGTGTTCTGTGTGGTGCAGGGTTGCAAGGACACATGAAGCACTGGGTAACTGTGTCGTTCCATTATAAATTGGAAAGCCTGAGTTTTGAAGCAGATAGTACTTTGAGGACTTGTAGCCAATAAAAGCTGAGGGCCCAGGGGAAGGGTGGACACTGTGTAATAGATTGCACCAAACTCTGGGAACTTTCTCCCATTCACTGTTTCATGGAATGTCTCCAGAGTTATTGATCCCCACCACAGGCAGTGCCCACCAGTAGTGTTAATGATAAGAGTAATTAGGTGGGAATGTAAATTGGTGCAGCTGCTATGAAAAACAGTATGGAAGTTGATCAAAATATTAAAAATAGAAGAACTATATGATCCAGCAATTCCACTTTTGGATATACATCCAAAGGAATTGAAGTTAGGATCTTGAAGAGATACCCACACTCCTGTGTTCATTGTAGCATTATTCACAACAGCCAAGATACGGAAACAACTTAAATGTCAACAAATGAATGGATAAAGAAAATGGAGTACATACATACAGTGGAATAGTATTTAACTTGAAAAAGGACATCCTGCCATTTGTGACAGCATGGATGGACCTGTAGGACATGATGTGAATGAAGTTAAATAAATCAGACAGAGAAAGACAAATACTGCATGATGCCACTTTTATGAGGAATCTAATATAGTGAAATTTAAAGAACCAGAGAGTAGAATAGTTGTACCAGAGGCTGGGGGAAGGAGAAATGGAAAGGTATAGGTCAAAGGTCCACTGTTTCAATAATGCAAGGTGAATAAGTTCTGGAGATCTACTGTATACCATAAGACCTAGAGTTAAGAACACTATTGTATACTTAAAAATTTGCTGAGAGTGTAAGTTATATGTTAAGTGCCCTTGTCACAAAAGAAACAATATTTAATTTTTTAAAAGATTTTATTTATTTATTTGACAGAGAATGAGAGAGAGAGAGAGAGAGAAAGAGAGAAAGAAAGAGAGGGAGAGAAAGAGAACACAAGCAGGCAGAACGGCAAGCAGAGGGAGAGGGAGAAGCAGGTTCCTTGCTGAACAAAGTGCCCGATGTGGGGCTCATTCTCAGGACCCCAAGATCATCACCTGAGCTGAAGGAAGTCGCTTAGTAGATTGAGCCACTCAAGTGCCCCCAACAATTTTTAAAATATATAAAAAAATAAAAAGGGCATAAGAAAACTTTTGAAGGTGATGAATAAGGTTATGGCCTTGTTATGATGGTTTCACAGAGTATACATATTTCCAAACTCATCAAATTATATACATTAATATGCACTGCTTTTTTATGTTGATCATACCTCAATAGAGTGGCTCAAAAAATCAAATTATTAATAAATATTAAAAGTTTGAAAAAATAGTAATCATAGGTGGCATTTATTGACTACTTACTATATGGCAGGGAGTATACTAAACAGTTTATATGCAGTATTTCATTTAAGCCTCACAGCTATTTATGATGCCTGTTCTATTATTATACCTATTTTAAAGATAAGAAAACTTAAGTACAGAGAAATTAAATGATTTTCCAAGGGTCACAGAGCAGATGGCTGGGGCAGTAACAATCCCAAGCAGACTGAGTCCAGAACTTGTACTCTTAAGCACTAGGATGGAAGGAAACATAGCTTTTTCCTGTCTCAGGGCCTTTGCACTTGCTGTTTATTCTGCTTGAAACACTTTCCCCTGGATTTTTATATGGATGCCTCCTTCTTATCATTCAGATTTCAGCTTAAATGTCACTACCTTAGAGAGGACTTTCTTGACCACCCTCTCTAAAGTAACTGCCTCACAACCCTTCAAACCTATGTCCATCACATGACTATGAAATTATTTTATTTATTTTCTTACTTGCTTATTTTCTATCTTTTTCCATCACAGCCCAGAATGAAACCCTAATAAGGTGAAGAATTTAGTCTTTTTTGTTCAGTTATATCACTAGCCCTGAAAACAGAGGCTGACATATGGGAGAAAGCAGGTAGATATTCGTGAACTGACATTGTGATGTCATCTCAGATCAGTGAAGCTTCGTGTTGGGGAGGTTGGGGCCTCAAGGTCTTGATCTGGAGGTTTGAGCCCACATGTTACTTTGAGTTCATATTTTATAACACATGGGCCTTATAAGCTTTATACTGTTCAAGTGAACATGTCTCTGGTGAGAGGGGGCAATTCCACTGCGGATCAGAAAACAGGGACTAGTGGTGTCCTAGTAAATATTTAATAATTAGCTCTCCAGGGGATGCCTGAGTGGCTGAGTGGGTGAGCATCTGCCTTCAGGCTCAGGTCATGATCCTGGGATCCTGGTATCCTGGGATTGAATCACACATCGGCATCCTCGTGGGGAGCCTGCTTCTCCCTTGGCCTATGTCTCTGCCTTTCTCTCTCTGTGTGTCTCTCATGAATAAATAAATAAAATATTTTTTAAAAAATTACTAGCTCTCCATAAGGAAGAGCCCCAATTTATTGTATTTGTTGATTTTTATAAATATTCCCACTATTGCCAATCTTGAGCCATCATGCTTCAAGCTACCAACATGACATCACTGCATGTGGAGTTGGGAAGAGGTATGCTATAGCACAGTATTATATACTATTTCCACTGTATGGATATAATAGCCATAATAAACTTCGGAGCATAGATGGTGAAAATGTAATGAAATAATTAGGGAGTGGTAAGTTTTGAGTACTTATTACCTTTGTTTTTATATATTTTAGTTGAAAGTTTGTATGATTTAATTTGTAATGCTATGTTCACAATTGCAACATTCCTAAAAATCCAACAGTGGCTCGCATAAGCAAGTACAAGCCAGGTCTAGTACACGACTGGACCAGGCCCTCTGGAAAATAGGCACACCTGCTTTCCCAGCCCTTGGACACATACTCTTCACAGTTGCCAATGAGTGATATATGCGAGCAGCTGATTTCAGTGTGTGTTGGATGGGGAATGTTGACAGCTGTATTGGAAAATGCAGGTCAACTCTTGATGGGTTCTATCCTTGGATATGCCAGCTTTGAAATTCAGGGGGTGAGGCTTGAGATGTGTAACCTTAAGATCATCTCAGAACTAAGCTCGTGAGGAAAAATCATTTCATTCCAACCCCAAGCCAGGAACTGAAATTCACTACCAGAACCAAAACCATTGCTCAGAAAAGATCCTCCTGATTGGAGCCAAGCACATGTTGGCTCTGTTGAGGGGTCAACTGTTGTGCTATAGCAGGAGACTTGCTAACATTATTGTGTTAGTAGGCAACAATGTAGTTGTTACATAGTGCTTAATGTAGTACTTAAGAGCATAAGATCTAGAAATTGACAGTCCGGGCCTACATCTTGATTCTACTAATTGGTGGCTATATGACCTTAGGCAAATTATTTAACCTTTGTATGTCTTAGTGTCTTCTTCATCTATAAAGTGATGATATAGTAGTACCCATTTTAGGGATGATGTGAGAATTAAATTAGTTAATGTATGTTAAACACTTAGAATAGTGATTAGTACATATTAAGTACTATGTGAGCATGTGTTATCATTTTTGTTATCTGCTAGTCAAGAGGCCAGTTATGTAATATGTCCCACATTCCCTGCAAACCTAGAACAGAATGTCTTCCATGCAACACAGGACTACCACTAGCAATCACCAGTAGTTTTGTACAGGAGTGGGAGTTTTGGCAGCAAAGACTCAGGATTGGATGCTGAAACTCCATAGTTCTGATGCTGGGTGTCACTTGGCAGGGTGTCTATATAACACCACTGTCACAGTCCTCCTCTGGCAAATGCAAGTAGAAACCCCAAGAAGCCTGATGGACTCTAAGGTTTGTCTGATACACTGCTTCCAACAAGTTGAGCCAGAGGGATTATTGTAGTTCTGATCAGAGGGATGGATGTTCCTTATACCTAGACAGGTCAAAGATGGGATGCCTTTTGTCCCTTGATATGATCATTTCAAATCAAAAAGAAGTTCCTTGAAGAAAATACCTCAAATATTGTTGGTTCAGAAAAGAGAAGTATCTTTCCCAGGCCATAAGACCCAATAAGATTTGTCTAAGATGGAGAAGTAAGGTACAAGCAGTGGTTTGCTGGTCAATGTGTAGCTGGCTGGGGGAGGTGGGGCTGTGATTTGTAGTGTTTGTCAATTTTTATGGTAAAAATACTCCTGTTATGGATAATTTAAAGGCACCAATGTTACGTCACTAAATGCAGAATTGGAGAGATATATGCAGTCTTAGCTCTCAAGATCCAAGAGTAACTGGCTCCACTCAATAATAATGGAGTCTGGAAACAGCCAAGGAGAAGAGAGACCAGGAGCTGGCAGTAAAGCCTAGACCTATTCCCAAGCCCTAAGACAGGAAACTGCAGCAGTATGGGCATGCAAGAAGCTTTTTTTTTTTTTTTTTTTTTTTTTTTTTTTTTTTTGCAAGAAGCTTTTAAAGGCCATGGCAACAGAGTGGGCAATTACCTTTTCCACAACACATTCTTCTTCCTGCCTTGGGTCATTGGGCCAGTTGAGCAGTGACCCAGAAAAAATTGAGAATGGTAAAATATGCAGGGAGCAGACAGAGTAGAAATGCTATTAAGCTGATCACCTCTTTTAAGGGCTTCAGGTAGCCATACTTCAGTTTAGGGCACAGACAATAGGAAAGTTCCCTGTGGACTCAGAAACTGGCCAATATCCCTCTTGTTTTCATCATAGGCCCACCAGAGGGGAGTCTAGAAGTTCTGTTGGTTGGTCTGTATATCCTTTAGGTTCTGCCCAGCAATTGGAGTTACAGAAGTCTAAATAGAGAAAACTACTTGCTCTAAACAGGCATGTGCCTCTGGAAGGTGTGCAGTGGCTTTCTCTATCTGAATCTCATGCCCACTAGGTTGGTAAACAAATGTACTTGCTGTGTGTAGGAGATGTAGCACAGAGGGATGACTCCAAGAGCTCATGTAAAGGATGTACCTGGCCACGCATCTGCAGATGATGACAGGTAGATGCAAATATGGAGAGCTTTTAATAGCATCCTCCAAAGCAGGAATCCAAATCTGGCTTTCTAATGAGAGATCGAGTGGATGTCAAGTCCTTGGGGACAAAAAGTTTCCTTCATAATTTTGGTAGCAGTGGCTTGGTACAGCTGGAGTACTATTGCAAAGGCAGTAAGTAATACAGCACTTGAATAACAGCATTCTTTACCATTAGAATTATCTGCATTCAATAGTGAGGTCTCATAAGAAACCAGCTCCCATGGCAAAGGGATATTAATGGCAACTCAAGATTGACTTGGATTATGTGATTAGCAGGATCAAGTCTTCATTCAAAAATTTACCCAGACATGAAGGGAGGTGCCACTGCTCACAACTCAACAAAAACAAAGCAAGGTGCAGGAATGGTAAAGGATTAGGCCCAACCAATCTCATAGGCTAATAGTAACCCATCTCTTGCTCACTCTTTTAGTAGGTATTATGGCTCAGCGAAAAGTTACTGGTGGGCAACAAAATGCCACCATGTAAAAGTCTCTGAATGCCCAAGAGGCTGAGCAACTTGAGCACATTGTCTTCATTTAGCAGTCCACTGAGACCTTCCTAGAATTGGACCTTCTATGCAAGCTATTTTAAATACTTAGGAATCAAAATTCACTTGTATATAAGACTATTTAATGTACCCTCTCTTTCATTCTAGACAAAATTAACATATTATGATGCTAAAACTTAACAGATGCAGAGTATATACATGTTTCGGAAGAGACAGGAAGATGGAGATGGAGTAGGAGGACCCTAGGCTTACCTTGTCCCATGAATACAACTAGATAACTCTGTCAAATCATCCTAAATACATCAGAAAATGACCTGAAGACTGGCAGAACAAACTCCATATCTAAAGGTAGAGAAGAGGCCACACTGAAGAAGGTAGGGAGTGAGGAGATGCAGTTTGGGAGAGAAACAGATCATGGCCACTGCAGTGGGAAGGGAGCCATGGTCTCAGAGAAGGGTGAGAGACAGACTAGCACAGAAAGGAGCACATGGGGAAAATAAGTCCCCATAGCAATTGGCTTGGAAAGTGAGAGGGGCCACATTTTATGAGTTTTTGCAACCAGCAAAACTTAAAACCTGGAGTTCTAAAGGTCAGTGGGCTTGGCTTGGGGACTTCCCAGAGGCATTGGGGCTGCTCTTGGAAAGAAGGCAAGCAAACAATCTGTAGACATACAACATGGAAACAGTGATCTGAAGAGCACCTTAGGCACCCAGTAAGGTTAGTTGGTTCTCTTGGAGCATGTCCTAGAGAGGCAGCATTCACAGAGAGACCCCTATGAACAAGTAACTGGCAGGTACCATCTCTCTCCCCTGCCCCTCATCATAAGCACAGGGCTACCTACAGCAACCAGCACAGCACAGGCACACACTACCTAACCTGCTTAAACCAAGCCCTGTCCCCCAACAAGGATCCAGTGGAACCGCACCTCCCAGTCTTGCTTGCCTCATTCCCAGCATGGCAGGGACCCTCCTCCAGAAGACTGGCCCAAAGCTCTGCCTTACATCTCCTGGCCCAGGAGTTTTGTGAGGCTTTGGTTCAGGTGGCTGTGGCAACAGATCTCATTTCACAAGGAGATCACAGCATACCTAGTTAAAATGTGCTACATTTAGGTCAGGGACTAAATACGGCCCACAACAGGCAAAGAGTACCTCTGAAGACAACTGGCCTGAACGACAAAGCAGCCAGGACACAACAGCAGAGCACATGCACCACACATTGGAGATGCTTCCTGAAGCACCAGGCCCTGGGAAACAGGGGATACTACACAGCAGGGCACTACAGGACCTCTTCTTTATAAGACCATTGCCCTTAGGAAAGGGAGACATAGCTGACTTTTCTAACACAGAAAAACAGTCACAGAGTCTTAGACAAAATGAGAAGACAGAGATATTTCTCCCAAATGAAAAAAACAGGACAAGACCATGGCCAGAGAACTAAGCAAAACTGAGTAATATGCCTCATAAAGAATTTAAAGTAATGATGATAAGGATACTCAGTGAACTTGAAAAAGGAGTGTAAGACATGAATAATACCCTTATCACAGAGATAAGGAATAACATAGCAGAGATAAAGGGCTCAATAAAGAAAATGGCATACGCACTGGGTGGAATGAGCAGCAGGATTTAAGAAGCAGATGAAGAAATTAGTGACCTAGAAGACAGTAATGGAAAGTAATAAAGCTGAATAAAAGAAAAAAAGAATTATGCAAAACAAGAATAGACTTAGAGAACTCAGTGACTCCATCAAACATAATAACATTCATGTTATAAGAGTCACAGAAGAAGAAGAGAGGGAAAAGGAGCAGAAAATTTATTGGAAGAAATAATAGCTGGAAACTTTCCTAATTTGGGGAAGGAAACAGATATCCAGATCAGAAGGCACAGAGAACTATCAAAATCAACAAAAGCAGATCCACAAAAACACATATTGTAATTAAATTGGCAAAATAATAGTGATAAAGAAAAACATTTTAGCAACAAGACAAAAGAAGACAGTAACTTACAAAGAGAAACCCCACAAGGCTAGCAGGAGATTTCTCAACAGAAACTTTTCAAGCCAGAAGGGTATGGAGTTATATATTCAAAATGATGAATGGGAAAAATCTGCAGCCAAGAATACTCTATCTAGCAAGGCTCTCATTCAGAATAGAAGGAGAGATAAAGACTTTTCCAGACAAACAAAAACTAAAAGAGTTCATGATCACTAAGCCATCTCTGCAAGAAATATTAATGTAGACTCTGAGTGGAATGGAGAGACCAAAAATGACAGTATGAAAGTAGGAAACACAAAAGAAGCAAAATTAATATCTCTCTAAAAAAATCAGTAAAAGAGGGATCCCTGGATGGTGCAGCGGTTTGGCGCCTGCCTTTGGCCCAGGGCGCGATCCTGGAGACCCAGGATCAAATCCCACATCGGGCTCCCGGTGCATGGAGCCTGCTTCTCCCTCTGCCTGTGTCTCTGCCTCTCTCTCTCTCTCTGTGACTATCATAAAAAAAATTAAAAATTAAAAAAAATTAAAAAAAATCAGTAAAAGAACTCACAAAATAAAAGGATGTAAAGTATGAAAACATATACCCAAAATAGGGAGTTGAAAATAAAAGAATGGGTTCAAACCCAAATGACTATGAACTTAATATAGACTGACATATGCAGAATAAGTTGTGTACAAAGCTAAAGTTAACCATAAATCAAAAACAACTAATAAACATGCAAAGAATAAAGAGAAATAAATCCAAATATGTCACTAAAGAAATCCAACAAGCCATGAAAGACAAGAAAGAATCAGAGAAAATCTTTAGAAACAACCACAAAACAAATAATAAAATGACAATAAATACATATCCATCAATAATTACTTTGAATGTAAATGGACTAAATGCTCCAATAAGAAGACGTAGGATAAAAGAATGAATTAAAAAAAAAAACTCTTGTATATACTGCCTACAGGAGACTCATATTAGGCCTAAAGATGCCTGCAGATTTAACATGAGAGGATGGAGAAATATCTATCTTGCAAATGGATGTCAAAAGAAAACCAGAGTAGAAATACTTTTATCAGACAAAATGGACTTTAAAACAAAGATTGTAACAAGAGTGATCCCTGAGTGGCTCGGCGGTTTAGCACCTGCCTTCAGCCCAGGGTGTGATCCTGGGGTCCCGGGATTGAGTCCCACATTAGGCTACCTGCATGGAGCCTGCTTCTCCCTCTGCCTGTGTCTCTGCCTCTCTCTCTCTCTCTTTCTCTCTCTCTCTGTGTCTCATGAATAAATCAATAATATCTTTTTTTTAAAAAAAGAGTGTAACAAGAGACAAAGAAGAACTCTATATAATAATAAAAGAAACAATCTAATGGGAAGATATAACAATTATAAATATTTAATCACCCAATATGGGAGCACTCAAAAACGTAAAACAGTAATAACAAACATAAAGGAATTGATTGATAATAATATAATAATAATGGGGGACTTTAATATCCCACTTACATTAATAGACGGATTATCTAAACAGAAAATCTATAAGGAAACAATGGCTTTGAATGACACACTGGAACAGATGGATTTAACAGATATATTCAGAACATTCCATTCTAAAACAGTATAGTACCCATTATTTTCAAGTGCACAAGAGCATTCTCCAGAATAGATTGCATTTTAGCCCACAAAAGTAGCCTGAACAAATTTAAGAAGACCAAAGTAATACCATGCATCTTTTCTGACCACAACCCTATGAAAGCAGAAGTCAACCACACAAAAAATCTGGAAAGACCACAAACACATGGAGGTTAAGTAACATGCTACTAAATAATAAATGGGTCAATCAGGAAAAAAATAATAAAAAATTCCATGGACACAAATGAAAACAAAAACACAATGATCCAAAACCGTTGGGATGCAGCAAAAGCAGTTCTAAAAGGGAAGTATATAGCAACATAGGCCTACCTCAAGAAACAGGAAAACTCTCAAATAAACAACCTAACCTTATACCTAAGGGAGCTAGAAAAAGAACAATAAACCTAAAACCAGCAGAAGGAAGGAAATAATAAAGGTTAGAGCAGAAATAAATGATATAGAAACTTAAAAAACAATAAAACAGATAAATGAAACCAGAAGCTGGTTCTTCGGGTAAAAAAAAAAACAAAAAACAAAAAACGCAGTAAAATTGATAAACTCCTAGCAAGACTTATCAAGAAAAGAAGAGAAAGAGGATCCCTGGGTAGCTCAGCAGTTTAGCGCCTGTCTTTGGCCCAGGGCGCGATCCTGGAGTCCCGGGATCGAATCCCACATCGGGCTCCTGGCATGGAGCCTGCTTCTCCCTCCTCCTGTTTCTCTGCCTCTCTCTCTATGTCTATCATAAATAAATAAATAAATAAATAAATAAATAAATAAATAAATAAATAAATCTTTAAAAAAAAAAGAAAAGAAGAGAAAGGACTCAAATAAATAAAATCATAAATGAGAGGAGAAATAACCAACACCACAGAAATACAATTATAAGAGAACATTATGATAAATTATAGGCCAAGAAATTGGACAACCTAGAAGAAATGGATAAATTCCTATAAATGTATAAACTACCAAACTGAAACAGAAATAAATAAAAAATTTGAACAGATCAATAAACAGCAAAAAAACGAATGAGTAAGCAAAAAACTCCAAACAAACAAAAGTTCAGGAACAGCCAGCTTCACAGACCAATTCTATCAAACATTTAAAGAAGAATTAATACCTATATTCTTTCTTTAAAGTAAATATCTATTATTCTTAAATGATTTAAAAAAACAAAATAGGAAGGAAAACTTCTAAATTCATTCTATGAGGCTTCTATACTCTGATACCAAAACCAGATAAGGACAACGCTAATAAAGAGAACTCCAGGCCAGTATCCCTGATGAACATAGATGCAAAAATCCTCAACAAAATGCTAGCAAACTTAATTCAACAACACATTGAAAAAAATTATTCACCATGATTAAGTAGGATTTATTCCTGGGTTACAAGCATGGTTCAATATTCACAAATCAATGTGATGCATCACATCAATAAGAGAAATGATAAGAACTGTATTATCATTTCAATAGACACAGAAAAAGCATCTGATGAAGTACAACATCCATTCATGATTTTAAAAATCCTCATCAAAGTAGGTTTAGAGAGAATATACCTCAACGTGATAAATACCATCTAGGAAAAACCCACAGCTAACATCATTCTTAACTCTTTCAGGCAAAAGAAAAATGACAGCAGATAGCAATATGATTTCACACAAAAGAATGAAGAGCAACCAAGAATGGTTGCCGTATGTGTAAATATATAAATTTTTGAAAACTACTTAAATTGTTTAAAAAAATAATTGACTATTCATGCAATAATAGCAATATATTATGATACAACATTATGGGTTTATAACATATGTAGAAGAAAAGTTCATGACAATAATAACATAAAGACACAGATGGGAGAATTGGTAGTTTACTATTATAAAGTTCTTATACTATATGCAAAGTGTATACTATCACCTGAAAATAGATTGTAATGACTTAAAGATGTATATCATGAACCTTAAAACAAGCAATAAATTAACAAAACAAAAAAGTATAGCTAATTAGCCAATAAAGAAGATAAATTAGAATCAGAAAAATACACAATTAATCTAAAATAAGGAAAGAAAAGAGAGTAAAAAGAACAGACTAGACAAATAGAAAACAAATAGCAAGAGGATACAGTTAAACTTATTCATATCATTAATCACATTAAGTATAAATGACCTAAGTACTCTAATCAAAAGGCAGAGATCTTCAGATTGTATAAAAAAGCAAACCCCAAATATGTGCTGCCTATATAAAAGACTTTATATATAAAGGCACAAAAGGATTAAAATAAAAGAATAGATGAAGATATATGATGGTAACTCTAGCCAAAAGAAAGCTTCTCTTGGCCATAAAACACGTGCCAGGAAATTTAAAAAGATTCAAGTCATACAAAGTATGTTCTCTGGTCACAATAAAATTAAATTAGAAACCCAAAACAGAAAAACCTCTGGTAGATCTCCAAATATTTGTAACTAAATAACACACCTCAAAATAGTCCATAGGTCAAAAAAGAAATTAAAAGAATTTTATGAAAACATAATACATTGGAATCTGTGAGGTGCCCCTAGAGCAGTACTTATGAGAAAATTCAGAGTACTAAATGCCTAATTTATACAAGAAGAAAATTCATAAATCAATGATCCCAGCTTCTACCTTAGGAAGCTAGAAAAGAGGAACAAATTAAACAAAAAGTAATCAAAGGAAAAGAATTAAAAAACAGCAAAAACAAGTAAATTAAAATTGAATACAGGACATAATAAAGAAAACTAATGAAATTAAAAGTATAATTCCTTAAAGAACACATAGATAAATAAGGCTTCATCAAAATTAAAAACTTCTGCTCTTCAAAAGATGCTGTTAAGGAAATTAAAAGGTGAATCACAGCCTGGAGAAAATATTTGCTGTATATATCTAGAATATATAAATAACTTCTAAAACTCAAATAAGAGGACAACTTAATTTAAAAAATAAGCAAAAGAGTGGAACAGACATTCACCAGAAAAATACAAATGGCCATTAAGCATATGAAACAATGCTCAATATCATTTGTCATGAGACATAAAAATTAAATCCACACTGAGATAACACTTCACACCCAAAGAACAGTTTAAATGAAAAAGACTAAAAAGATAAAATAAATAAATAAAATAAAATAAAATAAAATAAAATAGACTGATAATACCATGTTGGTGAGAATATAAAATGCTTTATAAAATGGTCATTTTATAAAGCAATCTGACAGTTTCTTATAAAGTTAAACATACACTTTCCATTTGGCCCAGTAATTCTATCTCTTAAGTATTTATCCAAGAGAAGTAAAAAGATATGTCCACACAAAGACTTGTACATGAATATATAGCAGCTTTTTTTAAATAACAGCCAAAAACTGGAAATAGATTTAATGTCTACCAAAAGGTAAATGGAAAAACAAACTGGTGCATACATACAATAGAATTCTGCTCAGCAATAAAAAAGAATATAATACTGATACATGTTACAGAAATGAACTTCAAATGTATTATGCTGATTAAAAAAACAGACAAAAAAGCCATATATGCATGATATTTATTAGAAACTCTAGAAAATACACATATAATCTATAGTCTAGGTAGTAAATTATTGGTTGCCTGGGGCTGAGAATTGGCATGAGGGAACCTTTTTGGATCATGGAAATGTTTTATGTTTTGATTTTGGTGGTGGTTACACAGGTGTGTGCATTTGTCAGAATATCAAACTGTATGCTTAAAACAGGTGTATTTCATTATATTGCATATGAAATATATATTATTATATTTATTATATGAAAGTTATACCTCAATAAAGTTGGCTTTTTAAAAAAGAACATGCTGTTCTACACCAACCATAGTTTCTACATCTACTACCTCTGAATACCTGGGCAGTACCACAGGACCACCTCTAACATTCCAAGGAATGGTATAAATCCTAAACCACTGTGGGCATCTGGAGATATAATCAAACTTGAGACAATGTTTGCCTCTCTTCCTGCTATAGCTGTACAACCACCCAAATTAATTTCTTTTTCTAGGCTTTCTAATATCATTATTCAATACTGTGCCATTTGGTCTTGATCACAGTTTGTGCACATTCACCCTGTCTCATATATTCCTTGCTTACCAAGAATTATTTTTCCACTCTTCACTCCTGTACCTTTTCCCCACCAATACACACACATATGCTCACTCACATACACACACACATATTTGCCCTATAATCCCAATATCCCAATATGGCAGGATCATAGACTCTTGTTGACCCTATGAGCTCTAATACTAAATCTACTAGGAAGGGTTTTTACTCAAATCCTCCTTTATTGGGAGGTTGAATGGAGAGATAATACATATCTGGTCTGGTTTATAAGCTAGTTATTCATGTGTTCAGAATTGGGTTGGGTTCTGCAGGGCCCAAGTACAAATGGAATCTTTTATAGCTAACCCAGTGTCCCAAGAACTAGAGGGGAAGGTAAACCACCACTCACCAGGAAGAGTTGAAGGTTTAATGTCACAGAGACCAGGGCCGATACTTAGCAGAAATCAAGACATTGGTTCCAGCAAAAGTTCGGAACTGGTAGAAGTAGAATTAAATCAAGGACAAGGTTTGAAATGAGTAAGCAGGATTAAAGCATGATTTCTATGTAAACTAGTAGTGGTTTGCGGCTTGCTTTTAACTGAACAAGCGGGAAAACAGTGTATGGATGCGTTAGGTTGGCTTAAAAGGCAATGGAGAGGGAAGACAAGAAACAAAGAGGGGCCCAAAGAGCTAATGTAGTACCCTGCCTTCCACCAGATATACCCAAGAAGCCCTTGCCCTTATTAGCAAAAGGGTTTGGTTGTGGGGGAGGGTTGAAAGACCTTGCCCAGTTTTCTCCTTTTAAATTCACCCATCCATTTCAATCACCAACCAGACTCTAAAATCAAGGCCCAACACCAAAAAATGTTTTCAACATCCAGTCATTTATGTTCTCCCAATCTTTTGCCTCAATTATGTTTCAATTTACTCTTGCTTTGAACTCATTTCAGCCTAATTTTGGGTTTTGGGTTTTTTTTTTATTTTTGTTTTTTGATCTGTAAATAAATTATTTCTGCTAAGGACATTAGCTAGAAGTATATTAGGCAAAATTTAAAGTTTTATTGAAAGAAATAAGTAAAACCATTTATGATGGCATTTCATGAGAGTGCAGCACATTTGAATTCATCACTGAGCCCCTTCGACAGATGAATGGATAAAGAAGCTGTGGTATTACTCAGCCATTAGAAAGGACGAATACCCACCATTTGCTTCAACGTGGAAGGAACTGGAGGGTATTATGCTGAGTGAAATAAGTCAATTGGAGAAAAACAATCATCATGTGGTTTCACGTATATGTGGAATATAATAAATAGTGAAAGGGATCATAAGGGAAAGGAGGGGAACTGAGTAGGAAAAATTAGAGGGGAGACAAACCACGAGAGACTCCTAACTCTGGGAAACAAACAAAGAGTTGTGGAAGGGGAGGTGGGTGAGGAGATGGGGTAACTGGGTGACGGGCACTGAGGAGGGCACTTCATGGGATGAGCACTGGGTGTTATACTATATGTTGGCAAATTGAATTTAAATTAAAAAATGTAATTCAGCCTAATTTTGAAACCCTTTCTTTGTATACCTCCTTCTATCTTAACTCTGATCCTTTGGACTTGGTGCTTAATTCGTCAACCACTTGGTGGCATCCCAGTTAGGCTACTTCTGGACTTCCCTGTGCTGGAGTATATGTTGGGGTGGGGGTTGATTTCAACAATTGGGAACGCTAATCCTACTTAAGAAGTCAAGTCCAGGACCCTAGGGATATTATTAAGCATCAGGTTTAAGGATATAGTGGAAGGCTCTCAATAGGAGACAAGACAAGGTGGCAGGAGCCAAGGAAATGAGGCACAAGCTCAAAAGTGAAGCATAAGAGAGGTCATAGAGAAGTCCTTCAGGGTATGGGTAGTGAAAATACCAGAGATGTAAGATGTCATTTTTTATTGAATGTTGGTTTCATGATGTTCCCCTCCAACTCACGCCCCACACTGCCTCCAGAAATCTGTAATCACAATTCCGATAATGCTCTGTAAAATATTTTACTATTGCTGCATTGCAAAATGTGACTCCATTGCACAGTGTGCAAAGCCCTCCTTGAACCTCCATGCTAACCTTTCTCTTCATGTTTCCCGACTTCCTCTTTATGCTCCAGTGACACTGAACTATTTGATATTCTTCCCAAGTGCTATTTCTTCTCTATGCATGTTTACAGGGACTACTTTTGCCTAGAATGATCCAGCCACCTGTTTTTCTGGCATATTCTTACTCATTCTTCAATACTTGGCTGAAGACTCTTCTCTGTGAGATTTTCTCTGCCCACTTCCCATGCAGAGTGAATTATGTTATCTTTTGTACCATCCTTCTTAGATGCTGCAGACAAGCAAGACTTTGGGAAGACAGGATCTATAAGTCTTGATGGTTGAGTGGATGCTCAGGGAGGTAGAGCAGTTGGGAGGTAAGGATGGTCCTAAGTTTCTTGCTTGGGCAGTCAAATGGATGGTAGTGCCATTCACTGACTTAGATAACCCAGAAGAAGGAGCCAACTGGGCTGGGTCATGAGTTCACTTTTGGACATGTCAAGCTAGAGGTGCCTAGGAGACATCCAAGTGTAGATGCCAACTAGGCAGTTGAACAACCTGGCAAAGATCACAGGAGGGAAACCTGGGATAGAGAATATGAATTTGGGAGATTTTAGCACATGGATACATGGGAGTAAAGTGAAATTGCTCAGAAAGACTGTGGGAAGTGAGAAGAACAGAGAGCCCAAGACAAAGGCCCAAGAATCACTAACACTTAAGGGACAAAAGAAGAAAGTCTTAGAGGCAGAATCTATTATGGGTAGGGATAGGCCAAATGGAGTCTTTTTATGACTCAAATTTGGACACTGCAACCAGAAATGTTTGTAAGAAATGTTCTCTATTGTGCGTATCAAAATCCTTAGGAAGTGTATGTTCCACTTATATGAGGCACCTACAGCAGTCAAATTCGTAGAAACAGAAAGCAGATGGTGGTTGCCAGGGGCTGGGAGAGGAGAAAGGAAGCGGGAGTTAGTGTTTAATGTGCACACGGCTTTAGTTTGGGAAGAGGAAGAGACTTCTAGAGATTGGCTGTACAACAACGTAAATGACTCCACACTCCGAAACTATACACTTAAAAATTGTGAAGATGATATATTTATATTATGTGTATTTTGTCACAGTTCTTAAAAAATCCCAAGGAAGAAAGAATTTCAACATCAATTAGAGGTGAAGGGCCTTAAGGGTTTCTTCTCTTTTCCTCAGCAGTTCTTTAAACATCTCAGAACACTCTGACTCTTTCTCACGGCAGGACTAGGTATCCCACCAATCTCTAGCACTTGTGTACCTAATTCAGTGCTTAATAGAATGCAATGTTTGACAGTCCTTCCAGCTATTGACTACAGTCTAACTCTGAAATAAAATGGCCTTCCATTTCAGCTGATTAATATAGATTTCCTCAGTGCCTGTGAATGTAGTTCAAGATATGAACCTTGCCATTCTCTGGAGTATTCATTTCCCTAAGGTATTCTCCTGTTTTATAGACAGCAGCCTGTGTCTCCTGCTACAGTGAGTGCAAGCAGAAGTGGTTGCGTTACACGGGCCCTGGCAGGCTAAGGCTCCTTTGGATATTAACAAAATTCCAATAACTCATCCGTGGGCTCCAAAAAGAACAACAAAGGGCACTCAAATCCACTTTGTGAAAGTGGGGTCAAATCGTAACCTCTGTGCCTCCCAGGGAGAACTTGCCTTTAAATGAGGGTTTTTTTTTGGCTCCCTATGAAGTGGGGAGACAGGTTATATAAGAAGGCTGGGCAGCCGTGTGTTACACAACAGGTGTGGTGTGGTGGGGTGGCAAGATATAAGCAGAAAATAGATACCTGGTCAATCTCACTCTCAGTAGCCTTATTTTCAAAGTAATCAATTTTCTAGGTCTTGAATATATGAAGTATACTTGGAAGGGGAAAGACCCTTGTGGGTTGGGGAAGATGGAATAGGGCCACTGTAGAAGATTAAGTAGATCTTTCTACCACAAGGACACCTGGCTGGGGAGTGGTGAGGCAAAGAGATGGACACCGTTCTGGACTCCCATCCTATGCTGTGTATTCTGGCTTAGGGTTGCATCAGCCCTAAGGATGGGACGTCTTTCTCTTAATTTGTCCTCCCAATGGGGCTGCCTTTTTGTCATTCACTCAATGATGTCATATGTTCTGGTGGAGACCCTGGCCTGGAAACAGATGCTGAATTGCTCAGAGTAAAAAAAAGTGAAGGGACACACAGCTGGGACAATCAGGAAGCTGCAACCTGAGGAGGGATGGAGTGCAGACTTACAGATTCACAAAGGCAGCCTTTCCAACACTGGGAATTCATTCTGACAGAGCGAATATCAGCACATCACCAAGCTGGTTTTGTTTCCACCCTAATCCCTAGTGCGCCTTCCTGCAAATGACAAAGACTCTTCCCCCTACGTGGACACATTACAGAAGAGCCCCTTCTGAGGAGCCTGACAAGTAGAGCAAGGGCTTTTTGTTCCAACTTGCCCATTCCAACTTGGCTGGGGGCATTTATGGAATGCAAGAAATGTACATCTATTTGTGGTGGCCGGGGTGAGCCTGTAGCCAAAAGTGTGGATGCTGGGACTTTCCTAGCCTTATTTTTAGCCATTTAAGATAATCCAGAAAGAAGCTGAAGAATGTTAATACTTTCCTCTGTGCCCAGGAGAGGACATTGTCAACCCCATATATGAAGGTCAGACCAGGCTCCCGGAGAGTGTGGAGAAATGAGCTCCCTGGGTTGACATTGGTGGAGAAGGAGAGCGTAAAAGTGTTGTAGCTAGACTTTAGGGTCAGACTAGCCGTGTTGAAATCCCACATCTACTGCTTGCTGGCTGTACAACCCTAGGCAGCTTTACCGCTCTCCCTCCCCCGAGCCTCATTTTCTTCTTCTGTAAAACGGGAATAATATCTTCCCAGGTTGTTGTCGGGATTGAGTAAGACAAGCACTAAGGTACCCAGTGTAGAGTGAGCACTACATAAATGTTATCAACGTTAGTTGTTGTTATTGCTCTACAATTTTTTCCAACATTACACAATAAAGCACTGCTGCTTTTACAACGAATGTTGTATTTTCATCCCAAGGGACCCCAGGAATTGACAGGCAGAGGCTAGGGAGAACTCTCTGTGTCACATCCTCAAACAGGACTTGCTCTCACTCCAGTTAGCACATGCCATATGGCAGGCGATGGGGTGAGGAAGATTTGATTTGAGAAGCGTCTTTTTTCTCCTTCTGGGCTGGGGTCTCCTCTCCTCACTTGGTAGACATTTACTCTAGCAAAGAAAGGGTGGCAAGCTGATTTCCAGATGTTCCCCTAGGTTGGGTATGAGTCACATGTCGGATCTTATTTCAGCGGCGCAGTCTGCTAACTTTGGAGAGTTGAGAATTTTTTTTTTCTTTTGCTCTTCAGAAAACTATTTCTTGCTTAAAAAAAGAAGCTCTGTATTTGTGTCAACAGGGCCAGCTTTCAGCAAAGCTGAGAGTTAGTTGAGAAGTGTGTCTTTGGCTGCTTTTCATTTTCTCTTTCCATTTCCCACCTCTCTCCGGAATTCTGGAATTCCATGATTTATTCCCACAAGTCCTTAATCTTTGTTCATTCTTTTTTTAAACTTATGATGCAGGCTTATAATTTTTTGTAAAGATTGTATTTATTTATTTATTTCAGAGAGAGGCAGGGGGCACAGAGACAGAGAATCTCCAGCAGACTCTGTGCTGAGCACAGAGCCCAGTATGGGGCTCGATCCCATGACTCATGAGATCATGACCTGAGCCAAAAACAAGAGTTGGAGGCTTAACCAACTGAGCCACTCAGGCACCCCCAGGCTTATAAATTAAGGTGTAGCCCCTTTAAGATCTGTTTTCCCAAACAACTTGATAGCTGATGGGAGAATTCTGCTATAAGGATTCTGTGTGACCATGGGTGCCCCCCAGGGTCAAGGTGGCCCTCTAGATTACCCTAGATGTTGCCCACTTTGCCAAACCCATGTAGGGCTTTGACTCCCAGAGCAAATCACACTCTGGGTCCTCTAGCTATGTCCAATCCTTGACTATACCTCATTTTTTCTTTTAATCCAAGTGCAAGGAGTCCAAAGAAACTAGAAGAGTAAAATAAATCACCAAATGTAAGGCCTGAAGGAAGTAAATAGAAGGGCACATGGGAACTGTTTGCTAATTTGCGTTTACTGAGCAATTACTTCAATCAGAAAATGCCTTTGGCACTGTCTCATTCCTCACCTTACTTAGCCCTCCCCAGCACCCCTAGGAGGTGAGTACTTTCATCCTGATTTCACAGATGGGGAAATTGAGGCTAGGAGCAGCTATTAAGTGGCAAAGCGAGTGTCTAAAGCCCAAATCCATAGACTGAGCCACCAGACATGAGGTAGAGCTGGGAGTACCTGCTGCTCTGTATCTTACAAAATGCCCTGCAGTCATGCAATTCATCCATATTCCTTTTTTAAAAAAGATTTTTTTATTTATTTATTTGAGAGAGAGGCAGAGACATAGGCAGAGGGAGAAGCAAGCTTCTTGTGGAGAGCCTGATGTGGGACTTGATCCCAGGACCCTGGATTCACCACCTGAGCCAAAAGCAGATACTCAACCACTGAGCCACCCAGGTGCCCCTCATCCATAATTTCTTGAACAGCTACTCTCTGCCCTGGCACTGTGCTAGGAACTGGATCTACTACCAAAATAACTAGAATCAGCCTAGGTTGACCTATCATCCCAGTTTACTCAAGATGTGAGACACTGGGTACTAAAACTTTCAATGCTAAAAACAGGACTCTCTCTCTTCAAGTCACTTATGATAGCACTCCTTCCCAGCTTTGGTTCAGTGACATCAAGTTAATAACCTGACATTGTCCATGGTCAAAGTATTTATTTCACATAAATTATGAAACTATAAATCAGGGGTCTCCCCTCCCTTTTCTTTTCTGGGAGAGCTAATTGTTAAGCATCTATCAGCTCACTATTGCTCACAGTCTGGTAGGAAATACTTCCAAGTAGATATGCTAGTATCTATGCCTGACATAGCATCTTATGCACTGTATAACAAAAACTAATATGTTGAGAGCTTACAATGTACCAGGCACTATTCTGAGTGCTTTAGACAAATTAACATCTTTAATCCAATCCTTATAACAACCCTATAAAGTATCCCCATTTTTCTAGATGAAGAAACAGGTTCAGAGTGCTTAAGTAAGTTCCCCAAAGTCATACAGCTAATAAAGTAACAAAGCTGGGACTCAGATACAAACTGATTCCAAATCTGCTTTCAAGGTAGTCTGTAAGGATAGAAGATCCCAGGGTGAATGGAGTAGAGGTGGCTACTCCCAGTGGGCCCCTGAGACAGAGAAGCAAAGAGCCAGTTTTGTAGGATGGTGTTGGAACACACAGTCATACACATGTTACTGAAAAAAGTGCATGGGACATACTAAGCACTCTACGAAGTCTTTTTTGTTATTATTGTTGTTGTGTTGAGGTCTTATGAGGAAAGTAAGTCAGTAAGTAAGTCACAGTGTTACATGAAGCACTCATAAAAGATGAGGCCAGGGGGTGCCTGGGTGGCTCAGTGGCTGGGTGTCTGCCTTTGGCACAGGTCCTGCTCTTGGGGTCCTAGGATCGAGTCCTGCATCCGGCTCCCTGCAGGGAGCCTGCTTCTCCCTCTGTCTATGTCTCTGCTTCTCTCTGTGTCTCTCATGAATAAATAAATAAAATCTTAAAAAAAGGAAAGTAGGTCAGAGTTGAAGTCCTTAACAGTGTCATAAAGCACATAGATCTCTCCCTCCTGGTCATAGTTCTTACTGTATGGGAATACTGAAGACTGCTGCTTTGGAGGTAAGGCAAGAAGAGGGCCATGCAGCTTGTGTTTGGGGTAGTGAATGAGCTACTGAAATCTGCTGGAGTAGCCTTTGGGGCCAGAAGATATGTCTCTGACTCAAAAACATTAAAACTCATTATAGAGAAGACTTATGGACAAGTCTTCCTTCACCCTAAGAGCTCCAGGGGCATTCCTCAAATCTCTGACCTGCTGTCTATGCGAGGTTGTCTCTAATAACAAGAGTGGGCCTAGAAAGCTTTATATTTCTTAGGTCAGAGGTTTTGAGTCTCTGCTAATTCAGCTTCTCAGAGAGAATTACCCTTGGTCCTTGGCTTCTGCTGGCTGGAAAACCATATCCCATTTTCCCCACCACCATCTCATTCCTGTCACTTTGAGAATTGCTATCCTGTGTTATGTTGCAGGGTTGTTCATACCCTCTGGGGCCTAACTCATCTGTCACCCGAATGCATGGGCCAAGAAGCATTTGGGGGCATGGAGGAAGAATAATTGTTATCTTCTTATAAATGTGACTGGGAAATCATCCCAGTATTCAGGGCTCATTCTCTGCCAAACACATACCCAACACCCTGGTCTCCTGAATGTCTACAGAAGCTGATTTGTGGGAGAGATTCGCCAAGCCTCCTAACCCCCACAAAAGCTTTGGTGCTCCTAGTGAGGAAGAAAAACGGGATGCTACATTTCTGCCAGGATTCGTACAGCTATAATATGTTTATTCCTCTGATCACTGCCCTCTGAGAACACAGGGCTGAGCACTGGGAGGCCTACATCTTTGACAAAGAGAATAAGAAATGGAAGCTTCCTTTGTACATGTGTCTTGACCAGTCTGAATTTGCTATTCAGCTTTTGGACCTGAGTGATCCATTATGTATATAGCTCAGTAGTTGATAGTTTGGGTTCCAGAGGCAGACTGAATTCAGATCCTAGCCCCAGCATTCCTGCATTCTTGGTCAGATTACAAAAATTTTCTCCTCTTTCATATTAATGACTATAAAATTAACATAATTATACTAATGGCAATAAGGTTACTATGATGAATAAATGTGATAATCCATGTAAACTCTGAGTGTTGCCTGAGCATATAATAAAAAATAAATATTAGCTAACATTATTTGTCATTACTTTTATTATGTTACAAAGGAGTCAGCAAACTTTTTCTTTTGTGAAGGGCCAGATAGTAAATACTTTAAGCTTTATGGGTCGAGTGCAAATTCAGGATATTATATAGATGCTTTTATAATAAGAAAGAAAAAGAATTTCCACAAATTTTTACTAACAAAATTCTAAATATAATAATGATTGAGTATAATTTTTGATAATACAGACCTACCAATGAGAAATTGGAATTCTTTTTCAGAATAACATTTTACTTAATTGGGTTTCAAAATTAGCATTTCCTACCATTAAATCAATTTCAAATATTTGCTATAAAAACCATTCTTAGCTCGTAGACCAAATAAAAATGAAGAGTGGCTTGACCTTAACCCATGAGGCACGGTTTGCTGACCCCCTGATTTTACATAACTTCATTAACAAGGAGGTTTGTTATCTACCTGGAGGATATCCTAATTTATTCCCCATGATCTGACCGCCAAAGAACCTCACGTCTGGGAAGTTCTGAGCCATCTGAAGCAGGACCACCTCTGGGAAAACCTTGAAAAGTCCAGAGGTGGGACGCCTGTGTTGCTAAGTGGTCATGGCTCAGGTCATGATCCCAGGGCACTGGGATTAAGTCCCACATCAGGCTCCCCACAGGAAGCCTGTTTCTCCCTCTGCCTATGTCTCTGCCTCTCTCTCTGTGTGTGTCTCTCATGAATAAATAAATATAATCTTTAAAAAAAAAGAAATTCCAGAGGTGACTTTCTTAAACTAAGGCCTGGCCACCCAAATTGTCAGCATGGTGCCTGACAAAGTGCCAACCATACCAGCTTGGGATCCCTCTGGTCAATCAAAGTGGTCTGTCGATATCTGAAGTTTGTGGAATATCGCTGCTGTCTTCTACCGCCTTTTACCACACTTACCTCCAGGTCAACCTTCTCAAAAGAGAAAGGAGTTTATCTGGTTCTTATCAAGGTCATAGTTGAGCAACTGGAGCTACTTTTCATTTCTTTCCTCACTCTGGTATCCTAACCCTAGATGCCCCTACACAATTGAAGCCTAAGCCATCAAAAACTACTATGGACACCTATCTAATGTAAGAGGATCCAGGCTACATCACTATCCTTTTCTTTGCCTGCTTCTCCAGGAAGGAAACATCCCTGCACATGTTCCATCAACTTTGTGAAGGTGTAAGAACCATTAGCCGTCAAGGCAAACCTAAAAACAGAGGCTTTACTTCAAGGGTAAACAACACCCATGACTGATACTCATTTACTACAATAGGCTAGAGCAACTGAGATAGGCCCAGCAGCTCAGACTTCCAAGATGAACAGAATTATCTTTTTTTGAGTAGTTCAGCATCTCCATGGTGGATATAGTGGGCCACATTTTGAACTGTTCCTATCTGTAGTTTTTATATATCAAGCAGCAAGGACAGCCAGGAGGATACTGTCTGTACAAGCTGAGTCAATGCCCTTTCTATCTCCTGCTTATGCTGTGGTCAAAAGCACCCTATAAAATTTGTTTGTGTGTTTATTCCTTAGCCCAGGAAATGCTCCCAGGCTCCTCCTTCACTCTCTGTTTAGCAACAATGATGAAAATTCTTTGAGAACTTACTATGCACCAGGCACTATATAAACTAAGCATTTTATGAAGATTACCATGTTTCATTCTTGCAAGCACTCTAAGACTCAACATGTTCTTTTTATTTCTATTTTTCCCAGATGAAGAAACTATAGAATAGAAATAAAGTAATTCCTTCAAGGCCACCAGCTAAGGAAATGGCTGATCCAAAATATAAATCAAGTTTAGTTAGGATGATCAAAGCCATTCACCTTGTATATGGTGGAGTTGAATTATAACCAAGCCCTGTCTAGCTCTTAAGTAATTTTCCCACTTTCTACTCTGTAGCCTGGATCGCAGATTTCTTTGCCTTACCTGCTTATTTGGAGAAACATCTAGATTTTACTTTTCTTGTGGCTTTGGTTTCAATTTCTCCTCAGAATGCTGCATTTTGGATTGCCCACTTTCATTCCATTCTCCCCAGGCTGCAGTCCAGCTCAGACCTATCCCTGTGGGCAACACAGATTCCAGTGGCATTACATTCTAGTTTAAATCCAGTGTTCTAGAGCTTCATTTGTTTGGAAGGAGGGATCCAACATTACCTCAAAAATAACTGGAGTAAGGTGGAAAGAGGGAGGCAGACTCACTCTGGTAGATTCTTCAACAGACCTTCTGGGTTACCCAACCCCAAGCAAAATAATAATGACTAATGTTAAACCTGTGCTCCAAACACTGGGATAAATGCTTTATACAAATTATTTCATTTAAATACTAATAGAGGGACGCCTGGGTGGCTCAGCGGTTGAGCAACTGCCTTTGGCTCAGGGCATGGTCCTGGGATCCAGGGATCAAGTCCTGCAACAGGCTCCCTGTGCGGAGCCTTCTTCTCCCTCTGCCCATGTCTCTGCCTCTTTCTCTGTGTCTTTCATGAATGAATAAATAAAATCTAAAAAAAAAATACTCAAAAATTATTTGAGGTCAGTAGTACTATTACCATTACTATTTTGGAGATAAGGAAACTAATGTGTGAAGAGATTAAGTGACTTGTCTAAGTTTGAAGAATTAGGTTTTGGATTTATTTTTTTAATATTTTTTATTTATTCATGAGAGACACACACACACACACACAGAGAGAGAGAGAGAGAGAGAGAGAGGCAGAGACATAGGCAGAGAGAAGCACGCTCCATGCAGGACTGGGTCTCCAGGATCATGCCCTGGGCTGAAGGTGGCACTAAACTGCTGAGCCACCTGAGCTGCCCAGATTTTGGATTTAAATCTCTTAGACGTCAAGTCCTACCCCACTACACTCTACAACTAACTGGCATGATCCAGATCAGGCTGCAGATAGATGCCTACTTATGATAGCACCTGGATGAGATTTAGGTGATGCAGTGACAGCCCCAAGAGGCAGAGAATGTTGGAATTACTTACTCTATTAGAGTGGGTGATTTTATTTCCCAGATAGAGAAGCTCACACAAAAGTAATTCTCTTGTACTATGACCCCACCCTGCTGGCTATTGTGGCCCATTGAAGTCAAGACCTTGAATATGGTTGTTATTGTAGCTCCCTCTCTGACACAATATCTTCAATGACTCATCACTTATGATAGCTGCTTCCAACTCAAAAAGTAGACTAGTAGATCCTGGAGAATTCTTCATCCATTTTGAATCTCTAAACACCTCCAAGATGCCATTTTACAGTAAACTATTTCTAGCATATTCCCTTTTCATAACTCCACAAAATCCTCATAGTGGCAGATGTCCTGAAAAAAAAAATCATTCATTGCATACTCAGCACCAGCTCTGTATCTACTCCAGCTATGATTATTTTGTCAAAAGAGTCTTCTGGTTCCAAATTATCCAGCTATTTGGTCTTTAATTATGGCCTTCAATTGCCATCCTGATTTTGGAGGGCCCTGTTCAAGGCCCTTCACATTAGTATCTATTTGTCAACTGCCTACTGCTCATGGATATAGAGGTCAGATTGAGAATACCAACCAAATCAAATACTAACTAGAGGAGTATCTCTATTGTTTCACCTTTTTAAACTAAGTTGATTTGCTAACATTACACTGGTTCCCCTTCCTTACTATGCCTGAGTTTTCCCACAACTTGTCACACTAATCCATCTAGAAATACTTATTTTTACAGTAGTTATGACTTCCACCCCACTGCTTTCTATACTCCCCCAAGCTATGTTGGACATGAGCTGTCAGCTACCAGAATGCTGAAGGTCAGGACAATATGTGTGTTGAATGCTGGGCCCTTGAGGACAGCATCAACATAGGAGATAATCACATATACCCAAACACCACTATATAGGACACTTTAAAGTAATGAACATTATCAGTATAAGTTTTTGACTCCTGCTAACCACTTTGTGTGAATCACCCTATATGTCACCATTCTTTGCGCTAGCTAACCCATTGAGACTTCTCCCTGTATCAATGGCTAGGTCTTCAGGTTCCAGGAAAGCAAAGTCAAGGACCAAGTGGGATTAGGTAGTGGGTGATGGGCAGCAATGTCTAGTTACCACCTCCTATATATTTACATATGAGGTGACCTTAAGGGTCAAGGGTGTCCCAATCAGAAAAACTCATTGGTAGTGGTTCCATTCATACTGATGAGTATCCATACTGATGAGTATGAATTGAGTGGGCATCTGGGTTCATTTGATGAGGATTTGGTCTACCACACAATTTAAGGGCCTTGAGTTTATTTTACCCTCAAGTCGTGACAGAGTGCATTGGCTCCCCTTTGCAAGGTGGGCCACCAAATATATTTCTCAGATTAGTTAAGAGATCCAAGTAGTTTCTGAACTTACAAGAGGCATTAACCTGACTCACTCATGTTTCTAGGCATGCAGGAGACAAGGAAGACATGAGAGGAGCTTTCTGTGATCTCACTGTGCAGGATAGTTGAATATCTTCATATATAGTAGTATTTAGAGCCCAAAGTCGGTAGCATGGATCTCTATCAAGCTAGGGCATGTGCCAACACAGTAACTAAAGCTTCTTCCTAGTAGTTGATACATAAGCATGCAGCCCTAAATCTATGCCCAAGGAGAAAGTAGCCCTCTAACTACTATTTGAACCTCTTCCCATAATGTGGAGGCTGGAAAGAAGGGTAGTCCGGTGAATTAGTCCTGCAAGACAGAACCAGAAACCAAAGATACTCCTTCCCAATGTCCCTGGTCATGTCCTTTGAGAGAGGAAACAGCAAAATTACGTCCAAAAGAAAATTCTATCTAAAATCAGTGGTCATGCAAGGGAGTCTTAGGAAAGTGGTACAAGTTGAAGGGCAGTGCCAAATGGGAAGAACTAGGAAGTTATCATCAAGCAGGTCAGAGTGGGCAAACCAAATGCATGGTGTCTGAATGGATACCAAACTTACCCAGTGATGCTAAGATTATACCTGCTTCAGATATTACTTGCACGAATGGACCCAAGTCCTTTATAGAAGCAAGAATGACTGTCAAATTATAAATTCAAATAAATGAAATAAATAATTTTTTAAAAGTGCATATACTCTCTGATTCAGCAACTTGACCTCAGAAATTTATCCTATTGATATACTGACACAACAGCCTAAATATGAGGCTGTCCACTGCAGCATTAATTGTATTAGTAAAAGACTGGAAGGAACAGAATGTCATCAGTACTGGACTGGCAAAATAAATTATAGTACATTCATACAATGTAATATTATGCAACTCCTAATGAGAATAATAAATCAATTAAAAACCAACCCAGAACTGACATAGATATTAGAATTACCGAAGACATTAAAACAGTTACTTTAACTGTAGTCCACATGTTCAAAGTGTTAATTGGAAACACGGAAGATTTTTCTAATGACTCAAACAGAAATTTAGAGATGAAAAATATGTGTGAGATTAAAAATGTACTAGATGGGATTTATAGAAGATTAGACATTACAGGAGAAAATATTAGTAAATTAAAAAATACAGCAATGAAAACTATTAACAATGAAAAAATATAGAGGAAAAAAAAATATAGAGGAAAAAGAATCAGTATAATGCAAAACACATCAGTGAGCTGTGAGACAACTTCATGTAGTCAAATACATGAGTAATTAGACTGTCCCCCAAAGGACAGCAAAAAGACAACAGAAAAATCATTTGAGGAAAAAAATGGTTGAAAAATTTCCAAACTTGATGAACTACATAAACCCATGGATTGAAGTAGCTCAGAAAATCCACCCCCCACATAACATGAAGAAAACTATACCAAACCACATCTTAATTAAATTTATCAAAACCAGTGATAAGGAGAACATCTTAAAAGTAACCAGAGGAAAAAAACAAGTAATGTACTGAGAAAAAAAATAAGAATGACAGATTTCTCATTGGAAATAGTACAGGTGAGGGCGCCTGGATGGCTGAGTTGGTTAAGCATCCAAACTCTTGATCTCAGCTCAAGTCTCAATCTCACAGTCGTGAGTTCAAACCCCACATTGGGCTCCTTGCTGGGCACGGAACCTACTAAAAAGAAAAGGAAATGGTACAAGTGAGAAGAGAATGGAGCAGTATCTTTATTTTCTAAATTTTTTTAAAAAGAGGGATGCCGGGATCCCTGGGTGGCGCAGCGGTTTGGCGCCTGCCTTTGGCCCAGGGCGCGATCCTGGAGACCCGGGATCGAATCCCACATCAGGTTCCCGGTGTATGGAGCCTGCTTCTCCCTCTGCCTATGTCTCTGCGCCTCTCTCTCTGTGACTATCATAAATAAATAAATAAATAAATAAAAAGAGGGATGCCTGGCTAGCTGAGCAGTTGAGTGCCTGCCTTTGGCCCAGGGCATGATCAGGATCATGCCCCACATCGGGCTCCCTGCATGGAGCCTGCTTCTCTCTCTGCCTGTGTCTCTGCCTCTCTCTCTCTCTCTCTCATTCTCTCAATCTGTGTGTGTCTCTCATGAATAAATAAATAAGATCTAAATTTTAAAAAAATATTTATTTACTTATTTGAGACAGAGCATGAGTTGGAGGGGCAGAAGGAGAGAAAGGGAGAGAGAGAATCTCAAGCAGACTCGGCCCTGAGCACAGAGCCTGACTCTAGGCTTGATCCCACTACCCTGAGATCATGACCTGAGCCGAAATCAAGAGTCAGATGCTTAATCAACTGCACTGCCCAAGCACCCCTGGAGCAGAATCTTTAGAGTACTGAGAGAAAAGAAATGTCAATCTAATGTTCTATATACAGAGAAAATATCGCTAAAAAGGGATTTGATATAGATATTTCAGATATATAGAAGTTTGAAAGATTTTATATCAGCAATCCCACACTATAACAAATGTTAAAGGACATCATTCAAGCGGAAGAAAAATGACAACACATGAAATATGGATCTACACAAAGGCATGAAAGTACTGAAAATGATGAGTACCTGGGTAAATATATACATTTTTATATATTTAAATCTCTTTAAAGGATAACTGGCTCTTTAAACAAATATGATAAAAATGAATTGTGGGGTTTATAAGTAAGCAAAAATCAAATGTATGGCAATAATAGCATAAAGGCTGGAAGGGAAGAAACAAAATGTTAGTTGTATGAATTCACTTGAGGTTAGACTGTATAACTTAAAAAATATTTTCTGTAAACCCTGAATCAGTCTCTAAAATAACAAAACAAAATCTATAGCTAAAAAGCCAACAAAGGAGATAAAATACAATAATTAAAAATGTAAAATGAATTCAAAAAAAGATAGAAAAAGAGGAAAATGGGAACAAGGAACAGATGAGACGATTGGAAAACAAATAATAAGATGATACACTTAAAACCAACGGTGGGATGCCTGGGTGGTTCAGTGGTTTAGCACCTGCCTTCAGCCCAGGGCGTGATCCTGGAGTCCTGGGATCGAGTCCCACATCGGGCTCCCTGCATGGAGCCTGCTCCTCCCTCTGCCTGTATCTCTGCCTCTCTCTCTCTCTCTCTCTCTCTCTCTTTCTTTCTCTCTCTCTCAAGAATAAATAAACAAAATCTTTTTTAAAAAATTAAAAAAAATAAAACCAACCCTGTCTTTAATCATATTAGAAGTAAACTGTTTAATCTAACTAAAAGGTAGAGATTGTCAGACTGGATTTTAAAAAGGCAAAGTGCAACTATATGCTTCATTCAACATACACATTTTAGATGTAAAGACACAAATAGCCTAAAAGTAAAAGGATGAAATAAGGCACACTATGCTAACACTAGACAAAAGAAAGCTGATGCTAAGAGCTGTGTTAACATCAGACAAAATGAATTTCAAAGCGAATAATACTATTATCAGTGATAGAGAATGGCATTTCATAATGATAAAAGGGTCAATTCTTCAAGAGGACATGACAACTCTCAATGTTTATGCCTCTAAAAAATACATGGAACATAATGTGATAGAACTATAAGAAGAAATATGAAAACCCACAAATATTGTTGGAGAATTCAATATTCTGTCAATAATTGATAAAAAATTATGCTATATGTTGGCAAATCGAACTCCAATAAAAATACACAAAAAAACGAAATGTAAAAAATTAGAAAAAGATTTTCAAAATGAAAATGAAATATAATTATGCAATTCTTCAAAAAAAAGTAGGCTGAAAATCATCAAAGACACAATTGTTCATGAATGACATTATCAACAAACTTGACTTGATTGACGTATATAGAACAGTGCACTAAACAATAGCAGATGACACATTCTTCTCAAGTGCAGATTGAATATTTATTAAGATCATGTTCTTAAACATAACAAGTCTCGATAAATTCTAAAGGAATCAATGACACAATATATACTCTGGGCAAAATGGAATTAAATTAGAAATTAGTAACCAAACCATTTGAGAAAAATTCACATGTATTTAAAAACTGAACAAAACACTTCTAAATAACCCATCAGTCAAAGAGATCAAAAGAGAAATTCAAAAATATTTTAAACCGAGTGAAAATAAAAATACAATATTTCAGAATTTGTGGTTAGTAGTTAGAAGTGGGTTAGAAAGATCTCAAATCAATGATCTCAGTTTTCACCTTTAAACAACTGGAAAAAGAAAAGCAAATTAATTAGAAACAAAGTAATCAATAAAAAGTAATCATGAAGATTAAACTGTAAATCAACAGCATAGGAAAGAGAAAAACAATAACAAAAAACAATGAGACAAAAAGCTGCCTCTCTGAGAAAACCAAAGAAATGAATAAACCTCTAGCCAAACTTTTCAGAAAAAAAAGGACACAAATTGATAATATTAAAAATGAGAAAGGGCACTGAAATACAGATTCTGCCACTGTTAATAAAGGTAATAATGGAATATTATGAATAACTTTGTGCCAATAAACTTGACAACTGGGATCCCTGGGTGGCGCAGCGGTTTGGCGCCTGCCTTTGGCCCAGGGCGCGATCCTGGAGACCCGGGATCGAATCCCACGTCGGGCTCCCGGTGCATGGAGCCTGCTTCTCCTTCTGCCTGTGTCTCTGCCTCTCTCTCTCTCTCTCTGTGTGACTATCATAAATAAATAAAAATTAAAAAAAAATAAACTTGACAACTTAGATAAGATGGATAAGCTTCTTAAAAGACAAACTAGGGTTGCCTGCCTAGCTCAGTCCATGGAGAGTGTGACTCTTGATCTCAGAGTTGTGAGTCCAAGCCCCACGTTGGGTGTAGAGATTACTTTTTTAAAAATCTTTTAAAAAGGGGCAGCCCCGGTGGCGCAGCGGTTTGGCGCCGCCTGCAGCCTGGGGTGTGATCCTGGTGACCCGGGATCGAGTCCCACATCGGGCTCCCTGCATGGAGCCTGCTTCTCCCTCTGTCTGTGTCTCTGCCTCTCTCTCTCTGTGTCTATGAATAAATAAATAAAATCTTTAAAAAAAAAATAAATAAAAATCTTTTAAAAAGAGGGATCCCTGGGTGGCGCAGCGGTTCGGCGCCTGCCTTTGGCCCAGGGCACGATCCTGGAGACCAGGGATCGAATCCCACATCGGGCTCCCGGTGCATGGAGCCTGCTTCTCCCTCTGCCTATGTCTCTGCCTCTCTCTCTCTCTGTGTGACTATCATAAATAAATAAAAATTAAAAAAAAATCTTTTAAAAAGAGACACAAACTGTCAAAGCTCCCTCAAAAAGAAATAATCTGAATAGTCATAATTCTATTAAAGAAATCAAATTTGTAGTTTAAAGCCTTCCCATTAATATATTTCCTTGCCCAGATGCCTTCCCTTCTACTAAAGATTTAAGGAATAAATAATACCAAATCCACTACAAATTTTCTTCAAGAAAATTGAAGAAGAAGAACTATTTCTCAAGTCATCATTTTATAAGCATTACCCTGATACCCAAACCAGGAAAAGATGTTAAAAAAAAACTACCAATCACTGTTTTTCATTAATATAGATGAAAAATGTCTTTAAAAAGTTTGCAAATCACACCTTACGGGATGAGCACTGGGTGATATGCTATATGTTGGCAAATTTAACTCCAATAAAAAAAAGTTTGCAAATCCAATCCAACATTATATTAGAAGTATAAACGTCATTGCTAAGTAGGACTTTAGGAATGCAGGATTGGTTTAACATTTAAAAATAAATGTAACTCACCATATTAAAGTAAGGGAGAAAACCATATCATCATCTCAATAATGAAGAAAAAGTGCTTGACAAAATCCCCGAATTTTTTTTAATTTTTATTTTTATTTATGATAGTCACACACAGAGAGAGAGAGAGAGAGAGAGAGAGAGAGAGAGAGAGAGAGGCAGAGACACAGGCTCCATGCACCGGGAGCCCGACGTGGGATTCGATCCCGGGTCTCCAGGATCGCGCCCTGGGCCAAAGGCAGGCGCCAAACCGCTGCGCCACCCAGGGATCCCTCCCCGAATTTTTAAATTTTAAAAAAACTATCAACAAAACCAGGAATAGAAGCAAACTTCCTTGAGATGCCTGGGTGACTTAGCGGTTCATTGCCTGCCTTCGGCCCAGGGCATGATCCCGTGGTTCCCGGATGGAGTCCTCTATCAGGCTTCCTGCGTGTAGCCTGCTTCTCTCTCTGCTTGTGGCTCTGCCTCTCTCTCTCTATGTGTCTTTCATGAATAAATAAATAAAATCTTTAAAAAAAAGAAGTGAACTTCCTCAACCTGAAAAAGTGCCTCTAAAAACCCTACATCTGATATCACATATAATGATGAAAGGCAATGTTTTTTCCATGAGATAAGGAACAAGGCAAGGATGTCTGTTTTCACCACTTCTATTCAACATTGTACGGGTGCTCTGGGTAGTGCAAATAGAGAAAAAAAGATATAAAAGACATCTAGATTGGAAAAGAAGAAAAAACTGTCTTTATTTGCAGATGATGTGATTATCTGTTTAGAAAATTTGATAAAATCTACAAAAATCTATTAGAACTAATGACATTTTGCAATGCTTCCAGATAATAAACATACAGAAATCAACTAAATCAATCAGTAATTAAAAATTCAAAGATATATATCTATAATAGCACAAAAATATGAAATGCTTAGAGATAAATCTGATAAAGGATATGAAAGACCTGTGCAACCACAAACTACAAATCAATGTGGAGAGAAATTAAAGATGATTAACTAAATGAAGAAGTATACCTTCTTCATTGATTTGAAGTCTCATTATTGTTAAGATTTCAAGTCTTCCCAAATGGATTTATAGATTAAATGCAATTCCAATCAAAATTCCTGCAGGATTTTCTTTGGTAGAAATTGACAGGCTAATTCTAAAGTTGATACAGAAGTCTAAAGGACCGAGTATAGGCAAAATAACTTTAAAAAGTGAAAAAGTTGCGGGGCTAACCCCAAGTGACTCCAAGATTTATTATTAAACCATATTAATCAAAACAATGTGGTATTGTAATAAAGAAAAATAGAGCAATGGAACAGAATGGAGTTGAGATATATAACCCACATTTGGGGCACCCGGGTGGCTGAGTGGTTGAGCATCTGCCTTCCTTCTGCCTATGTCTCTGCCTCTGTGTATCTCTCATGAATAAATAAATAAAATCTTAAAAAAATAAAGCCCACATTTTTATGAGTAACTAAATTTTTTTCCAAAGGTGCAAAGACAATGCAAGGGGCAAAGGATAGTCTTTTCAACAGAGAGTGCTGAAATCATTGATATTATTTGCAAAACATGAACTTCAAATCATATGCAAAAATTAGAAGTGGATCACAAACCTAAATGTAAAATCTAAATATTTAAGCTGTATAAAAGAACTTAGGAGAAAATCTTTGTGACCTTGGGTTAGGGGAAGAGTTTTTGGATACAGCACCAAAGACATGATATGTAATAGAACAAATTGATAAATTAATCTTCATCAAAATTTAAGACTCCTGCTTTTCAAAAAAATCATTCTTTTTTTTAAAAAGATTTTACTTTTTAGGGATCCCTGGGTGGCGCAGCGGTTTAGCGCCTGCCTTTGGCCCAGGGCGCGATCCTGGAGACCCAGGATCAAATCCCACGTCAGGCTCCCGGTGCATGGAGCCTGCTTCTCCCTCTGCCTGTGTCTCTGCCTCTCTCTCTCTCACTGTGTGCCTATCATAAATAAATAAAAATTAAAAAAAAATTAAAAAAAAAGATTTTACTTTTTATTTTTATTACTTATTTATTTATTTTTAAAGATTTTATTTATTCATGAGAGACACAGAAAGAGAGGCAGAGACATAGAGAGAGAAGCAGACTCCTCACAAGGAGCCCAACGCGGGACTTGATCCCTGGACCTGGATCATGCCCTAAGCCGAATGCAGACGCTCAACCGGTGAGCCACCCAGGCATCCCAAGATTTTATTTTTTAAAAGTAATCTCTACATCCAATATTCTTGAACCTACAACCCCGAGATGAAAAGACACACTCCACCTACTGAGCCAGCCAGGTACCCTTCAAAGAAACATCCTTTAGAAGAATGATTGGGAAAAAGCCTTTGCAAATCATGTATCTAAGAAATGACTTGGGTCCAGAATGCATAAAGAACTCTCACATGTCAATGATAAGAAACCAATCAACTCATTTCCAAAACAGACAATAGGTGAGAAGAAATTTATACTTGTATAAGCTGATTGTTCATATGTAATTTGATATAACTCATTGGGAGCCCAATTTGGCAGAATTGAAAAAAATTTCATGTACTTCACTCTTCAATACAGCAAGACTTTTAGAAGTACTGAATTTTGCTAGAAAAATTACTTTCTGTGTGCACAAATAAGCTTGTGCACAGATGTTACTGAAACCTTGTTTAAAATAGCAAAAAATTGGACACCATCTAAGTGTCCAGCAAAGAAGATTGGTGAATAAATCATGATTCATCCATCATTTTCATTACACTGAGCTATAATTCATCAATTAAGTGAATGAGGTAGAGCTGTGTGTCCTGACATGAAAGGAATTTGAGCGCCATTGGTAGATATAGAAAGCAAGCTGCAGAACAAATGCTCGAAGTTATCCTAAAATGAAGTAAAAACCATGTGCTCGTATATGTACACATATGTATGAAATCTCATTTAAATGATCTGAGATGACATGTACTATAGTTCCCAGAAAAAGGAGGGAAAGGTGGACACAGATGATTATAAAAGGGACATTTGCTTTATATGCTATATGTTCTTTAATAGCTTTATTGAGATATAGTTTGCATAAAATATAGTTCATACATGTAAATGTGGAATTCTTTGTTTTTTATTATATTCCTAGAGTTGTGTAACCATCACCACCAATTTTGGAACATTATCATCACCTCAAGAAGAAACTCTTTATCCATTAGCAGTCACTCCCTATTTCCCCTCAATCCTACTCCTTGGCCAGCCCTAGATAACCATAAATTTACATTCTGTCTCTATGGATTTGGCTATTTGGAACATTTTATATAAACAAAATCCTACAATATGTGGTCCTTTGTTACTGACTTCTTTCACTTAGCCTAATGTCTTCGAGTCTTATCCATGTACCAGTGTGTAATTTGTTTTTATTGCTGAATAATATTCCATTGTATGGATATACCACTTTTTATTCATTCATCTCTTGATGGGCATTTGGGTTATTTTCATTTTTTAGCTATCACAAATAATGTTACTATAAATACATACAAATTTTGTGTGTGTGCTATGCATTTCTTAACTTTTCCAATTTTTTACAATGAAAATATATTCATATATTACTTGCATAAAAATTAAACATGTAATAAAGAATACTTTACACATATTATTGCATGCAGCTCTATGAGGTTGGGACTATGATAAGCTGCATTTTACAGATGAGGAAACCAGGCTTAGGGAAGTTGAGTGGCTTATCCAGGATCACAGCTAATAAAGGAGAGAGCTTAGATTCAAACGACTGCTGTCAAGTTCCAAAGTCCAGTCTCTTAATCATCACACTGGACTGCCAACTGTGATGGCCTTCTGGTAAGGTTATCTATCCACTACAACCAAGATAAACAAAACAGGGAGTAGGTTTATGGTTGGTAATGTAATGCTGTCAAGAGCATGTTCAAGGGTTGGTAATGGATAAATTAGTCTGTTGGGCCTTCCAGATCGATTTTTGATCAGAGTGCAAGGGCTCAAAGTGCTGTATCACTGGCTGGCATTATGGCAGATGTGGGGCCACCATATGTCCCTGCACTCAAGATTTTTAATAGGCCACTGTGACAGAATCAATACTTCTAATAGGATATATTGCCAGCATAGAGTTATATGCTATTTCCATTGCATTAGCATATTCTGGCCCCTTGCCAGGGCTCCTGAGTAGGGGCATCTGCCTATGTCTGTTTCATTGCCTCAGTCAGGTGCAATTGACTGTAATGACGGTAAAGCTCCCAGGACAGAGGATCTCTTAGGGTGAGGCCTTGGCAGCACCCATGATTGGGCATCAACACAATGGGACTCCATGGATGTGAAAATTCTACCTTTTCTAGAACAATGACATTTCTTCTGGCAAAACTGAGCTTTTAGCTTTGTTTCAATAAAAGCATGATGCAGTTTGAGCTGTACCATTATAGGTGCAGAGACCTCCCCCCTGCCTTAAAGGTACTCTGATTACCAACAGTTCCTATCACTACACCCAGTAGTTAACCTCAACCTGGGCCATTTCCCAGAGAGGGAGGCATATGGGTGAAAGTAGCTGGGTTGTGGTCTTTTCTTTTGGCGAGGGGGTTGTGGTCTTATCATAGAATCACTTCTATCTCAATACTGGGAGTGTCAGTTCAAATTACATAGGACCAGGTTGGCTCAGGTTGGGCCAGAATCAAGACAGAAAGGTTTTTTAAAACTGCTTTAGTGAGGTATAATTGCCATAAAATACACTACACAAACTTTAAATAATTACCATTTATTTCTATTTTTTTCTAATCTTTTTTCTTGTTTCATTGCACTGGCTGGAACCTTTAGTATAATGATGAACTGAAGTTTTTCTAGGGAGCCTCTTTCTCTTGTTTCTGAATTTAAAGGGAATACTTCAAGAAAATACTTTAAGGATATGATGTGTGCTGTTAGTTATTGGTACAGTAATCATGTACTTATGGGTGCCCTTCATCAAGTATAGGAAGATCCTTTCTATTCCCAGTTAGCTATGGGGCTGTTTTTTTTTTAAATCATGAGTGGATATTAACTGCTATTGAATGTGTTTTATATATTAGTAAGATTATCATGTTTGTTTTCCTCTATAATCTGTTAATATGATGAGTTATGTTACTTAATTCTCCAAACCAACTTTGCATTCCTGGAATCAACCCAAGTTGATAAATATTATCTTTTCACAAGTCACTGAATTTAGTTTGCTAATATTTTTTAAAGTAATTTTTATATCTATAACCATGAGCAAGACTGATTTGCAATATTCCTTTCTTATATATACTCCTCGTTGGATTTTGTTACCAAAATAACTTGAGGAGTGTTACTAATTTCCTTTTATGATCAGATAAGATAGAGTTTAGATAATATTGGAATGATGTTTTCCTTGAATGGTTGGTAGAGCTAGCCTGTCAAGTACTGTGGATTTGGTGGCTTTTTCTGTGGGAACAATTTTATGTACTGATTCATTCTCTTTAGTGGATAGAGGACTTTTTCATTTCCCAATTTCTTAAGTCACTTTCAGTAAATTGTATTTTCCTAAGAATGTGTCAATTTTTAAATACAAGTATTCAAATGTATTGACATGAAGTTCTTCATATTATCTTATTATTTGTTTATTTTCTGCAGCACCTGTAATTATTACCTGCTTATTTTGTTCCACAATGTGTATTTGCACTACCTGCACTTTTTTCCATTTGATTAATCTTGCCAGAGAGTTGTGTATTTTAAAGTCTTTTCAATGAAATAGCTTGTGGTTTTGTTGATAGTAGTATGTGTTGGTTTTATATTTCATTTCATCTTACTCATATCTATTATTTCCTTCTTTCTTGAAGGTTATTCTGATATATTTTCTCTAATTTATTTTTAAAAGATTTTATTTATCTGACAGAGAGAGTAGGAAGAGAGGCAAAGGGAGAGGAAGAAATCAGTTCCCTGCTGGGCAGGGAGCCTGATGCGGGGCTTGATCCCAGGACCCTGGGATCATGACCTGAGCCCAAGGCAGACACTTAACTGACTGAGCCACCCAGATGCCCCTTTTCTCTAATTTCTTAAATTAAATGTTTAACTGATTAATTCTGTGTCTTCCTTCTTTCCCAGTGAAAGCTTTTAATTCTATTTATTTCCTAAATATCACGTTAGCACATCCCCCAAATTTTCACATGCAACATTATTTTTACTTCTAAGCATTCAGTTCCAAATCTGATTTTCAATATGATCTTTCTTTTATCTATAAGTTGTCTAATACGTTGTTTTAAGTTTCCAAATATATGGATTTTTTTCTAGTCATATTTTTAGATTGATTATAACTTAATTGTATGTAATTAGAATAGGTGGCTAATAGAGCAAATCTTTGACATTTACTGAAACTAACATATAGTCAATTTTTGTATTATGCTCCAAATGTACTTGAAAGTAATGTATATTCTCTGTTAAAATTTTCTATATATATATATCTATTATATCCAGCTTGTTAATTATGCTGTTCAGATATTTTTTTATCTTTACTGATTTTTTTCTGTGTAACCTATCAGTTACTGAGAAAACTGTGTTAAAGTCTCCCACTGTGATAGTGGGTTTATCAATTTCTCCTTGTAAACCTGTCAATTTTTGTTAAAAAAAAAACTTTGGCCGTGTTAACAGGCAATTACACATTTAGAACATTATATCTTCCTGGTTGAATTTACTTTTTCCATTATGATGTGTTTTTTTCCACTTCTAGTAATGCTTTTGCCTTACCTTTTAAAAATATGATATTAAAACAGCTACTTCAGGGATCCCTGGGTGGCGCAGCGGTTTAGCGCCTGCCTTTGGCCCAGGGCGCAATCCTGGAGATTCGGGATCGAATCCCACATCGGGCTCCCGGTGCGTGGAGCCTGCTTCTCCCTCTGCCTGTGTCTCTGCCTCTCTCTCTCTGTGTGACTATCATAAATAAATAAAAATTAAAAAAAAAACTAAAAAATAAAATAGCTACTTCAGCTTTCTTTTGGTCAGTTTTCACACTATACTTCACAGTAATATATTTTTTTATTCTTTGACATTTAGTCTTTTTGTGTTCTTACATTGAAATATATATGAAGTATTCTCTTATAGGCAGTATATAACTGGAATTTGTTCTTTTATTCATTCTGAAAATCTTTGACATCTTCATCGAGGACTTTAGTCCATTTGTATTTAGAGTGATTACTGATATATTTGGATTTATCCCCACCCTCTTATTATATGCTTTTTATTTGTCCCTTTTACTGTTTAAATTTCCTCCCTCTCTTATTTTGAGTTCTTTTGGGTTAAGCTTTTTTATTTTCCATTTTTTCTCTGCTGATTTGAAAATTATATTTTTCACATATATACTTTTGTTGATTACTCTTGCTATTTTAACATGCATACTGTAAAATGTCTTGAATTATGCATTTTCCATTTCTTTTATTCTTTAACTTTCAAAAGGGCTACATTACCCATATTCACCATGTATTGCCCTCAGCATCAATATTTGAAAGCCATGGATTATATAGCACTCTCCCCACAAGCCTTCAATCTTTTCCAGTTTTGGAAGGAGACACATTAAAAAATTATTACCCGATTTCGTAGATCAAGAAATTGGGTCACATAACAAAACAAAAAAATTGTCCATAGAAATAACTCATCTAATCAGGAGGAAAACCAGTCCTCCTGATTATTTTTTCCAATTATAAAATTCAGAAGATTGTGTGGGAAATATTTTTTCCACATTTAATTAAAAAAATTTTTTAAGGATTTTATTTTTTTCACAAGAGACACAGAGAGGCAGAGACATAGGCAGAGGGAGGAGAAGCAGGCTCCATGCAATGTGGGACCTGATCCCGGGACTCCAGGATCATGCCCGGAACCAAAGGCAGGTACCCAGGGGTCCCTAATTTTTAAAAATTTTGATACACCTCGCCACCTGGCCCTCCAGAGAACCTGTACTAATTTACATATAGCAATAATTAAAATCTATGATCAATTAAATACTTAGTCACTTCCAGTTCTTAGAGGACAGGGAACACACCTTTTATTTCTTACAATTGTATTACATAAAATCTTAAACCTTTTTAGAAATAGTTAATAAATCTTGTGGAAACTTTTTAATACCAAGTAAATGTCAACAGTTTACGACAGGAAACATGGCAATAAAACAGAAGGAAGAAAGATTAAGTAAAGTTAGGTTTTATTTTTTTTATTTTTTTTTAAATTTTTTTATTTATTTATGATAGTCACAGAGAGAGAGGCAGAGATACAGGCAGAGGGAGAAGCAGGCTCCATGCCCCGGGAGCCCGACGTGGGATTCGATCCTGGGTCTCCAAGATCGCGCCCTGGGCCAAAGGCAGGCGCCAAACCGCTGTGCCACCCAGGGATCCCTAAAGTTAGGTTTTATATTCTATTTTTAAAGGGCCAGATTATTTTAAATCTTTCTGTATTTTGAGATTACAGCAAAGTCTTAATTAACAGGACTCCAACAAACTGGAAACTTCCACTAACTAGATTATTTCCTGCTATTCTATTTTGAAAAGAGGCTCATTATAATATACTCATAAGAAGCATTTATTCTAAAAATGGAACAATTGCCGCAGAATGAATGGGTCAAACAATAAATCAAATGGGAAATTGGAAAGTATCTTGAGACAAATAATGAAAACACAATGTACCAAAACTTGTTAGATGTAGCAAAAGCAATATAAAGAGGACAGTTTCAGTGATGAGTAACTACATTTAGAAAAAGATGAATTCAAACGAACAATCTATACTTCAAGGAACTACAAAAAGAAGACAAACCAAGCCTGAAATTAACAGAGGGAAGGAAATAATAAAGATCAGAACAAAAATAAACAAAATAGAGGGTATAAGCAGAGTAGAAAAAAAAAGAAACTAAAAGTTGACCTTTTGTTGTGTATTTTTTTATTGGAGTTCGATTTGCCAACATACAGTATAACACCCAGTGCTCATCCCATTGAGTGCCTCCCTCAGTGCCCATTGCCTGGTCCTCCCATCCCCCTGCCACCTCCCCTTCTACTACCCCTTATTCATTTCCCAGAGTTAGGAGTCTCTCATGTTCTGTCACCCTCTCTGATTTTTCCCATTCATTTTCTCTCCTTTCCCCTATAATTCCTTTCACTATTTTTTATATTCCTCGTATGAGTGAAACCATAGAGTGACTGTCCTTCTCTGATTGACTTACTTCACTCAGCATAATACCCTCCAGTTCCATCCACGTCGAAGCAAATGGTAGGTATTTGTCGTTTCTAATGGCTGAGTAATAGTCCGTTGTATACATAGACCACATCTTCTGTATCCATTCATCTTTCGATGGACACTGAGGCTCCTTCCACAGTTTGGCTATTGTGGACATTGCTGCTGTAAACATTGGGGTGCAGGTGTCTCGGCTTTTCACTATATCTGTATATTTAGGGTAAATCCCCAGGAGTGCAATTGCTGGGTGGTAGGGTAGCTCTATTTTTAACTCTTTGAGGAATGAAAACCAGAGCCGGGGGCATCACAATGCCAGATTCCAAGTTGTACTACAATGCTGTGATCATCAAGGCAGTGTGGTACTGACACAAAAACAGACACATAGATCAATGGAACAGAATAGAGAACCCAGAAATGGACCCTCAACTCTATGGTCAACTAATATTTGACAAAGCAGGAAAGACTATCCACTGTAAAAAAGACAGTCTCTTCAATAAATGGTGCTGGGAAAATTGGACAGCCACGTGCAGAAGAATGAAATTGGACCATTCTCTTATAGCATACACAAAGATAAACTCAAAATGGATGAAAAATCTAAATGTGAGACAAGAATCCATCAAAATCCTAGAGGAGAACACAGGCAACACCCTTTTCAAACTTGGCCACAGCAACTTCTGGCAAGATACATCTATGAAGGCAAGGGAAACAAAAGCAAAAATGAACTATTGGGACTTCATCAAGAGAAAAAGCTTCTGCACAGCAAAAGAAACAGTCAACAAAACTAAAAGACAACCCACAGAATGGGAGAAGATATTTGCAAATGACCTATCAGATAAAGGGCTAGTATCCAAGATCTATAAAGAACTTATTAAACTCAACACCCAAGAAACAAACAATTCAATCATAAAATGGGCAGAAGACATGAACAGAAATTTCACCAAAGAAGACCTACACATGGCCAACACGCACATGAGAAAATGCTCTGCATCACTTGCCATCATGGAAAAACAAATCAATTTTTAGTATATGTGCTGCCGAAGCGAGCACGGAAATACAAATCAAAACCACAATGAGATACCACCTCACATCAGTGAGAATGGTGAAAATTAACAAGACAGGACATAACAAATGTTGGAGAGGTTGTGGAGAAAGGGGAACCCTCTTGCACTGTTGGTGGGAATGTGACTGGTACAGCCACTCAGGAAAAATTGTGTGTAGGTTCCTAAAAGTTGGTCTTTTGAGAAGATAAACAAAACTGACAAACTTTTAGCTAGACTAAGAACAAGGCAGAGAACTCAAATCAATAAAATAGGAAATTAAAGATGAACCATTACAACCAAGGCAACAAGAGTAAAAAGGATCATGAGAGCACTGTGAGCAATTATATGTTAAAAAAAATTGTATAACATAGAAGAAATGACTAAATTCCTAGAAATATACACCTTACCAGAGCTGATTCATGAAAACATAGAAAATCTAAACAGACTCTTAACTAGTAAGGAGACTGATTCAATAACTGAGAACCTCACAACAATAACAAAAAACCCAGGACCAGTTGACTTTACAGGTGAATTCTATGAAAGATTTAAAGAAAAATTGTCAATCCTCAAACTCTTCCAAAAAAGTTAGGAGGAATAACTTCCAAATTCATTTTATAAACCCAGCATTACCATGGTTCCAAAGCCAGAAAAAATTACTACAAAAAAGGAAACTGCAGGCCAATATCCTTGATGAACACAAATGCAAAAATCCTCAACAAAATACTTGTACACCGAATTCAACAGCACATCAAAAGGATCACATACCATGATCAAGTGGGATTTATTCCTGAGATACAAGGCTGATTAAACATATAAAAATCAATTTGTGCTATATGCCATGTTAAAAAAAAATAATGGGGCAGCCCCGGTGGCGCAGTGGTTTAGCGCCGCTTGCAGCCCAGGGCATGATCCTGGAGACCCTGGATCGAGTCCCACGCCGGGCTCCCTGCATGGAGCCTGCTTCTCCCTCTGCCTGTGTCTCTGCCTCTCTCTCTCTCTCTCTCTCTCTCTCTCTCTGTCTCTATAAATAAATAAATAAAATCTTTAAAAAAAATAATGAATGGATAAAGAAGAGGTGGTATATATGTACAATGGACTATTACTCAGCCACTGAAAAGAATGAAATCTTGACATTTGCAACGACATGGATGGAGCTAGAGAGTATTATGTTTGGAAAAATAGTTAGAGAAAGACAAATACCATATGATTTCATTAAATTGTGAAATTTAAGAAACGTAACAGATGGGATACCTGGGTGACTCAGTGGTTGGGTGTCTGCCTTTGGCTCAGGTCATGATCCCGGGGTCCTGGGATTGAGTCCTACATCGGGCTCCCTGCATGGAGCCTGCTTCTATCTTTGCCTATGTCTTTGCCTTTCTCTATGTGTCTCTCATGAATAAATAAATAAATAAATAAATAAATAAAATCTTTAAAAAAAGAAATGTAACAGATGAACACATGGGGAAAAAAAGAAGCAAGTCATAAAACAGACTCCTAGCTATAGAGAACAAACTGAGTGGGTGGAGGGAATGGGTTAAATGAGTGATGGGTATTAAGGAGGGTACCTGTTGTGATGAGCACTGAATGTTGTGTGTAAGTGATAAATCACTAAATCCTACACTTGAAACTAATATTACACTGTATGTTAACTAACCAGAATTTAAATAAAACCTTGGAAGGATTTTGATTTGTATATAGGGGAAAGGAGAGAAAATGAGTGGGAAAAATCAGAGAGGGTGACAGAACATGAGCGACTCCTAACTCAGGGAAACAAACAAGGTTGTAGTGGAAGGGGATGGATGGGGGGATGGGGGGATGGGGTGACTGGGTGATGGGCACTGAGGGGGGCACCGGACAGGATGAGCATTGGGTGTTATTCTATATGTTGGCAAATCGAACTCCAATAAAAAATACAAAAAAACTTGGAAGGAAAAAATTAAAAGAATGAAAGATAAAAATCCCATGATCATTTCAATAGATGCAGAGAAAAGCATTTAACAAACTTTAGCAAAACTCAAAATCCTTTCACAATAAAAAAAAATACCTCATCACAAGGTAAGAATAGTAGGAAATTATCTCAGTCAAGGGATACAAAGTTTCAGTTATGCAAGAAGAATAAGTTCTTGTGATCTAATGTATAGCATGGTGACTACCATCAATAATTCTGTATTGTATACTTGAAATTTGTTAAGAGAGTAGATATTAAGTGTTCTAACCACACACAAACAAAAAAAATAACTGTGTGTATTGATAGATTTATTTTTAAGTAAGCTTTCTGCCCAACATGGACCTTGAACTCACCACCCCAAGATTAAGAGTCACATGCTTTTCTAACTGAGTCAGATCAGCATCCCAATAGGTGTTTTAATTGGCTTGATTGTGGTAATAATTTCATCAAGTAAACCTGTATCAAAACATCACATCTTATACTTTAAATACATACAATATTTATTGCTGATTATAACTTAATAAAGCTGGAAACAAAAAGAGGGAAATCACCTCAGTATAATAAAGCACATATATGAAAAGTCCATAGCTGACATCACACTCAATGGTAAAAAACTGAAGGCTTTCCTTCTAAGATCAGAAACAAGGCAAGTATGCCCACTCTCACCATTTTTATTCAACATAATATTGGTAACCCTAGTCAGATCAATTAGGTCAAAAAATAAAAGGCTTCCAAATTGGAAAGGAGGAAAAAAAACTATTTCTGTTTGTAGATGACATGATTTTATATGTAGAAAATCCTAAAAACTCTCCCAAACTGTTGGAACTAATAAACAAATTCAGGAAAACTGCAGTATACAAAAATCAATATACAAAAATCAATTGCATTTCAACCCACTAGCAATGAACTATCCAAAAGAATTTAAGAAAAAAATACCACTTACAATAATTACAAAAAGAATAAAAGAGTTAGTAATAAACTTAACCAAAGAGGTAAAAAATGTGTACATTGAAAGCTACAAGTCATTAACGAAAGAAATTTAAAAAGACATAAATAAATGGAAATATAGCCCATGTTTATAGATTAGGAGACTCAGTATTGTTAAAATGTCCATATTATCCAAAGTGATCTACAGATTCAAATCTCAATGGCATTTATACAGAACTGGAAAAAACAATCCTAACATTCATATGGAAACACAAAGCACTAGAACAAATCTGGATGCATCACACTTTCTAATTTCAAACTATATTATAAAACTACAGCAATTAAAACAGTATGGTACTGGTATGAAGACAGACATAGAGATCAATGGAACAGAACAGAGTATAGAAATAAACTCATGCATGTATCGTGAACTGATCTTCCACAAGGATGTCCAGAATACACAATAAGGAAAGATAGTCTCTTCAACAAATGGTATTGAGAAAATTGGATATCTACATGCAGAGGAAATTGGACCCTTATCATGTATTATGCCTAAAAATCAACTCAAAATGGATTAAAGACTTGAACATAAGGCCTGAAACTATTAAACTCTTAGAATGAAAACATGGAGCAAAAGCTTCATGACATTGGTCTTGGCAATGATTTCTTGTATATAACACCAAAAGTAGAGGCAACAAAAACAAAAACAAAAACTAATAATAATAATAATAATAGTAATAATAATAATAATTAATAAAACAAAAACAGACAGGTGGGACTGAATCAAACTAAAAGCCTCTGTACAGGAAAGGAAACAATTAACAGAGTGAAAAGACAACTTACAGAATGGGAGGAAATATTTGTGAATCCTTTATTTGATAAGGGGTTAATATTCAAAATATGGAAGATACTTCTACAACTCAAGAGCAAATAACCACAATTAACAACCTAATTTTAAAATGTGCAGAGGACCCGAGTGGACATTTCTCCAAAGAGATACAAATGGCCAAGAGGTACATAAAAAGATGCTCAACGTCATAATCATCAGAGAAATGCAGATCAAAACCACAATGAGATATCACCTGATACCTGTTGGGATGGCTATTGTCAAACCAAAATGAAAATGAAAATATCAAAACAAAGCAAAAGGTAAATGTTGATGAGAATGTGGAGAAACTGGAACCCTTGTACATTGTTGGTGGGAATATAAATTGTATGACTGCTATGAAAACCAATGTGGCATTTCCTCAAAAAGTTACAGCAATCCACTTCTGGATATTTATCAAAAAGAACTGAAGTCACAATCTTGAAGAGATCCTTACACTCCTGTGTGCATTGCAGTATTATTCACATTAATCAAAATGCAGAAACAACCTAAATGTCCATCAATAGATGAACGGGCTATGCATACAGCAGAATATTATTCAGCCTCAAAAAAAAAAAAAAAAGGAAATCCTGCCATATGGGACACAGATTAACTTTGAGGACATGCAAAGCAAAATAAGCCAGTCATGGAAGGACAAATAACGCATGATTTCACTTATATAAGGTATCTAGAATGGTCAAACTCATAGACGCAGAAAGGAGAGTTATGGTTGCCAGGGATTGGGGTGAAGGGGAAAGGGGGAAATGCTATTCAGTGGATATAAATTTTCAGTTACCAAGATGACTAAATTCCAGAGATCTGCTGTACAACATTGCTCTTCTAGTTAACAATTGGATATTGTACACTTAAAAATGTGTCAAGAGGGTAGATCTCCCATTAAATGTTCTTACCACAGGGACGCCTGAGTGGCTCAGTCAGTTAAGTGTCTGCCTTCAGTTCAGGCCATGATCCTAGGGTCCTGCTATTGAGTCCTACATCAGGCTCTTTGCTCAGCAGGGAGTCTGCTTCTCCCTCTACTTGCCACTCCCTCTGCTTATGTTCTCTCTCTCTCTCTCTCTCTGACAAATAAATGAATGAGATCTTTAAAAAATCAAAAAGGGGCACATGGGTGGCTCAGTGGTTGAATATCTGCCTTTGGCTCAGGGTGTGATACTGGGGTCCTGGGATCGATTCCCACATCAGGCTCCCTGCAGAGATCCTGTTTCTCCCTCTGCCTATGTCTCTGCCTCTCTCTCTGTGTGTCTCTCATAAATAAATAAATAAATAAATAAATAAATAAATAAATAAATAAATAAATATTCCTGCCACAATAATAATAATAAAAAGTTTCAGGGAGCGACCTGGACTCTGTCCACAACCCCCAGTCTAGTCTCATAACTAATTTCATTTCTAGTTTTAGGTGCCTGGCATCACACAGACCACTCTGAATGTTTGTCTTATTTGACCTGGTTATCAGGGAAAAAATAATTTGCGACGAGAAAACAGAATAATTTGAGGGCACGCAAGGTATTTTTACTACACCGAATGCCTGAACTTTTATATAACATCAGTGATCTCTTTTATTGGGCTTAGCGTTGTCTCTGCCCTCTTATCTTCCTTGTGAGAAGAGAAGCGCACAAAGGTACCTGCTTATAAGTGAAGAGGTCGGGTCACTCTTTCCTGGTTGGAAAAGGCAGGGATTTTGATGTCCAGATATTAGAAGATGGAAGGAAAGCATGCAATACAGAGACTGGAAGGGTGTCAGAGACAGATTTCATGTCCTTCACAATTTTTCTGCATCTTGGCTCTTTGTTGTGACTCAACCTCCCTGTGCTTGGCAAGGCTCAGACAAGGGTAGTCTCTGTTTGGTACCAAATCAGAACAGGGAGTACTGAGCTGAATGTCAGATGCAGGTATTTCTGATACATTCTGGATGCAGTTCTTTATTAGGTCTTTTGATAAATAGGAATTTGTTTTAAGGAGCCAAAACGTCCCTTTGAGTAAATCATGTACATTGTTACAAAACGGCTAGAAGGCATGTACTCTCAACCCATTCTGAGAACCAAGAATCTAGATCACAATCCTCTGCCCAGTCCTAAATGGCCTCTTCATCATCCTCTTCTCTTCTCAGTTCCATGCTGGGCCTCAGTAGTTAACAGAGAATCCCTCATCTCTATTTGTCTATCATGCCTACCTCTCATCATCTGCACTTGATCTTTCCTATCCTGGGGAAAATAAATCTCTCTCTGCCTTAACTCAATGTCAAGGTCCTACTAGTAATAAAAGGAGTTCTGCCTTTAATGGAGAAAGACCCATGAATGCAATTGTCACTTTTCTCGAATAATAATACCTATCATTTATGGAACCTTGTATATCCCTGGCACTTGAGTCACTGCATTTTGTTCTCACACCTCTACACCTATTTTACAATAGGGTTGTTGATATGTGGAGTTATTCCCCAAGATTTTCAAGCTAGGTATGCCTGACTCCAGAGTGCAGTTTTTTGCCTGCATTAGCCTACTTTGCTGGATATCCATCTGCACGCTCTTGGGACTGCCCAGGCTGCTGTGTGGGAGACAGGTTCCCCTCCCCACCCCGGTGGCAAACAATGATTCACTCCCATGAGTTAGAGGACACAGATCTAGTTTGTGGGGGAAACATTCACAAGATTATCACCCCAGGAAATTAAAACAAACCCTATTTCTATTGTCCTTTCTATACCTTCATTTCAAATTCTGCTTGCAGTAGCTGGCAACAGAATCAAAGGAATAATTATGCCTGATGATTGGAAACTGAGGCCTTAAAGTCTTTGACTCATTTTTGCCCACTAATCTGTGGGCTGCACCTGAATGTATTGATCTAACTGAAAATACCTTTTCAAAATATTTTAGTTAACAATTTCAACTTAGCAAAGGCACTAAACCATTTATCTCCAACATGGAGATCAATAAATGAATTTTATTTTTTCTAAGATGTAATTGTAAAAAGGAATTTTGGCCTGGGAATCTGAAGATCTGGGTCTCAATTCTGGATGTGCCATTTTTAAGCCTGCAATGTTAGGCAAAACCACTTCATCTGGCTGAATCTTCATGTGCAAAATACAAATAATGATATTTTTCTTGCTTAATTCACAGAGATGATATGGTAGGGATCCCATTATAAGGAAGTGCTTTATAAATCCCAAAGTACTCAGCAAGCATAAGTCACTGGCAAGATGAAGTAAAATGCTCAAAAAGTTGCCACCAGGAAGACTTTCAGCAGAGCTCTAAACAAGGGCTTCACCAAGGAGTGAATCATGGGGAAAAGTTGTGCTTCTCAATGGCTTTCCCCTTATTTTAGCTTTAGGGACCCAAACCCAAATGGGGTCTCCAGCTGGATCCATGATGATCTTCAATTATGTGACCTCCAGGAAACCAGTCTTGGTTCTCATCTAAACTGAAAATCCCAGTCCTAGAGAGGGAGTGGCACAAGGATTAAAAGACTCCTTGAATACATGGAATATTACTCAGCTATTAGAAATGACAAATACCCACCATTTGCTTCAACGTGGATGGAACTGGAGGGTATTATGCTGAGTGAAGTAAGTCAGTCGGAGAAGGACAAACATTATATGTTCTCATTCATTTGGGGAATATAAATAATAATGAAAGGGAATATAAGGGAAGGGAGAAGAAATGTGTGGGAAATATCAGAAAGGGAGACAGAACGTAAAGACTGCTAACTCTGGGAAACGAACTAGGAGTGGTAGAAGGGGAGGAGGGCGGGGGGTGGGAGTGATTGGGTGACGGGCACTGGGGGTTATTCTGTATGTTGGTAAATTCAACACCAATAAAAAATAAATAAATAAATTAGAGAACATAAACTCTACAAAAAGATTAAAAAAATAAATAAATAAAAGACTCCTTGACACCAGTGAAGCCGGGGACCTGGATAATGCTGCCTAAGTAAGCAGACTAGAAAGTACAGGACTGATTGGATGCCACCTTGGTTACAAATGCAGAGATACTGCAATAACATCAGAGACAGGAGGAAAAATGGAATGGAGGTAGATCCTGTGCAAAGTTATAGGCACCTCAAACTCATGAAAGTCAATTCCAAGTTAGAACAGAAAATTGTCTTCTGGGTAGTGGAGACAGCTGGCTGAGCAGTGTGGGTGCTCACTCAATACAATGTGGTGTGGATGGTGACTGTCCTGAGTCTTTGGGTCTCTCTCTGTTATTCTTTTTGGCGGAAGGCTTTCCAGAGATACGTGCAGACGCAAGCCACCAGTGCCTAGAAACATTGAAAGAAGAGGTACAGGCGTGGACGACAGGCCCGGAGCCCTCGTACTGAAGCCTCTCTCCCCGCCCTCGCTGCCTCACCCCCCCCACCCCACCCCCATCACCCGATCTGCACAATCAGGCTTGGGAGAGTGAAAGGGTTTCACTTCCGCCTGGCTGCAGGAACCACAAGTTCCAGACTAGGTCGGAATTCCGAATAATCACAGTCAAAATCCACCCAGATACTCTCACACGCCCAGCCGCGCGCGCATCCCGGGGCCGCGGGGCACACGTGAGCCCACGCCCCGCGCGCCCGTCCCTGCCTCCTGCCGGAGCATCCTCGGCTTGGGCGGCAGACGCAGCCGCCGCCGCCTCCTCCTCCTCTCGCCACCGCCTACACCGTCTCCTCTCCCCTCTCGTCCTCCTTCCTCCCCCAGTTCCTGCTCCTCCTCCCGTCCGCGGCGGCGAAGGGCAGAACCCTCAGCAGCGGCTGCCTGCGCTTGGGCCGCCAAGAGCCTGGAACAGGTCTGTGCGGGGGGCGCTTTGTTGCGGGCAGTTGGAGCGTCCCTGGCTCCCGGAGCCACCGGGAGGGCACGCGGCGGGCGCCGGGGTCTACGATTTCTCCGCGTTGGGTCTTTTTCTATGAATAGACGGGGTGCCAGGGGGTAGCTTGATCCTTTGGCCAGTGGCCGTCCCTCCGGCGTCGTGGCGAAGGAGCCCCCGAGCTGCTCGGAGTCCTGCCCCCACCGCCCACCCCTCAAGCTCTCTTTCTGTGCACCCCCACTCCCCGCATCCATGTCCCAGAGCTGAGCTTTCTCTTGTTCTGGGAGCTCGTGGATGGGGGCGGGGAGAGATGGATGGAGCCGATCCAGCGGGGCACCTGGGTGCATGGGCTTTGTTACATACAACAAAAACCAGTCCGCACCAGCTTCCAGTTCCAGGCTAGGCTGCAGTCTGCTGGCAGTGTGGGGTGTGGGCCGGGCACACTGGGGAAGTGAGAGAATGCGAGGGGGCACTCCCTGTGTGTGTGACTGGGCACACAGGAATGCGATGGTGTGTGTGTGTGTGTGTGTGTGTGTGTGTGTGTGATGGTGCTGGTTTTGTGTGGGATGCAGTGAGTATGAGTTGGAGTGTGGGGTGTCGAGTGTGTGTGTGTGTGTGTGTGTGTGTGTGTGTGTAGTTCTGCGCCATGGGGCTGAGTTACTCCTGGCATTCCATGTCCTTGGGTATCATCCCATGCCAAGCCAGATTGCAGTAACATGCAGGCAGATCAGGTCCAACCTGTTCTGCCTACACTGTAAGGGTAATGATGTTTTCAAAGTGATGGAAATCCCCCCAACTTGGGGCTGTTGTTTAAAACATGTTGATTGTGGAATTTCCAGCCAGGTTGACCAAGTCTTATTGGACATCATTATTGTTACCCCAAAGACATCCAACTTTCTTAGCAGGTTTCCCTCTCTCAGCCAATGAGGATCCAAAGCTCTTACAGTGATCCTTGCAGAGCCTTCCCCTGCACCCCTTTAATTAGTGGATGCTCCTCTTGTCTTTACTGCAGTCTTTACTTTGGAGCTAGCCTGTAGCTGTATGTTCATTTGGAGAAAAATGAACATACTGGATGCACCTGTGTATTAGTGGTGTATTTGGATTAAAGGTTTTCTTTATTTCCCTCCTGGAACCATAAGATGTGAATTGGTATGGTCTTTTTTTTTAATCAAAGAAAGAAGAAATCAACAGAAATGAACAAAACTGCTAGACTTTCTTTTGTACATTTTACTTGAGGTTTTATTTTATTTTTATTTATTTATTTTTTACTTGAGGTTTTAAGAAAGCATTATTTGTCAGGGGCCAAAAATGTACAGTTAAGGGTAGTGATTGTTCAGTAAAACAACCGACATTTATTAAACACCTGCTACATGCCAATAGTAATGTTACGTTTTGGAAGTATATAAACGAATAAATGAATAAAGCATCATCTCAGCTCACAAGGAAGGCACAGTCTGGTAGGCAAGACAGAGTGTGTAAACAGATGATTACAATAGAGTATGACAAGAGATAGGCAGGGTACTGTGAGAGCAGAGAGGAGGGGTGGGGGTAGGCGGTATGATCAAGAGAGGCTTTGGGGCTCCTGGGTGGCTCAGTTAAGCTTGATTTCTCTTGATTTCTGCATAGGTCATGATCTCACAGTCTGGCTCTATGCTCAGCATGAGGCTGCTTAAGATTCTCCCTCTCTCTACGTCTCCCCCCTCTAAATAAATAAATAAATAAATAAATAAATAAATAAATAAATAAAATCTTTAAAAAAAGAAAGAAAGAAAGGCTTCATGGGGGAAGTGACATTTGAGTGAGTCTTGAAAAACTAATTCACCAGGTGGCCAAGTTGAAGGAACAGCATATATAAAGGCAGAGAGGGGTCATGGTTAAGTAAGACTGCAAGGAGTCCTCAGAACTATTACTATCATGAACTCAGAATGAGTCTCCCTGGACAGGGATAATGATTAATGGTAAACCCAAAAGGAGACAGTATTGCAGATTGGTAAAGATTAGCACACATCTGCATCTTAAGAAATGTCCAGCTCATTTCTAAATGTCAGTGTTTTGCCTTAAGTAAATCTGCTATGGGTAAGCATGTATTTACAAGGAAAATGAACTAGGTGGACAGTACAGTACACAAATTGTGGAATTTGTTGCTTTACAAAAGGCTTCATAATCAGACCATCTTGGACCTTTACAGGGAAGATTTTTACCAAAAATCCATTTAACCAGATTTTTTTTTTTTTTTTTGCATAGCCAATGGATGGATAAAGAAAGATAGACCTGCATTGCATTTACTTTGTGGGCAAAAAGTCACCAATTTCAGTGCAGGCACTTTCCCTTAGGGTGTGGGTGTTTAATAAATACCAAATACTGAAAGTGTGGAAATGGTGGTAATAAATATGAAATCCACTATCTGTTATCTTTTATCATTTGGGTTGTATGTAAAATACAAATTAACCGGGACAGGGTCTTCAGGGACTTTCACATTTTAGATACTGTGAGTAGTGTCACTGGTAATTAATAATAGCACAGGATTTCTGTCCTGTGTGTTAAGTGCGTAGTCAGGAATGGCTGTATGAGGACTGTCTGTAACATTCATGCGGTTAGGCCAGAATAGGGGCACATTCTGAGTCTCCTGTTCTGTTTTGTTGGTGCCGATTGTGTGGGCTGATAAATGGCATTGGAAATGAACCTAAGAGATTAATGATTTCTGCTGGAAGTGCCTGGTGGGCACAAAATTATGCTAGTTAAAAGTGTGGGCTTTGAGGGCTTGAACCAGCATCCTGAGCATCATCTCCTCCCTTAAATGAAAGCCAAAAATAGCCCTGGGTTCTCTTTGAAAGGAATGCCAGCAGGGGTGGTCCAACTTGAATTGACTCCCCCCTCACCCTAGTCTGGCCAATGCCCTGAGGCAGAAGAAATGATGGCCTGGGGTCCTCTGGGCACATGGAGGTCCTTTGTTCATTGGCTGTCAGTACCAGAAAGTATCAGGCAGCATATCTAAGGCACATTCCCCCACAGCTTGGGCTGAAAAGGAATGGATGCTGTGCGGGTACTCAGGTAAGCCTAAGTGCCTGGACCAAGTGCTTCCCAGACTTGTTCCACCGGATGTTAGTAGGTGTTCCACACTCACATCCAGACACACACAGAGTTTTGTGGTCAAGTTAAATTTGGGAAATTCTTGCTTAAGCAAAAACAGGTTTGTTTACTTCAGGGCTTCTAAAAGCCTTTACCAGGCTAATGTACATCATGACTCTCCAGAAGAGAATCAGCAGTGTCTCCCAGATATATTTGCCCACAGAACCTGGTGTTCCAACAAGCAGTTGGCCAGACTGCCCTTGAAAAGAATATTCTCTGGCAATGCCAGGCAAGAGCCTTTCCCACCAAGTTCGGAGGCTGTAGGTATTTTGCTGGGGAGACAAGGGCGCCTCCTTCACCTTCTGGGCTTTCCTTCCCCCGTGCATCAAATGAGGCTGATAATAATCATTGCTCTCACCGTCTCTGATGGTGTGATGACAACCAAGATAATATCTCTGCAAGTATTTTGAGCTTTTTACAAGAAAGGCTGTATATCAACTCGAGGTTATTATGAAAGGGAAGTACAGAATTAAGGCAGTTATTCTGATAATTTAGGCCCAATCCTGTTTTTCCTCTGCACTGCTGGGCAGACTGCCTCAGTTCTCTGCTCTGCTTCGACTGCAAAGACCTATTCTCACTCAACCTTGGGTGACTCAGTTCTTTGTGCTTACTTCCTTTGCCTTCCTGAAGATTCCAGTGTGGCCTTTAATTTCCTGGGCCAGAGGTATCATCAGTACAGCCCTAAGAGAAGTCCCGTCAATTTGAAAACAGCCTCCTGACCAGAGAACCCTGGAAGTGGGAATTAAGCTCAGTTGGAAAGTTGCTTTTATCCTCCAGACTCCCTCTCCTGCAGGAGTAGTTCCAGGGGGCCATCTTGGACGCAGCCGCTGGAAGGTTCACGTTCACTGGCCCCCATGTGCAGTCTGGGTGGTCAATAGGAAGGCGTGGCCATCTTTAAGGAAATTTAAAGGCAGAAGAGAAAGACTATTGACCCTCTCTGATTCCCTTGGCTCTTCATTTAATTCCCTCAACCTCTCTTTTTTACAAACTACCTTGAAAGAAGTGTGCCTTTCTTGAGAAGGAACAGCTAATAACCATTGCCAGCTGGGCCTAGGGTGGAGACAGATGTGGAGGCCTTAGAGTTACCCATTCCACAGAGCATCTTACCCACATGGGCCATTCTCCACATGGAAGCAACAAGCTTCATGTGCTGTAGGAAGGGTTTGGGTTAGCCGGAAGAGGAAACGCTGTGGCTTTAAGGCCGAATGACCGACCGGACAGTGAGAGTGAAGGCCTTCTCTGGTGGGGAGAGTTCAGTGGAAATACCGGTCCAGTAGGGGAGGTTCATAGAATGGTAGCACTGCCTTTTCAAGTTCGTCTGGTGCAAAGCTTCTGCTTGGGTGAGCAAAATGCTAGTGAAGTGAAGTGAGTTTGTCTAAGATCCCACAGCTATCATGTGACAGAACAGAAGTCATCCTAGAGGCTAAACTCCGATCCACTGCCTCCTAAAGCTCTTCCCACTAGACCCAGCCATCTTCTTCTGCACTGCAGGGCAGTGTGGGTTGGTTGGCTCATTCAGTGGGACTTGGAGGGCATGTCCAAGCCTGAGTTGTGTGGGCTCTGTGTGGCAGCTTTTAGCAGAGAAACAGGTTTCTAGTGGAGCCAGAAAAAGCCATGCTTCCCCTCTCTCTTTCTGGTTCCTCTTGGGTGTCCAATTGTCTGATTCACCAAGCCAAGCAGCCAGTTGGAAACCTCAGGACTGGGTGTTCTGGGTAGATACTCAGTGGATGATTCAATCACACAGTCCCTCTTCCTTGGTGGTGATTCACTTCTTTTGTAGACCATCGATGACTGCCTTGAAAGTGTGATGGAAGCTGCTGATGCATTCCCCCTCAAAATGGCACAGAATTTCAGAACCATGTAGGTGCAGGGCTCCCATCCCCTACAGCCTAGGTCACTTGTAGACACTCCTTAAATACGCAAGATTCCCAGAGTTGCAATTGTCAACCTTAACTTGGGATGGAAGGGATTGGAAATACTGCGATGAGCTTTGTGCCAAATAGACTTCGGGAAGAGGAGTTAGTGTGGAATCTCTTTAGGATGAAATTTTGGGATTGGATCCGGTTCTTGAGGTAAAAACAGAAAAGGAATTGAAATGAACGAACCATGTCTCCTTCTCCCAACCTTATGAGAAACATGCGGGAGGTGAGGAAGAGAAGGAGGTAGGACAGAAAGAATGGCGGGAGATTTGAAAAGGCAGGAGAGGGAGGTCCTCCTAGAAAGGGTGTCAGTTAGACCGTAATAGCATGAAAGGTAACTTTCCTAAAAGAATGAGGCAACCATTGCCCTTCTTCCCGGTGTTTCTTAACTTCTAAGTAGCAAATCCTAAGTTTTGGGTATTAGAAATTAACTTAGATGCAGGAACACCATGTCCTTGAAGAGGACATTTTTAGAAGCTGGGAGATTGTGGGGAGTGGCACAGCTTGCCTTACTTCTTGTTTCAAAAAAGCATTTTTATGATTAAAATAATACACGATCATGCTTGCAAAAAATAAAAGTATGAAGCAGAACATTCCAGGCCTCTCCACCACCGATCTCTGCCCCGTTCACCATTTGTTACATAGCATTTTGTGTATATTTTAATAAATATTCATATACGGATTCATGTGGTAAAATAACAAAGGATGCCACCAGTGTTCTGCATACTGTTCTACAACGTGCTTTTCATGGAACTCTGTGTATCTGGAGGTCTTTTCCCGCCAGTATACCTATAGCTATTTCATTCTTTTTTTTAAGATTTGATTTATTTATTCATGAGAGACACAGAGAGAGAGAGGCGGAGACACAGGCAGAGGGAGAAGCAGGCCACATGTAGGGAGCCCGACGCGGGACCCAACCCCAGGTCCCCAGGATCACGCCCTGGGCCGAAGGCGGCGCTAAACCGCTGAGCCACACAGGCTGCCCTATTTCATTCTTTTTAAGAGCGGCATAGTACTCTAATTTCTGTGGTTGTGACATAATGTCTTTAATCCAGCTTTCATTGGTGGGTTTTTATATTATTTTCTAATTTTTAAAAAGAATTATTAAATATTGGGGCAGCAAACTTCCTTTTACCTGCACCCCTGCATACTCTTGCAAGTGTTTTTGTAGAATAAATTCCCAGTTGTGAAACTGCTAGCTTAAAGACTTTAGTCTGCACATCTTTGATTTTAATAGAGCCCCCTGCCCAGATTTTCCTCCAGGAAGCTTATAGCGACTTACACTCCCGACAATGGCCAGTTCTCTAGCAGGGCTCTTCCTCGACAATTTCACATACTCTTGACCTTTTGAATCTTTGACAATTTGGTAGCTGAAAACAATCCCTATTTTCTTTGCTTTATTATTTTTTTTTAGTACGAGAGAGGTTGAACACTTATTTAGATGTTTATTGACCTATTTTTCTATTCAGTTGTTCTTTATCATCCTGATAACTGCAATCTCTTGACATATTTCTGACAGCAGCTAACCATCACCTCTATTGTAAGCATATTAAGCAGTTTGTTGCTTACTCTTTCACCTAGATTTTAAAGTGTCTTTCAGTTGTATGAAATGTTGAAGTTTTGAAAAATCCTAATTGGCACTCTGTTTTTTATGAGCACTGAAACAATGCCACAGTGAATACCCTTGGACTGTATTATATGCATTGGGCTCATTATTTCCTTAAGATAAATTCTGAAGACTCGATTTGTTCAGGTAATTTTTTTTCTAGATCTTGCCAAATTACTCTCTAACATGTTTCTTTTTCCATTTCTTTTCTTTTATTTATTTATTTTTTACCAGTTTACACTCCAATCCCAAAGCATAAAAGTATACTTCACTCCTCCTCTTGATGCCTTCTGATAATTAAGATTTTGGTTCTTCAATCAAGGGCAAGGAAGGAATTCATATTTGGCATCAGGAAGGGCTTGGGGCAGAAATCCCTAACTGCACACAAAATATATGTAATACTCTCTTCACCTTCAATTATTTAAGCAAACATGCTTTTTAATTCATTTCCAAATAGAACTGTGTCGAACGCATTTCCTTAACATCAAGCCCCTATAAATTTGCTGTGAAATGTGAGTGGCCATTCAGGGTCATTTCTGCTGACAGCAGCTGCGGCATTGGACAATGGCAAATTGACTTTAGAGATCTATCTGTAAGACACTTGGGGGAAAAAAAAGCTGCTGCTGCATCTTCGCCGACCTCTGAGGTCAGCTAGATTGGTTCCAGAATTTTCCAGTGGCTTAATGCTGAGTAGGAGTCCACTTCTATCCAACTTGACTTCCTGCAAAGAGGACAAGTTTGAGGCCCTCCCATGAGAAGGGATTCTAACAGAAATAAACAGTGATATCACCCTTTGAAAAGGGAATAGTGGCAAATGGGTACAGGTGTAGCTTTTCCCCTTGCCCTGCTGCGGCTTCCTTCATTGTTCTGTCTCTCCTTTCTGCCAATATCTAGATATAGCCACGGGGAGTTTGGTGTCTGCTCCAGGCCATGGGTAGGGTCTACCGATTAGGAGAAGAAGGGAGTCACAAGGGTCGGTTGTGTGGTTTTGTCTTTAGAGTGACAGGTAGCAACCTTCAAATCCCTTGGGTGGTGGCAGAGAAATATGAAGAGCATGATTGGATGGTGACAGTGGTTACGCATTTTACAGATTTCGAAGACACAGCTGGAAAGGGGACAGTGCTCTCCAAGTTGGACATCGCTGGAAAAGGCTTATGACCTAACCCCACCACTTGCTAGCTAAAAATCTGGCACCTAGTCTCCCCTAGGGATGGACATAAGTGCCTTTGAAGTGCTACTTCCCCATCAGACAGATTTAAGAATGCCCTTTGTACTTATCCATCCTTCACTTCACCTAGCGTGCCACAAACACAGCCTGTCACTGGGATGCTTTTGAGTTGTCAGAAGATGGGTGGGTTATTGTACCCAGAGGAATCCTTTAGGTTATTTGAACTATTGACACCTACGATTTATGGTTTCCCACTTACCTCGAAATCTTGGTATTTGGCAAATAGCTTTGGATCCTAACTGATATTTGTTGGATTTCTTTTTTTTTTTCCTTTAGAGGTTTGGAATACAGTAAGGATAGTTCACAGGGGAACCAATGGTCAGACAGTATAATTATTCATCTTCACGGCCTTGAAAAAAATGGTTTTTGGTTGTTAAACTCATAAGTGTCCCATCTTAAAGTGAGGGCGTCTCTTCTTCAGAGTGCTGAATAATTAAAAACTGAAGCATTATAGCCACAAATATGGCCTCTACACAAATCATTGTCCTGTTTCTCCTTATGGATGGTCATAAGGGGGACAATCCAGGTTTTCTTTTCTTTGAAAAACTATGTTTGGTGCCAACTATGTTGGATCTTTATGTTTCTCAACTGAATTATTCCCCGAAGGTAGTGTTGCTTTTTTTTAATACAAAATATAATTTTATGTATGTATATATGTATGTATATTTTTATTGGAGTTTGATTTGCCAACATATAGCATAACACCCAGTGGTAGCATTGCTTTGGAACTCTGATTAGAACCAGGAGGGAGATCTGTCTGCACACTAAAATTAGAAAGGAAAAATCTCATTGAGAGGCAAAGGTAGTCAGTAAAAGGAGCTTATAGAGTGAATTGGAGGGCAGAAGACCCAGGTTCCAGTTCTGATTCTGATACAAATCTGCTGTGTGACCTCAAACAAGTGCTTCAGTGTCTCCATGCCTCAGATTCCACATATAAAATAAGGACATGGTTAGGAATAGCATATCTATACTGTAGCACCTTCCATTTGAATAAAGCATACTCATCTCCAAAGCCAGAGCGTACTTTTGTGACAGAATCACCTGGGGGCCCATTAAAATCTGGAGTCCCCCACCTCAACCCACAGAATCTGAAACTCCAAGGGTGGACCCAGGAAATCTGTGTTAGCCAGCTTCTTAGGTGATTCAGGGAGGCTGTAGCCCCCTCCTGTGGTAACTTTCAAGAGGCAAGAGCCCCTTGAGCTTTCTGGCCTGAGGGAATGAAAACCATTCTCCAAAGTGAGAAAGTCCTGGCCTTCCAGTAGCTCTGGCTGAGAAACCTATGACAGCAGGGGCACCTGGCTGGCTCCATCAGTAGAGCAGGTGGCTCTTGATCTCAGAGTTGTAAGTTTGAGCCCCAGGTTGGGTGTACTTAAGATACTACTTAAGAATTACTTAAAAAAATTAAGATTACTTAAAAATCTTAAGAAAAAGAAACCTAGGACCGAGACCGAATCTGAGGAGGGTGGTTTTTTTAACCCAATTCCCTGGGGCTGGTTTCTGCCTTGGTAAGTGGGCAGCAGAACGTTCTTTTGAATAAGAGCAGGCCTGGATTAACTGACTGACCAGCTCTTCAGTCATGAGCATATTTCAGGCCCTTTGGCATAAAATCTTCAGTAGAAGCATTTCTGAGAAAGGACAAAGTGGTTTCCAGAACTCAGACCCTGTCTGCCCAAGGTCTCTCTCAAATCCTATTTGATGGTTCCACCCCTCCTTTGACTTTTTAAATTCTTATTTCTCCTCCCTTCATTTAACAAACCCGTGTGGCAGCAGGTTCCCTCGCCTGATGGGATCTCATCACCCCAGCTTTTTATGCCTTAACCTTCCCCCAGCTCCCACTGCACCTCGTCCTGCCCCTCAACCCTGCTTTTATCACAACACTGATTTTATTTCCTCCAACCAGAGGCATGGCCTCGGGACTCTTCTGCTGTCTAAATGCCACTGGAAGAACACCTGGGTGCTCAGTGGTTGAGCATTTGCCTTTGACTCAGGTCGGGATCCCAGGGTCCTGGGATTGAGTCCCACATCAGGCTACCCGCAGGGAGCATGCTTCTCCCTCTGCCTGTGTCTCTGCTTCTCTCTCTCTCTCTGTCTGTGTCTCTCAAAAATAAATAAATGAATAAATGAATAAATAAATACTGCTAGGAAGTGTGGCAGGATACAAAATCAATGACCATAAGTCAGTGGCATATCTATACACTAACAATGAGACTGAAGAAAGAGAAATTAAGGAGTCAATCCCATTTACAATTCTACCCAAAAGCATAAGATACCTAGGAATAAACCTAACCAAAGAAGTAAAGGATCTATACCCTAAAAACTACAGAACACTTCTGAAAGAAATTGAGGAAGACACAAAGAGATGGAAAAATATTCCATGCTCATGGATTGGCAGAATTAATATTGTGAAAATGTCAATGTAACCCAGGGCAATTTACACGTTTAATGCAATCCCTATCAAAATACCATGGACTTTGTTCAGAGAGTTAGAACAAATTATTTTAAGATTTGTCTGGAATCAGAAAAGACCCCAAATAGTCAGGGGGATTTTAAAAAAGAAAACCATAGCTTGGGGCACACAATGCCAGATTTCAGGTTGTACTACAAAGCTGTGGTCATCAAGACAGTGTGGTACTGGCACAAAAACAGACACATAGATCAATGGAATAGAATAGAGAAGCCAGAAGTGGACCCTCAACTTTAGGGTCAACTAATATTTGACAAAGGAGGAAAGACTATCCACTGGAAAAAAGACAGTCTCTTCAATAAATGGTGCTGGGAAAATTGGACATCCACATGCAGAAGAATGAAACTAGACCACTGTCTTGCACCATACACAAAGATAAACTCAAAATGGATGAAAGATCTTAATGTGAGACAAGATTCCATCAAAATTCTAGAGAAGAACACAGGCAACACCCTTTTTGAACTTGGCCACAGTAACTTCTTGAAAGATTCATCCATGAAGGCAAGAGAAACAAAAGCAAAAATGAACTATTGGGACTTCATCAAGCTAAGAAGCTTTTGCACAGCAAAAGATACCATCAACAAAACTCAAAGACAACCTATAGAATGGGAGAAGATATTTGCAAATGACGTATCAGATAAAGGGCTAGTTTCCAAGATCTATAAAGAACTTATTAAACTCAACAGCAAAGAAACAAACAATCCAATCATGAAATGGGCAAAAGACATGAACAGAAATCTCACAGAGGAAGACATAGACATGGCCAACAAGCACATGAGGAAATGCTCTGCATCACTTGCCATCAGGGAAATACAAATCAAAACCACAATGAGATACCACCTCACACCAGTGAGAATGGGGAAAATTAACAAGGCAGGAAACCACAAATGTTGGAGAGGATGTGGAGAAAGGGGAACCTTCCTGCACTGTTGGTGGGAATGTGAACTTGTACAGCCACTCTGGAAAACTGTGTGGAGGTTAAAAATAGATCTGCCCTATGACCCAGCAATTGCCCTGCTGAGGATTTACCCCAAAGATACAGATGCAGTGAAACGCCGGGACACCTGCACCCCGATGTTTCTAGCAGCAATGTCCACAATAGCTAAACTGTGGAAGGAGCCTTGGTGTCCATCGAAAGATGAGTGGATAAAGAAGATGTGGTCTATGTATACAATGGAATATTACTCAGCCATTAGAAATGACAAATACCCACCATTTGCTTCGACGTGGATGGAACTGGAGGGTATTATGCTGAGTGAAATAAGTCAATCGGAGAAGGACAAACATTATATGGTCTCATTCATTTGGGGAATATAAAAAATAGTCAAAGGGAATAAAGGGGAAAGGAGAAAAATGAGTGGGAAATATCAGAAAGGGAGACAGAACATGAAAGACTCCTAACTCTGGGAAAAGAACTAGGGGTGGTGGAAGGGGAGGTGGGCGGGGGGTGGGGGTGACTGGTTTACGGGCACTGAGGTGGGCACTTGATGGGATGAACACTGGGTGTTATTCTATATGTTGGCAAATTGAACACCAATAAAAAATAAATTTATAAAAAAATAAAAATAAAAAAAATAAATACTGCCAGGAAAGGAGTCGGCATCAATGTCAGTGTACACTCATTTACCCCACTTTACATTTTTGTGGCTCACCCTTCAGCCCTTCATTTCATTGCAGAGGAAATTGGAGCCAGGGAGAATCTTCTCCAAGGCAAACTTTGGGAGACAGCAAGTCTTCTTTTTTTATATATAGCCACCATTTATTGAGCCCTGCGCCAGGTACTGTGCGGCTCTCGTGGCATGGGCTGTCTCCTTTACTCCCTCCCATAGCCCCGTCGGGTAAGGGACTAGCACTATTCTCATCTTACAGAGGAGGAAACAGCCTCAGAGCAGCTAAGTGACTGGCACAACAATATGTTCACGCGACTGGTGAGTAGCAGAGTGGGTCTGTCTGGCTAGTCTGGGGGCCTGGATGGTTAAACGGAATATTTTGTTGTGACACGCCTCCCTCCCCCATGATAATAAAGTGGTTATGCCAAAGGCAAATGTATGCAGCAACAGATTTCCTTGGCGGTGAAGCCCAAGCCCTGAAAAGTCCAAGTACCTTCAAGCACCAGGAAAAGAGAGGAAAGTTCATTTTAATGGCAGAGTGATCTGGCCAGGGTCATTATGAGTGGTCGGAAGGCCCGGGCTAGGAAACAGGTTCCTATGTTGGCACATCAGTCACCGAGTCGACCAAGACTCACTGGCATCGAGAGAGAAATTCCCGAGACCTGGTGACTCTTGTGAGTTTCATAGATTGCAGGGATGGGAAACCTATCAGCTATTTTTCTCCTCCCAATCCCTCAGGAAGCTGGTGCCAAGGCTAGCGGGGACTAGAGGTCAGGAGTGACTTCTGGGATGCTCTCAGCTAATGGGGGATGAGATAAGGGGAGACGGCCGGGCCGGAGAGGGCCCAGAATAGGCTTAGATTCATGGATTCCTAGCTCATCCGGGTCCTTCTTGCCTGATTGTCATTATCAAACTGGCAGTATATAGCAAGGGGTATTTGGCAGCCACCAATTCAGACACACTGAGCTAGAATTGATGGGACTCAAACTTGTGAGCACAATATATCCATGCACAGAAATTTCCAGAATATGCCCATGGGAAGGAGTCTATCCTCAAACCTTAAAAATGCCCCATTTGAAGAAGCCTGACTTTATACATTGACTTAACACTGCTGCACAAAAACAATTTTCCCCCCTCTTTCTTGGTTCTTTCCTGGCAGGGTCTTGTATTGGCTATAATTTCTCTAAAAATCTCTTTTCAGTTGGAGCCCTCAGATGAAGACTTCCACACATTTTCCATGGCGTCTGTTCTCTTCTTTGTTATTCCCAGTCTGGAGGGTCAATAGGCATCAGGGTCTTAGGAGGCCTCAGGTCTCCCATCTGTAATCATCCTGACTCTCTCTTGTCTGTGGAGATAGTTGAGCAAAATCAAATGGGCCAAGCTATGCGCTTGTGGTTGTCTTCAGGTTTTCCCTGGCAGAAGAGCTGTTTTGAAGAAAAAGAGAAGGCGAGCGTAAGGTTAAGCCAGGAGCTGCAATCACTTGCCCAAGCCCAAATCCCAGGCCTATATCCTACTAGCTGTGTGATCTCAGAAAGTTTCTTAACCACTTACTGCCTTGCCTCCATAAAATAGACAGAGTAATAATTTGTACCCACTTAATGGAGTTTAGGGAAGGACTCAAAGCAATAATATATATAAGGGGTCTGCCGTAGAGTTCGTGCTCAATAAAGGGCAGCTTATTTTTTTTAAGATTTTATTCATTTATTTGAAAGAGAGAGAGTGAGAGAGCGCACAAGCAAGGGGAGGAGCAATGGGAGAGAGTGAAGTAGACTCCCCGCTGAGTAGGGAGCTCAGTGTGGGGGGCTCGATCCCACGACCCTGGGATCATGACCTAAGCTCAAGTCAGAGGCTTAACGACTGAGCCTCCTGGATGCCCCAACGTCTTACTTTTTTTTTTTTTTTAATCAAGAGCACATGTAGCCCCATGGAGAGGTGTGGGTCCTGGCCCAGGCACTTTGGACAAGTCACTTAGCCTTTCTAATCTTTAGTCTCTTCACTGTGTAATGGAAATAAAAGAGTAGCTACTTATTAGGGTATTTTTTTTTCTTCATGAATAAACAGGATAATTCCTGCAAAGTTCTTAACACAGTGCCTGGTACATAGAAGTGCTTGAAAGGTATTGTGACTGTCAGCCAGTTGCCAACTTCAGTGACCCTTGTAGGCCCTTTGGCCCCTAGCTTCTCAGTGTCTGGGCCCCCTTTGGGCCTTGCTCCCACCCCAGCAGGGGTTTCTGATGCCTGTGTGGTACACATTGTTTGGGATAAGCAGGAGAGAGGGCCTTTTTGCACGGGGACCTCCTGAGGCTAACAGGGCTTCCTGCAAAAGCACACTTGGGGAGCTTGGGTGGCTCAGTGGTTGAGTATCTGCCTTCGGCTCAGGTCATGATCCCAGGGTCTGGGATCAAGTCCCACATTGGGTTCCCTGTAGGGAGCCTGCTTCTCTCTCTGCCTATGTCTCTGCCTCTCTCTGTGTCTGTCATGAATAAATAAATAAAATCTTTTTTTTTTTTTACAAAAAAAAGCATACTGCACAGTGTCATAGGGGCCGCTTCGGGACAGCAGCTGATTCCCAGGCCCGAAGATGGTTCACAAAGTAACAAAAATGGGGATGAGGCCGACCCCGCTGGGCAACTCTCACAGGAGCCTGGGAAGCACAAAGTTCTGTTAGCTGGCCCTCCCTAGCCTCCCCTGGCAGCCCCGCCAGCCATGTATTCCCTTCTGGCATTCCTCCAAGACAACAGACTGGAGAGCCCAGGCGTCTCCTCCCCAAGTAATACATCAAGTATGGCAACCAGATGCTACCATAGTGATGGTTCCTACCTGATCAATAGAGCTGGGAATTGGGCCCTGGTGACAGGCCTTGCCTTGAGAGGGGGGCCACTTCCCAGGGCATCGCCTGTCCCAGCCTGGTGACTAAGCAACCCATCTGGCCTCCTTACCTCCCTAACCCTCCACTCTGGCTGTGTAACAGTCTCTGAGACTTTCTTTCTAAATTCATCCCCACGTCTGGAGCTCTGGAGTGACTATTTCAGGCACGCACTGCCTTCCATGGAGTCCCCAGTGGTGTGCCTTTAGTGCAGTCCATGCTATTCTACCTCCCTGAACCAGTCAATATTATTGCTGCTGCTGGCGGTGCTATGCACTACAGCAATGATAGCTAACATTTACTGGGTGCTTATTACATGCCGGGCATTTCCGTGTATTATCTTATTTAATAGTGCCAACAATCTTGTGGGCACAGGTACTATGATTTATCCCATTTTACTGTGTGCAGGGCACTAAGCTAAGGACCTGATATGTGTTTCCTGTTTCCATCCTCGCAGTAACCTTATGAGGCAGGCACCATTGTTACTACTAAATGTCTCTGTCGACTTGAGTAAGAAGGATCAAGATGGGAAGTGGGACACCTACAGAATATTCAGAAGGATTTGCATGACCCGAGAGAATGGATGATGTACGTTGACAGCAAGTCCTTCCTCAACCACTCCTTTGGCTTGCTCATTCCAAATCCTGCTGGGCCATTGGCTGTGGCTGGAGATGGGAGCAGAAGGGCCTTGCCACCCCTAACTGCTGGCAGCTTAGGAGGAGTGGTGCTTCCTGCCCACCCCCAGTTGTTTTGGGAATACTTGGGACCAGACTAGGATAGTGGAGTGGAACAAATAAAGGTCCCACTGCTTAGCCTGGGGTTTCAGACTCTTTACTATATAACGACAGATAACTCTAATATATGTTTCCACTAGTATTTCTTTCACACAGACCCCGTACTCCAGTTATACCTGCCCCATCCCCAGAAATTACCTTGTGCAAAAGTACCCATTTCCTTGGCTTTGCCCATGGTGTCCTCCAGCTAGTTCTTCTCCAGAAAGTCTTCTCAGACTAACTCGCTTCCTTACACCTTTATTCTTTCATCCTTTCAGCACAAGGACACATATTTAACATCTATTTTTTTTGAAAGATTGATGTATTGATGTATTTTTTAAGAGAGAGAGAGCAAGGTGGGGAAGCAGCAGAGGGAGAGGGAGAGAAAGAATCCCAAGCATATTCCACACTGAGCGCAGAGCCTGACGCAGAGCTCAATGTCACGACCCTGGAGATCACAACCTGAGCCAAAACCCAGAGTCGGATGCTAGGGGCTTTGACTGAGCCACCCAGGAGCCCCTGGAGCATCTATTATTTCTTTTTAAATATTTTATTCATTCATTCATGAGGGACATAGAGATAGAGGTAGAGACACAGTCAGAGGGAGAAGCAGGCTCCCTGTGGGGAGCCTGATGCAGGACTTGATCCCAGGACCTTGGAATCATGACCTGAGCCAAAGGCAGATGCTCAACCGCTGAGCCATCCAGGCGTCCCTGGAGCATCTATTATGTATCAGATGTTGTGCTAGGTACTTCGAACCTGGTTATAAACAAAGCAGACCTATGCCCTGCCTTCACAAAGCTCATAGTCTAGAGGAGTAGATAGACATTACATAAATAAACCGAGGCTTATATAATTAGAAATTATAGGAAGTGCTGTGCAACTAAACAACAGGGCAGTATGAGAGACAGTAAGAAGAGAGACTTGATTTAGATGGGAGGGAAAATCAAGAAAGGCCTTTCTGGGGGAAGTGACACCCGAGCTGAGACCTGAACAATGAAGAAATATTAACAGAAAGTGTTCCATGCAGAAGGAACAGCTTGCATGGACACTCTGAGGTGGGTGTTTGCCATATTCAAGCAACTAAGAGAGACAGTGGGCCAGGGGACAAAGTGGTGCTCAGTGAGGTTGGAGACCATGCAGGGCCTCCCCGGCCACAAGAATGGGCTCACTCTTTCTGCCGAATGCAGTGGGAAGTCACTGATGTGTTTAAGTGAGGGATCAAAATAATCTAATTTCTACTTTTAAAATAGCACTCTGACTGCTACACAAAATTGGACTGGAGAGTAGCAGTAAGAGTGGGGAGGGCAAGCCAGAAGGCAAGCAAGAGAGGAAGCCAGGAAAAGAGATTGCCAGTAGCCTGGAGTAGGAGGCTGGCAGTGGCCACGGAGAAAAGTGAGCAGATTCAGGATACATTTTGCAGCTAGCGCCAAAAGGACTTGCTAAGGCACTGGATTGTGGGGGTGCTGAGGGGAGGGAGCCATAGAGGAAGACTTCTGTGTGTCCAGCTTCAGCAAGATGTCTGGCAGTACTGCCGAGGGATGATGTGGGGATGTACGTTCTGAGTTCATCCTCCCTGTGCCACATTTTCATCTCTAATGAGCATTTAGCATGGATCCTGTAATACTTTATTTCCATGATAGTTAATACGAGTGTATTTGTTGTCTCCATAAATAGGTTTTAGACTCTGACGGCACTGGCTATGTCTTACTCATGTCTGGATTCCCCCAAAGCATCCAAGAACAATGTATTGAAGACTCACTGATCAGTTTAGGGGAGGAACTCATTCCTCTCAACTTTGACTCTTCTCTCACTAAGAAATCAGTCTTGACTCTGGATTAGGCTCTTTTTAAAACAAAATATGACACAGCGTTGAAGAGATATGTGCTTTGATACAGACTTTGAGCTCCATTCAATCATAAATTGCCTTTTAAGCAATTTCTGCCATGGCAGCACGATACACCAGGCACACATAACCTTGGTACTCAAAGCATACTTCAGCAGTGTTTACACAAGAATGGCCTCATGCGTGTGTGTCGGCTAGCTCAGGATGGGCCAAGGGGGAGGACAGGAAGTCCGGATAAGATCAAACAAAAAGGAGATGCCCCTGTTGTTTTTCTATGTGATTCTTTCAGTTCTACAGAGAGCTGTCTGATCCTGCAGTGCCGAGGTAGGAGCCCAGGACTTTGAATTTTTACAAGTATCCCAGGAAATTCTGGTGCAGGTTACCCACGGATCACACCTGAAGATTTCTTGACTTCAGAGATCAGCCCTGGAATGAAATCAGATACAGCTTGTTCCTTGGGTATGACCCAGCACAGCCCTGGTCCCTTCTCAGGAGAAAGTTCAGAATTATTCTCAGGTACCCAAGGAATTTCTCACATAGCCATAGACATGCTCGGATGCCCAGATTAGTCCCTTTAAAAAAATGTAACTATCCTCACCACCACAGTGAGAAGGGTGAGGAGAGTCCATAACATTTCAGCAGTGCTTGGGAGCCGACTGGTATTACAGGTCCATTTTAGGAAAGGCCTCAAGGGGGTGCCGTATGATGAGTTAGTCTGCATAGGCAGCACTCTGCCCAGTACCCTTTCACTTCTGAGGTTGCTTTTCAAAGAGGAACTGAGCTGGGTTGTGTTAGTTCTTTATATATTTTGGATACTAACCCTTTATTGGATATGTCATTAGGTAATATCTTCTTGCATTCAGTAGGTTGCCTTTTAGTTTTGTTGGTTGTTTCTTTCACTGCATAGAAGCTTTTTATTTTGATGTAGTCCCAATAGTTTAATTTTGTTTTTGTTTCCCTTGCCTTGGGAGACATAGCTAGAAAAATGTTGTTGCAGCCCATGTCAGAGATGTTACTGCCTGTGCTCTCTTCTAGGGTTTTTATGATTTCTCGGTCTCACATTTAGGTCTTCAATTCATTTTGAGTTTATTTTTGTATAGTGTAAGAAAGTGGCACAGTTTCATTCTTTTGCATGTGGCTGTCCAGTTTTCCCAGCACCATTTGTTGAAGAGACTTTTTCCCTAACCACATTCTTTCTTCCTTGTCAAAGATTAATTGACCATATAATTGGGAGTTTATTTCAGGGTTTTTGATTCTGTTCTGTTAATCCATGTGGGTATTTTTGTGCCAGTATCATACTGTTTTCATCACTGCAGCTTTGAAATATAACTCAAAGTCTGGAATGGCGATACCCCCAGTTTTATTGTTCTTTTTCAAGATTGCATTGGTTCTTCCAGGCCAATTGGGCTTTACCCTGTACTCTGGGACCCAACCAGGGTTGTTGAAGGGGGGATGGGCATGGACTTAGAATCTCAGTGGAATTAAGGGCCCCGAACAGTTCCCTGTCTCTAGGTGCAATCCTGGTCTAGCCAGCCCAGTTGCCTACCTAACCAAAACTTGCTCTGCATCCATCCCCAGTAGTCTGGACAGCACAGAAGCCACTTTCTCCCAAGCATCCAGGCAGTTCATTCTAAGCAGCTCCATTGTCACTGCTCAACACTTCTCCTGCCTTCCACCTCTCTTGCAAAGACCTAACACTGACTTACTCTTCAGTTGCAGAATACACAGTCTGTAGCAGTGTACTTCAAGGGGTCCACTTCAGTTTTTGTTTTCCCAGGCCACCAAGAGAAATCTGCAGGCAATGGTCATATCTCCACCCTCTTAGACCCTGGATCTGGCCTACAGTGGCAACCCATACCTTCTCAATCAGTTTTGAGTCTGGGACAGCTTCACCCCAGCAATTTCCTTCCAGAAAGTATCTACTCAAACTTTTGAGACCTCTTAATTTGTCCTAATGCCTCTCCACTCAGGCCATCCTCCACCACTACCCTAAATGTAAGCTCTTTATGGCTCTTGGGGCGTTCCATTCCCATACATGTTTGTGTATTATCTTCACGCTCCATCTTGTCTCCCAGGCTTTTCTTCCACGTCCTTTGAGGCCCATATTGCCTTCAACAAACTCCCCTGGGCCTTCCGCTCTTGCAATGTCATCTGCCTCAACACATCACAGTGTTGGGTAGTGGAAGCATCAGCTGGGGAGCCTTTTTTTTAAAGATTTATTTATTTATTCATTCAGAGAGAGAGACAGGCAGAGACACAGGCAGAGGGAGAAGCGGGGTCCCTGCGTGGACTCGATCCCAGGTTTCCAGGATCATGCCCTGGGCTGCAGGTGGCACTAAACCGCTGCGCCACCAAGGCTGCCCAGCTGGGGAGCTTTTTAACAAGGACTGAGGCCTGGACCCTGTCCCTAGAGGTTCTGATTCAATTGACCTAAACTCCTTTTTTTTAATATTTATTTATTTGAAAGAGAGAGAGAGTGAACACATGAGTGGGGGGAGTGGGAGGGGCAGAGGGAGATGGAGAGAGGACCTCACATAGACTCAATGCTGAGCAGGACCCAACTTAGGGCTCGATTCTACTACCCTGAGATCATGATCTGAGCTGAAACCAAGGGTCAGACACTTAAACACTGTGCCACCCAGGTTCCCCTGGCCTTAACTTTTTAGGAGCCACCCAGGTGATGCTAATGTATGGCCAGGTTTATGAACCAGTTGACACCTGCTGCTTGCCTTACCAGACACATCATTTCTCAAGCAACTCTATCAAATGTAGGCTGCTCATTCTCCTGGGGTGCACATGCCACAGAGCTGAGGGGTGATGGCTGACCACTTCTATTCCCTGGCACTATTTTTAGGCCTTTTGTGTCCATCCTAAAAAAAAAAAAGAGGAAAACAGAAGAACAGATAACAAAATTAATTTAAAAATACATTTATTGTTAAAAAGAAAGATTGTGGGGTGCCTGGGTGGCTCAGTTGGTTGAGCATAGACGCCTTTGGCTCAGGTCATGGTCCCAAGGTTCTAGGATCCAGCCTCTTGTTGGGCTCCCTGCTCAGCAGGAAGTCTGCTTCTTCTCCTTTCTCCCTCTGCCCTTCCTCCTGAATCATGTGCTCTCTCTTTCTCAAATAAATAAATAAATAATCTTTAAAATAAGATTGTTTTAAAAATGAAATTAAATGCAATTAAGTAAAATTAAGCAAGCAGTCCTTGAGGCATATGCCATCTGTACCACCCGCCCTTCTTTTCATCAACTCCTGTCTTCATTCACCCACACTTTTCCTGGACTTTTATTTTTTTTTATTTATTTTTTTTCCTGGACTTTTAATACGTGGTTTATTATCTTCCTCTCCAACCTGAGTCCTGCTGTTATTGTGGGTGACTTTAGTGCCCAATGTACACTCCACTATATATCCTGGAATCATGATGCCATCGTTCTTTTGACAAATAATTCTGGAGCACCCACTCTGTACCAGGCATGGTTTTAGGTGCGAGAGATGTAGCAGTGAAGAAAGGGATAAAAATCCCTGCCCTCAAAGAAGCTTATGCTCAGGGGGGCAGGAATGGGGGAGATGATCCATCAATTAGTACACAAATAAGTAAGAATAATATTTAGGATGTCAAATGGTAATAAATATATGGAAGAAATTTAAGCAGGGGTCAAGGTACAGAAGGCTAGGAGAAAGGAATCAAGTTTCCATATAAGGCAAAGACTTTCAACAAGGGTAGCCTTCATTGAGCAGATGGTATTTAAGCAAAGACCTGGAGGAAGGGAAGGAGCTATCATGTAAACATCTTGTGGGAGAGCATTATAGGTAGAGATAACAGCAAGTGCAAATGTCCTGGGGCAGGCATGTGCCTGGCTGGAAGGAGGGCAATGTGGCTGAAGCTGAGTTAGTGAGGGGAGAGGAGTGGATGAGGTCAGGGAGGCAACACTGAACTAGGTCTTATTGGGCCTTGTAGGAAATTGTAAGAAGGACTCTGGCTCCTACACTGAATGAAATGGTGAGCCACAGGACAGAGTCTGACTTATACTTGAATTTTCCTTGGTCTCACTTATCTTCATTTACCTTCATCTCTACTCCACTTTGGTCACCTATTCCTGTTGCCAACCTCTCTCTTTTGTCATTTCCCCAAACTCTTTCACCTCTGAAATTGTAAACATGGGTATTGCGATAGCAAGAGCTTGTACATCCAGCTTCCTCATTCCAATTACTTTCTCATCACCTCATCTAAATCTTCCATTTCTTGACTCTACTTAGGTCTTCATGGTCATCAGTCCTTCAGATTTCTCTTCCTTCCCTCTCTTTCCTTAACTCCATAGTGCATCTTTCCCAGCAATTATAACTTATGCGTCAACTTTCTTGCCTAGTTATTCTTATAGTTTGGTAGTTCAGCAAAGCCCAAACTATAGACAGTCTAGTGGATCTTGGTCCTGGCTGCACGTTAGAATCACTTGGGACACTTTAAAATCTGTGGATGCCTGGTTTCATTGGTGTAGGGGGGCGGGGCACATCATGGAGTTATTTTTAAAGCCCCTTCAGTGATTCTAATGAGCAACCAGATAGAGACCTCCTGGATGAATCCAGCACCTGCTTCTTCCCTTTCTGTATTTTGCCAGCTGGGCAGGAAGAATCTTAGTTGTTCCCTTTACAGTACTTGGAAATCTTACAAAGTGACCTTAGTGGGCTACATCTTACCCTCCTCTCACTGCTTAAACCAAACTTCATCGCCCTCCCCGAGCCTCCAACCCCACTTCTGTCCCCATCTCTCTTAGAAGACGGCCTCATTTTCCATTCCATAGAGAAAATAGAAGCTTCCAGGGCCTCACTCTTCTGCCCTGCTGCCTCCAACCTCAGTGTCTGTGTGTCCATTTGTATCCTAAAGTCTCCTTTGCTCCTGCCAACACCTTTCTGTATTTCATGAGTCTTCAACATCTTACTTTACCATTGGTTCCCTTCAAAATGTTTAGTCCCTTTTATCTTTAAAAACCTTCTCTTCAACCCCCTGTATCTTCCTTCTCTAGCTACTACTCTATGTCTTTTCTTCCTTTCGTAGTCAAGCATCTCTTTTAAAAAGATTTAATTATGTATTTGAGAGAGAGAGAGAGAGAGCAATGCACAAGCACGAGTAGGAGGGGCAGAGGAAGATGGAAAGAGAATATCAAGCAGACTCCGTGCTCAGTGTGGAGCCCAACATGGGGCTCCTCTCATGACACTGAGATCATGACCTGAGCCGAAACCAAGAGTGGGACACTTAACTGTCTGCACCACCCAGGTGCCTCCACAGTCGAGCTTCTTTAAAAATGAGTTTCCTTCGCCTATCTCCATTCCTTCTCCTTCCACTCATTTCCACAGTCCACTAGAATTTTATTTTTTTATTTTTTATTTAAATTCAATTTTCCAACATATAGTATAACACCCAGTGCTCCTCCCGTCAAATGCCCTTCTTAGTGCCTGTCACCCAGTTACCCCATCCTCCCACCCACCTCTCCTTCCACAACCCTGTGTTTGTTTCCCAGCATTAAGAGTCTCTCCTGGTTTGTCTTCCTCTCTAAATTTTCCCCACCCAGTTTCCTTCCTTTCCCTTATAATCCCTTTTACTATTTCCTATATTCTATATATGAGTGAAACCATATGATGATTGTCCTTCTCTGATTGACTTATTTCCCTCAGAATCTGGTTTCTGCTCTCATAGTTCTCTCTTGGACATCTTTTGCCGTGGACACCAATGATTTCCCCCCTGACAGATCTAGTGAAAATTTCTCAGTCTTTTACCTTACTTGTTGTTTCTGAACCATTAATTTATACTGCTAGCTTTCCTGAAAATTTGTTCTCCAGTGGATTCCACGACACTCTTCTTTCTCAAATAACCTCCTACTTTTGTCTGACTGCTTCCTGAGCTTTTCTTCCTTCATCCCAGACCTACAATGTGTTACCAGGAATCTCAATCTCTCTCTCTCTCTCTCTCTCTCTCTCTCTCTCCTTCCTACTTCACATTTTTTTTCTTGGAAATTTTATCCATGCCTGTGACTTCACCAATCACCTACATGTTTATAGCTCCCAGGTAGAGAACACTCCTACCCCAGATCTCTTTTCCTGAGCCCTAGATGTGTTTACGAAACTGCCTGTGGGCTGTCTCAGCCTAGAAATTCCACTCAGCATGGCCAAAACTGAACATGACCTTCTATATACTCTGACTCCTCTAAGTCCTAAACCTGAGTCATCCGAGATTCCTCCTTTTTCTCTCCCACTTTCTGCGACTGTCAGTTCCTTCCAACTCAATCTCAAGAGCACTCCTTATCTGTTTGTTCCTTGGCATCCTGACCACCACTCCTCTAGATTCTCACCAGCTCTCATCTCCATGGGGTGCCTGGCTCTGTAGCTGACTCCTTAAGCCATCTTCTGAATCTTTCTACCATGCAAAACTTGCCCTGTTATTTCTCTGCTCACATGCCATTAATGACTCCCAGGGACTTACTTATAGCAGGTAGTTTTCATGTTCTATTTCATGGATCCTTAGGTGTGTTCTGGAGTGAAGGTGAGGGACAGTGGGCTGACTGGACTACATACCAGGGCCAAACTCCTCTATTTAACTAGGGCAGTTGTGCTTTGTGTCTATCATCCTGGGCATCTGAGGACATTCTCCACTAGAGTGAAAATTCTGAAGCCAGACAAAAAATTTGAATGCCATTGACCTTTGTCTTCACAACAAACTCACAACAAACCCACAACAAACAAGTTCACTGTTTATCAGGAATAGAAGAGTATTTCTTACATCAAGAGGGGGAAAGCTTCAGATAGCTTGTGGTTTAGGAACTATGTCCCCTTCAGATGGATACATTTCGTTGCCAGGGCCCAGACTGAGGGCCCTCACAATCTGATGTGACTTTCTGCGAGTATTCTAAGGCCCCTCCTCTTTCCTTTGGGGTTGCTTGTCCCCATCATAGACATAAAGATGGAAGACCTTTGCCTAAAGAACACCCATGGCCTTGATGAAGGCGTCACTGTGGGTCAGCCTCAAATACCAAGCTACACACTGTCTGTTACTTGTATTGATTTTTTTACTGGACATATCTCTGATATCCTTCTGAGTGATTAAAGAGTCTTCTTGAAAGTGTCAGAATAGTCCACTGAATTGAAGATTGTTACATATTCTTGTCCTTTTCTCAGAATTGAAAGGGAGAATGTTAGGAGGCCCTGAGCAGCCCACATGCTGTGAGCTTAGTCCTCAGAGCACCTTGTGGACAGTGGCCCTTATTCTGTCTTCCAGACTGCGATTGAGCTTGGGCTGTAGACTTTTCATCTGCATTTGGGAAAGGGGAAAAGGCACACTCTGACTTATAAAAATCGAATTTTGGCATTGACAGATCTGGGGGTTCTGAATTCTTGCCTGTAAAATAGTCTCAATCTGTCCAGCTTAGATAGTGTTCACGAGTAAGTCATCTATAGCCATGCCCTGGCTTGACCTGAGCCTCTAGTGTCATCTCTCCCTATGCAAATATTCATGTCAAAACTGGTATTAAGTAAGCGCATTCAGCTGGGGATCAGGTTTTAATGCCAACTGTGTGTGACCTTGGGCAGGTCACTGAACAATCTTCACCTGAATAAGGAGGGTGTGGGGCTAGATCTCCAGGATCCCCTCCAGCTCTGCTATCCTGAGTCCTTGATGCTGGAGAGATCATCGGTGTGAAAGTGCTTTGAAAAGTTCAAAGCGCTATGGAGATGTGGGTGTTATTCCTGCTTTCAGTTCCCATGCAGCAAGAGGAAAAGGAAAGGGGTCTTCGTGATGAATGTACCACTGGGCAAGTCAACACCTGAATCATCTGAATTGGCAGTCTAGTGTTGTTTACCAGGGAGCAAAATAATAATAAGAGCTATTATTTCTTGAAATGCAACCATATGCCAGCAGTCTGATAACTGACTTCTATTAGCATTTCTTCATTCAACTTCATAGTAGACCTATCATCATCATCATCATTATTTTTCCCCTTTTACAGATGGGGAGGCAGAGTAAGGAAGGTTAAGGAGCTTGGTTGAAGTCATCTACCCAGGGATGGATGGGAGATAAAATTTGAGCCATGAGTTTCTGATTCAACAGCTTGAGTACTCTCAAAAATGTGAAACTTCGAGACTCAGGGCCTTGTTTCGTAGCCCAGTACGTCTTTGGCTTTTTTTTTTTTTAAGATTTTATTTACTCATGAAAGACACACAGAGAGTCAGAGACACAGGCATAGGGAGTAGAAGCAGGCTCCATGTAAGGAGCCCGATGCGGGACTCTATCCTAAGACCCCCGGATCACGCCCTGAACCAAAGGCAGATGCTCACCTGCTGAACCACCCAGGCGTCTTCGGCTTTAATGTGCAGATGAATTACCAGCTTTTGTTAAAATCAGATTGCTGATTCGTAGGTCTGGGATAAGGCCTGAGCTTCTGCATTTTTAACAGGCTCCCAGATTCTGAGGTAACAGGTCCACAGACCCCATACTTTAGGTGGCAAGAGGCTTGAAGCATTTCTATAGGAATCCCCCGGTCTACCTTTGCCCCTGGGGCAGGGCCACCTGGGCTGTGCCCTGTACAATTCCTGGAGACACCCTTTGGATTATACGCTCTGTGCAGCGTGCCTCCCAGGGTTGTGTTCCATGGGGCTCCCCTTCCGGACCCCCCCATCCTGGAATGAGAACTTGATGAATAACGAGTAGATCTACATACTCTTCTTCCACCTGGGCCAAGTTTGAGGAAAGGAGAGTGGCCTTTCTCCCACAAATCAAAAATTGATCGAGCCATTGAGAAAAGAAATGCAAAGCCAGCCTGCTCACAATGAGGGTCGCCCATTTGGTGTTCGAGGCAAGATAGGGAGGAGGGAGGAAATGTAGCTGGCTGGCTGGCTGGCGTGGCCAGCTCCATTCTTATGCTAACAAAGCCCCGATTCTAGGCTGCAGCTGCTGCCTGGGGAAGAGGCTTGAGCCATTCAGAGCAGCTTGCTTTACAAGTGCCAGACCCCCACAACAGGTGCAGCCCCACTTGTTATTTTGGACAGCCCACACCATCCAGACAGGGAGCTGATTATCACTCAAATCAGGGATTACTGCTCATTTACCAGCTTCTCCTGAACAAAGGGGCTGGCCTCGAGACAGCTGTCTCTCTAGCCGGACTGGGGCCATGACTGCCCCGGAGGCCATGCAGGCCTCCAGGAAGATGAGATTGAAGTGGAAATGGGACAGAGGAAAAATAAGATCCAGGTAGCAGTTCTTTGGGGACAGGTCAAATTGTCTGAGTCAGAGAGCTGGGAGCTTAAGGCCACAATCCCCAGGTGGGAGATCGAAACCTATTGAGATATCCCCTGAACTCCCCTCCTCTGGGTGGGGTCGGTTGCCTTGAACCCCCTGTCTGAGGCCTGCTGCAGGAGCCATGGGCCCAGGAAGGCCAGCCGGTTATCGGTTGTCCCCTTCCTGCTCTGCTCAGCCTCAGAACCAAACTTTGGGGACAAGGGAATCAGCTTTCATTCACAGAAAGGCAGGAGACCTTATAGCACCGTGGTTATACTGAGCTTGTTATACCTAGCTTCAGAGTGAGGTAGCCTGAGCTCTGGCCACCACTTGCTTTTTCTCCAAGCAAGAGGCACTCTTTGAAGCCTTTCCCCTGCTGGAATTCAGGAAATCCTCAACATAACCCTATGAGATCAGTACTGTTATTCCCATTTTATAGATGTGGGACCCGAGGAGCAAAAGGGTTGAGGCACTTGCCCAAGGTCACCCAGCTAGTAAGTGCTAAGAATTGAACCCAGGGGGCTGCTCCAGAGGCCACCTCTTAAGTACTAAGCTTTATTTTCCTGCACAAACTCTGGTAAGTGGAAGGGTGAGCACAGCGCCCGGCACATGTAAATTGTTGGTAAGCGAGCGTGGTTACAGATGGTTCATTAACCTGATGTAGCCTCAGCTGTTTCAGTGAATGGCTAAATATATGTAACCTAAAAAAGGAATATATTTTTCTAATGTGGTGAGTGGGTTTCCGCAGCTGAAGTCTCCATAATGGAAAGAATGGGGGTCTTTGTTGGCCTCAGGCTCCAGGTCCATTCACTGGCAGACAAAGGAGGTACGACAATTCATTTCGCCACTTGGCTCAGCAGACCAGTTTTCATTTCTGGAGGAGCTTTTCCACTCTATTCCTCTTCATTAGTCTACACATTCTTGAGGTCCACTGCTTCCCCCTCAAGTCTCTATTGCTGTAAATTTGGTTCACATCATATTCATGTCGTATGTCAAAGAAAGAGAAGAGGAGGAGGAGGGAGAGAGAGAAGGAAGAAAGGAAAGGGAGAGACAGAGAGAAAGAGAAAGAGAAAGAAAAAGAGAAAGAGAAAGAGAGGTAAAGAGAAAGAGAGGTAAAGAGAAAGAAATCAAAGAGCAACTCTCTATTTAAAAATTAGAAGAAGGGGCCCCTGGGCGGCTCAGTCAGTTAGGCATCTGCCTTTGGCTTAGGTCATAATCCTGGAGTCCCAGGAGTGAGCCCCACGTTGGGGTCCCCACTCAGTGGGCATTTGCTTCTTCCTTTGCCTCTCCCCCATCTCATACTCATACTCTCTCTCTCTCTCTCTCTCTCTCTCTCCTCTCTCAAATAAATAAATAAAATATTTTTTTTAAATGAGAAGGGAAAAAAATAGGGCCACTGGGACCATTCAAATCTAATCTTAATTAGCTGTTTTATAAGGTTTATTGACAAGGGAACATGGCCATAATATAAGATTAAGTGAGAAAAGCAGTGTGACAAAAATCTATCAAGTGTGACACCATTTTGGAGTGTGTGTGCCAGTATGCAAATTGAGAAAAAAGACTGGAAGGAAACACACAAGAATGGTAAATGGTAATTATCTGTAGGTGGAGAAGCTGCAAATGATTTCCTTTAATTTTTTTTTTGTAATTTAGAATGTTCAAGTATGAATGACTTTTGCAAATAAATTCTAAGAAACAGAACAAAGTAGGCACAGGATATGTCTGTACGATCTGTGTCAGGGGCGGGTACTGCTCTCAAGAATGCCCCATCCTTTATAGCAGTGATTGTGTCCTGTGTGTGCCGCACACTCCCTGTGTACAGAGAGATGCTATTCTACTCATCAGTGTGTCAGAGAGCTTTGAGGCACATGCTCAGTTCTCAGTCGGCCCTGGGAGTGTCTGATCTTCGTGCTCAGACAAGTAGGTAGAAGGTGGAGAGCCCTGACCTGTGATGTACCCACTTAGGACACCTTGTGTCCCTGACAGTTGTTCAAGAAACCAGTGGTACAGTTAGCATCCTACAGGCTTGCCATGTGGGGCAAAACCTGGAACAGGGCTAGGGGGACAGAAGCAAACAGATCAGGGACTAATGAGGAAGGGGCGGGGGGATGGTCAGAGGTGAAAACAGAAGGAAGAAGACCTGGTGTTCTTGCCTACTAAGCTCAAGAGTTCTCATGCAGGCTTGTGCTATTTGGGGGGCATGGCTATGTTGGAAATGGGCAAAACAAGTTCAGGCAGGTGTAGGGTAGGGGACAAACTCACATGCCTTTAAGGACCAAGGTGGTAGCATAAATGACCACAGGACCTGGGTGAGGACTGTGATGGCTGGAGAGAGCAATTGCTAGGTAAAAGAGCAGCAAGCAGCCTGGGAATGTGGGCCTCGGGTTTCCATGTCTTAGGACTTTGCAAGAGAAGATAAAAATCCAGATATTTACAGAAAATCTCTCAACAACTTTTTTTTTTAATGCTATGACACCACAGGCCAAAATGTTTATGTAAGCCACGACTTTTTAGATTTGTTTATTTTTAGATCATTACAGATACAGAGGAATTTGTAAAGATATTACAGAGGGGTCCCATGTATAGCTCACCCAAGTTTCCACAATGGTTAGATCTTACTGAACCATTGTACAATGTCAGATGAGGAAGCGGACATTGCTGTAATGTGTGGGAGCAGTTCTGTGTCAGTTTATCGCATGTGTGGGTTTATGTATCCAACACCACAGTCAGATACAGAAATATTCATTACTGTAAAGATCTCATTCCTGCTATCCCAGGATAGTCACACTGATGTCTCTCTCCACCATCCCTAACCCCTGGAAACTACTAATTTAGTCTCCATTTCTATAATTTTGTCATTACAAGTATGTTGTATAAATGGAATGATATAATATGTAACCTTTTGATACTGGCTTTTTTACTCAGCATAATGCCCTAGAGAACCATCCAAGTTGCTGCATATATTAATAATACTTTCCATTTATTTATTCATTCATTCATTCATTCATTCATTCATTCATTTTTAAGTAGGCTCCATGCTCAGGGTGGAGCCCAATGTGGGGGCTTGAACTCACATCCCTGAGAGCAAGACCTGACCTGAGGTCGAGTCAGATACTTAACCGACTGAGCTGCTCAGATGCCCCAATAATACTTTCCTTTTTAATGCTGAGTGGTATTTCATGGTATGGATAGACCAGTTTGTTCAGCCATTCACCTATTGAGGGGCAGTTTTGTTGTTTCCAGTTTGGGGGTATTACAAATGAAGTTGCTATGAACAGTTGTGTACAGGTTTTTGTGTGGATGAAAGTTTTCATTTCTAAGATAAATGTTCAGGAGTGTGATTGGTGGGTCATAACATAAGTGCATATTGAGCTTTATGAGAAATTGCCAGTTTTCCAGAGTGGTTGCACCATTTTACATTCTCATGAGCAATGTATTAGTAATCCAATTACCCTGCATCCTTGCCAACGTCTGGTGTTGTCACTGATTTTTTACTTTATCCAATCTCACAGGTGTTTAGTGCTATATTGTAGTTTTAATTTACATTTTCCTAACATCTAATGATGGTTTAGGTCAAAGTTCTTTATTTTTGCCTATGGATGTCAGATGGCTCCATTATCATTTGTTGAAAAGGCTTTCTTCTATTGAACTACCTTTGCACCTTTGTCAAAAATCAGCTTAGCATATTTGTGGGAGTCCATTTCTGGGTTATCTGTTCTGTTCCATTAATCTCTGTGTTTTCTCTCTGCCAGTATGATGCTGTCTTGATTACTGTAGTTATATAGTAAGGTTTAATATTGGGTAAAGCAATTACTCTAAATTTATTCATCTTTTTCAAAAATTTTTAACTATTTTGTCATTAGTCTTTCCAAATATATTGTAGAATAGAATTGCCTAAATTTACAAAAGCCTTTCTGGGATTCTGATAGGAATCCATTAGACAGTTTTGGGAGAATTAGCATTTTTACTTACATTGAGTTTCCCAATCTATGAGCACAATATGTCTATACAATGATTTAGATCTTTGATTTTTTTTAAGTTTTCAGGATACAAGTCTGGTACAAGTTTTGTTAGATTTAAACCTGAATACTTCATTTTAAAAAATATTTATTTATTTATTTACTTATTTACTTATTTACTTATTTATTTATTTATTTTTAGAGACAGAGAGTGTGCGGGCATATGCAAGCACATGCCAATGGGGGAGGGGCAGAGAGAGAAGGAAAGAGAGAATCTCAAGCAGAATCGCCACCAAGCTGGGAGCCTAACTCAGGGCTCAATCCCACAACCCTGAGACCATGACCTGAGCCAAAACCAAGAGTAGGACACTCAACTGACTAAGCTACCCAGGTGCCCTTAAGTACTTCATTTTTTTCGCAGTGATTATAAATGCTATTGTATTTTTAATTTCAGTTTTCACATATTCATTGCTAGTATATAAAAATACAATCATTTTTTTGCATAGCGATACTGTATCCAGTGACCTTTCTAAAGTCCATTACTATATCAAAGAGAATTTTTACAGATTCTTTGATATTTACTATGTAAGTGATCATGTAATCAGAAATATAGTTTTCTTTCTTTGCTCATTCATAAGCCTTTTATTTCCTTTCTTGCCTTATTGCACTGGGTAGTAATTTGCTGATGCATAGCAGCAATGAGAACAGAAATCCTTGCCTTGTTCACAATCTTAAGGGAAAAGCATTTAGTCTTTCATCATTAAGTATGATGTTAGCTATAGGTTTACCTTTTTATCAGCTTTATTGACATAAAATTCACATACCATACAATTCACCCACTTAGACTGTACAATTCAATGTCTTTTAGTATATATTCACAGAATTTTGCATTCATGACTACAACTTTAAAGATTTTTATTTATTTGTGAGAGAGAAAGAATACAAGTAGGAGGAGAGGCAGAAGGAGAGAGAGAGGAACAGACTCCCTGCTGAGGAGGGAGTTCACACAGGGTTCAATCTCAGGATCCTGAGATCATGACCTGAGTTGAAGTCAGACGCTTAGGCAACTAAGCTACCCAGGTAGCCCATAATCAATTTTGGAACATTTTAATTCCCTGCAAAAGAAAACATATACCCCCTAGCTGTCACTGCCCAACCTCCTATCTCTCTCAGCCCTAGACAGCCCCCCTCCTATGTCTCTCTACATTCTGTCAGTAGATTTGTCTGTTCTAGACATTTCATATAAATGGAGTCATACAACATATGGTCTTTGACACTGGTTTCTTTCACTTAGCATTATGTTTTCAAGGTTCATCCATGTTGTTGCATGTATCCCCAATTCTATTTCTTTTTATTGCTAAATCATATATCATTATGCACATGCCCTATTTTGTTTATCCATTCATCAGTTGATGGACATTTGGGTTGTTTCCACTTCTTCATTGTCATAGTCATAGTTGTCTTTTTATTATTGGGTAAGAGTTCTTTATATATTCTAGATACAAGTCTCTTATCAGTTATATAAGTATATGAATTGCAAATGTTTTCTTCCATTCAATGGATTGCCTTTTTACTTTCTTGATGGTGTCCTCTGAAGTACTAAAGGTTTTAATTTTAATGATGTCCAGTTTATCTATTTTTTCTTTTGTTGGTTGTGTTTTTGGTGTTGTATCTAAGAAACCATTGCCTGATCCAAGGTCTCTAAGATTCACACGTATGTTATCTCTTAAGTTTTACAGCTTTAGTTTTACATTTATGTCTTTGATCCATTTGAGTTAATATTTCATATGGTGTGAAGGAGGAGTTTGACTCCATTCTTCTGCATGTAGGTACATAGTTGTATGAGCACCATTTTTTTGAAAGGAGTAATCTTCCCCCATTGAAATTTCTTGACACACTTGTAAAAAATCAGTTGACCATAAATGTAAGGGTTTATATCTGGTCTTTCAATTCTATTCCATTTGCCTATATGTATATATTTGCGGCAGTGCTACACTTATCTTGATTACTGTAGCTTGTAGTAGGTTTTGATATTGGGAGCCATGTGTCCTCCAATTTTTTTTGTTAATTTTCAAGGTTGTTTTGGCTCTTTGGAGGACCTTTGCATTTCCTTATGAGTTTTAGGATTACCATGTCAATTTTTATAAAAGAGGCAACTGGGATTTTGATAAGGATTGTGTTGAATCTATAGATCAATTTTTGGATTATTACTAAGTTCACCATATCAAGGCTTTCAGTCCATTAACATGGAATGTCTTTTAATTTATTCAGGGTCAGGTCCCATTTATTTCTTCCATTTACTTATGTATTTAATTTCTTTCAACAATGTTTTGTATTTTTCGGACCGTAAGTTTTGTATTTCTTTTGTTAAATTGAATCCTAAATACTTTATTCTTTTCTTTTTGGTGCTATTATAAATGGAATTGATTTCTTGATTTTTTTTTTTGGTTTGCTTATTGCTACTGTGTGGAAATAAAATTATTCTTTATATTGATCTTGTGTTTTGCAACCTTGCAGAGCTAGTTCATTAGTTCTAATTTGTTTTTGTTTTTTTTTGTGGATTCCTTAGAATTTTCTAGATGCAGATAATGTCATCTGTGATCAGATAGAGTTTACTTCTTCTTTTCCAATTGGGATGCCTTTAAAAAAATTTTCTTGCCTAATTGCCTTGACTAGAACCTGCAGTATAATGTTGACTAGAATTGGCAATGGTGGACAGTTTTATCTTACTCCAGATCTTAGGGGAAAAGCCTTTAGTCTTTCTCTATTAAGTATGGTGTTAGCTGTGGGTTATTATGGGTTATAGATGTTCTTTACTAGGTTGAGCAAGTTCCTTTCTATTTATAGTCTCTTGAGTGTTTTGATGAGAGGGTGTTAAATTTTGTCAAATGCTTTTTTCCTGTATCTAAATGAATACGTGGCTTTGTACCTTACTCTACTGAAGTAGTATATTACATTAGTTGATTTTTCTAATTCTGACTCCTGGAATAAATCCTAGTTGGTCATGGTGTATAATCCTTTTTAGATATCGCTTGGTCTGATTCGGTAGTTGTGGGAGTCTTGTTTCTTGATTTTTTTGTTTTTGTAGATGTTCTTTGTCAACTTGAAGAAGTTCTCCCCTAATCCTAGTTTTCTGAGAGTTTTGTTTTTAATCATGAAAGGATGTTGGATACTGTCAAATGCTTTCCTGCCTCAACTGGCATAACCATAGCATTTTTCTCATGTAGCCCTTGCCAAGTTGATTTTCAGTGTATCCTGTTGTATTTTCATTTTCATTCTGTTCTGTAGATCAGAAGTCCTGGTACACTTAATAGGGTTTTCTGAATAAGGTGTCCCCTGGGCCAGGCTCTTATCTGGTGGTTGTGCAGATGGCTTTAATTCCAAGTTCATTCAGCTTTTTGGCAGAAATCACTTTCTTGGGGTATATGTCTAAGTCCCCATTTCCTTGCTGGTTGTCGGCCTGGGGTCACTCTCTGCTCCTAGAGGTCACTTGCTACACTCTGTTATGTGGCCCATCCATATTCAGAGTCAGCGGGCAGGTCAGATCCTCATGCTTCAAATAACTCTAACTTCCTCTCTGTCCACTAGCTAGAGAAAACTGCTATTAAAGCATTCATATGGGGGGATCCCTGGATGGCTCAGCGGTTTAGTGCCTGCTTTCGGCCCAGAATGTGGTCCTGGAGTCCCGGGATCGAGTGCCACATTGGGCTCCCTGCATGGAGCCTGCTTCTCTCTCTGCCTGTGTCTCTGTCTCTGTGTGTGTGTGTGTGTCTCTCACGAATAAATAAATAAAATCTTAATAAATAAGTAAAGTATTCATATTATTAGATTCAGCCCACCTGTGAGTGCCTGGATGGCTCAGTTGGTTAGGCATCTGACTCTTGGTTTCAGTTCAGGTCACGATCTCATGGGTCCCGAGATCATGGGATTAAGCCCTGCAGCAGGCTTCATGTGCAGCTGGGAGTCTGCTTAAAGATTCTCTCCCTCTACCCTTCCCCCACTTCTTTGTATGTGTCTGCTCTCTCTCTTGCTCAAATAAATAAATAAATAAATCTTGAAAAAAAGATTAAGGCCACCCGGATCATCTCCCTTTTGCTATATAATATAATCATTGGAGTGATTTCTCATCATATTGTCGATTGTATATATAACTCTCCGCACTCAGAGAGGAGGGAATTTTACAAAAAGCCAGGATGATTGGGTGTGTGGGGGGTCATATTCGGAATTTTGCCTACCATAGTCATTAAGTTTAAAAAGTGAACCAATTTAAAGAAAAACGTTGGGTAAATTATATGGGCAAAATTTTGAGGAGTGCTTGGAAACAGTCTGGGACTCAGGGGAGTAGTTCATTTTTAGGTTCCTTCCACATTCTATGACTCTGTAGTTAGGAAGTCATGGAGTAGTCTGCTCTTCTTTCTGCTATGAGATAAAGCCAGAAGCCAGTGTATTTTTTAAAAATGTTAAGGTCGTGAAAGACAAGACTGAGGGATTGCTTCCAATGAAAAGAGACTAGAGGGCCCTTGGGTGGCTCAGTGGTTGAGCTCAAAAAAAAAAAAGTCTAACTTTGGCTCAGGTTGTGATCCCAGGGTCCTGGAATTGAATCCTACATAGGGCTCCCCACAGGGAGCCTGCTTCCTTCTCTGCCTATGTCTCTGCCTCTCTCTCATGAATAAATAAAATCTTTAAAAGAGAAAGAGAGAAAGAGACTAAAGAGACATGATAACTAAATTCAAGGATTGATCTATGTTTAAGTCCTATACCAGATACATTTGTTATTGTCATTCTAAAATATGTTATTGGGATATTCGTGAAATTTGACAGAAGTCTTTTTATTATTTAGTAGTGTTATGTCAATATTAACTTCCCGGTTTTGCTTCTTTTTTTTAAGATTTTATGTATTTATTCATGAGAGACAGAGAGAGAGAGAGAGAAAGGCAGAGACACAGGCAGAGGGAGAAGCAGGCTCCATGCAGGGAGCCTGACGTGGGACTCGATCCCGGGTCTCTAGGATCAGGCCCTGGGCTGAAGGCGGCGCTAAACCGCTGAGCCACCCGGGCTGCCCAGCTTCCCGGTTTTGATAGCTGTACGATGGCTTATGTAAGAGAACACCCTTGTTTTTTAGGAAATATACACTGAATTATTTAGGGATAGAGGGGCATGATGTTTACAGCTTACCCTCAAATGGTTCAGGAAAAAAAATAGCATGTGTATATATAACTAGGAACAGAAAGCAAAGGATGAAGCAAATGAAAAATGTTAATATTTGGGAAATGTGAGTGAAGGGCAGATGGACATTCTTTGTACTCTACTTTTATGTTTTATATTAACAGCTTCACATGAGAATCACAACCATCACTGACACCTTGATTTCAGCCCAGTGAGTCCCTGATTCAGGCATACTGTGCCTGGACTTCTGACCCATGGGAACTTGTGGGATAAGAAGTTTGTGTGTGTGTGTGTGTGTGTGTGTGTGTGTGTGTGTGTGTGTGTGTATTTTAGTGAGCCAAAAGGTATGTAAGTAACATTTGAAATGGAAGAAGAGAAAAATCACCACAATTTGGCACTTTCTTGGATAGATGTGGTCAGAGAGAAGAGTTGGGGATGGTTCTAAAGTTAGGAGCTTGAAAATTGGGATAATATGGACAGAGAGAGGCAAATCTAGAGGGAGAGCTCATTGGGAGGGAAAAAAAAGTTTTAGAGAAGTTTGAGTTAATAGGGTCCATCAGCAGAGAGAAGTTGGCTGAAGATTCAAGTTGAAGAGAGAGGTCAGGGCTGAAGCCGGAGTGTTGGGAGTCATCACAATGGTTTTGGAGATTCTTGCACCTACTACAAAGGGAAGAAAGAGGATGGAAATGTAGAGGGATGTTTCTAGGTTCACCACCACACACCCGGGTAGTGATGCACGCTTGCTCTGAAGTTGGACTGGCCCGGGTTTAAAATTGTGGTTTTGCACATTTCTAACTGTGTTACCATAAACAGTTCCCTTAATGTCTCTGCACCTCAGTTTCCTCAGCTCTAAAACGATGATGCTAATCACACCTGCCTTGCTTCGAGGACTGAATGAGATCAGCCATATAAAGTGCTTAGCCCATCGCTTAGCACATGGCTAAAGCTGAAGAAAAGAAATTAGAGCCATGGTTGTTGCTATTGATTGCTATTTTCTTTCATGTGCTCATCTGGATTAGGGCCCATGCAGTTCGGATTACCATGTTTTGCTGGCCAGAATGAGGCCAGGCTAACATGGCATGTTCTTTCACTGAGGGAAGGCAAGCCCACCACCTATCCCCGGAAAGGGAGGACTTTTTTTTTTCCAATTGTGCCAATATGGGCAGTTTTAGAGGAAGGCACCGGAAGTGAGAGAGCTGGCACTGATGGTGCAAGGGCAGACCCCACACACCTGCCTGGATCACTAGTAGTGGCTCATTCATCAGAGGCCTCCCCTAGGCCAGCCCAAGAAAGGGATATTTGGGGGAGAGGGATAGCACAATCTAGTGGGGAGGATGGGCACAGTGCTCGGGGAGACAGTTGATGTTTGTGAAGTGTGTGGTGCCTAGGCTGCCTGGCGTATGTCCAGGGAAGAAGTGGGTTCTATGGGAATGTGCCAGGCCAGGAAATAAGGAGATTGGACTTCGCATGATGGCATTAATTCTCTGTATGGAGGATATGGCCCTGGGCGCTACACTTTTAGCTTAATTCTGTCCCCTCTTCCTCGCTGCCACTGTGGCCCTAATCAATCTGTTGTCTTCTGCGGCTAGATGTTAATGCAATCAATGAGACCATAACCACCTTAAGATTTCCTGATTAATTCCCTTCCCCACGCCCTTGTCAGCATGACTTTAATTTCTCAGTACTTGGTTCATTTTCTCCACTCACTTGGCTCTGCTCCATGCTCCAAGGACCTTTTTCCCCCCATACTGGGGAGAGGGTTTGGTGAAATGGCAGGTGTCTGGGCAGCCTGGGGGTGGGGGCAGATGGAGAATTCCTGACCTTGAACGAAGGTGAACTCCCTAAAGAGGAAAGTTTTGGGGTTTCGATAAAAAGCAATCTCAGAAAGGGACCTTTGGAAATGGAGTGTGTGTATGTGTGTGCATCTGTGTCTGTGTGTGAGCACGAGAGAGAGAAAGGTTGAGATTGTATGAGAGGCATCAGAATCCTGTAAATAAATAAGGAATCTTGAAAAACTGGTAGGAAAAATTTGCAATCATTATTTCATCCCAGGTCAAAGAGACAGAGAAAGTAACCCACTGAGGCAAAGATACGTATCAGGGATTACAGATTTTCCAGAGGGCTTTGAGATCCTCAGTGGGAAGGAGCTTAAAGACACTGGAACTGATAGATCTGCCACTTAGGTGGACAGCTGGAGTTGATGCAAACTGCCTGAAGAAGGACTTGTGATTTTTCTCCTACAGTGTTCTTCTTTCTGTCTGTTCCACCTAGTAAATGGCACTACCTTTCACCTGGTTGCTTCAGTCAAGCCTCTAGTCATTATCCTCAGTTCCCCTCATTCCCTCACAGGTAAACTCCTAGCCACCAGCAAATCCTATGGACCTACCTTCAAAATATATCCTGATTTTGCCAATTTCTCACCACCTCCTCAGCTCTGTTACTTGGTGTGAGCCATCATATCTCTCCTGGACCAATGTAACTGCCTCCTAACCAATCTCCTTGTATCAACTTTTGCTGCCAGGGTTGCCACACATGGATGTTCAGGTTGTACACTATGGAAGGGCACTATAGCTATGGATGTGCCATTTTTATCACAGACACATACCAACTTACATAAGAGAGTGTGCAGATGGGTAGACGCATTCTGCTCTTCTTGGCTCCAAGTCTGAGAGCATAGGAAGAGAGCCTGTTTCCACATAAACCTGTACCAGTGCACAGGGTCATGCACAGACTCTGGAGAACATGCATGTGCACTCATACACACATGCATACACACACAGTGACACACATAAGTGGGTGCTGTCTCGCCCAAGCCCTGGGTGTTCCCTGAGTTCACTTCTCTTACTGACCACCCAATGCTCTCTATAATACCATCTATAATAGTAGTCTATAATACCATCCAATATAATAGTCTATAATACCATCCAATATAATAGTCTATAATACCATCCCTCCCACCCACAGGTATCACTTCTGGTTGGGGAGCAGTGGTGGAACAATGGGGTGCAAAGTCCTCTTGATGGTACAAGTATTCCCGTGGCAAGAAATGCATAAAGGAAAAAAAAGTGGGCACACACAGCCAAGGCTACTGCCTGCCAGGACTCTGGCAAACTCCCCAGGGCAGGACATAAAGCTGTTTAGGCTGTACACTAAAAGACTCACCTATTTTTGCTTGTTTTGTTTTTAACTTGAGGAAGGGGCATCTTTTTGTAATGCTCACAAAGACATCGTATCAGATAGTGGCAGCCCTGCCCCCTACAATCTCAACTGCACCTAACAGTCATTAAGAACCTTATCAAACATTCAAATGTATCCATCCTTTGGTGGAAACCTTTCATTTATTTCCCAATGTCCTTTTTTTTTTAAGATTTTATTCAATCGGGATCCCTGGGTGGCGCAGCGGTTTGGCGCCTGCCTTTGGCCCAGGGCGCGATCCTGGAGACCCGGGATCGAATCCCACATCAGGCTCCCGGTGCATGGAGCCTGCTTCTCCCTCTGCCTGTGTCTCTGCCTCTCTCTCTCTCTCTGTGACTATCATAAATAAATAAAAAAAATTAAAAAAAAAAAACGATTTTATTCAATCATTCATGAGATACACACACACACAGAGATAGAGGCAGAGACACAGGCAGAAGGAGAAGCAGGCTCCATGCAGGGATCCCGACGTGGGACTCGATCCCGGGTCTCCAGGATCACGTCCTGGGTGGAAGGAGGCGCTAAACCACTGAGCCACCTGGGCTGCCCTATTTCCCAATGTTCTTAGGAGGAAGACAGAACTCCTTACCTAGCCCACAAATCTCGAACGATCTTGCCCCTGCCTTCTTCTGCAGCCTCAGGTCTCTCATGCCCCGCTCCTAATCCCAGCCACACTGACTTTTTGTCCCTGGAACACACAGGCCCCTTCCTGTCTCTTTCACCGTAATTTTTTTTTTTTTTTTTTTTTTTTGTCTATCCAGAGCCTGCATCCCCTGCTGGAGCATTAGCTTTATTAAGTGGGGACTTTGGCTCATTCACTCATGTATTTTCATCACTTATGCAGCGCCTACTATATATCAGGCGGTCAGTAAATATTTGCTGACTGAATAAATAGATGAACAGGACAATGGGCACATTGGACCCACCTGAAGGGCTCTAAGATGAAACTCTCAGCTCAGCCCCATCTCTATAGTGTGCATACACATCCTCAGGTGAATTGAGATGGCCAGAAAATGCAGACTGTTACACATCAGAAAGCTGCAAGACTGGTTTGGCAAGGAGGAATGGTAGTGAGCCTAGCCAGCAGTTATTTCGATATTAACATGCGGTGGTCACTGTTCTCAGCACTTCACCCGATTCATCTCCTCAGCCACCTTATGAAGTATAACCTTGTATTATTCCTGTCCCACGATGAGCAAACGGAGACCCAGGAGATTCAGTAACTTGAATTTAAACTCCAGCAGTTTGACCAGAGTCTATCTGCTGTACCGTGGAAGAGTGAAAATACTCATTTCCTCCAGTTTCTTTCTTGGTAGTGCCTGGGGAGCAATTCCCTTGCACACTCTGGTGGTCTTGAACCCAGCCCTGTGAAGCAGGTAGGAGAGGGAGTGCCGCCTAGTTGGCAAGCAGCAGCAAGCACGGATCTAGTTAGCGGCCCCACGGGGGCAGGAGGCACTTCGGTGATTGACAATGTAAATTAAAAAGCTGAGCTATTTTGTACTTTCTTGATATTGAAATCTATAAAACCCATCAAATCCTCAGCCAGCCTCACCGAACTAAAAGGGAATTGCAGTCACAAAGCAAATTTAACACTTCTTCCAATTTTTTTCTGACACTTCCGGAGCACTTCCACTGAGGTGCGAATGGCATTAACTTGAAGCTCTGCGGGGGAAACCTCAGCTGGTAGAGGGTTGGATTGTGCGACCCGCCTTCACACCCGGAAAAGAAATTGACAAGGCGGGACGGGGAGGAGCAACTGACAAGATGGGCTTTGCAGCCCTGACCACGGGAACAATAAATGAAAACTAAAGCAGGAGAGGCAAAAGGCAGAGTAATCCTCGTCGTTAAGATGTCGGCTGGCTCAGGGGCATAATACAATTTTTTTCCCCTTTAACCCACATTTTAGACACCGTTTAACAAAAGATAACTGTTTAAAACACAATTTGAAGTTAGTTTGCCCCCTTGGAGCTCAGAGCCTGAAGCACAGGTTTGTGGGCTATACTTGGGACTTTCCCTAAATTATTATATCAGAATCCTAGGACCAAAGAAAATACCTAATAGAGCATTTTGTTCAACCCACTTACTTGCTAGACAGAAAGACTGAGGCCTCCAGAAGGATGTTTTGCTTTTATTTTCACCAAGCATCCATCACTACTCTGTGTGTGTGTGTGTGTGTGTGTGTGTGTGTGTTAGATTTGCCTCGGGAGCTGTTAAGGGGAGAGACAGAATGACCTGCATTGTCAAGGGAAAAGGGCGAAGAAAAATGTTAGAATCGATATAGTGTTTGATAAATAGCTAGTCATTTGTCATATAAATATATACACATTACAAACAACAAGCCTCTCTGTGGCAGAAACAGAGGGGTTGTTCTCAACAGAGGGAGGGCTTCAGCTGAGGAGGCTAAATGAGGGTCATTCATCCCTCCAGCTCCTTCTGCCATGGTCAAGATTGGTCCAATCCACCACCTAGGTTTTCTGTGGGCACTCAATATTTTACTCAGCAGAGACTTTCAAACGCTGCTTCACTAGTAGCTGGTTGCATTTAACCTCTGTGGGAGGGATAGGGCCTTTTTCTTTCATCATGGAATCTGTTATTTTTCTTTGAAGCACAGTACAGAGCTTTTTACAAATTGCATGGCAAAAATAGAAATGCAGCCAGTCCTCAGCATAGTGGTGTGGAGGAGGTTCGGGGCAACCTGCCCCTCAGGCAGTATGTATACAGAATGTGCTCCTTTCAGAACTGGATGTTAATCCTGTAGGGTGGGAGGCAGAAAGCAAGCCATCCCTTCCTCTCCTGCCTTAAAGGAAGGTAGACTTGAAACAGTGAAGCTGGGAGCTCAGGAAAAAGCTAGCCTAAGTATAGCCAGTAGACCCTGGCTGCGGGAATCAGAGTGATACAAGCTTGGCTGTGAATTTGTGAGGCCTAGGAATCTGTCACTTGCCCACTTTGGTCTCTGTTTTTTTTAATCCACCTCTCCTGCCTCACAGGATAGCCAGAAGGTATAAGTGTGGAGAAAACAGACACACATTTATTTGGAAACAGTTAAAACCACATATGAATGCAAAGTATTATTGTTGTTTTAAGTGTGCTCTTTGCCTCTGGTGGTTGGACATCTTGGTGTATAACCTGGAATTTGAATTGGTAAAGAACATTCCAAAAGAGGTCTAAAGTCCCTGGAATTAATGAGGAGAGAGGGTGGAAAGAGTCAGGAAAGACAGGAACAGATCTCCCATGAGTCACAGCCCTACCACTTCCTTAAACTGTCTGCGTGTATGTCTTTCAGCAGCTTACCGAACCTCTCTCAGCCTCTTTTCTCATCTGTAAAGTGGGTTGTTGTGAAGATATGAGTTAAATAATCAGTGGAAAGCTAGATGCCAGCAGCACTAGCATGGGGCAGACTTTTGATAATAATTATTATTGTTAGTGATGCTACTTCTGTGTGCCAAGGAGAACTGGGATTCCTTAATGCCAGTGCATGGCTAGTCCTTGGTAAAATATATGTTTCTGGACCTCATCCCCAAGACATTTTGCTTCCATAGGTTTGGAATGGAGTGTAACACTGCATGTAACAGGGACTCCAAGGGATTCTGATGTGGGGCCAGATTTGGGAACCAATGGTCTAGAGCAGTAGTTTTTCAAGCTGCCAATTATTACCTACTGCTTGGGAAATCAATTTAGCGAGTGGGGACCTGCATTAAAAAACAGAAAAGGAATGCAATAGGAAAAAGCAGTGTGCACTGCACACGGTAAGGGTTAAGTATTGCTTCAGAAATGTTTGCCGTATGCTTATATATATAATTCAGTAATGTATGCTGTATGCATGGCAGATGTATTTCTTACTGTAAGTCATGGTGAAAAGTATTTGAAATACCACACAGAACGCAATCTTCCATTTGGAGACACTGGTGTCCAGAGAAATAACCTGGCAAGTCCCAGCTCAGACAAGAAGAAATGACCAGTGAGATAATGGAGTAGGATCCATTTCTCTTCTCTCTCCATCTATCTTCTGCTATGCTAGGGTCGACAGAATTGGTTTGTTCTCTAATTAGAATGAGTTTTAATACCTTGTAATGGGCCTGACCTGAGATGAAGGGCAAGTGAGGGTATTGCTACAGGTATCAGGCTAACTGCATTGACCCCATTAGACAGAAAACGTATCTGGGTTTATTGGGGTGTTCAGTTGTTCTTGATTAGTGAGCACTTTGTACACACACTTAGCTTTCTGCCTTCTCCCAGACTTTATTTCTGAAGATTTTCTTTATTTACTTATTTAAGAGAGGGTGGAGGGACAGAGGGAGAGAGAGGGAGAGAATCTCAAGCAGACTCCCTGATGAGTGGGGAGCCCCCATGTGGGACTTGATCTCGTGACCCTGAGATCATGATCTGAACTGAAATCAAGAGTCAGACGCTCAACCGACCGAGCCACCCAGGCACCTCTCCTTCTCCCAGACTTTGATATTCATTTTAGCATTTGAAAACCCTTTTTTTGCCTTTGTGAAATTGCATAAATTTGTTTCACTGCATGCCAACCCACATCAGTGTCTTTTGACTCCTCACTTGGTGTGTTGAAGATAGTAGCACTCCTAAACCTTTCTAGGCCTCATCCTCAAGAAATTCTGATTCCATAGGTTTGGAATGGAGCATAAGAATATGTATGTCTTCCTTTGGAATTTTGATGTGGGGCCAAATTTGGGAACCAATGGTCTAGAGCAGTGTTTTTCAAGCTGCCAATTATTACCTACTGCTCCGGAAATAAATTTAGAAGTGGTGACCTGTATCAAAAAAACAGAAAAGGAATGGCCGTGCTCCCTCCAAAAGGAGCAGTCACTCCAGGGCTCCAGCACACTTCCATCATATAGGGATGAGGTCACCTCCCCAGCAAGGCCTTCTCAGACCACCCTCTATAAACTGTAGGCCGTGCAGGATCCGCCTACCCCTACCACTTCAGAACCCTCCATCTTCTTTATATTTTCCCCATGGTGCTTATCACAACCTAACACACCATGTTGTAAATAATAAACACAATGAGAAAAATAATCCCATACATCCAGATCTTTTTTTTTTGGGGGGGGGGGAAGAACTGGAAATCAAATTTTATGTGAAGTCTTCCACATGTTAAACATTTTTATTTATTCATGAGAGACACAAAGAGAGAGGCAGGGATATAGGCAGAGAGAGAAGCAAGCTCCCTGTGGGGAGCCGGATGTGGAACTCGATCCTAGGACTCCAGGATCATGCCCTGAACCAAAGGCACATGCTTGACCACTGAGCCACCCAGGCGTCTTGAGTCGTCCAAATTTTATTTTTTTTATTTTTTTTTTATTTTTTTTATTTTTTAATTTTTATTTATTTATGATAGTCACACAGAGAGAGAGAGAGAGAGAGAGGCAGAGACACAGGCAGAGGGAGAAGCAGGCTCCATGCACCGGGAGCCCGATGTGGGATTCGATCCTGGGTTTCCAGGATCGCGCCCTGGGCCAAAGGCAGGCGCCAAACCGCTGCGCCACCCAGGGATCCCGAGTCGTCCAAATTTTAAATGTGGCTAGATCTTCTGATTTTTCTGGAGAGCCCGGAAATCCAAACATTTACGTAAATGTGTTGGTCACCAGATCAAAAAGAAAAAAAAATACCAACACTATATAGGCCAAAGGAAATATGTCTGTGATGCAGATTCGGTCCTCGGATCACCAGTTTGGGACCTCTGTCATAGATCTGTGGACAGTTGGGCCACTTGAAGTCTTGAAAATTGCTGTTTTCTATTACGGAAGTGCAGCCTCAGGTTAGGTACTTGCCCCATGGTCACACGCTAACTTATAGCGGAGCTGGACCTTGAACCCAGCTCTCTTGCTTCCCAGCGCTCTCTCATAGCTCCCCTGCTGCCTGTGAGGCTGCCTCTCTTCTGCTGAGGGAAGAGCTCAGCTGCCCTGTGTAGAGGCCAGCCTTCGGTTCAGTCCCAGAGCCCTCCTCACAAAGAACATAACAGAGTCATCACCACCCATCTGATAAGCCCCAGGCACTTCTCACCACAGAGTGTATGAATTTCCCTGCCTTCCCCATCTCAACCATGGATATTGCCTCTTGCTGTGTTCTTTATTACTTTTGCTCCAGTGATAGAATCAAGACAGGGTCTTTATAGTACAGTGTTATTAGCATTACTCCCAGCCAGCAGGGCTCTCGGGTAGAATTTGTGTGGTCTAGTGCAAAGAATCTGGGGCTCAGAGTCCAGAGGGCGGGACTCAGCATGCCCTGAGACAACTTATTTAACCTCCTTGGTCCTCAATTTCCTTCACTGTAAAACTGAGAGAAATACAATTTGCCTTTCTTATCTCCCAGGGCTACTGTGAGGTAAAACCGAGATAATACATATGAGTGCCCTTTGAAGAGAACATGTTACAACGGTGAGGGCATAGTATTTTTACAAAATCACGAATTGTAATCATTATTACAAGAATCATTATTAAGCACCTACTATGTGCAAGCGAATACCATGTACCATTTGCTCAGGGCAACTCGAGGAGATTAAGGCCTAGCTACCTTTCATAAGTTATAGGGTAAGTCAGACAAAGGGCGACATATGTGAGTGGAAAGAGCCAGCGCTGCAAAGCTGGAAATGACCTGGCCTGAGTGAAATGTACAGACTATACAGTGAGAGAGAATATGGTGGAAAGGGCTGATTGTGGGATGATCTGCATGGAGTAGAGGGTTCAAGTAGTACCCGACAGATGATCGCTGCTCCAGCTTCTCCATGAGGCCAGAAGACAGAGTCAAAACATGCCTTTCATGAAACCAAAGAAGAGTCCAAGTGGGATGGTGGGTGTGGGTGATGACACGACAGGAGAGCCTAGTACTGTAAAATGGCCCTGACAACAGTTCCCACTTCATAGGGCTATTCTGAGCATGCAAGATGGTGATGTGTTTTATTTTTTTATTTAGTTAAGATTGTATGTATTTATTTATTTGAGAGAGAGAGAAAGAGAGAGAGAGAGAGAGAGAGAGAGAGAGAGAAAGCGAGTGAAGAGGTGACAGAGGGAGAAAAAGAAAAAGAAGCAGACTCCCTGCTGAGCAGGGAGCCCAATTCAGGACTCTATCCCAGGACCCTGGGATCATGACCTGAGCTCAAGACAGATGCTCAACCGACTGAGCCACCCAGGTGCCCCAGGTGGCAATAGGTTTTAAACGTTTAGCACCGTGCCTGATACGTGGTGAGTCCTAAAGATGGGCTAGCTGCCATCATCATCATCATCATCATCATCATCATCATCATCATCATCTGTTTTTATCTTACAGTGAAGTCAGGGCACGTGGGAGCCTGCCTGATGTTAGTTGTATTGCTTTGGCCAAGTCAGATCACCTCCCTATTTCTCAGTTTCCTGGTCTTCCGAATGGGAATACTACCAGTGCAGCCGACAAGGATTCAATGAATGAATTCAAGTCAAGTGTCTGGCACAGGGTATGTCCACAGTAGATGTCAGCCACTCCAGCTCCTATAGCCAGGTAATCGTCATGTAATATGGCTGCACAGCAAGAACTCGAGGAACATAAAATCATGGACACCCCAAAGCTTACTACTGAGACACGAGTCCTTGTGCCTATTTTGAGATCCAATTCTTTTTTTTGAAGGGCTTTTTTGTTTGTTTAATACATCTGAAAAGAATGCATATACAAAGAATTGAGACATGAGAAAGCATTGGTTCAACACTAATGAATCTACAAGAATTACGATTTGGGGAAGGGGAGAAGATTACCTAAATATTTTTAAAAATTGGAAACTGCGACCAAAATAAGTGGATAAAATCCCTATTAACACTTGTGAAGAGTCTTCATAAGACTCCATGACTTTTTTTATTAAACTAGAGAGCCTTAACTAGCTACTCTAGGGTTCCTCATATGCAAAACAGAAATAAGGGGATTCCCCTGACTGGTCCCCATGCTGTTAAATGTTCTCCCCACCCACACCCACACCCCCAGCTTCTTCATGAAGCAGGTCTCCATCCTCCCAGCTTAAAAGAGGATGTGCATCATTCCATAGACATCTGTCTCCTAGTGCCACCTCTCACATTTCTTTGATTTACCCGGTCTTCAGTTGTGTTCTAGGAACACCGTATCATACACTATTAAGCTAGACACCTATGCTAAGCATATAAGAAAATGACTGACCGGGAAAAATGTTTTTTAATTACATAATCTATTTGATGTATTTCAAAACGTGCAATACTTTTCTTCGTTTATCCGTGAAAGAAGTTAGAAATTAACTTCAAAAAAATTCAGCAAATGGCAAAGTTCCTTGAAAGTCACAGTCACATATATAGTGCATACTTGAAAAGAGGAGGGGCAAGATAGGTTCCACCCACTTTCATGAGTTTCATCAAATACTGGACCTACTCAAGGGTGGAGAGAAAAGGCAACTTTAAAAAAGGAGTGTGTTATTAAATGAGGCATTTACTATACTCCTTCCTAAGAGCCCCAGGTGGGAAATAAGTTTTCTAAACTAGATCTAGGAAGTGGAATGTGGAATCAATCCGTCCTCCTCCCCTTAAGAGCTGTCCAATGGTTAATGAATTTAAAAAACATGACTAAATAAAAACAAACCCCACACACACTTCCTGCACCACCACCCCACCACCCCCACAAAAAAAGGAAAAAAAACCCTAAATGTCCCGGATCATTCTCCAGAGTGGATGGAGGCCGGGAGCAGTTTCAACTGTTACAGAGTCATTACAAGCATGCCTTGCTTTTAAACAAAAAAAAAATTTTTCGAAACGACAGAACAAAAACTAGTACTAATCACTTTTTGACAATACACCATTACTCAAATTAACTAGTACTGAGAGGAGAAAGGGGGGACCATACCTATGGGCCTTGTCTCACACGAGTGCATGTGGGTAGGTGCAGGGCATTTGTCATTATTGCAAAAATGAATTTTAATGTTTAATCTTTAGTTTAATTTAACATTGCTTTTAGTACAATGCTGACACCAGTTGTGCAGAAAGGGCTCTGGAGAGATGTTCATAGCAGTGCACACCTGAGGCTCTTCTTCAGTTCTGGAGGCTCCAGAACCAATATTGCTTCGTGAAATACATTCTTTAGGCCTTTCTGTGTGAGTGCAAAACAGTCCACATACTTGACCGCCTTCAGGTCATGGGCCAGCTTTTCAGCAGTCTCTGGAGTGATAGGCTTCTGTTTGTTCTTGGCAAGCTTCTCAATAGTATAGGGGTCATCTCGGAGATCAATTTGGGTCCCAACAAGCAAGAAAGTAGTCTCTTTGGACAGTGGTGAGTTATCTCAGGCACCCTCTTTTCCTTCACATTTTCAAATGAGGATGGAGAGACCACTGAAAAACAGACTAGAAATACATCTGTTTGTGGATAACTCAGCAGTCGTAATCTGTCATAATCCTCTTGCCCTGCAGTATCAAAAAGTCCAAGGGTATATGGCTCTCTACCAATCATAACTGTGACTGCATACTTGTCAAAAACAGTTGGTACATAGTACATACTCAGATGGAAATTTGTTTGTTGTGTAGGATATCAGGAGACATGTTTTACCAATGGCACCCCTGCCCACAACAATGCACTTAATTGTCTGCATTGCTGAAACAGTTTTGTATCCACTTTAAATATTTCAAATTCAATGATGACCTCAGCTTCTCCTCCAGGGCGTTGGCAGCACTGCCGAGATCCAATTCTTAAATTGGAAATTTCTCCTCTGTCAAGGAAATCAAGACTGAAGAGGATGGCAGGAATTTGGGGTTTAGAGATCATTGTGTGAAACAGTTACTGAGCACCTCCTGTGGGCTGGCTGGTGCTCCAGGGGTGGGAGTTCACGAGCAACAATGGGACAGGCAGATTCCCGCATTTAAGCAATGTATAGACACATGGAGGGAGATAGAATAAAAATATAAAATGTTATGTTGCACGATGTGATGTGATTTAGGATCATGCTTGGCATTTAAGAAAGAACTGGGAAGCCCTGTGGCAGGAGTAGAGCGAACAAGGAGAAGGGTAATAGGATGTCAAAGAGGTCATAGGGGCGGCTGGTTCAGGGCTTTGTAGGCTTATGTGATGACTGTCATTTACAGGGAGTGAGATGGAAAAGGCATGGGGGAGGATCTTGTTCAGGGAGGGACGTGATCTGACTTCCATTGACCATTTGGCCCTCCCATAAGCAGTGGATTTTGCATCCACAGGCTTTGCATGATAAGGACTAAGGGGGAACAGCCCTGGTAGTTCTTGCAGAGCTGTCCTTAACCACTCTATAGACTGCAGAGAGAAGGCTCTTTGGTCCAGAGGACACGGAGTGGAAGTGATGACACAGAGAATAGGAGGAAGCATTGGAACCTTTTAGAGAGGGAAGGGACCCAGTTAATGTGATTCTGCTACTGGGCTTCTGTTCACCCAGCCTTGACCTACAGTACGTACCACCCCACCATCCCGCTCAGCCTCTCAAGGTCAGAAAGCCTTCTGACAGGTTTACTAAAAGTCGGCCTTCTTGCCACCACTGGGTGGCAGTAGTCTTAGATCTGTCTCAGGAGCAACCCAGAAAAAGTGCCCACTTTCCATAGGAAAGCACTATTTGAGATGCGAAGGCAGGTGGGGATACTATGCATCCCCAGACTTTTCTCTCTTTCCGGCCCCGTATCTCTGGTCCTTTCAAGAGCCACTCTTGCTCTGGGATGGTTTCAAATCTGTTCATCACTCTCGTGACCCTCCTCTGGAGGTGCTCCGCTTTGTCAGTGACCTTCTTAAAATGTAGTGCCTAGAATTGAATAGGAGACTTCAGGAGGGAACAGCAGAGATCGCAGTGCCACATTTCTATTCTGGGATCTAGAAACACTGCTTTGATTAATACACCCTAAACTTCTGCTCCGTTTTTAACAGCTAAATGATTAAGCGACAGTAAACTAACTGTTGGCTCAAATTATACTGTGGGTCAACTCAAACCCCTAGATCTTTTTTGAATTGTTTGTTTTTATGTAAGCTGCTGCCAAGTAATGGTTCCCTTACTCTGGCATCACAAAAAAGGACTTTCAAAATTTTAATTGAGGAGTTTTACTTTATCTTACACATTTTACCTTTTTTTTTTTTTTTAATTTTAGTTTGGTATTCCAGCCCATCTGAGCTTGTATTGAATCTCAGCTTTGTTCTTCAACGTATTTGATATCCCTGCCAGCTTTGGGTCATCTTCAGACGTGGTAAGTGTATTTTCTGTGTCATCTAAGTTATTAATGGAAGTGGAAAAGCCCCATGGCCTTTAGAGACTTTTCTGTTGGTAGTCATCCGTGCGTTGGGTAAAATTCTTTCATCAGTTGCCAATCCATTTGACTCGTGTTATAATCTGGTTAATCCGTTGCTGTCTTGTCTTAGCCCATTCATGAGAAAGTTACAGGAGACAACTTCAGATGCACTGCTGAATCCAAGATATGTTGTGGTTACAAAAGGCAGTGTGGATAAAGGATGATCTAAGGTAGCACCTTTTGGGTTGTAAAATGGAGACTATTAGGGTTTTCCCCCCAACTCTGAAAGTAGTATTGGCTTGTTGTGTTAAAAACATACCAAAGTGTATGAATTAGAAAGTGTGAGTCCTTCTGTAATTCTTCGTGCCAACACCCTGCCGGATAATGGTGGCTAATGATTTTGGGTGTGCATAAACAGATCTGTGATTTACATGGTATCATATGATAGAGAATGTTGTGTAACTTGCTTTTTTTCACTTACAATCTTTTGGAAACGTCTTTCTTTGTCAGAACATCCCTTACAATGACAACCTAGTGTTCTTTCCTGGGGATATTTCCTAATTTATATCATCAATCCTGTATCGAGGGGAATTCACATCATTGGCAAATTTTTGCTGTTGCAAGTAGTGTTGCTTGGCGAACTTTCTTTGCTGGCTTGAGATGTTGTGTTGGGTGCTGGTTTCTGAATCCTCTGGATTCCCTGTCCTTTTTGGATCTAGTTGTCAATGTTCTAAATTCCAAGGGCTACTTTCTACTAAGAGAGAACTAGGGGGGAACTGCCAACTCCCTACTCACCAGGGTTTGTGTTTGAAAATCTATACTTTGTTTTCCCTTGGAGTGAAGTTAAAACTGTTGGAGCTTTTGGGGGCCTTTGGAAGACCGAAGCACCCCAAGATCAAACCCTGAGTGACAGACAGGCTTGATGGGAGTCTCTGCCCTGGTTGGAGTAGGTGAGGTGGTTAAGAGCCAAAACAGGAAGGAGAACTGCCTTGCCATAGAGCTATTATACCCCATCACACACAAGCTCTGGCAAGTAAGGCCACTTACTGAGCCTCAATAGGCTCCTCCTTTCTCATCTTCACACCTTTCCTCCTCCGTGGTGTGTGTGTGGGGTTCCATCCCTGCACAGGTGCACCTCCCAGAGAAAGGTAGGAGCTGCCTCCTCTGAACTTTTAGAACACTTTAAGGGCATGGGCTTGAGAGTCAAGGCTGCATTTAAGTATCACCGCTGTACCTGCCCAGCTCTGTGATCTTGGATATGTCACTCCTTGCTGGGCCTAGTTATCCTCATCTATAGAATGAAGATGTACCTATATAAGAGATTTCAGAGCACCAAACCCAATGCCTGGCCACTAGGAAGCACTTCAAGTTAGCTGCCATCATCATCATCATCACCATTATGGGTGATCATATTACCTACTCCATAGAGTTGTGAAGATGAAGTGAGAACATACGTAAAACATTCAACATGGTTTTCAGCATAAATTGAGTACTAAATAACTGGTAACAGTTATTTATTATATTTATACCTCCCCTTGGATACTTACCTCATTATGTCTTATGTTTCTTCTGTTTGTGTTCAAGTCTTGATCCCTTCCTACAATTTGTTAAATTCCCTTGAAAGCAGAGTTCTCTCTCTCTCTCTCTCTCTCTCTCTCTTTCTCTCTCTTCCAGTCTCTCTTCCTCTCTGCGCAGGAAGCATAAAAGACCCAATGCTGGTGATTAGTGTGGCCTTTGAAAATTTAGATGAGTCAATGTTGCCATTACTTTTTCTAAGCCTCTTGATCATGGTATTGTTTTCTAGTTTGAAAGCATCTCTCCCATTAACTGATCAACGGGACCTTGTCCCTAGGGCAGGCCATAGCATACACATTCCAACCACTGAGCCACTGATCACAGAATTAGCAATGTACGGTATCTTAACTTTGGAAAGTTTTCCAGAAAACAGTGGCCCTGAGTGTGTTTGCATCTGGGTAGACTGGATTTGTGTACCACTCTAAGACTTCTGCTGTCTACATGGAAATGGATATTAGGCAAGAACCTAGTTCAGGCCACCACCAAGTCCCCCTTAAACTACCACAAAATAGTCTTCTAAGTTGTTTCACCCATTGTAGTCCAGACAGCACTGCACAGTAGAAAGAAGTAAAATGAGATTACATCATTCACCTCCTCAAGACCCTTCAGTGGCTCCCATTTCATGTAGCATCAAGTCCAGTCTCCTCATGGTCTCCAAGGCCCTGCATAATCTGGCTCCTGCATATCAAAGTCATCTTGATGCATTCTTCCTCTTGCCCACTCTGTACCACCCACACTGGTCTTCTGTTGTGAGAACATGACAAGCTCATTCCTGCCTTGGTACCTTTGTTTTTGTTCTGTCCACCACCAGGAATTGGATCCCACCTATGCCTCAACTTTCCCAGAGCTTCCTTTTGTCCTTCAGGTTACCGCTTAGATGATACCATCTCAAACCAAGATCATTTATTTAAGCCTTCTTCCCTGCTCACCCTATCTCAAGTAGCTTCCTGATGGTTCATGTACCTCCTTGTTAACCTCAAACTCACTGGTTCTCAGCCCTCACTTCACCTTAAGAATCACCCAGAGAACATTTTTAAAAAATGGTCCCTTCTAGACCACAGAAATCACAACCTCTGGGAATAAGGCCTGGGTTATCTCTATTTTTAAATGTTCCCCTGGTAATTTTAATGTGTAGGCAAGGTTCACAGCCTCCATTCTAACCTATGAGCTTGTTTATTTTCTTCTTAGTCCTTATCACCAGGTGTAATTATTTTCATTCATTCATTTATTATTTATTGAGCGCCTATTTTGTCTGGCTGTACTCGAAACACAGGGATTAAAATCATGAACACACACACAAAAAAAACCACAAATTCTAACCCTTTATGAAACTTCCATTCTAGTGGGAGAAGGCAAACAATAAAGAAGATCAGCAAATACGCATAGTCATATAGCTTTATATGTATATATATATATAGTATTATGGACTGAATGTTTATAACTCCCCCCACCCCAAATTCATATGATGTAACCCTTACCTCCAATGTGATATTTGAAGACAGGGCCTTTGAGAGGTGATTAGGGTTAGATGAGCTCATGACGGTAGGACCCTGGTCTTATGAGAATAGTGCCCTTATAAGACAAGAGACCAGAAAGCTTGCTCTCTCCCCGATTCCACCTCCCTCCCTCACACACACACACACACACACACACACACACACACACACACACAAAGGTTGTGTGAGCCCACAGCAAGATGGCAGTCATGTAGAAGGCAAGAGGAGAGACTTTAGAATGAAACTGACCTTGCTGGCACCTTGACCTTGGACTTCCCAACCTCCAGAACTGTGAGAAATTCATTTCTACTGTTTAAGCCACCCACTCTATGGTATTTGGTTATGGCAGCCCGAGCAGACTAAGACATACAGTATGTTAGATTATGATAAGTGATCAGGAGGAAATCTACAGCATAAAATGGAGGTATTGGGGGGTTTGGGTGGGGGGGGAGGGAGAAAAGTTTTCCATAGAATGGCCTGGAAAGGTGAATCTCGAGTGAAGATTTGAAAGAAGTGAAAGATCTAGATCTGCAGTTATCTGAATATAGAGCATCCAAGGCACAGAATAGTAAATGCAAAGGCCCTGAGGCTGGATTATACCTGGTGTGTTTGAGGAGCAGCAAGGGGGCCAGTGTGGCTAGAGAGCTGAGAACAAGGGGAAGATTGGTAGGAGATAAATTTAGAAACTTAATAGAGGGGAGCAGATAATATAGAGCCTTAGAAGTTATTTTAAGAGCTTTGTCTTTTACTCTGAGTAAGAAGGGTTATCACTGAGGAATTTCTAGCAGAGAGTAGTATAAGCTGACTGAGATTTTAATAGGTTCACTCTTCCTTCCATACAGAACTGAATCGGGAAAAGGGTAACAGCAGCAAAACCTGCAAGGACGTCACTGCAATAATCTAGGTGAGACACAAGTGACGATGGTGGCTTGAAGAAGGATGGTAGGAATGGCACTGCTGTGAGAACCTATGAGAAATGGTCAAAATCTGGTTGCATTTTGGGAGTTAAGATATACAGGATTTGCTGCCAGACTGCATGTTGGGCATGAGACACAGTGCACAGTCAAGAAGGACAACTTGCTTTGGGGCCTGAGCATCTAGAAGAATGGAGTTGCCATTACACTGAGATGGGTAGGGCAGCAGCGGGAGAATAGGTTTTAGGAGGAAACATCAAGAGCTTAATTTTGAACTTGCTAAGTTTGAAGTGCCCACTAGACCTTCACTTGGAGATGTCAAGTAGCAAGATAGATCCTGGACTTTATAGGAGAGGTCTGGCCTGGAGACAGAACTTTGCAAGCCATGAGATTGGATGAAATCTCCTAGACAGTAAGCTCAAGTAGAAAAGAGAAGAAGCCCAGGGACTGACACCTAAAGCACTCCAAAGATTAGAGGTTGGGTTGTGGAGAAACAAGCAAAGGGGATTGAGCAGAAGCAGTCAGAGCAGAAGGAGGAAACCAACAGAATGTGGTTTCCTGGAAGCCGAGAGAAGAAAGTTATTTAAGAAAGAGTGAGGGCTCACTTAGTGTCAGCCACTGCCAAGAGTTCGAGTAAGATGAGGACAGAGATAACCACTGACTTTCGGATTTTGTAACAGGTAGGTCACTGGTGATCTTGATCAGAACTGTGATGGCAGTGAGTTCAAGAGAGAGAAGGAGAGAATTTGGAGGCAATGAGCATAAACAGTCGCCCCAAAGTTTTAGTATTAAGAGGAGGACAGAAATGGGGTAGAAGCAGTATCTCAGGGGGATTAGCCTTGAGAGAGAGTTTTATTAATTTGGGGGATGGGAGAAATAATATTCTAAAGAAAATGACCGAGACCCCCAAATTAGAATGTCAGTTGGGTGAGGGCAGGGCCTTGGTCTTGGGCCATAACCTCCCACAGTGCCCAGTGCAGAGTAGGCACTCAGCAAATATTGCTGAATAAGTTAATGATCAAATGACTGCAGACATGCAGGAGAGTAAATATCAAAGAGCTGAGTAGCAGGAGAAAGTGGCAGGTGAATGGAGCAGCACCCTAGTTTCAGTTCTAGTCATTCCTGTACTGCTCCTGGCATACCAAGCTTGCCCTGGGGCCAGACAGCCAAAGCAGGGGTTGGTGTGGCAGGACTCTCTTTGCCAAGAGGGCATACAATGTCTCTGTAGTCATCTGTTCCAGGGAGAGGACAGGCTCTGGGACTGTAAGAAGCAGGTGTGGTCAGACAAGACCACAGAGCTCAGGAGGGTGCCAGAGGCGAAACCACTTTGCGTCATCACCGTTCTCCAGGCATGGCCTGTCTGTCTGCGGCACTGGGCGCGTGTGAGATGCGTGCCACACCAGCAACCCTGCCTGCCCTTGCTGGCTGGAGGGTAATTAATAACATCCTGTAGCTCAGGCCAAGGAACAGCAAAACTGGAGTCCACAAAGGAGAGGCGCATGCCCATGCAGTGCCTGGTAGTCTTGGCACCTGGCTTTTCCCAGTTGCTGCATTGCACAACTTCCACAGGGTAAGGTGATGGCTTGGCGCAGTGGGCCCTCCCCATGGGGCCTGTGACTCGGCTGTCGCCAGGAAGATGGCACGGCCCAGCACTGAGCTAGTACACAGAAGGCACTTGACAACTTTTGGATGAATGAACCCCTGGGGACTCTGGGAATTGACACAAAAAAAATGAGGAAAAAAATGCTTCCTTTTCCATGCCTTCCCTGCTGCCACACTTTACACCCAGACACAGCGCCATGTGGGGCCAAAGCCAGTGGCAAGTGCGGGTCCTGGACATGGCAGAAGACACAGGGCAACCCCCCTGGCTAATTGGCAGCAACCCCAGACAGACCTTTTCCATCTTCTCACCTGGCACCCAAAGACTCCACCATAGTGTTAGGTCTTAAGAGTCCAGAAAGTTAACTTCAACCAGCATTGACCTAATACCTGATCTGGATCACATCCTGTGTGTTTTCTCAAAGTTGTAACTGTAGTACTAAATATTCCAATAATTACTACTACTATAGTAGTAGTAGTACTATTGCTACTCTTAATTGCAGCTAACAGATACTGAGCGCCTACTATGGGCCAGGCACTGAGCTAAGCACTTTACATACCTTGTCGGTTGTACTCCTCATTGCATCTCGGTGAGGTGAATACTACTGTTGTCTCCAGTGAACAGAAGAGATTCAAGCTACGTAGGGGAAGGGTGGAGACTCAAGCCTGGTTCAGTCTGACTATGGAATCACATTCTCCATAGTCCTCTATTATAGCATCAGGGTGCTCTCTTTAAAAATGTAAAACAGGTGATATCATTCTTTTGGCTTAAAAGCCTCCAGTGGCTTCCCATCCATACAGAGAATTCAATCCAACTTTCATCCTAGGCCATCAAGGCCTGGCGGCATCCAGCCTTTGCCTGCCTCTTCGGCCTTGTTTCATTCTTCTCTCCTCTTGCCCTAAAAAACCTGCGGAGAAGGCTCTGGAGCCAAAGCAGTGCTCTATCTTCACATTTGGTAGGCTGACTTGGGTGCTTACCCCTGCTTACAGTGATCCTTCCCTTGGAAGATGCCTCCCAACATCCAAACAACCATCTCCAAAGCCCTGTATCAAAGGGTGGAAGCTGCCTAATGATTGGCAGTACACCTGTTGTTCCACGGATACTTGTTGGGATAGTTTTAGTACTGCCTCTCTCATGTGTACTGTAAGATCATAGAAGGTTGACAGTGCCCCAGACCCTGTCCAACACCAAGAAGGTTGAGATGCTCAGAGATGAGCTGAAGCCCATATTCTCATTCCGTGACTGCTGGCATTTGGTGAGGCAGTACTGTATGTCGAGGGGAGTATGGGAACGGCTCTGGACTAGACACATATGAATTACATCTCAGTCCAGCTCTCTCCCTTGCTAGCCCAGAGACCTTGGATAAATCCTTTCAGTTCTCTAAGCCTCGATTTCCTTATCAGTCAATGAAAGTAATAGTCTCTGCCCCTAAGGCGTTGTTTTGAGTATCTTAAGATGATTTATTGGATAGTGTTCTGGAAGGTACAGAAATTTGCACAATGCCTCTCGAGTGCTTACTATATTCCAGATCCTGCTCCAAGCTCCTCACATGTATTCTCTCCATATCAGTCCTCAGACAAAACCTTAGTGTGCTTTTTTCGGGCTGTCGCTTAGTCTGTTCCTGTTCCTATAACAGAATACCATAGACTGGCTGGCTTAGAAACAACAGAATTTTATATTTTCCAGTTGTAGAGGCTAGCAAGATCTGAGATCAAGGTGCTGACAGATACAGTGTCTAATGAGAACCTCTCGTTGGTTCATAGATGCTCATCTTCTCACTATAGCGACACATGGCGGAAGTGAGCAAATAAACTCTGTAGGGTCTCTTTTAATAAGGACACTGACCCCATTCAGGAGGGCTCCAGCCTCATGAGCTGATCACCTCCTAAAGGCCTCACATCCAAATGCCATCACACTGGGGATTAGGTTTTGACATAGGAATTTGGGGCGGATACAAACGTTCAGTCTCTAGCAGGAGGGGAGGGTAGTACTTTTTCAAGTAAAAAAATATGGCTACCATTTTGTCCAAGCGTTCGACCATTTTTCCCCCACTGGGCTACATGCTACGTGGAGTCCTTTGCCTATTACTGTTTAGTTTTGTGGTAGGGGACTCTCACCCTACCTCAGTTGTCTTACCTACTCCTCCTCAAAGCCACAAGAGGTTCCCACATACATGATATTCCACAAAACATCATCTCCCATGACCAGAAAGGAGTGTGGGTGCCTGGTGGTCTAGTCTCTGGTGGTCTGGTCTGTATCTTCACAAATACTGAGTACTTCCGATGTGGTAAGCTCCATTCCAGTCAACTGGAAATCGAACCTGCAGCCCATGGACAAAAAACCCCAGCCTCTCCAACCTCTCACCTCTGTAGTATTCTTGCCCCAATGCACAGTCATCGTCTCACCATGAGAGAACAGCAGACAAACTTTGAAGGAAACGGTCTCATAATTGGCCTGTACTTGTCAAATCATCAAGGTTATGAAAGACAGAAACTGTCACAGGTTAGAGGAACCTAACAAGACATGGCAACAAATAGAATGAGCTCCTGGGTTGGATCCTTGCCTAGCAAAAGGACACTGGTGAGAAAACGGGGAACATTTGAGTAAAGTTTGTGGATTGTTGATAGTGTTGTATCACCATCAATTTTCTGGCTTCGATACCTTTGCCATTATTTTCTATAAAGATTTTGTTTATTTAGTTTTAGAGAGAGAGAGAAAGAGAGAGAATGAGAGATTGAGCAGGAAGAGGGGCAGAGGGAGAGGGAGAGAGAATCGCAAGCAGACTCTATGCTGAGTGCGGAGCCTACCCCAGGTCTAGCTCTCGCAACCCTGAGATCATGACCTGAGCCAAAACCAAAACCAAGAGTCGGGTGCTCAACCGACCGAGCCACCCAGGCGCCCCAATACTTTTACCATTATTATGTAAGTTGTTAACATTAGGGAAGTCGAGTAAAGGATATACAGTAACTCCCCGTGTTGGGTTTACAATTTTCCTTTAAGGTTTAAAAGTATTTCAGGCATTTTGAACCCTGTCAGGCACAGATATGAGAAATGCCAGAAGGATAAGGGCTGGACATTGACAGTATCCGCTATGCTTCCTGAATCTCAGTGTCCTCATCTGTCAATTAGATCCACTAATTATGTATTATTACTTATTCTTCTTATTAAAGAAGTTGCAGGGGAACCTGCTTTTGAAGTAAAAGAGAAATGTCAGCCCTAAACATTCCATTTTATGATAGAAGTTACAAAAGAAAAAGATCATCACCCCATCCTCCAGAAAAAAAAAGACTGCTCAATAAAATTATTTCAAAATAAAAAGTTAAAAATATCCCTGCCTTCCTGGGGTTTACGTTTTGGGACGGTAAAAGGGAGAGAAGGAGGAAGGGAGATGGGGGCGACAATAAATAAAATAATCAGTTATTTGTATCAGATATTAGAAGTTATCATATTGTATAAATTATATTATTTATATTGTATATTAGAAGGCAGGGGGCACTATGAAGAGAAAGGAAGAGGAAAGGCAGGTAGGGAGGAGGAGAAGGGTAGCTTTAAAATGAGATGTTCACTGAGAAGATGACATTTGAATAAAAGACATTAAAGAAGAGAGGGAGCAAGAGGCCCAAAAAGGAGGGCACCTGTCAGAGGGAGTGGCTAGTGCAAAGGCCTTGAAGCCTGACCAGGTTAAGGAGCAGTAGGAAACCCAATGGACCTAGAGCAAGGTAAGCAAGATCAGTGTGCCTCCTCCCGTGGTCCTAAACATAACAGACAGAACCTGGCCACAGAGGAAGGATCAAGGGAGTCAAACAATAGACACTAAATCAAGGTTTCCAGCAGAGTCACAGACGACAGAAATGCAAAGGGAAGGGAAGAGCAAGGAAGTGAAATTGCTGGAGTCTAGAATACCTGTCCAATTTCTGGTGAGGAACCACATCATTAGTAAGCACCATGATAAGGTTCTGAGTCTCCCGTTCTTCTTTCCTCTCCAGTCATTGAACTCTAATTAATGCTGAGTGTGGCAGTAATACCACAGCCTAAGACATCTTTCTGCTTTCGCCTTAATTGAGAAGTGTAATTTGTAGCATAGAGGGGTGGGCTGATTTTTCTTGGACTAATAAGTGGGACTGATCAAAAACCTGGAACATATTTCTGGTTTGGTTTATGTTTGTTATCGAAAGTCCCCGAGTCATTCAGTTAGCATCATTTGGATGTTTGGGGTCTGGGAACATATGCACTGAACAGAATGCAGGCTGTGATGCCGCACAGGAAGCAGCCCCCTAGTCTGATGTGTGCCTGAAAAAGACAGGCCGAGTACCAGAGGGGTTCCCTGGAGGCTCCTCAGCTGGCAGCCACAGCCCAGGATGCTTCCTCTTCCAACCATACAGGAACAGAAATGCACACAGGGAAAGCCAGACTGGCTGCATGGGAGGCTTGTAGACAGCAGTGGTCATTTGGAACATTGCAAGCCTCCCAGAGGTCCATAGAAGTGTGTTTGCTTTGTCCTTCCAGCATTACAAAGACTGGATGAGAAGACTTAGTGGGTAGTATCCTACAAAGTGTATCACATATGTGCAAGGTGTTACTACTCTTGTTGTGTACCATGGGGAGGTATAAAGAGGATAGACCTACAGCCATAGTGTTCTCTGGTTCCCTACTTGTCCAGTGTTATAGAGGGTAGTTACTTTCCTTTTAAAAACAACACTTACCACGGCACCTGGGCGTCTCTGTTGGTTGAATGTCTGCCTTTGGCTCAGGTCATGATCTCAGGTTCCTGGGATAGAGCCCCATGTCGGACTTCCTACTCAGCAGGGAGTCTGCTTCTCCCTCTCCCTTTGACCTTCCCCCTGCTTTTGTGCTATCTGTCTCTCTCAAATAAATAAATAAATAAATAAATAAATAAATAAATAAATAAGTTTTTCAAAAAATAGAAACAACACTTAACCATTTTAAGCACTTACTATGTGTTGGGCACTATGAGTGAATGCCTTGCATGCATTATCTCTTTTAGTCCTCACAACAACCCTGTACCATGGAACAGGTACTGTTTTTCTGTTTCAAAGTTGGCTAAGGGAGGCTCAGAGATGTTAATGCATGCAAGGTTGCACAGTAAGTAGTTAGAACCACTTATGCGCAGGAGACCAACACTGGGATTCTGTGTCCTTATCTCTGTGCTAAAGTGCGTTTTAAATACAAGATGCACATGCCCCAACATGGCAGTTTTGGGTTTCCAAGAGGGAGGGCATCAACTTCCTTCTTCAGGCTCCATGTATAAGGATGGCTGAAGAAGGAAAACCTCAAACAAGTGGGCCACTCCAGCTTGGAGTGATGCTGGGCAGGAGTGGGCACTTGATTGTTTGAAGAGGTGCCGTGGCAATATCTGGCTTCCCAGCTTGAAAGGCTGGACCAAAGATGAGACTGACAGAACAACTCTGAATTCCAGAAATACCCAGAATAGCAATCACCAACTTCACCCTGTCCATGTGCCAGTGAGGAAGCCAGAGATCCTGAGTGGTGCTGAGACTTGCCCAAGGTCACACAGCTCGTTAGAGCTGGCAGCTTCAGTAGAATCCTGATCTTTAGGCTCCCAGTTCAGGGTTTTCCCTCCACTTCACACCCACCAGCCCCCCAGATTCCATGGGCAACACTCAGAGAGGAACCATCTCCTTGTAAGTGAAGCCGTTGTCTGGATAGTGGCCCTCAGTGTGGCCCTGGAAGCTGCAGCATCGACATCATTTGTGCACCTGTTAAAAGGGCCAATTCTCAGGCCTTACCCTGGACTTCCTGGGCCTGGGCCCCAGTAATGTGCCTTAACAAGCCCTTTTGGTGAGCCCCATGTATGCTCAAGTTTGAAAACCACTGGCCTAGGTGGAAAGCCAAAGTGCCAAGTGCTACAGATGTCAATATGCATTCAGAGCATTGGCTGGCACCGCACCAAGAGTAGTCTTTGTAGGGAAGGAATGAGACAAGGCCTGCAGCTCTCAAGCCACATCTGCATAGCAGAGTCACCTTCAAACACACATGACAGTGACAGATAGTTTTGCCAGCTCAGCAGTTCCAGGGACACGCCAGCTTCTCTGCTATGGACTGTGCATTGCGGCCCTTGGAAGAACCATTGTGCAGGGTCTTCTGAGTTGGGAGGGAGTTCAGAGATTACCTACCCCTCCACCCACCTCTACCGCATCCCTGGCAATGCACCTGACTGGCACTCTTTTGGCTTCAGCATTACAGGGCCACGGTGATGGCAAGCTCAGCTTCCTGTAAGGAAGGATGGAGGTGGATAGGAGGAGGAAACACGTAAAGGTAACAACATAAAAATAAAAAGTAGTATAAGCACTAGAGCTGAAGGCCATGAGAACGCTGAGCCAGAAGGAATGAATTGTAACACTGGAAAGTCGGGGGAGCCTTCATGGAGGAGGCGCTATTTGAGCTGGACGAGATTTCAGCAGGCAGACCCAACAGAGGCAGAAAGAAGGTTGTTGCCATATTTCCATGAACAAAAATGTGGAGGCACAAAAACACAGGACACTTTCAGTGAAACCTATCTTGACAGGTCTAGTAAAGACGATATGCTCAGGAGTGAGACTCCCTACTAGCTGCCTGACCTTGGGCAAGGTACTGAACTCCTCTCTCGGCCTCTGTTTTTCCCTACTTGGGAAATGAAAGTAATGTATGTCATTGGGTTGGGGAAGGGAGTAAATGAGATAATGACAGGAAGTAGCCACCACAGTGGCTGGCACATAGCAAGCACTCCAAAACAGACATGACTACTTTGCTTTATATATAGTAGCAAACAAGATGGTTTGCCCGGACCACTGGATGTAGGACTGGGATGGTGGAGGTAATCTTTGGGACCAGGTCTTGGCAAGGGCTTTAAATGCCAAACTAAGGATTTGGGGCTTTTATTCTGAAGCAGAAGATTTGTATATTTGGAGGATGAATTAGAGCAGGATGATAGGGGAGTGGGGGAGTTAGGGGCCTAACTCCATCCAATAAGGATGGGGGAAGAATCAGGTTCAGAGCTGGGATATTCGAGTTAGTGTATGTCTGAACTCCTCTATTACATATCAAATTGAGTTGAAGTTGGTGGAGCTCAAAATGTGTAAATGTATACATTAAATGTATATTTTTAAAATGTAGAGATGTGTAGGAGAGCCTGGATGGTGCTGTCAGTTTACAGTACAACTCTTGGTTTCGACTCAGGTCATGGTCTCAGGATTGTGGGATCAAGCCCCATGTCGGGTTCTGCGCTCAGCATTGAGTCAGCTTGAGACTCTTTATCTCTCTCTCTGCCCCTCCTGCTCATGTGTGCTCGCTTGCTCTCTCTCTCTCTCTCAAATAAATCTTTTCCCCCAAAATGTATAGATGTATAAAATATATATCTGTATATACATTATATTTAATATGCATGTTAAATAACTAGAAAGTGAAAATCAGTGGTTGGAGAGAATATTGGCCAGTTTGTTTTTTTATAGTTTTAATGTGAAAGACAATCCTTTTGTTAGCTTGGGTTAAACTATGTGAAACATCATATTCGATGAAAACATTTCCCAAAGCTGGCCTTTTTGTAAGAAAACTTGAGATCTGTGCAATTCACACATACTTGATAAATTTAAGCACATTCTGTCTTACTGGCAGGGACAGAAATTTGCAATAAGACACAGAGTTCTCTGATGACAGACGATCAGAAGCAGCAATGGCAAGTGCGCATGGGTCTGAATTTCAGGACATTTCTAATGGTGGTCTGGGTATTTAGGTAACCTTCATTTGGACTTTGGTGATAACCAGAGTCTTCTTTGGTTCCCCCATCAGGATGAACTACACTTCAGAATGTTCTTGAGTCTTGGGCCAGAGGGAATGATCTCATTTGGCACGTTATTGAGTGCTTGCAAAGAGGAAAGACACTAACCGCTCACAAATATTTTGCCATTGACTAACTGCAAAGATGCATCTGTTAAAGCAATCCATCTGAGCAGGCTAGTTGCCTCGAATATTAAAGAATTTCAATACCAGCTAAGAGCAAGTCGATTTGTCAGACATTTACAAAGCAGTTTTGAAGCCAAACGATCTCCTTCCTGCTTTTACCTTTCTTCCAGAATCTGTTCACCAACACATATGAGGGTGGACTTGGCCTCCTTGGTCAGAGCATTCTCAAAGACAGCTGACATTCTTGGGCTGCCGGGAGACAGACATTTGGGTGGGAGGCGGTGCGGGAGTGGTGTGGCCATGCTGGTTCCATGCTAGGGAAACAATTTTGCACCAAGCCAGCTAAAGACCTTCAACTGTTGGTCAGTTCCCTCTCAGGCCTGCCAGGCTTCCCCTTTGCCTGCTCCCTGATGAAAACAGAACAGACCCACGGAGCAGTTAAAACTGACCAGTTGGAATGACCCAGATTCCTTAAGGAAATGCAAAAGCCCGCTGGCTCATGGGATTAGCTTCAGTTTTGCAGTTACTCCGCATCTGCACATTACCTTCTTGTCCTCTGCAGCCCCAGCTTGCTCTAGCTGCTCACCTCGGTAGCCGGCTTTCCGAGCCAAGAGAATCCCAGAACAGTCTCATTATGAGAAAGCAATCGGCCAGCCCTAGAGAAACTCCATGGCCAGACCAGAGAGAAAGATAGCTCTCACCTTCATTGATTTGCTGTGTCCCTATTGTTCTTTTCCCACCATCTGCCCTCACTCCTCTGCAATCCAAGGCGATGTAGCCAACTTGTTATTTTTTTTTTTTTTTTTTTTTTTTTTTTTTTTTTTTTTTTCAACTTGTTAGATGAAGCTGTGCGAACACAGCACAGCACATATATCACTCGAGGCTTCATTTGTTCTTGAAGAAAAAGAGGCCACACTGAGCAGCTATTAGGGGACATAGCAGGATAGGAAAATGAATGTTTTGTTTCCATTAAAGAAGGTGGCATCGAGGAGGATGCCTGGGAAGCTCAGTTGGTTAAGCATCTGCCTTTGGCTCAGGTCATGATCTCAGGGTCAGGATTGAGCCCCTCTTCGGGCTCCCTGCCCAGAAGAAAGTCTGCTTCTCCCACTCCTCCCTGCTTGTGCTCTCTCGCTATTTCTGTATCAGTCTCTTTCTCAAACAAATAAATAAAATCTTAAAAAAAAAAAGGAGGTGGCATCAGAAGCAGCGAGGAAAGGCACAGGCAAACCTCATAGGTGGTTAGTGATGTCAGAACTCATATTAAAGGAGTAAGCCGCCTAGACAAATTACACTTAGCGTTTACTGTGCTGCCAAGAGTTCCTACCACTATGATATATAGGACTCACAGAAAAAGCCTAGAGCACACATGTTCTTGGTCCCAGCTGCACATTAGAATCTCACGGAGAGCCTCAAAGTGTGTATGTGCAACTGCCCCCCTCAGAGGATCTGTCGTAATTGGTATGGGTTTAGGGCCACAGCACTGGTACTTCTTAAAAACTCTCCAGATGGGAAATAAGATTGCCATAAAGGACATCACCAATCGGCCACATTTGAATATGGGCTGTTTATTAGATATCATCATGTCAGTGTTAAAATTTCTCAACTTGATAACTGTATTATGATTATGTAAGAGATTGTCCTTATTCTTAGGAAATATACACCTAAGTATTTAGGGGTGAAGGGCATGATGCCTGCAACTTACTCGGATGAAACAGAAATTTAAAAAAAAAACCACAAGGAAATGTAGGGAGGGAGGGATAAAGCAAATATGGCAAATGCTAACATTTGGTGAATCTGGGTGAGGGCTTACCCTGCTGACAAGTGTTCTTTGTACTATTCTTAGAACTCTTCTGTTAGTTTCAGATTATTTCTGAATAAAAAAATCTAAAAAAAAAAAAAAGCCCAGCTCCACAGATAAAATAATGTACAACCAGATTTGGAAACCATTGGATTCAGAGAAATAGCGGAAATGGGGACCTACTATGGATAGGTAATAATGAAAGCTTTTCTGAGCGACTGTCTCCCTACCAACCAGTGCCTCTCCCACTTTCATGCGCATGCAAATCTCCTGAAGATCTGATTAAACTCAGAATCTGATTCAAAAAGTCTGCAGTGGGGCCTGATAGTCTGCCTCTTTCATAGACTCCCGAGGGATGCCAGTGCCACCGGTTCACGGGCCACACTTGGAGTGGCAGAGCTCTAGGACTGAATTACTCGGGCATAAATCTGTCAATCAGCAAGTGTTTTGGAACCATGTAGTTGGTGCTCAACTCTGCAGGAGAAATTTTCCAGATGAGTTAGGGTGGGCATGTGAAGCTCCATGGATTGGCAGCCCATCATCTTGACCTCTTGACCCTGGTGACTCCCTGCCAGCCACATGATCTGGTCCTGTGAGAGTCACTCTGATCCATTGAACAGAACAAGCATAAACAAAGGCTTGCAGCAAAGGGAAGGGGGTGTGAAGCAGTCTATTCAAAAGCCAGCCCATGATACAGGTCATGGGAGAAATTTAGCCCCTCCCGGCGGGTGGCATCTGGCGCCTAGCTAAGGCTTTTGCAGATAACAACGTAATTCTGACGAGGTGTCAAGGTACAGGCTGCTGGTTGTAGCATGCTCTGCTGTGAGAGGAGCCCAAATGTCTCTCCCCTGATGGGAGCAGATGGAGAACAGCCCCTGCCTCCATCAGAATTTTCTAGACTTCACCTCCCTCCCGTCCCGGTGTTAGCTCCTTTCCCCTCTGCCTGCATGCTGTCATGTTTTTTCCAGGCATTGAATGAGAGGCTAGCTTGTTGTTTGTAGCTCCCTTATTTGTGTCCAAATTAAGGTCAACTGACACAGATGCACAGCAAGAGGCAATGGGGCTTTCTGCAGCCCTCAGCCCCACAGGAGACCACAGAAGACAAATGACTGGAATGGGTCAGACCTGAGTTTCATCATAATTTTGCCACTGAATCACTGATGAGCATGGGCTAGTTAACATCTCTGAGCTTTAGGTTCCTCATCTGTTAGCTGGCGCCAATATTCGTATTAAATTCAGAGGGTCGTGAGCATTAAATGAGGCAGAGAGCATATAGTAGGTGTTCAAGAGATAGAAGACAGCCATTTGTTTGATGGGCATTTCTCTAATTTCTTCTGCGTATAGTTGAAGAGTAGTTCAAATCTAGTCCGGTCCTACCTGCTAGTTGTACAGATTTTGCATGAATTACTTCGTTTGGCTTCTATTTGAGTCTCTTGAGTTCCCGTGCTTTGCAGTGAGGCTGGTTTCAATTCGTAACTTTCGGGATTGCTGTAAGGACGAAATAAAAGGGGAGCCTGGGTGGCTCACTGATTGAGTGCCTTCAGCTCGGGTCATGATCCCGCGGTCCTGGGGTGGAGCCCCTCATCGGACTCCCCATGGGGAGCCTGCTTCTCCATATGCCTATGTCTCTGCCTCTCTCCGTGTCTCTCATGAATAAATAAATAAAATCTTTCTTTTTTAAAAAAGAAAAAAGGAAGAAATAAGATCAGGCATGGCAAACACATTTTGGGCACATAGAAAGCACTTGGCCAAAGTGAATTATAACTGTTGTGGTTACTGTCAATATCAGCTCTTCTCTGAGCCCTTCCTGTTATGAGTTGCTTCACTTAGCAGCCAAGCACTCTTAACAAGATCCTTGCAATCTTCTCCAGGAGACCTTCCCTGATCTCCATTATCATTACCTCAAGGGTGGAGGTCATATTGTTTCCACTGCTCTGGTGTCTCCATGGAATCTGGCAGAGAGTAGGTGTTTAGTACATGGAGCAGAGGACTCTGCATGGGTTTGGGTTTTAGCAGGTTGGTTTCATTTAGTTACTGAGTAACTTTGTAGCAACTCCTGGAACTTCTTGAGCCTCCATTCTCTCATCTGTAAAATAGGTGTGAGAGTCATTCCTCCGTCTGGGGCTCACTGTAGGGACTAAGGCCCACATCATCTACTGGGAAACTAATAATGTTTAAGTGTTATTATTGTCATTATTATCTGAGAAAACTCCTGCAGTCAAGGATCACAGGAACTGTTCTAAGAAATCTCTCTCTCATGCACACAGGCACACAGGCACACGCCCACACACACACTCACAGGCCACCACCATGAGCGGCAGCACAGAGAAGACAAGTTCCAAGGGAGACCCAAATAAGCATTCATTGCCTCTAAGAGGCTCTTTGAACCCCAGGCCAGGGCCAGTGTCTGCATTACACTATCTTTGAAACTGTGGTGGCCTGAGCCCCTGAGTTCTTTTTTTATATTGAGGTAAAATTCATAGGACATGCGTTTAACGCACCTTTAAGCAGGCTGTATCTAGAAGAAGGCAGAACTCATTCATTTGGCTCTCCTCCTGTCATGGTTCATGCCCTACACTGTTCTTCCCTATTTTCCTAGGTGCTCTACTTCTTTCTACCCCTCTGCTCTTTAGAGCAACCAGGTAAATGTCTCTGGCTGGCATGTACATTTATAGAGAGTGGGGTTGTTGGCCCCCTGGGGAGATGCCAGGCCCAAAGGATGGCGCTGGCAGAGTGTGGGTCAGGGCTGGCAAAGCCACTTTTTGCCATGGCTGAAAGCAGGCAAAAATCACAGTGGCTGCTGCACATTGTCATCTTGCCTTCTGGTGGCCCCAGGGGCAGCAGACAGCATGAAAGGGATTATGACCAATTATGGCCTCTAAAGACTGTGGTTCCTTTTGTTACCACCTTTTCCATCTTTGGACTCCTTGCCCTTATGAATAAATTTGCTCTATATCAAAGCATGTATTACAGAATAACCTTGGCAGACTCCTCAGCCTCACAAAGATCTGCTGTGTATTTGTACTTGTGAGCAAGGGCCCCATCTTGAGTAGTTTCAAAGATAAGAATAGTTTATAGGTACTGAATTCTTTCTGTGTGCCAAGCGCTGTGCTAAATGCTCTATGTGGAGGAACTGGAGGGTATTATGCTGAGTGAAGTAAGTCAGTTGGAGAAGGACAATCATCATATGGTTTCACTCATATGTGGAATATAATAAATAGTGAAAGGGACCATAAGGGGAAGGAGGGGAACTGAGTGGGGAAAAGTCAGAGAGAGAGACAAACCAGGAGATACTCCTAACTCTGGGAAACAAAGGATGGCAAAAGGGGAGGTGGGTGGGGGGACGAGGTAACTGGGTGGCAGGCATTAAGGAGGGCACTTGATGGGATGAGCACTACTCTAGTTGGCAAATTGAATTCAAATTTGAAAATATTAAAAATAAATTTGAAAATATTTAAAAAATGCTCTATGTCAGTTTCATTTAATCAAAGAAGAGTTCTTAAAGTGTCTCTGGGAGGCAGGCGTTGTTATTGCCTACTCTTTATAGATTAATAAACTGAGGCACATAGCTACTCAATGGCCACATAGTGTGTCAGTAACAAAACTCATGTTCTACCTCACTAAGTAATATCGTGTCTCCATAAATCTCAGCATGGATGTTAATTAGTTGAACAGAAAAAAAATAATGTGTAGCAACCACATACAGTAGCTTCCTTCGTTCACTACCTGGATTTTAGTTCTTGCTTTATGACAAGTCAACTAACCCCTCTGAAACTATACTTTGGGCTACTTTCTTGTCTTATCTCCCTCAGATTCACGAGTATAAGATAATCATTCAGGGACATTCCTGCAGAATTGAAACTGCCGTGCCAATATCAGGAATGAATATCATGCATAATGGCTTCATGGACACCATAAGCATGGGAAGCTGCAGATTCCTTTGGCTAATTCAAATCTTGGACAAGCCATTCTCATTTCTGTTCTTCATGGGTGTGGGACCTTTCAAGTACTAGCCACCTTCCCTGAACTCCATATTTGTCTTTCATCAAGTATAGTTGGAATAGCCCTGGGGGAGTTCTTAGCCTTTGGTACATCAAGGGATTGAAGAATCCCAATGACAGCTTTCTAAGAAGATTCCAGCCTATTCCACATTTGCAGAGTCACAGCCTTCCTGTCACAGAGGCCATGGTGCAGATTAACTTGAGACAGCATGTCTGAAAAGGCCTAGTGCAGTGCCAGCCAGTGTCTGCCTCGTAAATGGGTGCTCAAAAGATGGTGATGACTTTTTTGGGATTTGGATAGTTATTCTTCAGGAAGGATGGGACAGAATGAAAAAGGGTAATGAGGGGCCAGACATTTTCTGCTGTTTTGGGCAGTTGGAACTCCTCGGCCACGGGGCTTGCCAATTTCCTGATTCCTTGAAGGAAGGCATAATTTGGAAACATGGCTGCCTCTTTTTCACAGGACTCTTTTATACACAGGGCTTTGTCTGACTTCCCATAAAAATTACTTATATATTCCAGAAATGTTGGAAAGGGGCAAGGAGATAAAGCCTGGTTCGAGGCCTTCTTGTTCCATTAACCTGCACTCCTTAGCTCTCTGGCATGCAAACGATTTAGCAGTAAAGCAGGCAGAGTCTCTGAGCAAGAAATGTAGACATGAAGGACACAGGACCAGAAAAGCTAGGGAAGCAGTGGAAGGGAATAGTCTTTGAAGTTTCGTGTGAAGTTTATTATACATAGTCAAAAATTATAAATGGTGCACATACTCGATGCCATCAGTGAAATAATGGACAGCCATTTAAAGGAAAGTAAGCAATATGCTACTCTTTTCCCTCCCTGCAGAGTAAGCAGTAGTACAGCCTGGGTCTGAATCCTCCCACAACCTTCCTGTGCACATGCAAATATGTGGAGGCATGGAATGTATCAGTTGGGGATTGTGCTGTTTGTACTCTAATGGGATCATGAGATACACATTTCTCTGCAGTTTGGGCTTTCCTCTTAAGGGTACATCACAGAGCTCACAGTACATCAGTAGTAATAGATCTGGCTCATTTCTTCCAAGTGGCTGCATAATAGTCCATAATATGAATATACCAGGATTTATTCAGCCATTCACCTATTGATAAGCACTCAAGTGGTATAGAACTTTGTTGTCATCCCCCTGAAAAAGGGTAGCATCCCCATTAATCTGTGCATATTTACCAGTGTGGAGAGGAAAGATTGCTGGGTCAGAGGGTTTTGATTTACCCATGTCAGGATTGCTTGACTCATATTCATAAATAGCATTCTGATTCTCATTTTATTATCAAAGTGTATTGTTCATCTGTTAAGCAGATTTCATTTGCCTTCTCAATAATTAATGTATTTCCCAATAGTAAAGGGTATGAATTGAGAGAGATTTGTAAAGACTAGGCATCTAAAGATATGACCTTCTCCTCTATGGAATCCCAGACCAGGGTGGTTTTGTTTTAGAAAAATCCTGGCTGGGCCCAGACCATTTTCAAAGTATATAAGAATCATCAAAATACTTGGGCAAAGGGGTGCCTGGGTGGCCCAGTGGTTGGGCATCAGCCTTTGGCTCAGGTCATGATCCTGGGGTCCTGCTTTAGGCTCCCCACAAAGAGCCTGTTTCTCCCTCTGCCTATGTCTCTGCCTCTCTCTGTGACTCTCATGAATAGATTAATAAAATCTTAAAAAAATACTTTGGCATGTATGATACTTGATGCTTTTTAAAGCAGTTTATTTAATTCCACCCTTCCAGCAACCTTGTATGGCAGGATCCACTCTCCTCATTTGACAACAGAGATAATTAGGTCTGGAGAAGTAAATGACTTGTCTAAAGTCACAGAGATAATTGGCAAAAGGGTTAAGCCTTGAATTTGGGAATCCCCATCCAGTGTTCATTCCACTTGGGGTTGAGGGGTATAACATGAGGTCTTAATTCCATTTCTCTTTGGGCCTTTGTTTGAGTCTTATTTGGCCCAACCTAATTTCTCTTTTACCTTAGGCATATGGATCCATGCTTCCTCCCATGGCTGATTAACACTGATTGAGCACTAGTAATGTGCTAGGTGCTCTAGAGACCATTGAATTAAATCTGGATGCTGCCTTCTAGCTCCCAATCTCAATTTGTTGGAGCCTAATCTAAAATAGTTATTGCTCTGCACAGACAGTACAGGCTTATGAGAACATTTCTCCTAAGCTTGTTTCTTGCCATTTTTTCCTTAGGACACCCAAGGGAATTTCTTGTTGTCAGATAGGAATATCTGGTAACTTGTCTTTGAGTAGAACTGAAAAAATAGCTTCTTATTTTGCCCAACTTGTTCTCTTAAAGATGAATGTGTCAACTTGTGCTCTCTTCCAGAATAACAAATATAGGCCAATTTTCTCTTCTGAGGAGTCAGAAGTGCAGCTCACCCAACATGGAATGGTTTGGGGCACGTTGGAATGGTCTCTCTGGCCCCACAGATTTTCCTTATTGGCTGAAATGCCCTTTACAGAGCTGTGACCCCTTGAATCCTTCCTGACCTTCACATCCTGTCAGTTATGCTATATTGACCACGCTCTGTGTATGTTCTTTGGAATTTTTGGAACATTTATCTTTTTTTTTAACCATTGCTACTGCCATTGGCCTTGTCACCTTAAACCATTAGAACAAGGTCTCAGCAGATCCCCGCCCCCCTACAGAGTATCATCCCTGCTAGTCTACCTAAAATTCTTCCAGCTGAATTATATTTCTGAAACACTGTTATGGGTATGTCAGAACCTTGGTCAAAAACGATAACTGGCTTTCCAGTTCCTGGAGAAGTACTTTTTACAGTTCATTTGTTTATTCATTTGTTTGTTCTTTGGTTTCCAGGTAGCAGGGGAATGTTTTTTTTTTTTTAAGCAAAATGTTAGGTAGGTAGGTACCTTTAACCAAAGTACTTAAAACCCTAAAATGAAAAACAGATAGAAGTAGACATACTTTTAAAAATGTACATATGCTTCTGGGATGCCTGGCTGTGCAGTCTGCTAAGTGTCCATCTCTTGATTTTGGCTCAGGTCATGATCTCAGGGTCCTGGGATCGAGTCCCATGTTAGGCTCAGCAAAGAGTCTGCTTGAGGATTCTCTCTCTCTCCCTCTCCCTCTGCCTCTCCTCACCATGCTTGCTGCTTGCACACTCTTTCTCTACAATAAATCAAGAAATAAAATCTTTTTTAAAATGTAGATATGCTTTGGTTGAAGTGAGGAGGAAGGGCTCAAAGCCTCCGTTCTTCCAAAGGCCTCTGGATGCACAGCATGGAGACCACCAGCCTACTTATGAGGTTCATACCCCTTACCATGGCATTCAAGACTGCACTAACATGATCCTAACTTGCCTTTCCCATCAGACTTCCAACTGTTCCTCAAAGGAACCCTTTGCTCCAGCAGTTTGATCTTTTCTCTCTCCCACCTACAACCCAGCATTACTCACTCTTTACCTTTTGCACACATCATGCCTCCATGTCCAAAATGCCCACTGCTTTTCTCTTCCTGTCTGAATTGCATTCACCCTTTAAGCACCAGCTCTCATCCTGTTGACTTCATGAACCCTTCCCAGGCTACCTTGTTTCACAGAGACTCACTTTCTGGGGCTAAGATAAATTATCTTCTGAACAAAAAAATGGAGACAGAAGCTGTTCAGCTGAAGAAGCTTTATGGTATGTCATTAAATGTGGGGCCAAAGTTCCCTGATTCTGTGTCCTGGCTCTGCCAGTTGTTAGTGGTATGATTCTAGTTAGCATGCTTCAAGTCCCTCATCTGTAAAATGGGAGCAATAATAGTACTCATCTCAAATGGTTATTTAAGGATTAAATTGTGATAGGCTCCTAACACAGTGTTTGGCAGTTGATAAATATCAGTCAGTCATTGATAATTATTAGCTGTTAGGCTAATAATAGACATGAAGTGATGAAGATCTGAGCTAAGGCAGAGGTAGTGGGTATCTGCTGAGGGTAGAGTTGTCAGGAGGTCTAAAGGCAGAGGGAATTGTACACAGAGTAAGATATACTAGTACACAACCAGTGGAAGGTGAAACGGGTTGCTCCATCACCAGGTGGAGAAGGACCTCAATGAGGTGGTTCCCCCAAGGCTCCTATCAGTGAGGCTCAATTCTCACTGAGTTCAGCAATTCAGTGAATTTAGCAACCATGACTACCTTAGCAAAATTGTTTTTCCAGTTTACTAGGAGGTAAAAGGATAGCTATTAGGAATTGGGCCATAAGACGGAATATGTTGGAGGGGTAAATATAGAGCATGGAGCCCTGTCAGGAAGAAGAGCTTCTGTGGCAGCAGGTGGGGGCATTGTGCCTGTCTATAAATGTTAGCTGGTATCATTAAGAGTGTTTTAGCAGCCTGGGACAGGGAGAAGTAGTGCCAGGATAACTGAATGGAAGCGTGGAAAAAGCCAAAAGAGAAAAAGAGAAATTTTGATAGTTCACCTACTTAAGAGTGTATGTGCACACACACGTATGTATTTGCACATGCATGCACATGTTGCTAGAGTACAAAGGGAGAGGTCACAAGATCCAAATTGGTTTTGTTACCAGGGAGATAAATGTTTGGATTCTTTCAGTGAATAACCATTATTCCAGATAGAAAGGAGGATCACAGATATTTCTATTCAGTGAACTCTTTTGGGGCAAGGTCCATTACTCATCTTGTATGCACATCATCAGTTTTTGTTCAATAGTTGTTGTTTAATGTATAGTTATGGAAGGAAAGAAGGAAAGGAGAATTATGAGATGATGATTAAAACATCTGCCCCAGGGACTCCTGGAGATAAATAGGCGTTTATGACCTGTTACTTTTATTCTTAAAATTAGTGTTTCTTTTGGGACTCACAATACTGAATAGTGAAAATCCAACAAAGATAGTAGTCCCTGATTTGGGCTGGAAAAGAATAGGAGTTTGGCATGGGAAAGAGTAGAGGCTAGACCTGGATTTATTTTTACCTCCTGAGAGTGCAATGAGGGCAGCATATGGCTCTAATCCATTCATTTTGTATACCATCTAATGAGATCCAAGTCTGCTCTTCTGGGTAAAGGCAAGGATAAGAGCTAAAAGCCAATTCAGGCATATAAAATCAATAAATATTTATTAAACACCTACTTTGAGCAAAATAAGCAAATGTTGAGTACCCACTCTATGTAAACACAGCAGAAGTTATGAATGGTTCCTTACCCTAGGGAGCTTAACAATCTAGGTGAGAACTCAAAGCGAATATACCTAAAGCAATAATGAATAATGCAAGTCAGATTAAAATTCAATCCAGCAAACATTTGTTAAGCACTTGCTATGTGCCATGCATTGTAGATTCAATGATTAATAATAAGTGCAAACAGGTGATGTCAGCAAGATAGTGGACTAGGAAGCTCCAGGCCTCACGGAAATGTCAAATAAGCACCTGAGGACTGACTAAAATAACTTTATAGGAATTCAGAAACCAATCAGAGGTCAATAGCAACCAAACAAAGGCCCAATCAAGAAAAAAATCTACATTCAAAATCATAGGAAATTTCATGACATGAAAATGTCATGGCAGAAAATTTCATTCTCCTCACTCCTGCCTATTCCCACCTCCACCCCCCAGTGTGGTGTAGAATGGTCAGGAGGAATCAGCTCAATTCCTGGTTCCCTCCCTTGGGACAGAAAGAGCAGAGTAGAACTTGTTTGCAATGTCCTATGATGCCTGTAGGCTATGCAAGGAACTGGTTCCTGTCTCATCTAACTCAGAGTTCAGGTGAATGGCAACGTAGTTTGGATCTCAGGCTGGAAGCCATGGAGGCAATGATAGTAGCTGTGAAAACTGAGGAACTACAGACCTGTGAGTGCCTGGGAGCAATAGATTATGGGCAGAAGAATGCAGTGAACATCTAAGGGCCCAGGAAGAAACAGAGATGAGATTCTTTGAGAAATTAAGGCATTTAAAAACACCTGGAGGAAATAAAAAAATAAAACCATACATACACTAAGCCCAGACAGGATGCAGGCCCAGAAGAGACCTGAGAAGAATCTGAAAGCCTTCACAATGAATTGATTTCAAGACTCAAGGGGCTGCTACTTGTGAAAGTCTTCCACGTTAGTCTGCAGAGACTGGACAAGGTAGCTGCCTTTTCAAGTGCCCAATTTTCAAAGTTCACAAGCCATACAAAAACAGGAAAAAGTGGCTTGTTAAAAGGAACAAAATACATCTCTAGAAACTGTCCCTGAAGAAACACACACATCAAGCTTACTAGACAAAAAGTTTAAAACAGTGATTTAAATGCACTTAAAGAGCTAAAGGAAAATACAAAAAACTAGAGGAAATAAAGTGTTAGGAACTGAATTGTGTCCCCTCTCCCACACTCATATATTGAAGTCCTAATCCCCAATGTGGTAGTGTTTAGAGATGAGGAATTTGGGTGGCAGTTAGGTTTATGAAATCATGTGTGTATGGCTCTCATGCTGGGATTAGTGCCTTCATAAGAAAAGACACCAAAAAGCTTGCTTGTACATTCTTTCTCTGCTTCTCTGCCATCTATGTAGACAGCAAGAAGGAAAGCCATGAAGATAGTTCTCATCAGAATTCAACCTTGCTGGCACCATGATCTCAAAGTTCTAGCCTCCAGAGGTGTGAGAAAATAAATTTCTGTTGTTTAGGCCACTGATTCTATGGCATTTTATTAAGGCAATGTGTGCAGACTTAAACATCAGTAAAACAATATATGAACAGCATGAGAATATCTACAAAGACATAGAAATTACAAAAAGAACCAAACAAATTCTGAAGCTGAAAAATGAAATAAATGAATTGAAAATTCACTAGAGAATTTCAAAGGTGGATCAAACAGGCAGAGAAAGAATCAGCAAACCCGAAGACAAATTATTTGATGTTATTTGAAAAGTTTGAGGAGGCACCTGGCTAGCTCAGTCAGTAGAGCATATGACTCATGATCTCAGGGTCATGAGATGAACCCTACATTGGGTGTAGTGATTACTTTTTTAAAAAAGGAAAAGAGGGCAGTCCAGATGGCTCAGCGGTTTAGCACAGCCTTCGGCCCAGGGCCTGATTCTGGAGACCTGGGATCGAGTCCCATGTCGGGCTCCCTGCATGGAGCCTGCTTCTCCCTCTGCCTGTGTTTCTGCCTTTCTCTCTGTGTGTGTCTCATGAATAAACAAATAAAATCTTTTTTAAAAAAAGGAAAAGAAAAAAATGTCTGAAGAGGACAAAGAGAAAAAAGAATGAAAAAATGTCATTAAAGCTTAAGGGACTTATGGGATACCAAGAAACAGACCAGTATGTACATTATGGGCATCACAGAAGGGGAAGAGAGAATGAAAGGGACAGAGAAATTATTTGAAGAAATAATGGTAAAAATTTCACAAATTTGAGGAAGGACATAGATATACAAATCAAAGCATCTAAATAAACTCCAAAAAGGATAAACCTAAATATACCCACATGAGGGTACATTATATTCAAACAGTAAAAAGAGAATGACAAAAAGAGTCTTGAAAGTAGCAAGAGAAAAGTGATTTGTAATATATAGGGGATTTCCATAAGATTATTAGGGCAGATTTCTCAGCAGAAACTTCAACTTCATAGGCCAGAAGATTGGAGATTGGTATATTTAAAGTGCTGAAATAAAAATAAACTGTCTTTAAAAAAAATAAAATAAAATAAACTGTCAACTGAGATTTCTATATCCAGCAAAACTGTCCTTCAAAAATAAGGAGCATATTAAGATATGCTCAAGACAAACAAAAGCTGAGGGAGTTTATTCTCACTAGACCTGCCCTAAAAGAACTGATAAAGGAATCCTTCAAGTTGAAATGAAAGAATGCTAGACAGCAGTTTGAAACTGTAGGAAAATAGAAAGTTCTCCAGTAAAAATAAATGCATAGGCAAATACAAAAACATTATTATTGTAATTTTGATTTGTAACTCCACTCTGTATTTTCTAAAGGATCTATCTATCTATCTATCTATCTATCTATCTATCTATCTATCTTTAAAGAGGGGAGCGGTGGGGGGGGGGAGGCAGAGTGAGAATCCCAAGCAGGCTCAATGCTCAGCACAGAGCCCAATGTAGGGCTGGATCTCACGACCCTGAGATCATGACCTGAACCAAAATCAAGAGTCAGACTCTTAACTGATCCACCTGGGCACCCTGGGCAGGAGCTGAGTTTTAAGGTAAGGTTTAGCTTTGTCACATCCTCTCTAAAATCTTCTCTTTTCTCCACATCTTTCAAAAGACTGTAGCAGAATTCCAACCTGCATGGTGAGGAGGAACCCTCCCCTCTCCACCCCCCAATCCTTACCATTGTTCACTGAGGAGAAATTTTGTGTAGAAGGGTGACAGGATTGATATGTGAAAATTATTGGGAATCTGCAGGGAGATGGAAGGGCAAGACTGAGAAGATCCAGAAAGCTTTTTTTTTTTAAATGTTAACCCAGTTTTTTTTAATGATAGACAGAGAGAGAGAGAGAGAGAGAGAGAGAGAGAGAGAGAGAGAGGCAGAGACACAGGAGGAGGGAGAAGCAGGCTCCATGCCGGGAGCCCGATGTGGGACTCGATCCCGGGACTCCAGGATCACGCCCTGGGCCAAAGGCAGGTGCTAAACCTCTGAGCCACCCAGGGATCCCCAGAAAGCTTTTTAAAAGAGGGGCTGCTTATTTCGATTCAAAAGTTGTTAAATATTAGATTTCCATACTCCCCACCAGAATTTTCACATGACACTCAGTTTGAGGGCTAGATTCACTGTAGAGTTCATTTGCCTTTAAGATTCTAAGAAGATTAAACTTCCTGGCAATCTACGTTGGCTAAATAAATAGATGGATGGGTGGATAAATGATGATGTGTGCATAGATTATGGATGAGTGGATGGATAGATGTTGGAAGTAGAGCTGAGGAGATGTTGCATGGATAGATGGTTGGATGGAGAGCTGAACTGAGAAAGGGTCAGCGTTTCCTTTGTTGTTGTTGTTTGGTTTTTCACTTGTCATCATTTCTTTTTGCCTCTAATGCGATCACTATCATTCTCAGCCTCCTTTGACTTTTCAGCAGTGGTCAGAACATTTTCTTATTTAGGGGTTGCTAACACAACCTTATTTTCAGCTTTGGTGTTCTCTTTTTGTCTCTCCTTCTCTCCTTATCCCCCACAAGAGAACTTAACCATATAGTGATATGTGGATGGAATAATTCAGGGCATCCGTGAACTTGGATTGGGGAAAAAAGTACATTTGTACTTTCATTAATCTTTAACTGAAAGGTAGCTTTTTCTGGAATTACATTAGTTATAAGACCTTCTGCAAAACTTGTTCAGTGTGTTAACAAAGAAGCTCATATATGACTATAGTCCACATTTTAAAAAAATTATAATAATATATTTATAATATATTTCAATATTGTCAGTTTCCTTGGTAATCCTATATATTTAATTTCATACATTTAAAAACATTGTTTCTAGAAGGATCTATCTGTTTCATCAAAGTGCCATGGGACTCTGTGGCACAAAAATGATTAAGAGGCCCATTATTGGATTTGCTATAATTGATCGTTTTAGACAGTAAGGAATAACACGTTTCCTTTTAACCACCATGTTGGCATCTTTCATCCAGAAACTTGCCTAAGCTTGTAAACATTTGGATCAGTGCTCTTGAAGACCATTAAAACCAGGTTGCATTTGTGTAACTCCAGGCAAAAAAGGAACATGATGTGAGCAACTCTGGTTTTCAGCCAAGCCTGATTTTTTAGGACACCAGATCTCTGGGTACAAGATAATTCATTTACTGCTTGACTTGTAGCCAGTGCTCTTGTTATTGTAGGAACAGGCAGAAATTGAGATTTGGGTGGTGCACAGTACTGCATTTAACCATTCTTCTGCCCTGGATGCCTCTATGAACAATGTACTTGTGTAGATCAAGTGAAAATAGTGAAAAACAAATGCAAGACTTTCCCAGTGCAGGCTAGGCAGGTTTTCACAGATGCGTGTTAGAAAAGAAAGGAGCGTGGAGGACATGTACATTTCACGGGGTAGGGTGGGGGTGCTGAATTTTGCTCCAGTTCCCTTTCTCCTGATTATAGAAGTGGAGGGAGAAGGGGGGGGATTGGCTCAGTTGTCAAGGAAATGAAGTAGTTGGGTTCAGCTCTCTGACAGCTCAGGCCCTAATGAGGTAGGTACTTAATGAGCCAGATCCTCTTCCTTATCCTCTTCTTAAAGGGCTCTTCACAGGCTCATTGTCAGTTTCTGTCTCCTGTGCTCATGTACTTGTCTTCTTTTCCCCCATTACTAACGTGCAGGAAGGTGTACTGATGCACACACACGTCAGTGAATGACTCACACTGAGATTTTGAGACTTGCTATACATAAATACGGAAGTCCCATTGTGACTTGACTTTTTATCACCAGATTTAGGTATGTTGACCCTGAAACATCCCAATTCTAAATAGTGAGAACTCGGTGGAGCTCTCTTATTCACAGCCTCCCTCTGCACATGAAGGGGCCATACGCATACACAGTCTTCACGGCCATAGCCCTCTACACATGTGTGTCCCACGGAGCTGTGAAGAGCCAAATCTTTAGACCCATCACCTCCTTCTGGAAGAGTTGATACTTGTTCAAGCCTATGTGTCTGTGGGGAGTACACATTCCCAAATGTGCGATAGCCCTCCTCCTCTCCCCATACCTATGGACACTAAAACACACATAGGCATTCATGAGACACAGGCCTAAAGGTTGGGAGTGGAGGACCCTTACCTCATAGGTACTGCAGAGGATCTGCAAAGGCCCTCATTGGCCTCCATTCACCTTCTGTTACTACTGACATGAGATAAGTAATTCACCCTGGTTTGTCTCTAATATTTTAGAGACCCCTGAGCTAGCAGAGGAAGAAGTTAGGTGGATCCCTTGGTAAGACTTTTCTCAGCACATGGGAATGCAACTCCCCTGGCTAAGCTATCTAGCTACATAGTTAGAGGATACGCTGGGATGTCTGCTACCCACGCCTTTTGAAGAAGATTCCCCGACACCAAATTAGCCATTTGAAAATTGAGCGTAAGTGATTCCCATTTGGCTAATTGCTTTTAGGGAGTCTGTCAAAACCCCTCACTCCAGCCCACACTCAGTTAGGAATTCCAAAATAGCACTGTGTTTGGGGCAGTGGCTGGGGAGCAGCTATAGTTGCTAGGATGGAGACAGCTTGGTGTGGTAGCTTGGGCCTTGTATGAAGCCCTAAGGGGGGAATTACGGGGCTTCCCAACCTGACAGTGAAGAGAACCTGACCTGACGTTACCAACCACTTGGTTTGAAGACAAGCTAGGCACTGAGAAATCTGGGACTCTGTGTGCAGTAGAGAATGAGAAGCCCTAGATCTACATGCACCACCTTGGGCCATGGCTATCAAAACTTACAGGGAGAGGAGACATTGAAGCAGGCCAAAAGGCGAGTCTCAGATTCACAGCTCTACTATGCATTTACAAAACTCTCCTAGATCATTTTTCTCCGCCCTCTCAAGGGTTGTCCATGGATTTGTTTGGCTGTGAATAAGTGGGAGATCAATGAAGCTGCTCTCTAGAATAATATTGTGTTCATTACCTATTACGATGTAGCAGATGACCCTAAAACTTAGTGGCTTCACATGACACACATTTATTATCTCCAAGTTTCTGTGTGTCAGGAGCCCAGGTGTAATTTAGCAGGATCTCGAACAAGGCTGTAGACAAAGTGCTGGCCAGGGGTGTAATCATGTCACAGCTCAGCCAGGGAATGGTCCACTTTTTTTCTTTTAAGATCTTATTTATTTATTTATTTATTTATTTATTTATTTATTTATTTAAATAGGCATTTATTGAAATAAATAATTAATTATTTATTATTTATTTAAATAAATAGGCAGAGGGGATCCCTGGGTGGCTCAGCGGTTTGGCACCTGCCTTTGGTCCAGGGAACAATCCTGGAGTCCCAGGATCGAGTCCTGCATCAGGCTCCTTGCATGGAGCCTGCTTCTCCCTCCTCCTGTGTCTCTGCCTCTCTCTCTCTCTCTATGTCTATCATAAATAAATAAATCTTTAGAAAAATAATAAATAAATGAATAAATAAATAAATAGGCAGAGGGACAAGCAGGCTCCTTGCAGAGAGCCTGACGTGGGACTCGATTCCCAGACTGGGTTCACACACTGAGCCAAAGGCAGACGCTCAACCACTGAGCCACCCAGGCATCCCAGGGAAGGGTCCACTTTTAAGCTCACTCACATAGTTATTAGGAAGATTCAGTTCCCTGCAGGTTCAGTTCTTTGCTGAGCTGCTGGGCAGAGGCCACCCTCAGTCCTTGGCATGTGGCCTCTTCAATGTGACGGTTTACTTCATCAATGTGTCTAAGCCAAAAACGCAATGGAGACAGTGCTGGCAAGATGTATTAAGAGTCTTTTGTAACCTAGGGATGCCTGAGTGGCTCAGTGGTTGAGTGTCGTCTTCAGTTCAGGGCATGATTCCAGGGTCCTGGGATCGAGTTCTGCATTGGGCTCCCCGCAAGGACCCTGCTTCTCCCCCTGCTTATGTCTCTGCCTATCTCTGTGTCTCTCATAAATAAATAAGTAAAATCTTTTTTAAAAAACTGTCTTTTATAATCACTGAAGGGACAGCCCATCACTTTTATCATATTCTGTCCCACAGAAGCAAGTCACTGGGTCCACCCCTTGCTCCACGGCTGTGGATACCCAGGGAGGGAGCATCAGGATTCATGTCAGAAGCTGTTGAACAGACATAGTATAATGGAAAGATCATGATACTGGGAGCCTAGAATTTTGTCTTCTAATTTTGGCCATTAGCTAGCTGTGGAACTTTGAGGAATTCTCCTTTCTTTCCCATTCCTTGATAGGATGGGAACAAAAAATACCTGCTATAATGCTGAAACAAAGCAAAAAGTATAAGAATACTCTGAAGAACTTTTAGTAAGTAGTATGTCTTATTTGGGGGTAGGGGGCGTTCATATTCCTGTATCCATTCATAAGAATGTAGTACAATGTTTAAGTCATAGCTCCAGAGCCTTCTGGAGCTGGGTATTTTGGTTCAATCTGAGCAGTGACATTAACTATGTGACCTTGGTCTACTTATTTAATCACTCTAAGCATCCTTTTGCCCATCTGATAATACCTGCCTCACAGAGTCATAAGCAATAAATAAAATAATATTTATAAGTCATTTAGCAGAGAAGGAGAGAGACAGCCCATGTGAGCACACACACAAAAGAAAGCCTTTAAGAACGGAGAGAAGGCAAAAAGGCCAGAGGAGATTTTTTTAAAAAATGATCCTGTGAGCAATTGGAGGTCACCTTGCATAAACACAAGACCATGGCCAGATGCTTCAACAATCATATTGCTCTTTCTCTACTTCCCCCTTTCCAACAATGTATAAAATCCAATTTTTACATAAGCTTCTTTGGCTGATCTTTCAGACAACCATTTATTACTCCATGGATGCTGTTTGTTTCCATCCTTTGGCCATTTCCCAGGTTCAGGCAAGTAGCTTATAGTGGGGCCAAAGTGTGGGCTTACCATCATCAGTAATTTACTCCTTTCCCAGGACAACCTGTACGAGGTGCCACACTATTTTGAAATCGACCTTGAGGGGTGCCTGGGTGGCTCAGTCGGTGAAGCGTCTGACTCTTGGTTTCAGCTCAGGTCATGATCTCAGGGTCGTGAGATTGAGCCCCACATTGGGCTCTGCACTGAGCATGGAGCCTGCTTTGAGATTCTCTCTCCCTCTCCTTCTGCACCTCCCCTGCTTGTGCATGCTCTCTTTCTTTAAAAAGAAAAAAAGAGGGCAGCCCAGGTGGCTCAGTGGTTTAGCGCTGCCTTCAGCCCAGGGCCTGATCCTGGAGACCGGGGATCGAGTCCCACGTCAGGCTCCCTGCATGTGTCTCTCTGCCTCCCTCTGCCTGTGTCTCTGCCTCTCTCTCTGTCTCTCTGTGTCTCTCATGAATAAATAAATAAAATATTTTAAAAAAGAAAAAGAAATTAACCTTGACAGCTATGCCAGGACTTAGACTGTAGTAGAAAGAAGAGAGACCAAGATTCTAATTTCTCCTCTGCTGCTAACTAACCATCTGACCTTAGGCAAGGCTGTCTTTCCCTAAGCCTCACTCATCTTTTCATTGGCAGCGATGTCATCTGCCTTGTCAGTGGCATAGTGTTGTTGAGAGGCTCAACTGAGATGTCAGGAAAGTGTCCTAACACACAGAGTGCTATGCTAATGTAGGTAATTGTGGTCAACAAGGGGTAAGGTTTTCTACCTCTCTTTCCAACTTCTGCACGCTGCAGAGACTCACCCAAATCTCTGCGCCTCACTTTATTTGCCATTAAATAGCCACTCTGATGCCCAGAGGGGCTTAACAAGCAGTTGGCTGACTTTTCTCAAGCCACCTGTTGTTCTGTACTGTGGGTAGCTGATGCCACGCTGGGGACTGAGTGGTGCCTGGCATGCGAGTGGGGTGGAGGTGGTGTGGTGTGCCAGCAGGCAGAGGTTGTGGTCACAGCTGTGAGACATTATTAGCTAGACTTTTGCAGGCTTTCCTAGAAAGAGAGGGGGAAAATGGAAAGAAAATGCTTTAAAAATAGAATTTTAAATGCTGTCCAACTGTAAGGCATTACGCTTTAGCCTCCCTCATTAATTATTACTCTTACTCTGTGTTGGGCACAGCAGCGCTAAGCTCTTTCCATGAAGCATGTCATCGTGTTTTTACTTCAGGCCTTTGAGGGCTGTATTAAATAGTTGAGGAACTGAAGTCCTGAGGGAGACTAAGTAGCTTTCTCTAGATCAAACAGCTTGGAACTGGCAGAGCCTCAGTCAAAGTCGTCTCAAGAGGTGAATGAAACCAGCTCTGATCCACGGGTCAGGAGACTGGAACAGAGTTAAGTAACACCTTGAAGTCAAATGGCCAGCCAATGGAAGAGTCGATTCCAGAACCAATGCTTCCTATCTGCACAATATAAAATATGGACCTTTGGCTGCCAGTGTATCACCATGAGTTCAATGATCTCGAGGCAGCCATTCCTTGAACATTTATTCATTGCAGCAGCCTCACTGAAGGAGGTGTCACTGGACATAGACCACAGTCGAGTTTGGTTGAGACATCAAGAGTTACACAAAGCTAACCTTGACTGCCCAAGGCTGTGCTGAGTGTGCATTGATAGGTAGGTAGGCCTATGAGCCATAGAGGCTCCCTCACATAGGCCTAGAGCAAACCATAATATGTTAAGGGTCGGCACGTGTTGTAGGCTTTTTAAAAAACGATTTTATTTATCTATTCATTAGGGACACAGAGAGAAAGGCAGAGACACAGGCAAAGGGAGAGGCAGGCTCCCTGTGGGGAGCCCGATGTGGGACTTGATCTCGGAATCCTGGGATCACGACCTGAGCCAAAGGCAGACACTCAACCACTGAGCCACCCAAGTGCCCTGTTGTAGGCTTTTGATACTTATTACCTAATTTCTTTACAGAAAGCATTTCCGGCTTTTATCAGCCATGCATGGGTGTCCATTGTACACTTTTGCCAACATTGAGTCCTCTATTTTTTTAAAAAAACTTGTTTATTTGATGGGCAAAATTCGTATCTGACTTGCTTCATTTTTATATATTTTATTACTAGGTGAAGTTGAAGATTTTTCATGAACTTCTTAGCCATTTATAGATCCTCCTTCAAAAACTGTATCTTTTGCCCATTTAACCATTACAAGTCTTAGTATTTCTTAACAAATGTGCAAGCTTTTTATAATGAAAGCAATCAACCAACCAACCCTCTGTGATATTTCTGGTGGTTGTTATTTTTTTGAATCTTGTTTATTCCCTGCAAGTGTTTTGAAAATGAGAGAATTTCCACTTGGGGTTTGGGTTGGTGTAGATGACTTTTAAAATCTTCCCACGTCCACATCTCTTGTTTGTTAAAAGACTGGTCTTTCCTTGGTATTGTGGCTCTTACCACTCAAGGAAAAGCAGGTATTTCAATTCTGGGCAGAAGTAGAGTGAATATTGTCTTCCTCTTAATCATAGCATAACTCTGGCAAGAAACAAAATGAAGCTTGTCAAGTAGCAGACAGAGCAAGTCAGCTATATTCCTAATATACTTCCTGGTACACAATAGGTGCTGAGAAACATTTTGTTGTAACATTAAAGCAAGTATGAATTTCCCTCCAAGAATCATGTATTATCGGGCAGCTCGGGTGGCTCAGCGGTTTAGGGCCACCTTCAGCGTGATCTGGAGACCCGGAATAGAGTCCCACATCAGGCTCCCTGCATGGAGCCTGCTTCTCCCTCTGCCTGTGTCTCTGCCTCTCTCTCTCTCTCTCTCTCGTGTGTCTCTCATGAATAAATAAATAAAATCTTTTTTAAAAAAGAATTATGTATTATCAGTTATAGCCTCATGTATTATCACCTGAGTTAGGAGTCAAACTACCTTCTTTCTTTTTTTTTTTCCTCTCAAATTCTTCTTTACTACTAAAAAAAAGTCTGATTATATCAGGAACAGGCTATCTATAGGTATTCATAGGTCTTCAACCTTAATAATCTCCCTTTCAGGGATCCCTGGGTGGCGCAGTGGTTTGGCGCCTGCCTTTGGCCCAGGGCGTGATCCTGGAGACCCGGGATCGAATCCCACATCGGGCTCTCGGTGCATGGAGCCTGCTTCTCCCTCTACCTATGTCTCTGCCTCTCTCTCTCTCTCTCTCTCTCTGTGATTATCATAAATAAATAAAAATTAAAAAAAATCTCCCTTTCAACAAGGGGTTCACAAATTGCCCCAGGTTTCTACTGAGTATTCTGGAGAGCCTTGTAAAACAGTAATTAAAAGTCCAGACTCTGATGACAGAAAGATCTGAATTCAAATCTAAGTTCTGCAATTTACTAGATGGTCAGCTGTTGGCAAATTATTGGACCTCCCTATGCCTCCACTTCCATTTCTGTAAAATAAAGATGACGGTAGTACCTGTCTCACAGGGTAGAGGTGGTTCTCAGGATTAAGTGATATAATGTATGCAGAGCATAAGTCACAGAATAAGTAAGCACCCGTTGGATGATAGCTATGATTATACCAACAATAATAAAATATGTGTCGGTGGGACAGGAGGCAAGGATAGATGTAGCATCAAGGGCGGTAGCATAAACGACATTAACATGCAGTCCAAACACAGATTCAAGTTCAAACTCTTATGAACACACTCTTTGACTTCAGAGTAATTCCTTTCCTTCTGTAGGTTTAGTTCTCTGACAGTAAAGTACCCTGTCATCTTCTGCCTGCTGGGGCTGGGGTACTAGCCCCATCACTGTTTTATTGGGTTTTTTAAATATTTTATTTATTTGAGAGAGAGAGAGAGAACACAAGTGGAGGGAGGGGCAGAGGGAGAAGCAGACTCCCCATTGAGCAGGGAGCCGGATGTGGGACTCAATCCTGAGACTCCGGGCTCATGACCTGAGCCGAAGGCAGAGGCTTAACCAACTGAGCCACCCATGCACCCCTAGCCCCATCATTGTTAGAGCAATGGCCTCAGCATCCTAATCTGCTTTGTATTCTAGCATGTAAGAAGCCTCTCTGAGGTTAAATATGTGGCCTATGGGGCTCCAGAAAGAGTAAGTACTAGGACCAATAGGGTGTAAGTTACAAAAAAGTAAACAAGTTTCAGCCCAATAAAAGAGCTTTCCATTGTGCAGTGGTTAAGCATATGCAGTTGGAAGCCACATCGCCTGGGTTAGAATCCTGACTCTACCATATACTAGCTATGTGACTTTGAATATTTTAGCTTCTCTGGCACTCAGCATCCTCTGCTGTATCCTGGCGATAACAATAGTACCTACATCATAGGATTGTTATAAAGATTAAATAGTTTGATACTTGTGATTTGCTTACATCAGTATCTGACATACATGAAGCACAATATAAGTGCTTGTTAAGTAGCAAAACTGATAAAATTGAGAACTCTTTAAGAATTGAAGGAAATGAGAGTGCCTGGGTGGCTCAGTCAGTTAAGTGTCCAATTCTTGGGTTTCCGCTCAGTTCATGATCTTAGAGTTGTGAAATCAAGCCCCACGTCTGGCTCCATGCTCAGTGGGGAGTCTGCTTGCAATCTCTCTCGCTCTCCTACTGCACCTCCCCTGGCTTGTTTGTGCTCTCTGTTGATCTGTCTCAAATAAATAAATAAATAAATAAATAAATAAATAAATAAATAAATCTTTAAAAAAAAGAATTAGAAGAAATGCTTTGATGGATAGTGACCCTGTCACTCCCAGGGTGCCACTAGAAGCTAGAGGTATTAAATATATTCAAGTATCAAGAGAGGATTGGACATGGTGGACTTTACCACTAGTTTCTGATCAGAAGATCTATGACTTGTTTCCCAGGTCACTTAGCTGGTCAGTGGCAAGGAAGGCCTCAGATAAACCCAGGGTAAGCCAGAACATTCTAGTTTTCTTTCTCCTATGCCTCTCTAATTCTCATTTAAACTCGTGTTTCCTTGGATGATGTTTTTAATAATCCACAAAATACAGCAGTGTGGAGGGCAGGCTCAACCAGCCACCCTTCCCATGTTCACAAAGCAACTGTTCCTCTGCAAGCCAGTTTTACTTCCTGCCACCTGGACAGGAAGATCCTGGACAGCTTTGATTGACAAGAGGCTTTTTCCAGCTCATTAATGTGCTGGATGTCACTTGCTGATTTACAATCTTCTCATTTGTAAGGTTCCTGTTGCTATTAAATGAGAGGAATCATGTCATAAAACTGATGTCACCAGCTTGTCAGTTTTATATTTGACCTAGCTGTATCTGCATATGCCATTTGACTCTAGCCTCTTATTTGGGCAGAAAATAGCATCCATTCATCTGCTCTCCACCACCCGCCACTCACTAAAAACCAGAAGAAGTATGCCTCCAGCAGAGGTTGCTCAGAGGATGCTGGAGTTACTCTCAGCTCATAGACCATGTAGGCCAAGGGCCATGGGAGAGCTGGAGCACAGATGATTTCTCTCTTAGAGAACCAGATTAGACTGTAGCCCACATAGATACAGCTTTCTGAATGATTGGAGGTTGAATGTCAGTCTACCCAGCCCTGAGTTGGGCTGAAACACAAACCAGGAAGGCGAGGCAATGTATAAGCGCATAGGTGAATGAATTTCCCTAAAGTAGCTAGTCTGGGGGGTGCACTATGGCTGAGAAGGGGTCTTGGCTGAGGCACATCTGGAGACCCTGAGAATCCAGGGAACTATCCTGCATGTTATAGTAGGTCTGGGCCCCCGAGAGTTCTTAGCCATTCCAGGAAAAGTGAATGTAGGGAAAATTGTCTTCAAGATGCCACCAGAGGGGTGAAGGGTGGAGATTTGCCTGCACCAGACATCTCAAACTAGGTCCAGAGAGAATGCTACTCAGCCCCTGTAAATGGCAGTATGGCCTTGGAATCAGAGAGACCTGGGTTCATGTCTCTGCTTTGCCAAGTTCCATCAGATGAGTTACTTAATCTCTCCAAGCCTCTTTCCTCTTCTCTGGAATAGATGTGATAAAAGTCCCTGATTCATTGAGTTGTTGCAAGAATCACGTCAGATAGAATGTAGGTAAAGCACTTAGCACTCTTCTTGGCAAAAACTAATTGCCAAGTGAATGTTAACTATTGTAATCATCATCACCGTCATTACAGATCAATTACTGGAGGCAAATAGATATAACTAAGAAAACACATACACATAACAGACACAAACAAATGCTCAACATCACTTGGTATCAGTGAAATACTTTCATATACTTTTTAAAAAATTATTTATTTATTTGAATGAGTGTGCGAGTGAGAGAGAGCATGAGCAGGCTGAGGGGATAAGGGAGAGTCACAATCAGGCTCCCCACTGAGCAGGGAACCTGATACAGGGCTCGATCCTAGGACCTTGGAATCATGACCTTATCTGAAGGCAGATGCCTAACTGAGCCACCCAGGCACCCCTTTTGTACACTTTTTAATCCATGCTATATTTCACAATAAAACCATTATTAAAAAAAAATAGGCCCTAGGGTATAATCCAGTGGTAGTGGAAAGAGGTAAAGCATTGTTAGGAGCCCAGCCTAGTAACTAACGTCTCTGTAGATTTAAATTATTTGGGGACACCTGGGTGACTTAGTAGGTTAAGCATACAACTCTTGATTTCAGCTCAGGTCGTGATCTCGGGGTTGTGAGATCAAGCCCTGCATCCAGCTCTGCGCTCAGCAGGGAGTCTGCTTGAGTTTCTCTCTCTCTCTCTCTCTCTCTCTCTCTCTCTCTCCCCCCCCTCCCTCCTGCCCCATCTCCTCCTGCCCTAGTTCTCTGAGAGAGCACAAACAGGGAGGAGGACCAGAGGCAGAGGGAGAAGCAGGCTTCCTGCTGAGCAGAGAGTCCAACGCGGGCTCAATCCCAGGACTTCAGGATCATGACCCAAGCCAAAGGCAGACACTTAACCGACCGAGCTGCCCAGGAGCCCCAATAAATAAAATCTTTAAGGAAAACGTAATTGTTTTCCAGAGGCCCTGTGGCTGAGTCACTTCCCTGGTGGAGCCCGTACAATGATATGGCTCCTTCCTTATAGCCCCCCACCCCACCAGCCAGTCCTACACGTACACTCAGGGATGACGCATTTGCCACTTTCTTCAAATATTTGCAAAAAGCTTCCCAAAGTAGGAAGCCTTGAGGCTGCAGAGCATTCCATAAGAAAGATGAAGCAATGGTTTCTATGGCAACGCTTTGGCACTTATTAGTGTTTGCATAGGCACTGAGGCAAGAGCAGCGGTCCAGACAGGCCCTTGCTGGAAAGGGATGAGGAGAGGAGAGGCCTGAAGAGTCCAGAATCATTCTCTTTGCCCTCTTGGGTGGTAGCCCTCAGGGACAGTCCTGGGGGAATATTCTAGGGCACAGTTTGACTAGATGCCCTCAGAGAGAGTTTGAACTCTCCTCTGGCAGCCCCAGAACCCTTTGCCTCACCCAAGACCCCATATCTTTGCCTGTAGATTCAGCTTCCACACACATCCCCCCTCTGCTCTGCCACTCCTTTGCTGCCCCCAACCTTTGCTGCCTCCCCCTACACCTCCCCCCATGATCAAGTCAAAATCCTGGCATTCCAGGCCTTCCACACTTTTCTCTTTCCAGAAGCTCTGGCTGCTCTCCTTGCCCTACTCTCTGTACCATCTACTTCAACAAGATTCCACCCCATCCTACCTCCACTCCTTGTCATACCGAGAGTGTTTCTACTCCCCTCCTCTCTCTCCCATATAGTTCTCCTTGCTAAGAGTTCCAGAAACTCTCATCCATGTACCCATGACTTTCCTTTTTTCCAAGGCCAGCCTCAACCTCAATTTCTTCAAGAAACTTGCTCTGACCACCCCAACTCCAACTCTTCTTTGAAGTCCGACGGCATTACTACTCAGACCCATCACCCATTTAAATGCTTAAACATCTGGCTTTTCAGGATGCCTGGGTGGCTCAGGAGTTGAGCATCTGCCTTTGGCCCAGGTTGTGATCCCTGGGTCCTGGGATCAAGTGCCACATCAGGATTCCCGTAGGGAGCCTGCTTCTTCCTCTGCCTAGGTCTTTGCCTCTCTCCTTCTGTGTCTCATGAATAAATAAATAAAATCTTCAAAAAGAGAAACAAAACAAAACAAAACAAAAACCCAGCCTATTCAAGTTTTTACCACTACTTAGCGGTCTCCATCCAGCTGGACTGTGAGCTCCTCCCTGAAAGGGAATTGGAAAAAGAATTTCTATTTTTCCCACAGCACCTACTAGAGTACCCTGCTCATCATTAAGGAATTAATTAGACAAGATAAGCAAAGGGCTTAGCACAGTGCCTGGAATAGGGTAAGTGCTGAAGAGATGTGTGGTGTTATTAAAATACCCTCAAATAGTTCCTGATGGCTACCCTGGTGCCTGAGTCACCACTTCCATTCAACACATCTCAAGCTACATATGGCACCCTTGGGACATGCGTTGAGCCTCAGGCTTGGAGCTTTCATGAGTCATTAGGTTGGGAAGACTCAGTGAGTGGCCATTGGCCTTACCCTCACCTTCTGCTGCCCACGTACTGCTAGAGCTCTCAGGACCAGCTACATCATTTGCAGAGCCTAGTGAAAAATAGAAATGTGAAGCCTCTGGTTTAAAAATCAAGAATTTTAAGACAGGGACAGCAGAGCCCCACTATATAGGCACAACTATGAAGCCAACCCTGCTATGCATCCCTGGTCCCTTGTGCTGCTCCCCCAAGTCCCTGGAACAAGAAACAGGGGAAATCCACATGTCGCAAATCCATATCGAATGGTTCTGGAGTAATGTACTAGAAGCCAGTTCTTCAAAAATGACTTTATTGGGGGCACCTGGGTGGCTTAGTGGTTGAGCATCTGCCTTTGGCTCAGGGTGTGATCCCGGGGTCCCAGGATCGAGTCCCACATCAGGCTCCCTTCAAGGAGTCTGCTTGCTTCTCCCTCTGCCTATGTCTCTGCCTCTCTCTGTGTCTCTTGTGAGTAAATAAATAAAATCTTTTTTAAAAATGACTTTATTGAACGTCAAATTACCGAATGTCTAAGTGTCCAAATGACCAATTTGTCATACCTAGGATAGCTTTTATTTTGTCCTGCCTAGCCCCCTGCCCAGGCCCTGCCCAGCCCCTGACTATACCTGTGTCCATGGTCTCAGCTTCCCACTCCCCTGGGTCTCAGGAAATTGGACTGTAAGGAAAGGCTGCATCTATTTCAGGTCCCTTTTGTCTCCATATTCTGATTTCTTTTGAATCAGTCATGATTTATTTTGAGGCTCAAGTGAATAGCCACCTCACCACCCCACATCCCACTCATAGAACATTCAAGAAGTAAAAGCTCATAGTAAAGGATGCTTCGGTGCTTAGTGTGAATAAGTTTTCAAATCAAGAGAATCTCTTGCCTTCATTAAACATTGAGGACTTTTCCGTAGCACTTCCATGTACCCTCTCCATTGTGACTATCTACCAACTTATTTTGTGCTTTCTATTTGTCTTTCTTTCTTTCTTTCTTTCTTTCTTTCTTTCTTTCTTTCTCGCCTTCTTTGGCATTGATTTTTTTTTATCTCTTTATCTCTCCCCTCTACTGGTTTGGAAGATAACCACTCTTTAAAAAAAAAAAAAGATTTTATTTATTTAGAGAGAGAGGGGTGAGGGGCATAGGGAGAGAGAATCTCCAGCACACTCCAGGCTGAGTGCAGAGCCCAACATGGGGCTTGATCTCATGATCCTGAAATGATAACCTGAGCCAAAATCAAGAGTTAAACATTAACCAACTGAGCCACCCAGGCACCCCTGGAAGATAAACATTGTTTATATGTATTTAGTCATTATCTGAAAATTAGAGCATGCATCTTTAATTTGCTATAGTTTTCTGATTATACTTTTATGCTGTTCATGGATAACATGGGTAACTTAGAACCGTCTAACTCCATTTCTTTAAACGCAGAATCATTTTATAATCTGTCTCTGATATGTTCAATATCTGAAGTCCCTGTGGGTCTGTTTGTTGTTTGTTTTTTCTCTAGCAGGTTCCTGAATGCAGTACCTTATTTCTGTATGTATCTGATTATCTTCCTATGCCACTCATTGTATTTGAAAAATTACTTGGAGGAATAATTTGAGGCCCAGGATAAAGTTATCTTTGGAGGGAGAATTCGTGTTTGCTTTGCCAGGATCCTGGGGCACTGCTCATCTGCAAACATTCAATCTTGAGACTTGAGGTTTCCTGACAATAATGAACTTAGGCTGCAAGTCTACATGGTTCATGGGTGGTTCACCCTTATCAAGCAAGTATAATTATTTGGAGCCCTACGTTTCTTTGGGGGAGAGTTTCTTACCAGATTTCTCATCTTCTATTGGCTCTGGCCTTTGATTTCTGTTCCCCTTGAAGGCTTGTTCCACAGGGCTTTTAACCTGAAAGTTGCAATTTGCTAGCACTGGAAAATACCCTCAGGGCAAAAGGAGATTCCTCCATTCCTATTCATATTTCTAGGTCCCCATTATCACTACAGTTGTGTCCTGTAATATGCACTACCTTGTTAATTATTTAAAGAAGATTTTCAGCAAAATCTTTGTCCAGAGATTTTTGGTGGTTTCAACACTTAATAAGAAACCAAAGTATGCAGGGATGCCTGGGTGGCTCAGTGGTTGAGTGTCAGCCTTTGGCTTAGGTTGTGATCCCAGGATCCTGGGATCGAGTCCTACATCAGGGTCCCCGCAGGGAGCCTGCCTCTCCCTCTGCCTAGGTCTCTGCCTCTCTATCTCTCTCATAAATAAATAAAACCTTAAAAAAAAGAAAGGAAACCTGCAATTCTGTCATCATGCTTTGAAGTAGACAGGTGGACTGGGAGGCTAAAGCTATATATATACTTTGTGAATGAGGAAACTTCTTGAATTTACTTGCCCAGAGCCACACAGTGTACTAATGACAGAGCTTACAGGAAGACCTAGGCTTCTACCACATATCCCTTGCACTCTGCTGTGTCACTGTCACATTACCAAACAATGGAGGAGGTGTTATTCCCCAATGTACTACCCCCTCCTCTTGACAAATGCTGGGAGGATGGCCCTTGGTAGCTTCTGCTTTACCTCCTATGTTCCTTCAATGGCTTCCAATGGCAGCATTCCATAAGGGCGAGTTGTGTTTTCTTCATGTAGTCTTTGGCCACCCTGCTTTGGATAGGAAGCCCTAGGGAAAGGGCTGGCCACTTTTCCAAAGCCATGATGTCAAGGATCCTGGCCCTTTCCTTTCCTTTCTATCTAAATACCCTGGTCACACCCTGGATGTTGCCTTAGAAATAGGGAGATGGGTGCCGCAGTGGGGCCTGACCATTGGCAAGTGGAAGGCACATGGGTGCCTTCTTGGCTACTGTGGTGGCCTGACTACTATCTACCATCACCTCTCACTCTGTAGTATCAGTCCCTCAGGTGCACCTCTGGGGAATCTACATACCAGAGTTCTGAAGTGTATTTACACACGCGTGTTAATTTCTCCATCTGTGCTGTCATCTGTGACTAGCAGCAGTTGATCTTGGAATGTGTTTAAGCAGGTTAGTAGAACAAAAACACCAAGAAAGCCTGCCATACTGGCATTGCCCATCTAAGCTGGATCATTGAAGTTGTGCCTTTTGGAGGAGGGGCTAACAGAGGAGACTCAAATGAGATGGAAGAAACAGGTGGTGGCCCATGACATGAAAGCTCTCAGTGATCACAGCCTTTGGAAGGGAAGCCCAGCATCCAGACCACCTCAGCCCCAGACCTGCCCAGATTTTTCCTACTTTCCTCCCCTACCTGGTGAAATTGACTTCCATTTTCAAGCTCAGGTGCTATTAGGTCTTTTTCCCAAAAACTCTCAGCGGATGCTACAGGTAAAATCAGGCACAGGTGTCTGGAAAGAGGCCAACAAGGGCAAGCAATGGGAAGAGTGCCCACAATATATAACACTTTCCAATATATTATGGGCAGATACTGCCTGGTTGCCAGGATTATGTTATATTTTTATTTTCAACAGTTATATTTTCTGACATTTTGAGCACAGTATTGCTATTGATATTTGAGGAGAACTGTGGATAATTTAGCACACTGTTATGGATTTCTTTTTCATTTAAATATGAACTTTCACTAAAATTGCTATCCCCCTAAGTGTGATGTGATTGCACTGAACGCCTGATGTTTTCCCAGGATAATGAGAAGGAAGATAATTGGAAAGTTGAGAAAGGACGATAATTGGAAACTGGGATTCATGAAACAGAAGTTGGATCTATGCTGTTAAGTGAGGGCCATGTGTCTTGCCAGCAGCCATGCATAGTCACACACCTTCAGCTCTAGAGGCTCTGTTGTAATGAGCCATGCATCTCTTTTCCTCTAGGAAGCTAACGTCTCATGTTTCTAGATGACTGCCTCCATGGGCTGATTTCACTCCATCCCGTCTACATTTTCTGTGGGCCAGAGCTGGGCTAGGCAGACAGGCTGGGGTTGGGGGTGTGTGGGTGAAGGGTGATTCTCAGGTGCACCAGTGACACTGGTCTGTGCCTCTAGCAGGCAGGTACTTTTCAAAACTGGTCACTTCCATTTGACCCCACTTCCCCAGCTTTTGTTTCTGCCACCGCCAGTCCACTAAGCTGAGCCTTCTCATCTGTGATCTAAGTTTCCCTCTGTAGGGATCCCTGGGTGGCGCAGTGGTTTGGCGCCTGCCTTTGGCCCAGGGCACGATCCTGGAGACCCGGGATCGAATCCCACATCAGGCTCCCGGTGCATGGAGCCTGCTTCTCCCTCTGCCTGTGTCTCTGCCTCTCTCTCTCTGTGTGACTATTATAAATAAATTAAAAAAAATTAAAAAAAAGTTTCCCTCTGTAACTTCAGCTCCTCCTGTTAACAAGGGCCACCCTGGCTAACTTGCTCAATCGTGGGCCAGAAGAGAGCCTTGAGTGATGGTGGGCAGATAGAGCTGTACAGGAGTGGAGACAGAGGAAGGCAAGCAGGGAACTGTCATTTCCTGCTTATATAAAGCACCCCGTTATGGGTGCTTTATATACCTTCATAGTATTCAATTGCTGTCCACAAAAGGAAGGGTCAAAATGGCTCAGTCCTAAAGGATGGGGGGCCCGCTTGTTTTCCCTGCAATAGATGAGGTGATGATAACTATGTAGGGAAGGGATTACTCTGTGAGGAGTAAAGAGTCTTGCAGTCAAACAAGCATGTGACTTTATGTATTTTTTTAGATTCTTATTTATTTATTCATAAGAGACACACAGAGAGAGGCAGAGACATAGGCAGAGGGAGAAGCAGGCTCCCCATGGGACTCAATCCTAGGACCCCAGGATCATGACCCCAGCTGGAGGCAGACACTCAACCACTGAGCCACCCAGATGCCCAAGCATATGTCTTTAAATGAGCCACTTCCTTCACTGGGCTTCAGTTTACCCCTCTGTGAAATGGTCACAGAGTCTTTGCTTAGCTTTACCACATATAATTTTGTGGGGACACAGTGATAGAGATTAGAGGATTTAGAAAGGTATACAGGATTCAATAAAATCATGCGAGGCATACAGAGCCAGAATCCAGGTAGGGTGGGGGATTCCAAATCTCAGCCCAGCAACCTGCCATCTGGGTGACTTGGGCAAATTGCTTAGCCTCTGTGTGGCTTAGTTTCCACATCTGTAACTGAGGATATGGATAGTACTTGTTCATTTGGGTTTTGTAAGAGAAAATGAGATAATATATAAAAAACATTGAGAATAGTTCTGGCACGCAGTAAGAGTGATGTAAGTACATTTATTATTACAAATAGTAGATACTATAAAGTATCCTGTTCCCTTGTCTTTCCCATATGCGCTCTCTCAGTGTTAATAACCCTTAAAGCGAGATGCCTGGGTGGCTCAGTGGTTGAGCATTTGCCTTCGGCTTAGGGCATGATACCGGAGTCCCAGGATCAAGTCCCACATCGGGCTCCCTGAGGGGAGCCTACTTGTGTCTCTGCCTCTCTGTGTCTCTCATGAATAAATAAAATCTTTTAAAAAAATAACCCTTAAAGCAGCAGAACTTGGCTGATGCTGCAATACCATATACGTTGTATACAGCTCTCCACATGCTAGGGCATAACACATAACCCTGCCCTAGAACATACGTGAGCCACAGCACCTGGCTAAATAACGGGGTGGATGCTCTATACTCCCCAGTGGATGAGAGGCAGGCCGCTTACAAACTGACAGCCTCTAAGGTGAATGTCATAAAGGATTCACTTACATAAATTCAAGGTTCCTTTGGACTTTCAGAAACATGTGTAAGGAGATGCACTATATAGTGAGGAAGATCCAGCATCATTTTGTGACTCTAAAGCATTTAGTGAGCACCTCCTTTGTACCATTTGGGAGATAAATGGGGGACTGAGGCCTAGTCCCTGACTTCAGACAATTGATGGTTTTGTGGCAGAAATGACACACACTCATACTCAACATGTTATAAGATAGGACAAAATTAATGATGATGCAAAATAGAACATTCTCATACCCTTTATGAGCTGAAAGTATATAAATGCTAATGGTTCCTGGTTTTTTGTACAAGCTCTAAGAATTAGAGTGCCAGAGGCATCAAGGAGGGCACTGAAGTATGAGGCTTCCAACAGGCAGAACTGAAGGCAAAGCATACCAGAAAAGCCCTGGCGATGAGAGGTGAAGAGTCTGAAGGTCCCAGCAGCCAGTGTTGGCTTTCACATTGGATACAGACAGAGATTTGAGAGGTATAGCAAGGCTGATAAGTGTGGTTGGAGCTGGGCTTAAATGCAATTATAGAAAGTTCAGTTTATATAGTAGACAGTGGAGAGCCATGGGAAATTTTGGAGCAGAGCAATTACATCATCAAATTGCCCTTTTGGAAGGCACTCTGACAGCGGGGCACAGGTGATGCCACCCCCTCTGGTTACCTTTCAAGGAAGTCTGTCTTGCATTGCTCTCATGTGTCATCAATCTTTCTCTCTCCTTGGATATGCAATGGTAGCTTACTGCTGAAGAAGAAGAAGAAGAAGAAGAAGAAGAAGAAGAAGAAGAAGAAGAAGAAGAAGAAGAAGAAGAAGAACAACAACAACAACAAGAAAGAGACCAAGAACCAAACAAATGAAACCCCCCTCTGACTCCACGCTCTCTTCCATCCTCCCCCCTATTTCTCAACTGCCCTGATAGCAAAACTTCTAGAAAAAAAAGTGTCTATACCCTTGTTTCTGCTTCCTCACTTACCACGCTCTTCTCAACATCTCAACTTGGCTCTAGATAGCTTTCTTTCCTCCAGTGAGCAATGGTCACTCATGTCAGGGTTACCAGTGACCTCCATGGAGTCATAGCCGATGGTCATAATTCTGTCCTCTTTCTACAACACTCTCTTCTCTTGTTTTTTACAACTCCCCACTCTCCAGTTTCCCTCAGATCTCTCCATCCGTTCTTTGTCAGCCTCCCTTGCTGACCATTTCTTCTCTACCTCACCTCTAACTGCTGGAATGCCCCCAGAACACAGCTCTCGGTCCTGGGTATCAGTAGACTCTCATAAAATGACCTCACCCAGTTTCGTAGTTTTAAAAATTCTCTACAGGTTGATGAGACTCTTATTTATGTCTTCAGCTTTCACCTCTCTGTTCAGCTTTAGACTCCAATATCCTAGTATCTACTTAAATCTCCACGTAGAGGTCTACTAGCCTCTCAGAATCTTGTCATGTTTCCTCAGTCCTCTTGATCCATGCCCCTCCTACCCCATCACAAAATTCTTCCTACCTCATGATTCCCCATCCAAGTAAGTGATACCATTTGTCCAAGACCAAAATCTAAGCTTCTTATTACTTTGTCACCTAACACATCATGTTTATGTATTTATCAACACATTTCATTGGCACCGCCTCCAAAGCATATTTTTAAAAAATCTATCCATTCTGGGGCACCTGGGTGGCTCAGTGCTTGAGCGTGTGCCTTCAGCTCAGGGCATGATCCCAGAGTCCTGGGATCGAGTCCCGCATAGGGCTCCCCACAGGGAGCCTGCTTCTCCCTCTGCCTATGTCTCTTCCTCTCTTTCTGTGTCTCTCATGAATAAATAAATAAAATCTTTTAAAAAAACTATCCATTCTACCTTTATTGCTCCCATCTGGGTCCAAACCATCATCATCTCTTGCCTAGGCAATGGTAATAGTCTCCTAACTGGTTTTCCCACTTACGCTTTAGTTCTTCTGTGTTATTATATATTATTGTTATATAATAATTAATTATAGGGTCTATAATGAATTCTCCAGAGAACCTCCAGAGAGAACTTTTAAAAATGTAAGATCATGTCACTCATCTGCTTGAAACTATGCAATAGCTTCTCCTGTGCTTACAATAAAATCCAAACTCCTAACTGCTGCTTATAGGGGCCCTACAGGCCCTGGCCTCGCATGTTTCTTAAGCCACTTGTGCCAAACCCTCTCTTGCTCACTGTGTTACATGCTTGCTACTTTTTCTGTTCTGTAAACAAGTCAATTACAACCTCTGCACCAACTATTCTCTCTTCTTGGGTTGTTGTTTCCCTGATTCTTTACATGCAATGGGCTGCTTTGTGTCACTTAGGTGTCAGCATGTCACCTCCTCAGAAAGACCTGTCTGGACCCCCTAAAGTAACTTCCCTTCCTTGCCATCACTTTGCGATACATCAGGCTGTTTTATTTTCTTCAGAGTATTTATCTCTATCAGGATAACTTGTTAAGTGCTTATTAAGTGTTAAAGGTAGTTCTTAAGCATCTGCTGCTCCCTAATACAACCTGAATGTAAGCTCTGTGAGAGTAGGGACCCGTTCTGGCCTGTTTGCCACTGCATCCCTTTATGTGTGGAACAGTATCTGGCATGTAGTAGATGACCAATAAATACATATTAAATGAATGTTAAGTAAATTAATTGGCAGCACAGTGGTCACTGCAGTAATATAGACAACAGGCAATAAAACCTTTAATTAAATCGGTGGCAGTAAGAAGCAAAATGGAGGGACGCCTGGGAGGTTCAGAGATTGAGCATCTGCCTTCGGCTCAGGTCCTGATCCCGGGATCCGGGATAGAGTCCCACATCAGGCTCCTTGTGGGGAGCCTGCTTCTCCCTCTGCCTATGTCTCTGCTTCTCTCTGTGTCTCTCATGAACAAATAAATAAAATATTTTTTAAAAAAGAAGCAAAATGGAGGGGAAAAAAACCAGCATTAGACCAAACCCATCCAGATTTCATCGAAGTATACTAAATACTGGAAACAACAGAAGATTCTTCCTAGGTCACAATTTCTATTACAGAGTATCAAAACTGGAACCGCAAATCAATTAGGCGGTAAGTAATTATCCACCAATTAATCAAAAAAGAAAAATAAAGGAATAGATCAGTACAACTTGCTATCTGGAAATTATAGGAGTGGAAGGAAGAGATAAATGATGATTCCATGATTTCTTTCCATTAAAACAAAGTAGAGAGTTTGGGAGAATTGCTGGTGGGTTTGAAGGGAGGGTGACAAGTTGGGTTTAGAAGCAGGCTGATTCTTACTCATTGCCTAATGTTTCTGGCTGAGACTCTAAATGTGGGTCTAGGATTCTGCAGAAAGGACTTGGGAAGAGATGGAAATGGAGGGTATCGCCAGATGAGATGAGAGTCTAAAGTATTGGGAGTGGGGCCCTTGATGTATACAAAGCAACTGAAGGATAAAGGAAATCCTTATTTCAAGGGATCTGTTCATCACATCTCATAGCTCTCAGGAAGTATAAGTAGAAAGCGTGGATCATAGTAATCTCCAAATTCCCCAGCCTCCTCCTGCCTGGGGTCCACCTCCTCCTTTGAACAGTTCTGTGAATTCCTTCCTAGGCAGGGGGCCCCAGGCATGGACTATGAGGAGGCATTGTCATCCTCCCTGATGTCAGCTTCCCAATATATGCTCCTCACTACTCACAGGGGCAGATACTGAGATAAGCAATGGAGAAGAAGATCTTGGAATGACTGAGATCTTCTGGGGAAAAGGCCTGGCTGTAAAGTCATGGCCACCATTCTGCTCTCCCTATACAAATATACTTTCTGATCTCTTTACCCACCAGAAACTACATAGTCAATGGTAAGGGCATCAATGATCTCACCCAGACATGTAAAGTTTTTTGTAAGTCTGCCTAATAACTGTCAGTGGAAATGCTGTTATTGTTTTGTTTTGTTTTGTTTTTGCTATTATAGTTTTTATTCACTGCCAACACGTGACTTGGCAAGATGAAGGAGGTCATCTGAGTAGCAGGGCTGGAATGAGGTCCTCAAGGCTCTAGACCCAGACCCTCTCAGCTCACAAGGAGCTGTTGGCAACAATCTCAGACCATTACCTTACCCTCTCCCTTTGCCACTAAGCAAGGCCTCATCCTCCATGCTGGGCTTCGTCTTGAACCCCTAGGGGAGCCAAAACCCATCAGAGATTGATTGTTCTGCTTCCCTTGGCAGATTGGCACCAGCCAGTGTCAGGGCTTGTGCAGAGAGTATATAACAGGGTTCCTAATGAGGACATGACAATGAGGATTTTGTTTTGATCGAAGGGCCTATTTGTCCTGTGTCTGTTCTAGACCCAACGACACAAACCTATATGGCAGGAGGGGTGGGTGGTAGGATGGGAGAAGGCTATAAAATAGAGACTCACAGGCCAAGGTGGCAAGTGGCCCAAGATTCCCAGCTGCTATAGAAACGAAACCTAGAACTTCATTCTGGGCCTTGGGCCTTGAGCTTAAGCAAAGAGAGGTGGGTTTTCTTGTGAACAAGACTAAACAGACTGAATTTGGATTCTAGAAAAAATTCTACTCTCATTGAAGAAAAAAAAAAGATGTATGCTCCATGGAAGCAGTGACTTTGTGTGACTTACTCACCTCTATGTCCCCAGGGTCCAGACTGAATTTGGATTCTAGAAAAAATTCTACTCTCATTGAAGAAAAAAAAAAAAGATGTATGCTCCATGGAAGCAGTGACTTTGTGTGACTTATTCACCTCTATGTCCCCAGGGTCCAGGAGAGTACCTGGCACATAGTAATGTGCAATAAACACTTGTTGAATATATGAATGGATGAAAAGAGATTTGAACATGAATCCCAAATCTTAAAATTTTATTGATAAACTCAGCTTGTCCAGTGGCAAAATTTCTGTAGCTTTCAGTGGAAGAATTTAATTTGTAACATTCTAGGCTATAAGCCAATAGCCCACAGAGATTGCTTTTTTAAAAATGTTCTTGTGCCCATTTCTTCCCTTTTGTGTTTTTCTCTAGACCTAATATTCCATATTGAACATTTTCAGATTTTTTTTCTTTTTAGCTAATAATCATTGGAAGCTTCCATTTTTCCTCCCCCGTCATGGGTTGTGGCTGCAATCTGAGGCTGTGAGAACTTGGATTTCCATTTCCATGGTGATCTCTGTTTTGTATGACATCAGTGCATGGTCCTTATGGAAAATGCATGTGTCTGTGTGTGCGCATGTGTGTACATACATGGTAGCAATTTTAAGTGCTTGGGAGAAGAAGAACTAAGGAGAATGATGGAGGCTGATGATTAACAGCTTCTAAGGCTGTCTCTTGATCCATTATAAGCACTAGACAGGAAGACACTTCATTAGGTACTAAGTCTCAATAGACCCCAAGGTGAAGCTCTCACAGTTCAAGGTAGTGATGGGCCTTCGAAAAACACCCTAATGAAGAATCCACTAACTCTGGGCAGTTCCAAGGTCATGGTACAGTAAGAGACTGGGTGGTTTGGAAGCCAAGCAGGCTGTAAACAGTATGTCCACCTGCCTAAGAGGGGGGTGTTGGAGGCAGCAGATACCATCTACCCCACTCCCCTGGCCTGGACTGAGCCAAACTCCTAGTGTTGTCTAATTTAGAAACCAGAGCCCTGTACTCTCGGCCCTCCACCCAGCTTCTTCTCCCACCATCTCCAGAAATTGCTTAGTTTCCTTCTTGGTGAAGGGGCATGAGCTGAAGAAGCAGGCAAGTGTCAGATGTCATGAACAATCTCTAGGTCAGCAACACAGGAGAATGAATCACTTTAAGACAACAACACACTGGAACATGAACCAGAAGGTCCCTGGAAAAGGTTTCGTGTAGCTGGGTAGCTTAAAAGTGTTCTTTGTTTTGTCTTACAGAGAATATAAGGTCATGGTCAGCAACCTCTGCTTCCAGTCCCTCCACCTTGTGGGGTTACTAACAATGGCAGCTAACATTTTTCGTTGACTTTGTACCCAACTTTGCCTTAATTCTCAAAAACACATTATGTCACCACTTTGTTTCATCCTCAGTGATTCCCATGAAGCAGGTACTATTAGTGTTATCACCAGTTTTTAGATGATGAAGCCTGGGCTTAGAGTGGTGAAGAAGTTCTCCTGGGTCAACAGCTACTGAGTCATTGAGACAGGATTGGAAGCAAGGCTCTCTAAGTTCAGAGCCAGATCTAGTAACCAATACATTATCGTATATGTGTTCCTTTCTTTGACTCTTCTACAGTACGTGATAATCTTATCAAGTCTTAAGCTGATACAGTGGCAATGAAAGTGGATGATTTTTGTGGGTTTTTAAAAACATTTATTTATTTATTTGAGAGAGAGAGAGGAAAGGGGGAGAGACAATCCTGAGCAGACTCCCCATTGAGCACAGAGTCAGACGCAGTGCTTGATCTCATGACCCTGACATCATAACCTGAGCCTAAATCAAGAGTCGGATGCTCAACTGACTAAGCCACCCAGGAACCCTGTAAGTAGATGATTTTGTAAAGGTTTTGACTTCTTTCATGGAATAAGAGACTTCATAACATTGCCATAACCTTGTTCTATGTTAGCAAAGCTCAAAAGATAAGGGTATTGTGGTATAGTTTAATCTCACTTTGTTAAATAGTAAGCCATGTTATAGATGTTATTAACCTATGAACAGACAGTGGAGGTTTTCACTGTGGAAACACTTGATGGATGCATAGCACAGGTATCTCATGCACACAGTTGTATAAGGTTCCCATAGGTTCTTCTGAGATATGTGACAAATTCAAGAACACACCCCCCTGTAACTGAGGTGAATGGTATCTGAGGCAGTGCTTTCCCATGTATTAACTTCCAGGAGGGAACTGAGATTCGATATAGAGAAGTGGAGGCTTCAGATATCCTTGATGGAATGAGCTGTGCCTAGTTGAAGAATGAGTTGCTATCAGTGGCCCAGGAGTAGATGACATAGTTGAGGTCCCAATAGTTTCTAACAGCTTGAGGTTCTCAATACTTTTTGTCAGCTAACTACCAGTGTCTGGTAGTGCAGAGGGGGTGGGTGGGTTGAAAGCTTAGTGTCTTCCAGATTACAAGGCTATATAAGTTTGTGATTCCAGGAACAGATATGTCAGGTTGAACTGACACAACTGTCAGGATGTCTCTGTTTCTTCATCTAGAGTAAGTGATGGAAATGTATAGGCCATTGAGTAGTCACCAGTTGGTGACCTTTCTAGAGTGTTCGTTCCCTATGTGTTCTAATTGTATGGCTATAATTTGCCAAAAGGTCCATTTCGGCCCCAGGCACTTTTGGCACACTACATACTATTAGGTGAAATCTTGCCAAAATGGAGACCCTCCGACCAAGCTACATATGGTAGGATAACTCTTGCCTTACCTAAGACTCTCATGACTGTGCCATACCACATTGGGCAGGCCCCATCCAGCCCAGAGCTCTTTCTTCTTTCCTTGACAGAGCTTTTGAAGGCCCCTGCTTACTGATCAGGATAGTCCCACCTAGCACCTTCTCAGACCAAGGATCCATACCACTACAGTGCATACCCCAAGGCAGCCCTCCTGGCACCCATCCATACTCCACGTACCATCAAGCAGCCCTTGCTCACATGAGCAGCCATACTCTAGCAGTGCATGAAGTAAGAGCTTTCTTTTTGAGGTCGCAGCTTAGCTGTGATACATATGGAGCGAGGCAAGTCAGCTCTCCACCAGAGTGGACTCTGCAATTATGGAGCCTTGAAACTGGGAATCACTGGGTCATAGTGCATGCCCCCTCCCACTTTTTTCATTGTCATAAATACTGCAAAATTGAACACTTAAATGGCTTTTCCAAATTTAAATCCCACTAAAGTGTATAAATGTACATTGGATTGATTTTCCATATTTTGTTTATTTGTTCACATATTGATGGGCATTTGGCTTTGGGGCTTTTATAAACAATGCTGCTGTGAACATTTTTTAAAAAGATTTAATTTATTTATGAGAGAGAAGGGGAGGGGCAGAAGGAGAGGGAGAGAATCTCAAGCAGATTCCATGCTCAGAGAGGGGCCTGTGACAGGGCTCTGAGATCATGACCTGAGCTGCAACCAAGAGTTGGACACCTCACCCACCAAACCACCCAGGTGCCCTGCCATGAACATTTCTATACAATTTTTTTACGTGGACATATGTTTTCATTTCTCTTGGACATATACCTTGGAGTGAAATTGTTGAGTCATATGGCAACTCTATGTTTAACATTTTGAGGAACGGTCAAACTGTTTTCAACAATGGCTAAACTATTTTACATTCATACCAGCAGTGTATAAGGGTTCCAATATTCCAAATACTTGCCAACGCTTGTTATTCACCTTTAAAAAATTATAGCTATCCTGTTGGGCATGAGGTGGTATCTAATTCTGGTTTTGATTTGAATTTCCTTAATGTATTGCTGAGATTCCTTCTGTGTTATTGTTCATTTGTATATCCTCTTTGGAGAAATTTCTGCTTAAATCCTTTACCATTTTAAAATTCTTTACCATTTTAATCCTTTATTAATTTTTATTATTGTTGTAGAAGTTTCTCATATATTCTAGATGTGAGTTCCTCATCATATGTATGATTTATAAATATGTTTTCCTATTTTGTGCATTGTCTTTTGACTTTCTTGATAGTGTCATTTGACACATAAAACTTTTTAATTTTTATGAGGTCTAATTTATCTGTTTTCCTTCCCATTGGTTGCTCATCCTTTGGTGTCATAGCTAAGAAAATGTAGCCCAGTTCAAATACATGAAAATCAGCCCCTCTATTTCCTTCCAGGAGTTCTACACTTTTAGCTCTTGTATTTAGGTCTTTGAACCATTTTGAGTTAATTTTTGTATATGTTGTAAGACTGACATAAAAATTGCTTGTTTTGCATCTGGATATCCAGTTGTTGAAGAGCCATTTGTTGAAGAGACCATTCTTTTCTCTCTAAATGGTCTTGAACTCTTAATTCTAGCCCATTGATCTGTACGTCTATGCTTATGCCAGTACCACACTGTCTTGATTACTCTACTTTTATAGTAAGTTTTGAAGCTAAGAAGTGCGAGGCTTCCAACTTAAATCTTTTTTCAAGATCGTATGGCTATTCTGGGACTCTTGCATTTCCATATGAATTTTTGAGTCAGCTTATTAATTTCTGCAAAAAAAAAAGGCCACTGGAGTTTTGGAAGGGATTGTATTGAATCTATAAATCATTTGGAGGAGTGATACCATCTAATAATATTAAGTCTTTAAGTCCACAAACATGGGAGGTTTTTCCTTTTATTTTTAAACCTCTGTCAACAAGGTATTATTATTTTCTTTTTTTTTCGTTTTACTTTTTTCAATGTAAAACTTTTTCACTTCTTTGGTTAATGTTATTCTTATGTATTTTATTATTTTTGATCCTATTTTAAATGGAAATGATTTCTTAATTTCATTTCAGGTTCTCTATTCCTAATGTGTAGAAATAGAATTTTTATATTGCCCTCCTATTCTGCAGCTTTGCTGAATTCATTTATTTTTTTCTAATAGATTTTTTTAGTGGATTCCCTAAGATTTTCTAATTATAATATCATGTCATCTGTAAATATAGATGGATTTACTCCTTCCTTTTCAATCTAGACATCATTTATTTCTTTTTCTGGACCAATTGCCCTGGCTAGAACCTCCAGTACAGTGTTGAATAGGAATAGTGAGAGGTGACATTCATGTCTTTTGAGAAACTTTCAGTTATTCATTATTATGATGTTAGTTGTGGGTTTTCCATAGATGCCCTTTATCAGATTAGTGAAGTTTCCTTTTATCTCCAGTTTGTTGAGTGTTTTTTTCATGAAGGAGTATTGAATTTGGTCAAATGTTTTTCCTGTATCTATTGAGATGATCACATGGGGTATTATTTATTCTACTAATGCTATGTGTTATGTTGATTGATTTTCATAAGTTGAACCAATCTTACATTTTTGGGATAAATTCCACTGGTCATGGTATATAATATTGTTCACATGCGTCTAGCTTTGCTTTGCCACTGTATTGTTGAGATTTTTAGGGTGTTGGTCTATTGTATTCTTGTGAGGTCTTTGTCAGGTTTTGGTATAAAGGTGACACTGGCCTCATAGAAAGAATTAGGTGGTATTCACTCCTTTTTTAGTTTTCTAAGAGTTTGCAAAGTATCAGTGCTATTTCTCCTTTTAACATTTTGTAGAATTCACCAGTGAAACCTTCTTGCCCTGGGGTTTTCTCTGTAGAAAGTTTTTGATAATTAATTCAATCTCTTTATATAGGTCTATTCAGATTTTTAAATTTCTTTTTAGCCAGTTTGGTCATTTGTGCAACCCTTTACTTTTTATGGCTCTTTAAACTTTTTATTCTAGAACTGTGTTTCCTTCTTTTTTCCCCATGACCTTGATTTTTAAAGACAATGAGTTTGTTGTCTTGTCTCTATATATATGTGTGATTGTTTTATCATGGTGTCATTTAAAATGTTCTTATTCCTTTGTATTTTCTCCCTCCTGGAAGTTACATCTGGTGGTCAGGTTAAACATTTTTCTTGCCAATATTCAATGTTTTAAGAAATTTACATTTTGATGGTCTGATGGATAAACATGGGATCTCATTAATTACTAGGAAGATTGGATCTATTTTCAGATGCATTGGCCATTTGGGCTTACTATTCTGTAGCCTTGTTTTTATTCTTTGCCTATTTTGCTATTGTGTTGATTATCTTTGTCTTATTGTTTTGTAGGTATTTCTTATATGTTCTAGACTATTGTATATGTATTTTTATTTAGGTCTTTAATTCACCAGAAATTTGTTTTTTGCAAATGATGTATTTTAGATAAGTATGCTATTTATTTAAAATGATAACTAATTGTCCAGATGCAGTTTTGAATAGTCAGGCTTTCTATTGAATTGAGATGCCACGTTTATCATAGTCTAAATTCCCATCTAAACATGGATCAGTTTATTGATTTTTCATTATACTGATTTATTTTTATCCAGTCTTATGCAAATATATTTTTAATTTTTCAGATTTATCACATGCTTTGATATCTATTAGAGCAAGTATCTTGTCTATTCTTTTAAAAATTATCTTGGCTAGGGGTGCTTGGCTGGCTCAGTCAGTGATGCATGTGAACCTTAATTGCAGGGTTGTGAGTTTGAGCCCTATATTGGGTATAGAGATTACTTAAAAATAAAATCTTAAAAAAGAAAATATAAAAATTATCTTGGCCGTTCTTGCATATTTACTTTATTTTTAAATTTTAGACTCAGCTTGTCAAATCTTATGAAATATTTTTTAGGATTCAGATTGACATTGTGTTGCTTTTACAAGATTACTTTTGTGAGAATTTGTATCCTTAGCATCATGTCTTGCAGGTCCTTTTTTATGTCATTCAGTGAAGTTTCAGAGTTTTCTCCATTAAAATTTTGATCATTTTGGGGGCCAGATTTATTCCTATTTGTATCAGTCTTTTTTTCCCATTACAAATGTGATTTTTTTCTATCACATTTTTAAATTGGTTATTGCTGATATACAGAAAGCTATTGATTTTGGCCTATGAACCATATACCCCATCAATTTATAAAGCACTATGAACTCTAAATAGTTTATTTTCCACTTTGTGTTTAAACCTGTTTTCTTTGTATCTCTTACTGTTTTGACGTTAGGCTATCTAATACCATATGGAATAGTGGTTGTTAATGATCATCCTTTTTTCTTTTTCATTTTAATGAAAATGCTTCAAAATTTTCATCATTAAAGCATGCTTGCTGTAGGTTTTTAGTAGATAATTTTTGCCAAGTTTATAAGTTCCTACTTTACTAAAATACTTGTTAAATCATTGATGTATGGTATACCAAATATAGTTCCAAGCTTGAGGCCAAGTTCCATCTTCATTACAAAAGAATCGCATAGGCAGCATGGACTTCTCTGCACAGCAGAGTATTGGTTTGGGTTGAATTGAACTTGGGCAGATGGACCCTGCATATTGAAGCTAGACATCTATGGAATCTCCTAGAAATGAAAATATTCTCAGAGGGAAGGCTCTGTTCATACCATGCAACCTCAGGCTCACTAGGAAACAGGATCTTGCTTGAGACAAGCAGGGCAAAAGAGGCTGGCCTGGAGGGGTTCAGGCCAAGCAGATTACTTCTGCTGCAGACCCTGTTGCCTATCTGCCTTAGTCATCAAGCCAATTGGGAACAGAAGAGAATGGGAACTGTGCTTTGTTACACCTCCATCAAAGTGTAGAGCCATTGGGCTATTTTTGTTCATGTTTTTGTTGGTTTGTTACTGCCTCAGGAGAGAAAGGCCACTACCTTGAAGACTGTCATCCTGTCATCATGGCAGCCACCACTTAGGGCTTACTGACTTTGCTCTTTCCATACCATACTATTTTCAGTGCCATAGGACAGTGTCAGGTCCTGCTATCTGAAGAAAAACTCATGCTTCTTACCCTAGCTTGGAAGAACTGGTAGTTGAAGTCAAATGCCTAACAGGTGCTTTCCTCCAAATAACCTCTCTCCTTCATACTTTTGGGAAATACCTGAAAAGCACAATGGAACAGAGAATTCTTTAGTCAGGTCATGGTCAAGTGGAAGGGGCTAGGTGTTCATAGATTTGGATTCTAGTATTAGCCCCTTTACTCATTACTTCTATGAGCTGGCACAAATCATTCAATTTCTCTATGCCTCAGTTTCCTATCTGCCAAAGGAGGATGAAACAGTATCTATCTCAAAAGGCATTGTGATGATTAAAGGAGATGTGTAAGATGCTTCCTGAAGAATCTAGCAATATTCAACATTCACAAAATATTATCTGCAAGAATGAAGTGTGGAATGCAATTGTGAAAAGCCTCAGAGTGAAAGAGGAGAGATTCTATTTTATTCTATCCATCTCCAGTGACTTGCAAGCAGACACTCACTAAATTATTTGAACCTAACTAAAGAGGACCAAGGTTCCCCCAAAGAGGCTTTCAGAAGCCCCCTGCTTATAGACTAGCCATTTCTTCATGGGAAGGGTGAGCACATGAAACTGGGCATTTGTTGCAAAAGCAGTGACTTCTTAGACATGAAAAGAAGCTCTAAACTCCTCAACACTGCTCAAGATTAGCTTGGGACTGACTTGATTTCATCCCTGAATAGCATGATTTGCCCTTATTTTCCAGGGGTTTTGCTAGCAAGGCGAAGAACACAATTCCAGGACTGCTCTTGGCTATGGACCCCTCCCACACACCCTGAACTGTGCTAGTCTGTTTACTGCTCTGAACATCAGAGTGCCTTGGTTGTTTAAAGGGGAAACCAGATGGTGTATCTAATTTGGGCTCTGACATGCTCTCGCCTTGGCTAAGCCATTCCCCTACTCTGTATGAACAATTTCGTACTTCTAGAAAGAGGATGACACTGTGAGTCAGACCTCTTCCACCAGGACTTGTGAGGAAGAGAATTAGACAAGTTTAAAACCACAACAATAATAACAAGAGCAGTAATAATGCTACCACTTAATGAGTATATAGTCTGTGTCAGGGAAAACACTGCTAAATACTCTGCATGGTTTGGCTCATTCTGTCCTTATAAGAATCCTATGATGCAGGTACTATTGTTTATCTATGTGACATAAGAGAAAATTGAGGCCCAGAGAGGCCTCAAGAACTTGCTCAGGATCTTATAACTAGTATTTTAGAGTTTCTGTTGCTATTGCTGTTGTAAATGAGATATTATTCTATCAGATATCCTAATAAGTTATTGCCAATGTATAGGAAAGCTGCTGATTTTATTTTATTTTTATTTTTTTTTAAATTTTTATTTATTTATGATAGTCACACAGAGAGAGAGAGAGAGAGGCAGAGACATAGGCAGAGGGAGAAGCAGGCTCCATGCACCGGGAGCCCGACGTGGGATTCGATCCCGGGTCTCTCCAGGATCGCACCCTGGGCCAAAGGCAGGCGCTAAACCGCTGCGCCACCCAGGGATCCCGAAAGCTGCTGATTTTAGTAAGCTGGTATTTTATGTAACCATCCTGCTGGAATTCCATATTGGTTCTGATATTTAATCCGTTAACTATCTCAGATTTCTATATGGCCATATTGTTTGCATGTAACAACAATTATGTCTTTTGCTTTCTAATACTTATTCTCTTATTTATTTTTCTTACTTTATTGTATAGGTTAGGACATCAGAGTGTTGAATAGTAAGTGGGAATAGTGGCCATCCTTGTCTTATTTCTCATCTTAACGTTTTCTCAGTAAGTACTACCAGTAACAACTAAGGTTTACTGAGTACTTAATATTGCCTGACACTCTGGTAAGGTGCTTTTATATATTTTATGTCATTTAATCCTCATACCAGCACTATGAGGAAGGTGCTATTATTTCCCTCACTCTTGTGGATGAGGACAGTGAAGCTCAGGGAGATTAAACAATTTGCCCATGAACATATACATTATATATAATGGAACCAAGATCCAAACCTGAGCAGTCTGACTGCAAAGCTTCTTGTGCTCATAATCAAATCTATCCCCTGGTAGTTATTTAAAGCTTTGTTGAGGAAATTCCTTTTTTTAAAGATTAATTTATTTATTCATGAGAGACATAGAGAGAGAGAGAGAGAGAGAGAGAGAGAGGCAGAGACATAGACAGAGGGAGAAGCAGACTCCTCATAGGGAGCCTGATGCGGGACTCGATCCCGTATTCCGGGATCACGACCTGAGCTGAAGGCAGGTGCCCAACCACTGAGCCACCCAGGTGTCCCGAGGAAATTCTTTATATTCCTTGTGTGCTATGGGTTTTTATCATGAGTGGGTATTATAAATTTTGTCAGATATTTTTTCTCCATTTGTTGAGATGATTGTGGTTTATCTCTTTAATCCATCTTTGTAGTGAATTATATTAATAATTTGCTAATGTTGAACTAGCCTTACATTCCTGACATAAACCTTACTTGGGCAGAATGTGTCATTTTAGTGACCTGCTAAATTCCATTTGCCTTAGGATTTTTGTATCTGTATCCACAAATGATATTAGTCAATAATTTTTTTCCTTTCTAGTCTTATCTGTCTGATTTGTGAGAGCAACTCATCTTTTTCTATGCTATGGAACAATTTATATAAAATGGGAATTGCCTGTGATTTAAAGACTTGGAAGGACTGGGGTACCTGGGTGGCTCAGTCAGTTAAGCATCTGCCTTGGGCTCAGGTCATGATCCCAGGGTCCTGGGATCAAGCCCCACATCAAGCTCCCTGTTCAATGGGGAGTCTGCTTCTCCCTCTGCCCCTACCCCCATTGGTGCACACGCTCTCTCTTTCTCTTGTCTCTCAAATAAATAAATAAAATATTTTTTAAGAAAGGCTTGAAAGGATAAAACTGCTTATCCTTTCAATCCATTCTATGTTCTTTGTCTATGATTTTCTACTTCTTGTTGGGTAAATTTTAGTAACTTGTCTTTTCCTAGAGATTTTCCCATTGAAACATCTGTTTAAATTTTCATGTGGTATTGTCTTTTGTCTTTTTAGTGTTGTCTTATTTTTTTTAGGACTTTTTTTTTTTTTTTTTTTTTTTAAGATTTTATTTATTTATTCATGATAGTCAGAGAGAGAGAGAGAGGCAGAGACACAGGCAGAGGGAGAAGCAGGCTCCATGCAGGGAGCCCGATGTGGGATTCGATCCCGGGTCTCCAGGATCGCGCCCTGGGCCAAAGGCAGGCGCCAAACCGCTGCGCCACCCAGGGATCCCGTGTTGTCTTATTTTTAATATTGCCTTGGTAGCTGTATTCATGCTGCTATTTGGTTTCCTTTTTTTCTTATCAGTACTTACTGAATGAGGGTTTGACTTTTAAAAAGTTTCTCTTTTATAAATTTATTTACTATTTTACCATTTTCTGATTTTATCTTCCACTTTTTCTGAAGTTGATAGCTTAATTTATTTTTCATTTGGTTTTATTTTCTGACATTTGACTTTAAGGCCGTATATTTTTCTCTAAATATTACCTTGACTGCATCCGACAGACTTTGATTGCTCTCAACATCATTCAGCCCTAATGCATTTATAATACCAATTTCAATTCCTCTTTTATTCAAGGGTTATTTAGAAGTGTGTTTGTTTTTAATTTATAGGTATGCATTGCGTTGGGTCTATGTCTATGTTATGGGAGTGGGCTGGTTGGTTATTTTTTTATTGCTGATTTTTAATTGCTTTGGAGTCCCGTATGGCTGGATTTCAAGTCTGTATTCCCAATCAATACAAACAGTAATTGTCTATCCCAGTGTGTGTCTCTGCCCATTTCCCAATCTGGAGGCAGTGTGATATTGGCTTTTTTATATTCAGCACCACCTAGGAGTGAGCACTTGGTGATGTGAGAAATGAGACTGAATGTCAGCTCCAAAAAATCAGTTGATCCACGGAGAGAGGGGCAGGAAAGCTAAAGCTTTCTCTTCAGGGCTGGAAAGTAGGGATTTGCCTTATGAGCCCTCTTTGCCAGGCAGAACACACTTGACCATGTTAACTCAACCAATTCTGGTGGTTTGTAGCTATGCTGAAAAATTCTGGCTGGTTGGTTATCGGCACATCCCACAGGTCATGCAAGATTGAGGAGGTGGGATCATCAAAGCCCCGTCCTAAGAAATAATCCATCAGTCTGTGGGGGCCAGGACTCCTTGTGAATTTTTATTCTTACTCAGCATCACTGCCTTCTTACTTTTCAAATCCATGGTGTCCACAGCAAAAGGGATAATTTGTATATTCCTTGTGTTTATAACTCTTCTGTGGTTGCCTTCTCTCCCCACGCAACATTTTAAGCTCCTTGAGGGCAAGGACTACAACTTACCTGGCTCCGCACTAGCCCCTCAAGTACTTTTACAGAGCTAAGCAGAACAAATGTGTCAGTAAATGGACGTTGGAAGAATAAATGGGATGGATGAATTCAGAGCAGATATTCTTAGCAAAATAAAATAAACCCCTGACAATATACATCTTTTTTCCTGCTTAACAGTCTGGATGGGCGTTTCATCTCTTTCTGTACCTTATCTACAAGAACACAGTCTCACTGCCTGGTGACACAGGTCTGTATATCATCTCTTGGGACAGCAGCCTCCTTCAGACTGTTTGCCTGTTCTTTCCCTCCTTGCACTGCTACTGCCCATACAACCCCCACTGCTGCCTGATCCATACAACCTGAGAATGGTGGCTTTTAATTTGTTTTCCAGATGAATAGGGCCGATTCCTTCCCACTAGACCCCAGCACAGTGTTATGTCTTCATTCCCACATCCATTGTTTTTGATGTCTGTGTTTCCTGATGACCCTTAATTGGGCTCTTCTGCAGACCAAATGTGACTGCCTGCCCCCCCCACTTCTGTATCATTAATGATAGTGCAACATAAAATGGGACCTGACACTGCATTCTACTAACCTCCCTGCCAGATATCCCTAAGCAGTGCACTAAATTATCTATTAGATCTTTCTTTTTTTTCTGATCAATTTTCTACTTGTTGAAGCCATTACAAAATGATTTTGCATTCCATGAGCACAAGGTAACCCTGAAACAAAAGAACAGATCGTCTGAGATGCCAGGGGAATTGTACTAACCCCAAGCTTCCAGAGCTGTTGTAAAGGCCTTGTCTTTCTGCTGCTGAATTTCATCACCTCCATGGCTCCATGGAGAAAAGCAGGTTAGTCTTGAACTATGTGTGTTTCCGAGTGAAGTGACCAATACTCTGTGACTTCAAAATGGTCACGGTCAACATGGCTAGGTCAGAGTGTACTTCACTCGGAGTCATCTTGCCTTTCTGAGACTGAGCTATGTTCATTGGCTTCAGAAAAATCTTCACAATTCCTTCACAGCAGGGAATTCTTTGTAATTCAGGTTAAACTGAGGGGCAGGAGTGAGAAGGACAAGAATGTTCTACTAGAATGTTAGGGATTTTGTGTACTTGTAGTCATCACTGTGCCTCACAAATGGCTCTTGGGAATGAATCACAGAGCTTAGAGCTAGAAGGGCCCCTGCTGCTATCTAATGTTGGTGACACACGCAGCTTCCTACAGCTATTAGGGTGCTATTAGGATGTCCATTTTATAGGCGAGGCAATGAGGCCCATAGAAAATACCCGTCTGTAATCCCAGGATCATCTGGAGGCATTATACTTAACCTGCCGCTGTCTGCACTTTGTCTACTTTGTGATCTTCTGCCTTGATCACTGCTTTGATCTGGCAGTGCTCTCCAAAAAGTCTGGCCATGTTGTTACATGCTGGGCACCTAGTGGGGGGAATTTTCACTCCCGACTCACGTAATTGAGGGCAGATCTGACTCACTCTTGTTTGCCTGTAGAGATTTGTTGTATCCTTTAATGCAGTGATACTCTTCCTTGAGCCTCCCAAGCCACATGTGGTTCGTTCACGTGCAGCTTGCCATTTGCCCAACCCTTTGATGTCTGTACTAAAATATTCTCTCCGATGATCTTTCATAGGGTGCATGTAGTTATCAGGTGGCTCTCATAGTTAATCAGTGATTGCATATCAGACTCCAGAATCCCTGTAAGCAGCCCAACCTAGTGGGGAAGCCTGTTGCATGTTATACCATTTAACTGCATGTTACAAGTGTTTTTAGGCAATTCTCATATACCCCACTGAGAAAACAAGTTCACAGAGGTCATATTGGTCTTTGGAAATCGATAGAACTGGATTCTGAGCCTCATGACTACCTAACTAGCTTTTCGTAATACATTGCTATCAGCTTTCTGTGCCTTAATTTCTTTATCTTTAATGGGATAATAATGAATAATAATAGTACCTGTCTCACAAGTTTGCTATGAGGATTGAGATCATCTACATAAAGAATTTCGCCCACACAAGGCCTGCCATGTTGTGAAGACTTAATACAGTGTTATTGTCACCACCATCATCATTGTCACAATCTCTAAATACACTTGAGGGGTGTCATAAGATTGTTCAATAAAATGATACAAATTATGTAGCAGAATTTCTTATTCCTAGTAGAGTCTCAAAAATAGCAACTCTTACAATTACAGTTATTAAAGTGTTGGGAACATACCATCAATCTGTCACATTGCTGGAACATGGCTTATTTGGTCACACAGGTAGTTTACCTTGAACCAATAGCACCATTCAATTTTTTTTAATGCAGGTTCACATGTCGCTGCCAGAGAGTAGAGTGAGAAAGGCCAGGGAATCCTTTAGAAATGAATCATGTTTCTGAGTTTTCATTGTAACTCTATCTAAAAATGGTCCTAAATGTATTCTCAGAAAATAATTTCTTTTGCAAGTAGAATTGTGACAAATGATAAGATGAAAGTGACTAACAGATCCACAAATTTTGCAAGGAAAAATTTTGACATGTGCTCTGATTACTCTTTCTCAACCTTTCTTTGATTTCAGCATCCACCCACATATCCTACCTCCTACATAAACACCCAGCCAGGCTTGTGTATTGGAAATCACAAGGGGGTAAAAGTCAGAAAGACCTTGGTTCTACTCCAGTCTTCACCACTTGCCAGTTCTGTGACCCTGGCCAAGTCTTTCAATGTCAGTTTCTTGATCTATAAACTGGTATAGAATATAGATATCCCGCTCTCTTATCCAAAAGCTTTGGGGGCCAGATAAGTTTCATAATTCAGCATTTTTTCATCTAAAAAAGACTGCACGGGGGGGCCACCTTGGTGGCTCAGTGGTTGAGTCTTTGGCTAAGGTCGTGATCCCGGGGTCCTGGGATCGAGTCTTGCCTCTCTCTGCCTGTGTCTCCCTCTGCCTGTGTCTCTGTCTCTCTGTGTGTCTCTCATGAATAAATAAATAAAATCTTTTTTTAAATAAATAAAATCTTTAAAAAATAATAAAAATAAAGACTGCACGGTACAATGGCCACGATAGCCAAACTGTGGAAGGAGCCTCGGTGTCCAACGAAAGATGAATGGATAAAGAAGATGTGGTTTATGTATACAATGGAATATTACTCAGCTATTAGAAATGACAAATACCCACCATTTGCTTCAACGTGGATGGAACTGGAGGGTATTATGCTGAGTGAAGTAAGTCAGTCGGAGAAGGACAAACATTATATGTTCTCATTCATTTGGGGAATATAAATAATAGTGAAAGGGAATATAAGGGAAGGGAGAAGAAATGTGTGGGAAATATCAGAAAGGGAGACAGAACGTAAAGACTGCTAACTCTGGGAAACGAACTAGGGGTGGTAGAAGGGGAGGAGGGCGGGGGGTGGGAGTGAATGGTGACGGGCACTGGGGGTTATTCTGTATGTTAGTAAATTGAACACCAATAAAAAATTAAAATAAATAAAAATAAAAAATAAAAGGCAAAAAAAAAAAAAAGACTGCACGGTGCATAATGATACCTTCAGTGGAATTTGAAGCAGAATCCATTAATCAATCTCATCAGTATCTCTGCCATGAGATATATAGATATTTGCACTGGAAGAGCCTCACAGAGTTTGTCACCATATAAGTTTCGGTGGGCAAGGGCGCCTGGGTGGCTTAGTCAGTTGAGTGTCCCAACTCTTGATCTTGGCTCAGGTCCTGATCTCGGGGTCCTGGGATTGATCCTCACATGAGGCTCCCCACTTAGCGGGGAGTCTGCTTATCTCCTTCTGCCTCTGCCCTTCCCCCTGCTCATATTATCTCTCTCTGTCAGTCTCTCTCTCCTTTGAATAAATAGATAAATCTTTTTAAAAAATGAGTTTCGGTACAACTTATAAAAACACTGGCTCCTAGAGCTTTCTGGAATTCGCAACTATTGATGGACTGAAGAATCATACCTGACCCCATGAAATCACTGTAAGGGTTGTGTGACATACAGTATGTGTAACAGGGGGCCCCGTGGACCCTGAATTGAGATTCCACAAATGCGTGTGTAAAGATGCCTGCATGTCTGTTTGCTGAAGATGACCTGTGGAAAGGAAAAGATGCAATGAGGAGGGCTGTGTTGGAAACCCAGGGCTGTGGGGGTGGAGGAACAATCTGGTAGGACACAACAGAGTGTGTTCTTCAGGCACAGGGACCAAGTTGGAAAGTCTGAGCCAGCATGGTGGGGGCTCAGGGTGAGGAGTGTTGCTGAAGCTGCTCTTATTACACGGGGGCCCCACTGAGACACAGGGTAGAAGCATTGTCACTCCAGTGTCCCCATGGCAATGTGTCGAACAGAACAGAAGGGGGGCGGGGCACCTGGGCCGTTCAGTGGTTGAATGTCTGCCTTTTGCTTAGGTTGTGAGTCCCGCATCAGGCTCCCTGCAGGGAGTCTGCTTCTCTCTCTGTCTGTGTCTCTGCCTATCTGTGTCTCTCATGAATTAATAGATAAAAGAACAGAAAGGGGGCTTTTCCACCCTTCTGGGCAGACCCATTGGTGGCTTCAGCCAAAGCTTCCTGCAGAGAGGGCAGCAACTCTCCGGCCCTTTGTGGATTTGCACAGGGGCTGCCATTGGTCTCCTTTCATTGAAAATAGAAGCTCCCGGGATCCCTGGGTGGCGCAGCGGTTTGGCGCCTGCCTTTGGCCCAGGGCGCGATCCTGGAGACCCAGGATCGAATCCCACGTCGGGCTCCTGGTGCATGGAGCCTGCTTCTCCCTCTGCCTATGTCTCTGCCTCTCTCTCTCTTTCTCTCTCTGTAACTATCATAAATAAATAAAAATTTAAAAAAAAAGATTTAAAAAAAAAAAAAAAGAAAATAGAAGCTCCCTCAGAAAAGGAACTCTTATCTGCCATGGTCTCCACTGGATCTCCAGGCAAGTGTCTGGCACATGATCTATGCCTAAAAGACATTTGTTCAGCTAATTTGTTGGTAGTTGACATGCATGAGGGGAGAGGGAATAGAAAAATAGTATAGAAGGACTCTTCTTGAGGAGTCTCAGAAATAACTGAAGAGATGGTTATGGAGACGGAGGCCCTCTGTTGAGCAGTTGTGGTCACAAGTCAGTGATATGCAAGTTTTAAAGTGCATGTGATTTCACTTGTCACAATCAGGTATGGCCTTGAGAAAACCTGAGACCTAACATTTTGCAAAGGTTCAGAGTATTTTCTGGAGCATTCTGGATATTAGATAGCTAGACACCAAGTGGCTATTGGAAATTTTCTAATTATAAAGAGGACCTTCAAGGTGGGTTGAGGGTGGAGGAGCAGGGGCTGTTTCTGGCAGGTTCTTTTTGGGATTTAGCTACTCCATTGGCCCTTGTGATATTAGTTTGGAGGAAGGGAGAGGCAATAGTAATTGGTTGTAGGGAAAAGGAAAAGAGAAATTATTTTTTTTTTGTTCTCCATTATACCAAGAGGAAACTGGCTTGACCTGAGTTATTATACTTAAGGTAAATTCATTTGCTCCCATGTGCTGGCTAACTGTAGGGAAATGCAAGTTACATATATCTGGAATATACAGCATTTCTTGGGACATATGGTAGACATTTAATAGTGACTTTTAAATGGATCATGATTCCTACTAAACCCTCTCTGCCTCTGATCCCTGACCATGAGCTTTTTGAAGGGAGAGAATACAGATAGTGTTATATATATATATATATATATATATATATATATATATATATATATATCTGTAGTGTGCTTCCTACACATAATAGGTGTTAATAATAATAAAAAAGTTGTCCACCAAATGAATGAGACACGTTGATAATTAGGACATGGATACACAAATCAATGCCACAGAAATAATTAAAAGAAATTATCTTCTCCGGGGCACCTGGGTGGTGCAGTCGGCTAAGCATCCGACTCTTGATCTCAGCTGAGGTCTTGAACTTAGTGAGTTCAAGCCCTGTGTTGGGCTCCATCCTGGGGTGTGGAGACTACTTAAAAACAAAAAACAAGAAATTATCTTCTCCCAAACTGATTAAATCTGATATCGACACTCATAATTTGCTTAGCAAACAGTTCTTTGGTAGAAAACACACAGGATAATTTTATTCTACCCTAGGGCTGGATTATCTCAAAGCTGAATTGGGTGAAACCAAATGAATGAGGTTGTCCCAGTTTTCTTGTCATGGCTTTTGACAGTGCTTTCCCACAAATCAGAATATAGCCCAGAGAAGAAAAAAAATAAGCCTTTCCTTCATACAATTTGGTATATTGTGGCTGCTGGCTTTAGCAGGTTCACATTTCCTAAGTTTTCCCTCACCTCATCCTCCTGGTTGATGGCTCTTTTTATGATGCTTTTTTGTGACTTGATACTTGCCTAAATTAGTTTATTCATTTGTCTGCAAGCTGACTTTTACAAAGGCTCCACTCTTGTAGGCTTGAATCATTACTCACTCTATATCCTCTCTCACTTGTTACAAGGCTCATTTTTGGTCTCTTTCTCTTTTCCCTGACTTATTCACATGAGCCCTTTCTGTTCTCTCTGATCTCCTAAGTGGTGCCTGGCCTTCTTCCTTTGCCACTCTAGGTACACTCTAAACATTTGAACTGAAGAATTATATTCTTGTTTGTCACCTTCCTCCTTTTATTTTCATCACAACCAACTCCTGAACTCTTTGATCAGATGCTACACAAAAGACTTCATCTCTGAATTTTTCATTCTGGAAGGTGCAACACTGTGCTTTGGACAATGAGCGAGGGAGGGATTCCCCACCCAGGCAGTATCCACTCTCACCCTGTGCTTTCCCCACCACGTATGCCATCTCTTTCTTTTTTTTTTAACTTCACTTAGAATTTCTTTTAATTTATATTTTTCAATTGAGGAATACTCGACATACAATATTATATCTGTTTTAGACATACAACATAGCGATTTAGTATTTATATCCATTATGAAATGGTCACTACAGTTAAGTCTAGTTATCATCTATCACCATACAAAGCTGTTACAATATTATCGACTATATTCCCCATGCTGTACATTACATGTCTATATTTTACTTATTTTATAACTAGAAAATTGCACCTCTTCATCCCTTATGCCTATTTTGTCCATCCTCCCCACCCCACCCCACCCTTGCCAGGCCACCTCCAGCAACCAGGAGTCCAGTTTGTTCTCTGGATTGGAGTCATTTTCTGTTATGTGTTGTTTCTTTGTTTTGTTCTGTAGATTCCACATATAAGTGAAATCATACAGTATTTTCCTTTCTCTGTTCACTTATTATGATACCCTCTAGGTCCATCCATGTTGTCACAAAGTGAAAGATCTCGTTCATTTTTAATGGCTGAGTAATATTCCAGTGTGTGTATGTGTGTGTGTGTGTGTGTGTGTGTGTGTGTGTGTACCACTTCTTCTTTAGCCATTTATCTATCAATGGACATTTAGGTTGCTTTCATATCTCAGCTATTGTAAATAATGCTGTAAAGAATGAGCATAGGCGTACATATGACTTTTTGAATTGGTGTTTTCATTTTCTTTGGATAAATACCTAGAAATGGAATCGCTGGGTCATATGTTAGTTCTATTTTTAATTTTTTTTGAGGAACTTCCATATATTGTTTTCCATAAAGCTGCACCAATTTACACTCCTACCAACAGTGCACCGGTGCTTTGCCAACACTTGTTAATTCTTGTCTTTTTGATAACAGCCATTCTGACAGGTGTGAGGTGATATCTCATTTGTGGTTTTGATTTGCATTTCCCTGATGGTTAGTGAGGTTGAGCATCTTTTCATGTGCCTGATGGCCATCTATATGTCTTCTTTGGAAAGATGTCTATTTAGGTCCTCCGCCCATTTTTTAATTAGATTGGTGTTTTCAATATTGAGTTGTGTGAATTCTTTATATATTTTAGATGTTAAGCCTTTATCAGGTGTAAGATATGCAAACATCTTCTCCCATTCAGTGGGTTGCCTTTTTGTTTTGTTAATTTCTTTCACTCCATAAAAGCTTTTTAGTTTGATGTAGTCTCATTTGTTTATTTTTGCTTGTGTTCTCTTTGCCGAGGAGATAGATATAAAAAAAAAAATCACTAAGACCTATGTTAAGTCTACTGCCTACGTTTTCTTTTAGGAATTTTATGGTTTCAGATCTTATAACTCTTTTCTTTATACAGCATGTCTTTCACTTGGTTCATAAATACTGCACACCTCCTGATGCCTTGCAGAGTGCTAAGCATGGCAGACACAGCAGTGAACATGGCCTTACCATCTAGCATTGATCTTATTTATTTCATTTATGAACACTCAACTCTTTTACCCATTACATGGATAAAGGCAACTTCAGAGTCATGTTTTATCTTTTTGATTGCAGACGTACCCATCCTGATTAATCTCATGCTAAAAATTAATTCCCATTTCTTGAGATATAGTAGTATTCAACAACCCTACAGTGTGCTGGAGAACTGACTAGCTGGTCCCTTCAAATTGTTCATGAAATATTCATAAGGGGCCATGGGATACTGCATAATGTTTGTCCAGTATTTCTTGCACATACATTTCTATTGATTCTTGGATTGTCCATCTTTGTGAGCATCCGGGGGGCAGGAACTAGATCTGTTTGCCTTGATTCATAGGGAAACTAGCTCAGAGCCGTGTCGCTCCATTGCATATAAAATAATGTGTGCAAGATGTTACCAATTTACCAGATTTAATTCATTTTATTTTTTCTGTACTTTATAAGAGAAGCTGTGACTGTTAAATGAAATGAAATGAAACTAATCACAGGCTATAAATATTTAGCCCAGTGGTGAGGTGGATTCTAATCATGGGCTGCTTCTCTTTTCTGTCTTCTTTCTGGATTTAAATATTCTCCCCTCAGCTCTAGCTATGAGTCAGATATCATGTTCTCCTCCAGGTTGGTTCATTGGGGCCTGCCTCCCTTGCTATGGTGTGGATGGATGGCACTCATTCGTTTTTTAGTTGAGCAGAGTAAATGATAAGTCTTGGTATCAAGCTTGAGATGGTTCATGCCCAGCGTAGCTTATTTATTTGAAAGAAGGAGAGAGCACATTAGAGGGAGGAGATGCACAGGGAGAGGGAGAAACAGACTCCCTGCTGATGCAGGGCTCAATCCCAACACCATGGGATCATGACCTGAGCCGAAGGCAGATGCTTAGCTGACTGAACCATCCAGGTGCCCCATGTCCAGAGTAGTTTCAAACTATATTGTCCAGCAGCTGAATTTATTTTTTAAAGATTTATTTATTTATTTATTTATTTATTTATTTATTTATTGAGGCAGAGGGAGAGAGAGAGAGAGAGAGAGAGAGAGAGAGAGAGAGAGAGAATCCCCAAGCAGACTCCCCACTGAGCACGGAGCTGGACTCAATGCTAAATCCCAGGACCCTGAGATCATAACCCACTCCAAAATCAAGAGTGGCCACTTAGTCAACTGAGCCACCCAGGTGCCCCTGACAGCTGAGTTATTGAGCTTCTAAGTCTTTCTAAAATGTATTTATCTTTCTGATTCAGAAATGTTGAAACTATCTCTTTACTAACTCTGAGGGTTGTGGGAGGTTTTGTTTTGGCTTTTGTGCCTTTCTTTTTTGTGTGTTTTGGCATGGTAAATTATTTGAAAAACTACTACTCCTTTCTCTAGGGGCTTTGCATGTGACACATTGGGTAAATGGTCTGGTCCATTTCTCTACGCCAGTGTAGAAATAGCTTTGGGCTCACAGTTCATCCAGAATGGACCAGAGAGAATTTTTCTAGAGGAAAACATATTTGATTATTATTAATAGTAGTGGTAATACAAGCAGATTTTCCAAAAGTTGCAGAAAGCATCCAACTTACCTGTAAGTGCTGACTTATTTTTAAATGTTATTTTTAAAATAAGAGAGTGTGATTGTTTAAAAATGAAAAATAATGCAGTGCATTGTAGCCAAACAAAATCCCCAGACCAGAAAATGATTTTTCAATTTAGCTAGTCTGCTTTAATCCAGGTTATCCCAAAGCTAGGCTAAAGTAGCCATGACGTTGCTCCCCAACTCCCTGTCACCCCCAGCCTTCTAAGTCAATGTACATAAAATCCAGAGCAGCCAGGAAAGATGCTCTGAGACAGGGACTGGTCTTGATTCCTAACATGGTCAGATTGCAATTAACCAGAGAGTTGAGCATCACCAGTACTATAAGGTATTTTAAATTTCTGTTTAAAGAATTGATCTTAAGCTTCTTGGAGTTCATGAAAAGTCTTGCTTACATGTATGAATATGGAGTCTTTGAAATCAGGGAGCAGATTACTGTCTGATGACCTAGAGAACCCTGGTGGTGGCGTGCAGCAGAGCCAAACCTCTGTGTGGGAAGAGTTTTTCGGCAGTGTGATTTGCAGTGTTTCTCCACCAAAGTCTCTTTCTCATCCTTCCCCCAAAGCCTACAGTGGCTTCTACATATCCATCTCTGCAGTTCATTCCTTGGGCTCAAGCATTGCCCATGCCAGAAGGGTCCTCCTAAAATACAGATATCAAAAATTAGCAATAAAGAAATCATTTAGACTGTACCGAGAAGTCAATCAATCAGATTTCTTTCTTTCCAGACCCAGGAAGGAAACAGGTGACACCTTTAGTTCACCACGCCTCTGGGTGGCTGAAGGAAGTCGCTGAAAGGAAGGATGGAACACAGAAAAGGAGAGGACGTATTAAGATTAGTTCGTAATTGTGTCATGGATCAGTGTCTTAAACTGTAGAGAGAAGACTCAGATGTCAGTGTGTGCATGCATGTGTGTATAGGGGTGCTTGAAAGTACAATATAATAAACAAATAAATGTATTACTTGAGGCTTCTGTTTTCAAGATGCTAGACCATTTAGATTTTACTAAAAATCTGCAGAATTTGAAGGCTGTGGGGTATAACCAGAACAGGAAACTTTCACCTTTGCCCCCCTCCTCTGGGGAAATGCAAAATACATCCTGGGGGGAGGAGCGATCAATCCTCAGCTCCTCACGCCCTCAGCAGTTAGCTTTGATAAATGTCTGAAAATTTCAACTGGAGTGTAGAGAGAATGATGCTCTTTCCACCCCTCTCCGTTAAGAACAGAATTAGGGGCGTTTCCTTCAAATTACAAAAAAAAAAAAAGTCGAGATGAGTGTTCTTTCTGGTCTGACGTGGGTGGCGAAAATTTAAAAAGGTCAATGATGATCCCAAGGTTAGTGGGAATGTACACCTCCCTCCCATTTACAGAGATGCCCTGTATCTTTCAAGAGAAGGCCAGCAAATTGCCATGGAAATCTGCCCCAATAGGCAGTGCTCGAGTAGGAGTCAGAGACTTCATAAGCAGGGGTTTGTGGGGGCCGGCACCATAGTGAACACAGTTAAGCCTCACTAATCCCCTGAATGGGGGAAAGGCCAATCTTGATTAGTAAGAAGCTTTAATTTGAAAATATGTTTAAAGAAATGCCATGTTATTATTTCCAAAAACCCGCAAACTGCCTGCTGGGGTCTGTGCTCTGAGCCACTGAGACTCTTAAGGCCTTGAACAAACAGATAAGGACTGTAATTAGCATATTGGTCATTTGAATGCAAAGAGCAGTTAGAGTGGTGCTTAAAATTGCGTGTTAGCACACTCCCCTAGCAGGCTGTCACTTTCTTATATTTATGGTATTAATTTGCCTAGCAACCTGACCCCTTTCCTTTTTGGCAGTAAATTTTACCCTAGCATGTCATAATCTGTTCAATTTTCCATATTAGCAGCTGGAATGAATAAGGAAGGGGTGGGGAGGTGCAAGGGGAGGTGGGGTGGGGAGATGAAATTGTGAAAATTGAAAAATCAACATGACCATTTTTTAAACTTCTATATAACTAGACGTTAACTTTAAAACTCATCAGTGAATTCACTATTATTTACTGAGGAGGGGGATGTATTCTCTAGGATGAGTAAAAAGGGGAAGAGAGGTAGGGGCATCTGGGTAGCCCAGTCGGTTGGGTGGTCAACTCTTGGTTTTGGCTCAGATCATGATCTCAGGGTCCTAGTCCAGCTCCTTGCTCAGCGGGGAGTCTGCTTGAGGATTCTCTCTCCTCCATCTCCCCCGCCCCCCTTTTCTCTCTCACTTTCTCTCTTCAGTAAATAAATAAAATATTTTAAAAAGGGAAGAGGGACAACCTGTTTCGAATGTTCTATCCCCATAAGTGACCTGATCAAGTGAACACCAGAGAACACTGAATGTAACGAGTTCCTGGATTATAACAAAATAAGAATTGATTATGAGGCTCAACAGGTGCTTAATTATACAGAACAAAAGCACATTGAGATCTACATCTATTAAACACATCTGTGATGGTCAGCCAATCTTTTGTGCACATATTAACTGTTCCCAAATTCACACTTGAGACCACTTAATTTGAAGTGTGAGTTGTTTGGAAAGGGGAAAAAGAGAGAGAGATGAATACAGCTGCAGCTTTACCCAAATACCCAGTGTCTCCATCATTTTGTTATGCACGTGGAAGAAAAAGGCTGTTCTTTTTTTACAAGTTGAACAAACCATATGGCCCGTGGGGTGAGGATTGTAGGAAAAAGCCGGGGGAAGCCTCAGTCTCCCTATTCTACTTCACACAAACCTGAGGAGGAAAGATAATCTTTAGGTGATGAAATTCCTAATCTGGTAGTTCCCAAATTTTGCTACACATTACAATCTGAGGAGATTTTTTTTAAAGACTTACGTATTTATTTTAGTGGAGGACAGAGGGAGAGGGAGAGAGACTCTCCAGCAGATTCCTCACTGAGTGTGGAGCCCAACTCGGGGCTCAATCTCCCAAATCTGTGATTGTGACCTGAGCCGAAATCAAGAGCTGAATGCTTAACTGACTGAGCCACCCAGGTGCCCCCACCTGAGAAGATTTTTTAAAACTCTGATGCCTGGATTCATGCTAGGCAATGAAATTGTGATGTCTGAGGGCAGGGTGGGAGTGGGGGTGGCAAGGCACCAGCAATTCATGAAGATCACAAGGTGATTTGCAAGTGTAGCAAATGGGGAACACCACTGCCTTAAGGCTTTCCTGCTTCACATGCAGTTTAACTTCATCTTCTCAATTACTAAGGAGGTGCTATTCATCCCCACTTCACAGATGAGAAAACTAAAGTTCAGAGAAGTTATTAAATAAGTTGCCCAAGTTCCCAAAGCTGTTAAATAGCAATTTGAATAGGGGCAGTTTAATTTCAGAGTCTTTGTGTTGAACTTCCATGCAGTGCTGTCTCTCTGGGCTTTTGTCCCTGTATCTGGCACTGTTCCAACAAATCCGGTGCATGATAATCCTACATCAATTCAGTGAAAATTTATTAGGTACCTACTTTGTAAATCACAGTTGTAGACACAGCGTGTGATTCTATGTAGATTCAAGGAAACTTGGCTAAGTCCGGATAATTCAAGGGACCTTCCAGATATGTGTAGGTTGGTTGTCAATCATGTCAAAGCTTAACCAGCCAAAAATAACCAGAGACAAAACTGTAGTTGGACAGAGTCAAATTTATTGATTTGATGCATGGAGGAATTGCATTCCAGAGGAACCACAGGATGCCCTTCTTGAAAAAAGAGGGAGGAGGGATCATCTTTTATAACACTTGAGTTCCTGCTGAAGGATTCTGAGGAGCATCTAAAAAAGCAGAGATAAGTTCTGGATTGATGGCAGTTCTGAGGTGGGATCCGGAGAAGGGGGTATTAACTAGGTATCGGGGGCTGTCATGAGGCAGGGGTGGCTTACAATCGGGTATCCCCAGGGATAAATGAAAAAGCAAAGTGGGTCTAGGGCATCACTGGGAAGAAAGCAATTGTCACTCAAAGGAGGTGGGGGTCCCTCTGGCATTTTACAACGGCCACGTGACCTTGGGAGAGACAGTGCTTTCTGATAACTTTGCAACTGGCTTTGTCAGTCTACCCTCTCAGCCTGATTAATCACAGGGCTGCTTATTCTCAGTCCAAGCTGATTTTCTCTCGTTCAGTCCCAGGGAAATTTTGACTCTTCCAGGTTTTGGCCTTTTTCAGCAGGGATGAACATGAGAGAAAAAAAAAAAAGGTGCTCAGATCAACTATTAATAGTTTGCTCCTTTTCAGCTGTGTTGGTAAATTATTTAATGGGAGAGTGTATGTAAAACTTGGGGATTCTGAATAAAGCCTGGATTTCAGTTAGTGTATTGCAGCAATGTCAATTTCCAGGGTTTTGACAATGTGCTGTGGCTGTATAAAAAAGTAATACAGTATATCAAAATATTGGGGGGAACTTGAGGAAGATATCTAAGGATTCTCTGTACTATTTCTGCAGCTTCTTGTGAGCCTTGAACTATTTTTTAAAAATACAGAAGATGTTCAGTGGGAAAACAGATTTGTGTTGAATAGCTATATAAGACTTTTTAAAAGCAGTCTGACTTTACCTATGCTCTTCCCTGAATAATCCAAAATTTGTTGTACCAATGTTCTATTAGATATTGCTGGACTTAAATCTGCTGGATTTGAGTACAGCAACCAGTAGTGATATCAGTCAATACCCATGTCTACCATGTATATAGATCCCTGAGGGGTTACTAATTTGGGATCAGTTTGTGCATCCACAAGATGCCATTTGAGTAGAGTCTGGAAATAACCGTTAATATCACTAGGTAGGTATTCCTCTCCCTGGCTGACCTATTCCACTTAGCATTATACCCTCTAGTTCCATCCATATTGTTGCAAATGGCAAGATTTCTTTCTTTTTTGTGGCGGAGTAATATTCCATTGCATATATATATACCACATCTTCTTTATCCCTTCATCTATCAGGGGACACTTGGGCTGCTTCCATATCTTGGCTACTGTAAATAATGCTGCAATAAACATATAGACTTGTTGAATCATTACAGTATACATGGGAAATTAATATAACACCATATGTTAATAATACTTGAATTTAAAAAAATCAGCAGGTAGGGAAAGGAGGGAGAAAGATGTATTAGGCAAAGGGAACAGCAGAAAGAAAGGCACAGAGATACGGAAATCAAAGTATATCAGGGAAACAATAGTTTGATGGGGCTGATGATTGGGGCATATGGGAGGAGTTGTGGGAGAACAACCTAGAAAGATGGGATGGAGCTGGAATGTGGTAGTCTGGTGTGATTTCCTCTCTGAAATTAAGGACTTTGGACTTCTCTTGCAGTACTTACTTTATCTGCCTTGTGTCCCACTTACTTGGATATGCATCTTTTCTCCCCAACTAGATTCCAGGTTCCTTAAGGAGATGGCCTAAGTTTGATTCATCTGTATAGCAACTGTAGCATCTAGCTGTGTGTTTTGCATTTAAGTGTTGTTAGCACTTTATTAGGCGCTAATAGAATTGTCCTAAGAATGAATAACATATCACAAAGATGTAATTAATACTCTCTCTCAATGACATCTGGAGCCCCGAGATAACGTTGTTTGAGGTGTCTACCCGCCGGGCAGTGAATGTAGCCCACAGAAAAGCACACAACCCATCCCCCTCAGGCTCTCCTTGTGTCTGGTTTTGATGATTGGGTATGGCGATGCCCTGTAACACATCTCCCCCTGTTGCTCCTGGTCCATGCCATGATGGCATCCTTTGAAAAGAGGTAATGTGCCTTGCTGTAATCAATTTAGCATTCCACTCACACTTCCCTCTGTTTAGCTTTGCTGGGGGTTTGCAGAGATGCCTTACCTCTCCACCACCTGCCCTTCAGTTTTCTGAATTATAGCGAGTACAGTGGCTCAGATGGGACCTGGAGGTAGTAGGTAAGGAACTCTTTGAGAAGGATATTTTCTCCAGGGTCTGGCTGACATATATTATTGAAGGGGATCTCCACCATGCCTGTTGATGATTTTTCCCCCTTTTACCTCCTGAAAGAAGTATTACATTGCTTACCACCTCGGATGGTTGGGTGTGGGGATGGGGGCACTTCTGTTCCTGACGACCTCATTATGTGGTTATCAGGAACAGACACTGCCCAGGTTGTCACGACAACCAGCAATGATTCAAAGCTTCTGTGAAAGGTCTGTATCTCTGGCAAATAATCAGCCTTTAGCATTCAGCAGATGCTGAACTGAGAAGCCAATCACAGGTGAGCTGGGAAAGCATGACATCATAGTCCAACCGGTCCAAAAAAATTAAGATTTGTCTTTTTATTTCTCTCCTTGGTTCTTTGTCCCTTAGATTTGGTCTTCCATGTCCTCCTCCTCCTCCTCCTCCTCCTCCTCCTCCTTCTTCTTCTTCTTCTTCTACTTCTTCTTCTTCTCTCTCTCTCTCTCTCTCTCTCCCTTTCTCTTCCTAGTGAAACGGTGAGAGCAACGAAACTAACTTTTCAAATTCACTTTACTCTGCAGTTTGACTTCAGTTCAGGCAGTGCAGTGATCGGAGTGTGCGGGGAAGAAATGTATAATGTGATCCGCTCAGGAGCAAAATCAAACAGCATCAGCTCAATTAAATAATGTGCTTTTTTATGTAAGACCATGGTGGAAGTGGGGCTAATTAAAACCGTCAGAGGAGAGAAACTTCCTAATTCTCATATTAATTCATCCAGGGCCACCTGCATTTAATTGGCTCCTGCTTTTCCTTCGCTAACTCCCTTGTGGAAGGGAGGAGGGCAGAGGCTGCGAGCTCCTGAAAGCTTGTAGGTTCTACAGGGCAGGTTCCTAACGAGTGCTAATTATAGTGAAGGAAGGTGAAGAGAGACGTCCTCCCCCACCCCCACCCCATTCCCAAGGTCCCACAATACAGGGAGCATATGTAAATGGAGACTCATCAAGTCTATTAAGGAGCTGTGTAGCTCTGAAATCTGTTAAATCCACTGTTGTTCCATTAGCCATTTGCATTCGTACAAGAGTCCAGGGATAGCAAGTCAAGTTTCACAGAGGGAAAAAACAAAAGCCCAGGGAAATTTGAGTCTTGCTCAGGGCTTCCTGACCACAAGCTGGACTGGAATCTGGGTCTCCTCATTCCCAGGCCAGAACTCTGAAGCCCCAAGATGGTGATTTCCTAGCAATGGTCTTCCCTCTTCTCTCGCCTCCAGTTTTTAAGGGAACTAGGATGAGCTTTTTGGCGATTCTGAGGCTCCTCACTTTTTGCCTAGCAGGCTCCCTACCATGTTGCCTCCTACGGAAAAGCTGGAGCCCCTAATGAGTGGGAGCTGGGGGGCAGGAAGGAAGGGGCACATTTGGGTCTGCCTGCAATGTTGGCCACAAAGTGCAGTGAGCAGAGCCCAACCAAGGAGGAGTGGGCATGGTGCTCTCGGTGCTCTCAGCTAAGGAACAAATGCCTTTTTCGTGAGCTGCCCAGCTGAGTTCTTTTGTATGCACAGCAGGAGGGGGAGCTTTTTCGTTTTTGTTTTTGTTTTAAATGCAGCTGCTTTAGCAAAAGCCTTGAAGACAGCCACAAATACTCAAGAGTCCACCACTGGGAGCGATTTCTGGCTGTAGGACTTGAGGCAGGCGTGGGAAGGGAGCCCTGATATCCAGGCTGCTTTGCGTGCCTGCCCAGGTATGGCTTGGCTCAGCCTGCTGCAGCAGAGGCTCTATTGCCACATCTGAATCGTTCGCCTCACATTCAGATCCCTTTCACGGTAGCAGTTTGTTCATTCTGTTTGCTTGTTTGGTTTTCTTTCTGTCTCCATCCAAAGAAGGGTATATTTTCATTTTTTTTACATGTTCTGTATATTTATTATTAAAACATGTACAGGGACGCCTGGGTGGCTCAGTGGTTGAACGTCTGCTTTCGGCTCAGGTAATGATCCCGGGGTCTTGGGATCTAGTCCTGCATCAGGCTCCCCTCAGGAAGCCTGCTTCTCCTTCTGCCTATGTCTCTGCTTCTCTGTGTCTCTCATGAATAAATAAAATCTTAAAAAAATACAATAAAACATGTAGAAACAATGCAGAAGTATATACAGAAAACAGTTAATGACCTCCACCATACACACATACCCACTTGTCTTCCTTCACACCTTTCTAATTCCCAGAGTTACTGTATTAGCAGTTTGATGTGTATAATTCCAACTTAAACACACACACAAACACATGCGTGCAAGTGCATGCACATTTTTAACAAGAATAAAATAGTACACATGCTGTTCTGCCACTTTTTCAGTCAAGATTGTGTCAAGATGTGTTTCTATTTTAATATGTAAGAATCCACTTGATTCTTTTTAGCTGGTGTATAATATTCTAAGATAACGTATATACCATATCTTGCTTAACAGTTCCCTTATCGAGGGACATTTAGTTTGGCCTTTATATGATGAGTGTTTCTTTCTTACATAAGATTCACCAACGAACACACTTGAACCCATCTTGTCCTGTTTTAATGAGTGTATTCATCATCAAATTTCTTGAACTGAAATTGCTTGGTCAAGTGGCACAGGCATTTAAAATTTCCTAGTATTGCCAGCTTGCCCTTCAAAAAGTCTGTGCCACTTAAAATCTTTTTTAAGATTTTATACTCCCATCATGGTATATGAACAATGCTCCTCTTCTCTGAGATTTGACTGGAAGACTTGGAAGATAGTCATAGTTTACTTCTGTTGCTATAAGCCCCATCCCAGAGCCTGTTGCTTCTTCTGTGACTCTAGAGGCTGGTCAGGTTGGTCAGAGCCAAAGGAGCAATACAACTTAAGTTGCCACGTGGGGTGGTAGAAAGAATACAAAACAGAGTAGGAGATCTAGTTTCTAGGACCATGTCTCTGAGGCATTGGACAGGCTACTTTAAACCTGTGGTTGTCCATTTGATTATCAACGAAATGAAGATCATAATTGTGGCAGAACAATGTTGTGTTTGTTGTGAGGATCAAGCCAGGAGGTCCAAAAGTGGTTTGTAACCCGAGAAGCAGGATACACATGCCAAGTGGTTATTCAACTAGTGTGGTGATTATGTCCTTTCTCCAATCAGTGAGGTTGGAGAAGGAAACGGGAAAGTGGGAGTTGAGTAGGAAACATTACACAGATGAAATCTTTAAGACATTCTTAGCTTCCCTGAAAGTTCCCATGCAATTGTCCTATATTCTTGGAGAATAAATCACATTGGTAGCAAAGACTGCTTTATGGTGTCAAGATGAATTGGGGCACCTTACTGGCTCATTTGGTTAAGCATCTAACTCTGGGTTTTGGCTGATCTCGTGGGTCCTGAGATTGAGCCTCCAGTCGGGCTCTGTGCTGAGCGGAGAGTCTGCTTGAAGATTCTCTTCCTCTGCCCCTTACTCTACTTGTGTACACGTGTGAATTCTCTCTCTCGCTAAAATCAGTTAGTCAATCAATCTTAAAAAGAAAAAGAAGAATATAGGATATTGCCCTTTGATGGGAAGACTGAAGTCTTCTATGCTGGGCCTGGCTCCTAAGCCCAGTCCTCTTTCTTTTTTTAAAGATTTTATTTATTTATTCATGATAGACACACACACACACACACACACACACACACACACACAGAGGCAGAGACATAGGCAGAGAGAGAAGCAGGCTCCATGCAGGGAGCCTGATGTGGGACTTGATCCTGGGTCTCCAGGATCAGGCCCTGGGCTGAAGGCAGCACTAAACTGCTGAGCCACCTGGGCTGTCCCCCAGTCCTCTTTCTATGACACCTCTATGCTTTAATTTGTCAGGCACCTAATAGGATTTTGGCCCTGTGCTACTTTCCATAATCACCAGTGAGAGAAGAAATACACACACGAAATGCTTAAATAACCATGTGTGGTGACTGCATAAATAGCTCTGAGTTATTGCTGAGGTATATGTGAGGATTAGAGTGAAATCAAATACCTTTTAATTACAATTTAAATCAATAGCGCAGAAGAACAAGTTAAATCATGAGCCAGAAAAAAATCCAGTTTTATGTCTTAAAAAAAAAACATTCTTATTGTTTAAAATAACCCAAATAAGTGCACTTTACAAATCAGAGATGTAATATTAAGTAAATGTTCATTCATTTAGATCAGTGATTTTTAAATTACTTTAACCATGATGTAAAAATAAAAAATCAATTTGATGGGCTACTTTCTTTAACCCCAAAGTTAATTAAAAAGATATCTGTAAGGGATCCCTGGGTGGCGCAGCAGTTTGGCGCCTGCCTTTGGCCCAGGGCGCGATCCTGGAGACCTGGGATCGAATCCCACGTCAGGCTCCCAGTGCATGGAGCCTGCTTCTCCCTCTGCCTGTGTCTCTGCCTCTCTCTCTCTCTCCGTGTGACTATCATGAATAAATAAATTAAAAAAAAAGATATCTGTAAAATCATGGAAAGCAGAACCATCGTGATTTCAACCTATTAGGGATTTGAGGAGGAGGGTGAGGGGTGTTTTTGCACTGGGAAGGCAACCACCAAACACACACAAAAAGGCTATTTAAAAATGCCTGATTTTTAAAAATTACCAATCTAGTATACCCCTTTTCCCCCCAAAGCAAATGTGTATTTAAACAAAACCCATAATACTGTGTCTCATATTTTTAAAAAGCATGGGCCTTAGACTCAGATCCAGATACAAATTCCAGCTCTGCGACTTCTTACCATGTTCATGTAATAGTCATGTATGCATAAACATATTTTCAATTAAGGAAAATAAAGATAAAATGCAAAGTGATCCTTTAAAAAATCTGGAGTATATAGTTTATTTAGTCTTTGCCTCCCTGTTTCCTGCCTTGTCTTAGATTGGAAGGGTCATGGTTGTTCTCTTTTCAACTTCCAGCATGAGCATAATTCTAAATTAATAAGTCCGAAGAGGTATCCCATTCTCTCAACTTCCCCAGATGTCTTCTCTGTGAACCTAGAGGTCTGTTGTGTGACTTTTCCTAGAAGGACCTTCGCAAATATATTAATTAGTTCACCCTCCATCTTGAAACTTGTTTTGCTAGCATTATGAAGCAATGATGGCCAGATGTTATGGGGTGTTGAGAAATGTGGAGGAAAGTGTACTGTGGAGGGTCATAACTCATTTTGACCATTTAAGTATGTCAGGATATCTTCATAAAAATAAATTTGCAAGGGGAGAGGGAAAGCTACCCGTAGACTTTTACCCAATTGTGATAATTTTATGTTCTCTTCTGATCATTTCTATGGGTGTATTTTACATCATTATAATTTGAATGTAATTAGTATTTTGCAATTTTTGGTCATTTTTGATGAGAGCTTATTGTCTCCTTGCTGGAATTTACCATAATTTATATAATGTAGCCAAATCCTGGTGGTGGGAGGTGGATATGGATTTTGGATTAGCAAGGGATGATTTTTGGAGTTACATTTTAAGGTTTGCACATGGGTAAAAACATGTACTTATTGTTAAAGATGAGAGGCCACACCGAAGGTTTTAGGGAGAGCCACATTTTAATGAAATTAAATATATGTATATATCTATATAAACTACTTGACGTAGTTTTATTACTATTATTATTTTGTCTAACTCTCCGTGTTTTGAAGTGTGTGTTTCATGAGCAGAAAGGTAGTTTTCCTGTCTAAATTGTCATCTCTGAACGCCACTGCCATATCTGCCGGAGTCTACTTTGTATTCCAGAGACTCTTATCAGTGTAACCTGTTGGCCTGACAGGTGGTTTCCCAAACCCAAACCATTTTCCCCAGTAAAGAGTGCCCATGTAGCTGGACGGATTTCCTCCCCTGGAAATTATTCTGAAATTCCAATCTTCCTGAGGGGAGCCGTTTAAGGAAGATGCACAAAACGCCCCACCCCTCCCCACTGTCAGGTGCGCCTGTCCCTGTTTCTCTCTCTCTCTCTCTCTCTCTCTCTCTCTCTCTCTCTGTCTCTCGATGGCCCCACCTCTTTCTAGACAACCCTGACAGTGTAGAAGTTTCCATCTCCTTTTCCTTTCCCTCTCTCTGTTCCCTCCCCTTCAGGTTTTTTTTTCCCCTCCCAGGCGCTTCCTGCCTGGAAACAAAAGATTGGTCCCCAGCAGCCCACTCAGGGCGATTTTAGTTTTCTGCTCACCCTCTGATTGGCCCGCGTGCGATGCAGAGCCCAGGTGACGTCATAGCAGACAAGAGCCAGGGAGCGGTTGCCGAGCCGGGCTTTGCCGCGGGCGGGCAGCTGTCGGCAGCGCACCGTCTGGGGGCTCGCGCGGGGGGCTGCAGCTTTTCCCGGCCCTGGGCAGGTGTGCGAGGCCGGGAGGAGAGGCGGGGTGAGCGGGCCGGGCCCGGGGCTGCGGCTGCGGCTGCGGCCCCCCCCGCCAGCCCCGCCAGCCCGAGCGCTCGGAGGTAGAGGAAAGGTCTGGACAGGGTGGCTGGACCAGTGGCAGGTAAATCCCGCGACTCAGGGCGCCCAGCTCGCTCGGGGGAGGGTGTGGCGCTGCCGGGCAAATTTTTCTGCCTTCCCGGGGGCCCCTCTCCCACTCTCGGCGGCACTTCAGCCTTGGGTCGCCTCCGTGGCGTCCCGGGGCCCCGAGACCCGGCGCGCAGTTCGCCCGATCGCGCTTGGCGGCCGCGGACGAGTGGGTGTGTCAGGGCCACTCTCTGCAGGGCCCGGACCCCGTTGCTGGGGCAAGCCCTGGACTCGCCGGCCGGGGCCTGGGCCGCTGGAGGCCAAATCCGCCCCCAAATCAACATAAGCCGGTTAGACTTACACCATCTTTCCGCCCCCTCCCCCAGCCACAGTAGCGACGCCCCCCCCCAAAAAAAAACCACCAAGGGGAGGAGGTGTGGCCGCGGCCTGGCCAAGTCCAGGGGAGAGGGAAGAGCCCAACTATAACAAACAGAAAAAGTGACGATTTTCCTCTCTGGGCGCCCTTTCTTTTCTTTTTCTTTACCCTCCTCCTCTTTTTTGGTGGTGGTGGGGGGAGGGTAATGACAGGACGACTTATTTCTTTTCATGTGAAGATTGGAATGATGCAGTACTCTCCCTAAAAAGCCTGGGACCCCTCATTGGCCTTTGTCTTTGTCTGGGGAGGCGCAGGGGTCATTAGGGGTCATCAGGTCCCCTGCCCCCCAACCCTGTCCTCAGCTTACAGTGGGCCTTGCCCTCAGTTTGTGAACTGGCTCTGGCAAGATGACTGCCACACTTTGGGGCAGATTGAACATTTTAGATTTTTACTCTTGTAGGTTTTCCTTCCCTAGGTGGTGTTTGAGGGACGGGGTGGGAGGGCGGTGCCCAGGGAGGGAGCAAGAGACCCCTTTTGATTTTTTTGGTCCCACCTTCCAGAATCCAGTGGCAGACTCTGGACTTGAGGGTTCTAGGCTGTGGTCTGTAGAAGCAAAGGAGAGAAGGGTGAGTGGCTTGGCTTTGGGAAGCATGAAGGGGGTGGTTGCAGTGTTTTTGGGTTTTTTTTAATGGCTTTCATCAGAGAAGCCTTTAGCCATGCTAGTCTTGCTCCCCCCATGGTTTTACAGACTCAAATCCAGGCCAGCTGTATGGCTGTCTGAGGTGTTGGAACAGAAGGAGGTCCATTCCTGTCGGTGACAACACTGTGGCCCTGTTCTGGGATGACTGAGGTGTAAAGGTCAGTGCAGTTTTCACTGGGCCATTTGCAAAATTATAATTGGGCAGGTCTGTGATTTCATACTTGAGGCCCCTACCCCAGGGGCACCTCTGGGTGGAGGGGCCCAATCTGGTAATGGATGATTAATAGCCTGGGGCTTAGAGGGAGAGCCATGGAAGCCTCTGTTTTCTAGATATAAATGTCATACCTCCCTTCTCCATGAATGGGGCAAAATGGAAAGAGACTGGCACATTTGCTGGGTAAAAGCCAACAGCTGAAGATCTCGAGGCCAGAAGGACCTTGAGATGTCAAGGAGTGGACCCCCCCCAACCTCCAGGCAGATAAGCGGGCCTTGTAGGGAGGTTCACTTGTGATACACTTGCAGGCAACGGGTCACAACACCCCAAAGGTGTGCCAACTAGCTGACTATTACCACAGGTTGCAGATTTTCTGGTTGGAGGCAGAATTGGCATACAAAGCAAACAGGCATGCTGAGGTCTTTGGGGAGAGGATAGTAGATGTGACAAGTGAGAAAAATGAAGAATAATTGGAGGGATGGGGTGGGATGGGGAAGTGCTGCCCCTGTCAGAGACTTTGTTATTCTGAGGTCAGAGACTAAGCTACTGTGAGGTCAAAGAGGGTGGCCAAGGCAAAAAGAAGTCAGAACTAGAAATCTAGAAAGAGGTAAGATCAGATGGAGCAGGTAGGAACAAAGCCATAGAGAACAAGAAGAGAGCTGTGGTCTTACTGGGAACCCAAAGGCCCCGATTTTCCCAGGTGAGATGGTGAAATTTTGGTGGTCGAGGCACATGTCGTTCATCCCAGACTTAGGGGGATGATTTTCTTGATATGTAGGGAATCGATAGCATTCCCATCCGCATAACCCACCTTCGGGAACTAGTAGCTTTGGTCATAGGAAGGGGAAGAAACTCAGTGAGCAGTGGACTTCACAATGGCTCTTTCCTGCTGGGTAAGGAGAAGGAATGGCAGGGTTGGGGCGGGGGTTGGGCCTGACCCCAAAGGAGATTTGGGGAGCTTTGAATCTGCCCAAGACAGGTAGGTTGACTATTTTTACATGGGGAGGGCCAAGGCCAGGTCTGTGGTCCCTGTTGCAGCCGTAGGAGTATCTGCCTGTGTTCCAAAAATGCCCTCCTTCCCAGGGGCCCATGGGACCCCGTGCAGGCGAGGGATGGTGAAAACCACTGCCCTAGAAGGTAAGTGTAGCTGTTGAGGCTTCTGGGGGTACCCTGTTGTGCCCCAACCTCCCCAACTGCCAGAGGCTAGGCGGTTCCCCCTGCAGGGCCTGGGGTGGACTCGCCTGCCAACTCTGCACGATGTGATTTCTCCAGCAGGGGGCAGGAAAGGGTGTGCAATCAGGGCCAGAGTCCTCCTCTGGTGTGAAGCTGGAGCCTTCGTATGAACTAACAGCCATACGTTTCAAATCTGATTTTGGGGTACTAGAGGACCAAAGAACACCTCCTCCCCTCCCCCCAGGCCTGGTAGTCTGTTTCCATTCCTCCTGGGCCCCAGGACTTTGGAAGGCATTTGCATTTACATCTCAAGTAGTGATTACTCCAGTCACTAATACCCACAGCCTAACCCAGAGTTTAATTGGAAATGTTAATCAGGACAATGGATCCATGTCTGATTTGCACATTCAGTCAATTATCTGCAGGTTGGGGCAATCTGTGTTGTACCCGAGGGACGTGACAAGGGGCAAAATGGCATAACTCCAGCTGCGGCTGCAGGTGGGAAGCCAAAATGGGGGAGGTAGACCTTGAAGGCCCGAAAGAGATGAACAATTTACTGGTGGGGAATGAAGATCATTCCCAAGGTGTGGCCACAGAAAAGCCTGGGGCGCTGATCATTGAGACAGAGCCTGACTGACTGTCTTGGAGCTCACACAGTGGAGAGGGAGGCAAGGTTTTTTTGCCACGCTGGGAGGGTGCTGTATTTGGAGAAAGAAGGTTTTTTGTTTTGGGGGGTTTTTTGTTTTTTGTTTTTTTTTAGAGACTAGAGGACAGGGAGCTGAGGTAGAACAAAAACCCTGGGAGTCAGGAGGCTGGTGGTCTGGTCTGCTTCTGCCCCTCTTTGAGCCTTACTTTCCTTGGCTTTTGAATGATGCGATTGGATGAAGTGGTTTCTGAGATGGTCATGACATTTTAGAAAGTGGGTCTGTTTGTTCTTGGTCATGAAGGCAGGCCCACCATAGGACATCCCCCCCAAAAAAATCCATTTACCCTTTTAAATCTCACCCTCCAATCTGGGGGAAATCCATACAAAATGAACCTCCAACCACGACACACATTCCATCTCCTTGAGCAGCGTGGTTTTATTTTGATTTCATGTCAATGGGAAACAGGAGGGAGAAGGGAAGCCCAGGTGGAGAATCTGCTAGGGAACCTATAACCAGCCTCTGAGAAGCTCTGTGGGGATTTTATATAGATCTTATGGGGGGGGGGTTGGGGGTGCAGATAGGTACTAGTGGTGCCAACTCCCCGATTCAGCCTCAAAACCGAAGGGCCCAGATGAGGGTGAAGGAAGGCCTGTTTAGGATGTGTATCCTCTTCTTTCTCCCTCCTCTGTGAGCCAGGTGGACTTTCTGGAATTCTGCATCTATGAGACACTATCCCTAACTGCCTGCACAATCGCCCCCTCTAGTGGCCTCTGCGGGAACACCTTTGGCAGAGCTTCCCATGTGTCCCCTGGCCCGGCTCCCTTTGCCAGCGCTAATCCCTTGGGCAGTTGTTAACTCCCTGCCCCTGCGGAGAAGGGCACCAGTTCTTCCAGATGTCCTGAAGGAGAAACTGAGGCAGCTGCAGCTCCCTGCAGGCCCTTCTCATATATGGATGAGGCCGGGGGTTTAGCAAGGGTGCCATCTCCCTAGCACTTAGTTTCCTCCTTTGGGCTTCACAAAGGTTCCAGAATTCCTTTCCCTGCAATCTTTAGTGCTGGGCCAGGCACCAGCTGTGGGAGGGCCTGCGGTAGAGAGAGTGGTTGGCCATAGCTTCCTGCCCCCTCCCCCAAAAGTGGCAACCCTAGTCTCCAGTCAGAGATGCTGACAGGAAGCTGGAATGCAGCAAAGCTGGGGTGCTGGTAGGCACACAATGGGTGCACTGATCCCTACCCCAGCCCCAGTAGGAGGCTAAGCTACAGGTGCAGACACAAGGTGTGATAAACATACAACATGATACAGACACATAATATGGCAGAGACATGTGTTACAGAATATGGATTAGAAACATGGCACACACTTACATGTATACTCAGAACCACAGCACATCCACAGTACATAACAGACCCCGTATATGTGCACCTGATAACAAAAACATGACTGCACACACACACCCAACATGATACAGACTTGACACACACAAAATAGCGATAAGTATGACATGGCGTACACACGACCGGGCACAGGCACGCAGGGCACACAGCTACTGTGGGATGCAGGAAGCAGCACAGATTCCACCCTGCACGTACTCAAACACAGGGCCACATCTCCACACTCCCAACAAAACACATCCCCAACGGGTGGGAGGAGTGAGACCACCAGGTGGAGCACTGTGTCCTGCCAGTCTCCCCCCACTGGCTAGGGCTGTGTAACTGGTGGATTGGAAGCAGGCTGCCATGCAGTTAATGGGAGGCTGAAGCAAGGTGGAGACAGGTGGAAGGAAAGCTCAATCTTGTACAGGAACCTGGAAGTGCTTGGTTGGTCCAGGCTGGTGCATCCACTGCCCCCCCCCTCAATCTTGCGTTCTAGCACTGTTCCCCACCTCCATGGGAGCTTTCTGCCATCCCCAGGCTCAGGAGACTTTTAGTGGCCATCATTCTTGAGCCCCCTTCCAGTCCTGCCCCTCTCTGGAGCTTTGGTGGCTGTTACTCACCTACCCTCACCCCACCCCCTTGCAGGATGAGCTCATGCAGCCAAGGACCTGGTTGGCACACCACTTAGTGGCTCAGTGGGTGGCAGTTGGAAAGGCTGCTTGGAGGATGCGAGTGGGAGGCACTCAGGGAATGCCAGGGCCCCTGGGGGACAGATGGGTGGCCGTGTTCTGGAGTCTCGCCAAGAGCAAGTGGCATACCTGGGATATGGGTTGGTCTTCTTGTTCACCAAGGGGAAAGTGAGAATCCTGGGGCTTTTCTTGCCTCCCTGAGGCTTCAGTTTTTTACTGTCTCCGCCTTTAGATATCCTGCCATCTGTGTCTTTGGATTAGGACCTTCTGCATTCCATTATCGGCCATTAGAGCGTGTACTAGCCTGGGTCCAGCTTTGTTGGAATTGAACATATATGTGCTGCTTTTCTTTGAGAACAGACACCATGGAGGGAAGCTGGGGGCAGGGTAGGAAGGATGGAAGAGTGGGCTTCCTTCGAGAGGCTTGAGTGATTGTGGGTGAAGGCAGAAAAGAGAAGGGTTAAAGACCTTGCCTCCACAGTTGAACATGGAAACCTCTGTAGGGAAATAGGGCAAACTATCACCCAGAAAAACACCAGTAGATATTCACCCTAAGAAGTCTGAGAAAGACTGTGGCAGACCTCCCCATAGTGGACATTGTGGGGAGGCAGAAGGAGGTCCCAGTTAGGATCAGAGACTGCAACCTTCAACAGCTATGAGATGATAGCCAATTAGGGACTCTCCAAGTGCTTCCCACAGCCACCCAGTGAAGGGGTTGCTGAGAAGGGGAGGAGGTAGAGGTGGCAGCTTGGAAGTGAAACAGCATTGCCAGGGTTTGGGGAAGCTCAGATGTCCTCAGAGCCAAAGTGCGTTTGCCATGATCTCTCAGTTTTCTGTTGTACGTGGGACTATACCACCTCCTAAGAATATGTGGCTATTTCCCATCTGTCCTATTTGATCTCGTCCTCCTGACACTTGTCTGGGGTGGCTAGGGCAGGTCTTCTCTGCCAACAAGCAAGCAGAGCCAGAGTGAGTGGTGAAATGACAACAGCTCTCAACCTGAAGCCCCCAGTCCAGCACCCAAATGGGCTCTGACCTCCCAAGGCCCTTTGTATGCTTCTCTCCTCTCTGATGCTCTACCTTCTCAAGGGGTTTTCTGAAATCCACTGTAGGGTGTATGTGAGGTTTTGGGGGGGTGGCTAAGGGAGTAGTAGCAGGAGGGGCAAGGGGTTCCTGCACCCCCCACAATGCTTGTCTTGGCAGGTTGTCCCCAAGAAAGAGCATCTGAGTCCTTGCATCTTGTGGCAGCAGGTGTGCCCAGCACCGAGTCCGTCGGAGCTGAAGGCAGCCCAGCCCCTTCTCATGGGCAGCACCCATCTGTGCTGAGGTCCTACAGTGGTGGCAGTAAGAGGTGAGTAATGGATTCCAGGGCAGGGAGTCAGACATCTCCAAATCCAGGTAAAGGCCACCTTTTCATAAGAGCTCCCAATGTTACAGACCCTGCTTAGGCCTCCCTAGCTGGGTCTTGGGATATAGCCCTTTCTTTCTGGGGGCCTGTGGCTGTATAGTTACCCTTGGTTTCTTGGTCCCTCCCTGCCATTGCTGATATGGGAATGATAGCTGTGACTTACATTGTGGAGTAAGAGAAACAACAGAATGGATAGGGCCAAGTCCTTTACAAACATCAAGCACCACCTAAGAGCTTCCGTGTAACCACCAACGCGCTTCCCATCAAGCTGCCTATTCTCTTTCTTCCTGCTTTCCAGATGTCACAGTGGCATTTCAGCCACGTGCCACTGTCTGACCAGTCAGTTCCTGAAATTTCTCCTGCTCCACAACTTTCATTTCACCTTCCTATTCAAGACATACCCCCACCCCATCTGTCCCAGCTTCCGGGCCTGGTGGGCTTAAACCTTCCAGAACCTTCCCTCTGCCTTCCCATCCAAGCAAGGACCACTTCTCCCCCAGCTTTCCAACAACACTTGAGTGCGTAGAGTATTGCGTAGCCCTTGCTTCTCTGCTGCCTGCTGTAATTCTTGCGTGGTTTCTGGAGTGTTCATCTTGGCAGGTAAACTAGACCAGAAACTAGGGATAGGGACTCAATTTTACAGGTCTCTGGTCTCTCTCACGAGTGCCCTACAGTTGCCCGGCAGATTTTCAATTTGAGCTCTTCTCTTCCTCTCCACTTCTTTCAGGTTCCGTGGCCCGCCTCTGATCATGTACCTCTTTCCCTGTCGGGCAGCCTTTAGGGCTTCTGCTGTCAGCTGCTCCCTCCAGCCTTCTGTTGCCATATGTCACTGTCCAGCTACCTGTTTGTATCTTAATGTCCCTCTTTCTCTTGGTCTACACTTCTAACAACAAGAATAACAAAGAGAAAATAAGGAGTACACAGTGCAGTTCCCTTTCACAAAGTCTGCCCCAGGCCCCAGGACAAAGGAAAAGTGTAGCTCAGTGGCAGGTGTTTCTAGGGTGCCTCCTCATGAAGGGGAAGCTCCAGAGTTTCAGCCATGATATTGAGGGTATGAAATTACAACCCTGCTGATACTAATGTATTCAGCTTTCTAGAGATGCTGTGGTAGGGGATCCTCTATAGACCTGGAGCGACAGAAGGTAACTAGAACTCGCTCAAGTCAGAAGGGAGCCCCGGGATCTCTTCCGGGTGTTCTGTGACAGCTCCAATAATAACCCGTATCTATTGTCTACTGTTGCCAGCACTGGGCTAGGCATTTTACTTGCAGGAGACCGTTTGATCCCACAGTAGTTCCTGTTTTTGTTTCTGATTATAAGTGAGACTAGCTCAAGGTAGGTACTAGAATCATTGTCTTTGCCCACAAAGAGACAGAAGTTGGGAGGGGCTGAGTAATGTGCCTGTAACTGGACACATGCGGTGGCTTTGAGGGGAAAGACGCTTCCTGGAGAGTTTCTCAGCATCCTAGATGACATCAGTACTCTTCCCTGGTTGCACACACGCACATATACTTTCTCAAGCATGCTTCTGTACTCTTGGACATTCATACAATCCTTAGGCCTCCTTGGCTCACACTTTTCCCACCGGACACATTTGTGGTGACCATCACGCCCACCCCTTCACCCTCACACACATATTTACAAACACACTGCATGCCGGCATACACTCATACTGCCACACACTGCCACTTACATTTCTATATTCACATTTCATACTGACACATGCTTGCACTCGCCCTACACTGCAGCCTCACATTCCCACCCACTCACACCTTTATACTTTCTTATGTTCTCACACACTCTTGGTCACACCTTCTCACATCCACAGAAATGATAGAATCACATTTAACCTGCAAATTCCTGCACGATCGCAAGTAGTTTATACGCAGACCCATGCTGACTTGCCCTTGCCTATTTCTCATATAGCCATACACACCCTCAATGTTATATGCTGTAACACATTTGCGCTGTCATGGATGGTTTCCTCCTTGCAGTAAAACACACAGATCATCACTCATTGAAGGGACACATGCATGCGCATACACGCTCCCACCATGAACACAGTCTCACCCATTTCCACTTTTTTTTTTAAGATTTTATTTATTTATTCATGAGAGACAGAGAGAGAGAGAGAGAGGCAGAGACACAGGCAGAGGGAGAAGCAGGCTCCATGTAGGGAGCCTGACATGGGACTCGATCCCAGGTCTCCAGGATCAGGCCCTGGACTGAAGGTGGTGCTAAACCACTGAGCTACCCGGGCTGCCCCTCATTTCCACTTTTTAGACCCTCTTACAATCTTAACCTCAATATTACATGCTCAGCACTGACGTAACCCCCCTGCCTCTGTCACACTCACACATAGTCACCCTTATACATGGAAACACGCTCATCATGACACCCATTCCCGTTTATTTGCTCACCTTCATGCTGAGATCTGATCGCACTCCTCCAGCTCACAGGCATGCATCCTGATATACAGTCTCACACTCTCCTTTTCATAAACTTAGACACTTTCACTAACACCCAGCACCCTATGTTCGTACTCAGAGTCATACTGATGCAGTCATCCCGACACACCCTGACATGTCCATATGCCCATTCAGTTCTCATGCTAATTCACATCACACAGTCACACTTAGGGCATGCCCATGCCCACATACTGATGTTTATACATTTGCACAGTTTTCCATATTCTCACATTTGCAGACACATGCTCAAAATCCTACACTCCCACACATTCCCAGGGGTGCACGGTCACAATCATGCACATTCACATGTATATCTTCACACTGTCCAACTATCATTTCTATAGTACACGTGTTCACACTGGTGCTAGCATGCTTACATTCCTGCCTATTCTCACTCTTGTACTCTCATACTGACATACCCTCACACAGCTACATGCATTTGCACCAGTACACATGTGGTGATCTGCAGGGTCCCTGAGTGGCAGTTATGTTGGCACACACCACCCTGACCCACACAATTGAACACTGTCACCCTCAATTCCCATAAATGCACTCATGCACTTAGACACAACCTGCTACTGATGCCGTAGATGGCCATGTAGACTTACACTCAGACTCTCATCCACCCTGCAGTACCCCCCCCCCCCCGCTTAGGTTGATATACTTGTTCACACTGGCTCATGTGCCCACACAGTCACCAAGGCATAAATACATTGACTCTAGCTCAACATACTTGCCTGAATGGCCATGAACTCTTAGTTGGACTCACACACGGACGCATTGACACTGACCTATGCTCCCTTGCTGAGATGATCCCACTAACCCACATCTGTGATTCACACGTGTTTATAGTGGCCCCAAACATGCGCACACACTCACACATCCCCAAACTCTTGCATGTGGCCCCACGCTAATACTGCCGTATCCACTCATTTTTTTCACTGACACACACACACACCATCTCACACCCACTGCAGGTGGTAGCTCATAATCACAAAAAAGTTGTCACTTTTTTCCCCTACTTGTCACTAATGCTCTTCTCATACCTGCTAGAAGGTTAACAGCAACCTGTGGCCAAAGGAAGACTGTTGGTCTCAGCCAGGGCACCAGTGGGACTAGATCTTTCCAGAGCAAAAAGGAGTGGAATTTATGTCTAGGATTAAAAAGAAAAAGCTCAAACCCACAGATCAATTTTTTTTAATTTTTCCCCACAGATCAAATATTATATCCTTTTGCCATAATTCTCTTTTACAGAAGTCATCTCTAGTAGAATCTTAGCCAGCCTATCCAAAGGAGGTTGGGGCTTAGATGGTTTATTTTCTGGAAGATGATGACATAACCTGTCCTCATCTTTCCCTCCCAAGGGGAGGGGAAGGTAAGAAATGTGTGTGTTTCTTTAGGCACTCCCAGTGGTCTCCTGGGCAGAAGTATGTGTCTCTTATTTTCTGTTTCTGATCTGGAATTCCACATTGCTTCCCATAGCCACCTCTAGTCTAGCCAGGTCTACTTTTTCCCTGTTTACACTGGAATGTGTTACTCCATGGTATTCAAGAAAGAGAAAAGAAAGGTTCATGAGTTAGCTGGATGATAAAGTAAGTTTCTCTTGTGAGCATGCATGCGCATATATAGACCCCACTGGAATTTCAACAGCTGTTACTAGCAAGTTAACAGAGGAAATTTCTCAGTAGGCGCGGATGAAGGCAAACTGAAAAAACTTCCTTGCACTCCAAACAGACTGCAGACTTCCCTGCAAGAGGGTAAAAAGAAGCACAAATCCCAGGAGCGAACTAGTAGATCAAGAACCTGGTGTCAGGGTCAGGCTCCACCCCAATTCCCTATGAGAGAATTAGAAACATGAGAGCACCTTGCAGAAGCCTCCTTAGTCCATAGATTCCCCTGCTGGAGTCTCTATGGAGTAAAGACGGGTGCAAAATATGTCCACACGGCCATTTGATATGGATTCTGGCACCATGGGGAAAAGCCTGAAATACCACGTAGTACCCTCTACACCTGTGATTAGATTGAGGCCTTCTTGAAAGCAGAGACCATATCGTGTAACTTATCTTGGATTCCCAGTGTCTACCATGATGCCAGGCCCAGAGCATCTACTTATGAAACTCCAGTAAGAAAACTGAAAGAGGTAGGTGGACCGCAATGTGTCAGGACAGATCCAGTGCCTGTCTTCCTCAATCCCAGAATTCCAATGGCCTTACCAGCCTAGGTTGAGGATCTTCTGTGGGCCCTATCGAGTGCTAGACCCAGAAGGAGATTCAGATGGAGGTATGAAACATATCCTGCCCTTGAGGTACTTTTATTCTAGTGGGGAAAAGGACGTCACCATGCAACAGTAGCACAAGGCAACAGTCTTGAAGCTTGGGATTGGGGGAATCTTTATAGTCCTCTTTAGGTTCCCGAGAACTTGAGGGTCCATGAGTAGTTGGGAACAGCAGCCAGGATGTGGGGGGAGTCATTTCCCAAGGCAAACCTCCTCGTAGACCTCTTGCGCAGCCCAGAGATGTGCCATCTTTCCAGGAGCCCTTTGTCTCTGTACCTAAGGAAGAGGAATGAAAGTGAGCTGTAGACCTTAATGGAAGTTTTGTACTGAGTGAAAATTTAGCCACCACCTCCTCCAAGGGATGGCTTTAGAGAAATAGCCTGGCAAGTTTACATTTGGTCGTTTCTGTGGATATGCTGAGAGTCACCCAAAGCAAATTATATAATTTTAGAGGACTGGGTGAATTTTAGGAAGGAAAAAAAATGCACCTGCCTAAATTCACTTGAAATCCTTGTGAAGTGCTAAGTGCATAGACCCACCCCCGTGCATTTATATGGTATTTTCTGCTTTTCAAAACAGTTAATAACCCATTCATCCATTATGATAGAGGAATTAGGAACACCAGCTTTGGAGTCCGTAGATGAGCATTTGAATGGCAGTTTGGCCACTTCCTTGCTGCGGAATCGTGTTTGAGTCAATTACTCATCCCTCTTTTTTTTCTTTTTTTTTAATTTTTATTTATTTATGATAGTCACACACACACAGAGAGAGACAGAGGCAGAGACGCAGGCAGAAGGAGAAGCAGGCTCCATGCACCGGGAGCCCGATGTGGGATTCGATCCCGGGTCTCCAGGATCGGGCCCTGAGCCAAAGGCAGGCGCTAAACCGCTGCGCCACCCAGGGATCCCACCACTGTGCCACCCAGGGATCCCACTCATCCCTCTTAAGGATCAGTTTCCTCAGGCAGCCCGGGTGATGCAGTGGTTTAGCGCCGCCTTCAGCCCAGGGCGTGATCCTGGAGACCTGAGATCGAGTCCCACGTCGGGCTCCCTGTGTGGAGCTTGCTTCTCCCTCTGCCTGTATCTCTGCCTCTCTCTCTCTCTCGCTCTCTCACTCTCTCTCTCATTCTCTTTCTCTTGAATAAATAAAATAAAATCTTAAAAAAAGGATCAGTTTCCTCATCTCTGAAATGGGAGGACACTAATAGCTTCCTACCTCACCGAGTTGTTATGTGGGTGGAATGAGATTATCTAAGCAGGTAGCACACAGTCCAGTCCACAGTAAGTGCTCAACAGATGATAGATCTTATCCTTACCACAGCTCTATGAGGTAGGTGCCTTCAAAGGAACGGGACCCTGAGACAGCAGAGAAAGGAGATGGTTCTTTGCAACCAAGGAGCTATGTTTCACAGGACTTGTTGCCTGCTTTCCTTACATTTCTGCTTAAACATAAGCTAGGAGGTAGTGCTCATCCCCACTTAAGAAGATGAAGGAAAAAACAGAATTATCCTATGGAGAGTTGCCTCCATTCCCAGGTCCTTCTGGGACATGCTTACCTGGGCATTGCCACAATGTTTCTGGTTCGTGTCCATGTCCCCTCTTGTCCTACAACTTTTCCCTTGAAATGATGAAGTCCTCCATGATGTCACCTTCCATTTGCTGGTATAGAAACTTCAAAGAAGGGAACAGGAGAGGCTCCTGATCCTGGTGGAGTCAGAAGTCTGGTGTCTAACTACAGACACTCCTCTGGCCTTGATTCTAACACTGAAATGTCTGCTTTGTGGATAGATGTTCTGCCTATTTCCAGGCTTTGGTCCCAAGCACCACAGTGGAGACACAGTTCACTGTGAATCCCTCAGAATGTTCATGTCCATGCAAAGGCTGTGAGTAACTGAGAACACGTCATGTCCAATGAAACTGTTGTGTGGTTGTGGAAGCATACATCAGAGTATGGGCTTTGGAGCCCCACAGACATGGAGTTGTGGTCATATCTTCCACTCTACAACCTTAGCAGGCAGCCTGATGTCTCTGGATGTCCATTTCGTCTGTAAAACAGAAATAATAATAGCTAATGTGGTTACGCATGTGGCACACACTTGTGCAGGTGTAGCTTTCAGCAGAGCGGCTGGGACATAAGATCTCAATGGATGCTGACAATTTTGTTTATGGCTCGTGAAATCTAGGGTAGTAATTGTAAGCATCTCCTCTAGGTATAACATTTTATTTTATTTTTTCTTGGCTAGGTAGTCACATTTCGTACATGAGGAAATAGGTTCAGAGGGGCTAAGGGACAGATGTATCCAAGATCATGAAGCTGATTTGCAGCAGAAATAGGCTGAGATGGGACCTGTCCACCCTGAACATTTGCATCTTTGGTTGGCAAAGCCTTTGGAGACTACGTCGAACAAATAAGAGCTGTTTGAACTGAGCATAATCCTTCTTGTGGAAAAAGAAAGTTGAACGCTAGCTACGGTTTATCTGCTAGCCCAACCATATTGTATTTTTTCTTTGTCTCCTGTGCTACGTCTGACACATTGCAAGAGTGCAACAAACGTGATCTCATAAGAGTATGCTTTGCAATAAGGCTGAATAATATATGGCCATGGTGCTGCTGTTCACCACCATAAGGAAAATCTTTCTCCAGGCATGCTGTGTGGTTTTGTTCATGCTGCTCAAGTAACACCAGATGTCCACAGTGTGGGATTTCTTAAAACATTCTGAAATACGTCCACAGACCTCTGGTGCCACTTGGCCATTTTTCTTGATGTGAAGATGACATGACATCAACCTTAGTAAACTCTAGGGAAAAGATGGGAGGACATAAAGTGGAGTATTTTTGTCCTCTGTGTAGCCTTTTTTTTTTTTTTTTTTTTGGCCTCATAGCCATACTCGGAAGTGAAGTATTCTTCTCTTGGCTTCCATGAAATCTTCTAGTGAGTTCCTCCACTTCTTTAACCACATTCCTCAGGGATCTCTGGTTCCTTTCCCCTTTCTAGCCCCTAAATGGTGGTGTTCCCCAACAGTCTTTTCTTCTCTCTTATTCTGTACTCTTCTAGATCTTCAAATTCATATCTACAGCACACATGCCCAGCTCTCTTGAACCATTTCATGATGCCAAATCAATATGTTAGAACAGCTGCTACATTTGTATGTATTGTCTTTAATCTTGGTGTCTCTATTGAGAGGGCTAGATAGCTAGGAAGACATTTTTTCCACCACCTGTGAATTGATGTGTCCTCTTGCTTTTTATGGCTTGCTATGTGGTTTCTGCCTCTCAAAGTCAAGATGCTTAGATATTTGTTTTGCTTTCCACCAGATATTCCTAATTTTGCTGTGATAGACCTGTCACTTTGTGTGTTCTCTTTTCTTTGTATATTGACTTTTACAAAAGTCACCCATTGAGGTTCATTTGCCAATACTTATTGGTCTTTGTAGAATTTTTAGATTTGTTAGTAGAGTTCATATAAAAGTTGAAAGACATTTTTCTAAAATCATAAATGCTGTCATATTGGCCAAAAACATTAGAACAGTTTGTTTTTATTCTTACAGGAATACGGTTATTATTGGTGCTTTAATGGCTGCTAGTACGAGGGGCTTCCAACATAATCATATTTGTTTTCAGCATACCATCTTATTCATTAGTTTTTCCTCCCACCATTCTAAGCTAGTCATTTACTCTTATTTGCAAAGACCTCTAGGGCGCCTGGGTGGCTCCATTGGTTAACATCTACTTTCGTTTCGTTTCATGATCTCAGGGTCCTGGGATTGAGCCCCGCACCAGGATCCCTGCTCAGTCTACTTCTAGGATCTCTGCTCAGTCTAGGGAGTCTACTTCTCCCTCTCCCTCTGACACTCTCCCTGCTTGTGCTCTCATTCTCTCTCTCAAATAAATAAAATCTTCTAAGAAAAAAAGACCCCTCCAAGACAAATAAAACCCAAACAAAAAAGAAACTGAGACACAGTTTTATTTGGAATCCCAAACAGAAACTAAAGGTTAAACCAGGGACTTAATACACAGCATAGCGACTATAGTTAATCATACCAAATTGTGTACTTGAAATTTGCTGAGAGAGTAGATCTTGCATGTTCTCATGGCACCAAAAAAAGGTAACTATGTAAGGTGATGGATGTATCAATTAATTTGAACTGTGGTAACCACTTCACAGTGTAGACATATGTCAAACTATCACATGGTACACTTTAAACATATACAATTTTTATTTGTCAATTATACCTCCAGCAAATCTGGAAACCTCCCCCCAAAGACTTATATAAAAAAGAATTTGGCCTCCCACATTCTTCTAGGCCTTTGGGGATAGAAATGTATTTCCATTCAGGGTCCTGAGACCAGTTAATCATAGCAGGCCTAACATCCCTGTCATCTTTGGCCAATGTCCGAAACAGAGGCCCCTCTTGAAATGTCCCTCCTCTTGTCTTTCTAGTCCCATGCTCATGTGCTTGCTTTCTTCCCTGGCTCACTTTCTCAGTGTCTTCTCTCCCAAATTATTCCCATGTCGCTACCTAGAACATCCCACCCCGTGGCGGAAAATTGCCCCAAGTCTTCAGCCTTAGACATCTGCAACCTTGTCACCCAAGGAAGAATTCTGAAATTCACAGCTAGTCATGCCATCTCACTGCTTGAAGCATCTTTGTCTAGACAGGAGGAATCTAAACTCCAAAAAAAAGGTTAGAAAACCTTTCTTCATTTTGTCTTTGCTGATCTTTTTTTCTATCCTTCCAATTTACTGTGGTTGGGCCAACTTATCTTTAGTTCCTGTAGTCCACTACATTGTTTCTAATCTCCTCTAGGCCCTAACCCATAATGTTTCTTATGCCATAATGTTTCATGTGTACTTCCTTTGTGAAGCCTCCTCCATGCTTTTGAGTGCCCCCTTCTCTAACCTTTACTGAGCTGCCGTGGTTAGCACCCATTACACTTTAAGTTTCTTCAAGGGCAGGGACTGTACCTTGCTCACGGCTTGCCCTAGGAGCTAACAAACTCCTACTCATCCCTCAATATCCTGCTCAAGTGCTATACCCTCTGACTTCTCTGGGCAGTATTAGTTACCCTTCCTCCACTGTAGCTCCAAAGCATCCTCTGCCTACTTGGGCACATACTAGGCATACACTCTGTAAAGGCTGAATGAATGAATTTATTTATGAATATTCAGTGATTTCCTCAAGATCACAGAATGATCCAGCAGTAGAACTGGAATGAGCTACTCTTCATTTGTTGGAGAGCATTCTTTTGGGTTTATGAAAGACCTAGCTAAAAATCAACCCCTGAAATTAAAACTGCATGACAGAGTGCAACTTAGTTCTTATACGAACTATGAAAGGAAGGCTTTTCTTTTTCCAAGTATCCTCTTTTTCATGCATTCCCCAGAAGAGGTCCATTTTGCTCATACATGGTTATAGGTCTAGAAAATGCTTTTTATCAGACCATACCTGTCTCTTCTGTACTTTGTTAGAAGCCAGTGACTTGGCTTTTTTTAAAGATTTTATTTATTTATTCATGAGAGACTCCCAGAGAGAGGCAGAGACATAGGCAGAGGGAGAAGCAGACTCCCTGTGGGGAGCCCAATGTAGGACTTGATCCCAGGATCCTGAGATCACGCCCTGAGCCGAAGGCAGATGCTCAACCACTGAGTCACCCAGGTACCCCATTGTCACTTGGTTTTTTAAGAGTCTCATCCAGGTTCCTTTTTTCCAGAGGTCTGAGACCTGTTCTCTTTCTTACATAGCTTTTTTTTTTTTTACACAGCATCACTTAGCTCATCAGAAACAGAAGCCTAATGCAAAGAGGGCTACTCTAGCATGCTTGGGGTATATTTGGCTACTCTAGCATGCTTGGGGTATACTTGTTTGTTGGAATATACTATTGAATAAAGGCCCACACCAACCACATGCTTTTCACTTTTCACATTCTGGCAAACTCCTCCTTACCCTTCAATACCCTGCTCAAGTGCTGTATCCTCTGACTCCTCTGAGGACATACTATCCTCCCTGCTCTGACCCTCCAAAACTTCCTAGAGTCCCATGGCATTGTACTTTACTATGAATGTCAGTCATCCTCACTGGACCGTGAGCTCTTTGAAGACAGGGACTGCTCTTAATTTCTCTTTATATGCCCTCTGTACCTAACATAGCACCTGGTGCCTATGGATGTTGGTGGCATGGGGATAAAAGGCGATGCAATGATGTTCTCTGGATATCCTATATCCTATAGTCCCCTGACATACGGAGTTCTAATTATTGGCCCTGATTTCTCATGTGGTAAGATGGTAGTCAAAGAGTCTTGCTTTCTTGTGAACTGTTGTAGTCCCTCCCTTTTTTTAAAGCATTCTTCATTTTGCCATACACACACCCTGACTTGGTTTGTAGTTGTATTTTTACTTGCATATTTAATATATGTCTTATATATATAACGTGCAGCCAGAGATGAGACCCACTGCTCAATCCTAGAATCTCACTCCCAACACCTACCATGGCACCTGGCACATAAGCTTAAATCTGTATTTGTTGTTTCAGTACATGAATGCAGGCACAGATGGGTTACTTAAGAGGTGTATTCTTAGAGTTACTATGGGACCCCTCAAAGGGTAGTCAGTTTCTGTTTTGGTCTCAGGATTCTTTGAAATAAGAGTCAAGCAGAAATCAACAAGAAGAGCACGTGGAATTATTTTCTTCTCCTAGAAAAATCAGTGTTAGGGACGCCTGGGTGGCTTAGTGGTTGAGCGGCTGCCTTCGGTTCAGGTTGTGATCTCGGGGTCCTGGGATCGAGTTCCACATCAGGCTCCCAGCACAGAGCCTGCTTCTCCCTCTGCCTATGTCTCTGCCTTTCTCTGTGTCTCTCAAGAATAAATAAATAAAATCTTAAAAAATGAAAACTGAAAAAGCAGTGTTAGGCTGACGGAAGATCTTTTCTTGTACTGTCTTTATACAGCTGTATAACCTGTAGACCCTCATTCTTAAGAGGCACAGAATAGGATAGGGTATGCCTAGGCAAACCACAAAAGGCTGAAACCAGGTGGTGGTTGGCTTATGGGACCACGGATGCAGGCAATATATTAGGCTCAGTCTTAAAGCAGAAGGAACACTGTGAGATACACATTGTCTGATGCAGAGTTATAATACAGAGTTCCATAATTTATTATGAATACCCGCTTTCTTCCCCTTTATCCTACCCAAGTTTTTGTCCTGGATGTGTGCTAGGCCACAGTCTGGGCCCCATAGGAGGAATATAGGAACCACCACCTGATTCCCCCCTCAGGCCTGCTGACTTCAGCTCCCTGCACCAAAGCCTGCTTCTGCTTTATCTGCAGTTTTCCTCCCAAGATACCATATCTTCCCTTGATGTGAGGGCCACGCCCTATGATATCAACCCAGGAGCTTCCCCGTGTCACAGAAAGTCTTAGGCACAGGGGTAGTTTTTTTTCCATGTTTGTAAGCTCTGGGGAAACGAAGCCTCCACACGTGTTGGAGGGCAGATATGCTCCAGCATGAGCCACTGGTGAGCCATGGCAGTTGCCACCAGGTGGTAGAGTCATGGATAGCACGGAAAACGAACTGTTTGGTAGATCTAACAACTTGCAAATGAAGAATTTGTGTTCAGTTGGAAAAGCAGAATGCTTAGTTGTGAGGTCATCCATCAGATCAGGTTTTTGGATCCTAGAGGAATTTCTCTGGGCAGGTTGGTTATGATCTTTTCGTAGACTCATGGCCAGTTTGGTGAAGACCAAAATGTTGTCTTTGGTTGAAGGAGAAGAGATGGGGGGTTCTAACACTCAAGGCTCTGGCCAACTGGATGTTAGTCTCCTCTGATCTGTGAAGGAGGATAGATGGAAAGGAGATCTTGTCACATCCCATTCTTCTAACGGTGAGGGAAGCCTTTTCTTTTAAATAGATAGCATTTCCTCTTCTTTAACGATAGCTCCCAAATAAGATGGTGAGATACATGCTCAGCTCTCATAAAATGTGGGCACAGAAACTTAGGTCAAGGGCAAAAGCTTGCAAAAGACAGGCTGTGGGGTGCTTGGGTGGCTCAGTGGTTGGACGTCTGCCTTTGGTTCAGGGCATGATCCCAGTATGCTGGGATCAAGTCCCACATCAGGCTCCCCGCAGGGAGTCTGCTTCTCCCTCTGCCTGTGTCTCTGCTTCTCTATGTCTCTCATGAATAAATAAAATCTTTAAAAAAAAGGCTGGCTGCATTTTATGCCAGCTCAACTGCTTTGACCTCCAGTTCTGACAGGATGCCATTCATACATTTGTTCAGTCATTTTGGTGAAATACGAGCTTTGCAAAATGGATCTAAATTCCTGCTTTAGAAATGATATGAGGGGTAGCCCTGGTGGCGCAGCGGTTTAGCGCCGCCTGCAGCCCAGGGTGTGATCCTGGAGATCGAGTCCCACATCGGGCTCCTTGCATGGAGCCTGCTTCTCCCTCTGCCTGTGTCTCTGCCTCTCTCTCGCTCTCTCTGAATGAATAAATAAATAAATCTTTAAAAAAAAAAGAAATGATATGAGGGTCTCAGTCAACCTCCTGTACTCCCCCTCTTCAAACCTGCAGTGGTTACCTTCTTGCAGAAAACCGATTTGGAGACAGAAAGACTGATAACAGAGCAAGGACCTAGGATGAAGAGCCGTGGCACATGGGTTGGAAAACAACATCCAAGCATCTGTTTGGTATATGGAAAGCCTTAGCAAATTCAGGAATTGAATTTTTAGGCCTGAATTTGAGGAAATTTGTGGATTTTCTGCTGGAGTGGAACAGGGAAGGGTGTAATTATCACCCAGGCATAGTAACAGAGAGCAGCTAAAGCCCCAGAGACTCAAGACATTGGCTTACCATATCTTGTTCACTGGGGCTATCCGTCTACATCTAATTTTCCCCATCTGAATGCTTCCAAGTAAACTACATTCTGTTTTGAGAATTAGGAAATGTTTTATTACTAGGCTTTGCTTTCCTTTTCCTTCTTTGAGGCATCTTTGAGGGTATTCACCTTGGGTGGTTGTTCTGTTTTGTTTTGTTTTGTTTTTTTAATGCTTAAGAAATTGTCTGCCTCTGTTCTTTATGCATCTTATTTTCTCTTCTTAGAAGCATCAGTGTTGGAAATGTAAAAGCTGAAACCTGTAATAATGCATTAGTTTGCAAATATAAATACACATCAGATGATCATTAGCATTTTCTTGGCATTAGCTCATGGCAGCATACACAGTGAATATTAAAGTGTGGCACTGCATACATTTAGAAGCTTAAGAAGTCATTTAAATAAGGACTATTGGTTCCATATAACGTACGCAGTATATGAGGTCTGGATGCTGGGGTCTACCTATTGATTTCCTTATTTGCAGCCCATCTTTGAAATTTGCAACCATAATAGGCTGGCTTATTGGATTTAATTAATGTCAAGTTCCTGTTGAAAACAATGGAAGTCACTCATTAAAGATGTTAACAAAGAACAGGACTAGAGCAGAACTGACCTCGTTTGCTTGTGTGTATGAGAGCGAACACGAATGTATTCTGTGTGACTGTGCTTGTATGTATGTCAGCAGCGAGCTATCTTTTGCAGGATCTAAGATTGCAACCAGGCAGCTGTAAAAAGAGCGAGTGCCTCTCTTGCTTGTCCGGCTGCTTCCGCAAATCTGCCTAACAAGTAGCTCAGTTCCTCCTGATCAAATGATCTTAGAAATGGCTTCCCTCCATTGCACACTGTAATGGTATCTCCCAGGCGAGGCTCCCTGAAACAGCACACCCCTGTCTCTGATAGCAGAGTTCCCTTGGTGAGTGCCCCAGAACAGAAAACCTCCAAAACAAGGCCATTTAAGAATGGGTACTGCTGGCCAACACAACCTGTTGGAGTTCTGTCAGTAAATCACCTAGCCTTGGGTCTTCGGATGAAAAAAGCAGGCGAAATCAGTAAGTACTGGCCTCCAGCAGGTTGGAATGAGAAAGCTGGAACTGTCATATGACTATTTGGGGAGGATAAAAGTGTATATATGAGGAGTATGCGTGTGGGGATGGTTTATTTGGGTGTCCCGGAAGGGGAATTGAGGAGAGTTTGAGATTTTCATCTCCACTCTTTCACTTTGTGACCCTGGGTATATCAACCCTTGTGCTCCATAAATTCCTCCTGGTGAAGATGGGGATGGTACTCCCTCGTTCACATGATGGTGTTCAGCTCAACTAAGCGTGGAAACTTGTTGGGCATTACACATTTGCGGAGAAAAAAAAATGAGGTGTGGATCATCAGTTGGTAGCTGACATCTACACTGAAGCCAATGGCTTGGTAGTTAGATTACTGTCAGTTTTTCCCAACATGGCTTCTTGACTCAGACCTGCTTTGAGTAGGCATACGGACTTTTGCAACATTATGAAAAACTTACTCAGAGCCACAATAAATGCACAGAATGTATACAGTTCTGTTTATTATTTCACATGTGTATTTTTTTTATTTATTTATGATAGTCACAGAGAGAGAGAGAGAGAGAGAGAGAGGCAGAGACACAGGCAGAGGGAGAAGCAGGCTCCGTGCACCGGGAGCCCGACGTGGGATTCGATCCCGGGTCTCCAGGATCGCGCCCTGGGCCAAAGGCAGGCGCCAAACCGCTGCGCCACCCAGGGATCCCCCTCACATGTGTATTTAATGCCAGCTGGGAACAAGGCCCCATAGTAGGCAGTGTGAAAGCATACAATTATAACTGAGGGGTCCTTATCCTCAAGGAGCTTATGATTGAGTGGGGGAAATGACATATATCAAAACTATGTGCGATTCCAGACAAGGTGACAAATATGCTAAATTGGGCCCACTGGCTGCATTTAGTTAGTGGTTGGGCCATCCCTTGTCCACCTAGCTTGGGTATGCAAGGAGGGTGGGTTTGGAGCTGCTGGGAGACTCAGATGTGGCTCATTCTCCCTGTCAAATGAGGTGTATGTCCTTTCCCTCCTCTTTGTCATCATAGCATATTATGGGAATTAATTTCAGAGAAGTCACTAGAAACCTTCAAATGCGGATTGCTGTAGAAATGCAAAGCAATGTCTTAGAGTCTAATACCCTGTTTCCTTTGTGAAAGACTCAGTGATTTTTCTTGTTCTTTGGCAATTACAAACAGTCCCCTACATCTTCTTATGCCGTCAGTCATAAGCTGGTTGGTCCAGTTGCCAGTAATGTGTCTAGGATGAGTGGGTTTCATTCGTATCAGCGTAAGCTAGTTAGCAAAGCATACCTGGAAGCTCAGCTAGCCATCTTGAAAATGTGTGCTTGTGTTTACAAGGGAGCCAAGGAAAAGAGCCAGCAGGTAACTCTTGGATCCTTTTTCCCCCACCACCAAAGTATTAATTCCGTGTGTACACCATTCATCTGGTAGGTAAAAGCAACAACCTCATCTGCAAATACAGAGAACAGCTCAGCATCGATACCATTGTCTCAGGAGACATTGGCTGACTTTAAATCTATATGTACGTAATACCTCCACGTCTGGAAGCTGTCATCAAAAACTCAATATTTCTTGATCTGTAGAGCTAGTTCTTGTTAATCAAGGTTTCCCAAATTCTAGAAATTTGAAATACTCTCCTGTCTCATTACATGTTTAACATAGAGTTCTGTGACTAGCTTACTATATTTTTGGGATTCTAAAATCATCTCCTCTCCTAAGTGTTCTTGTCAGCTTGGATGTCATCTGATCAGCTCGAGGTATCTTGCAACCTTATTCTTCATGTACAGAAGAAACATTAGGAAGTTCCCCCCTGAAAATTTCTCCTAGGCTACATCTCATTTCTATGTTAGTTCCTGTAGTTTGGTATGAAGAGGGTATTAAGAAATATTGGTGTGCTCACTGATCTGTAGTAATAGCCTTGTGTGGCTGGTGGTTTGAAAGATCTACCTCTGGGTTTTTTTAGATCACCGCTATGCATTTGCTGGCCTGGGCTTTTATTTTTGAAGGGAGGCCAGAATTAGTTTGTTTCTCATTGGGGAAATATGCAAATAAACAGTTATTTAGATTTTGAAAGCCGACAGAATGATACAGCATGTGGGCAGTCTCTGATGGCACCCGATCTGATGAAAACATGTATTTCAGTTGCTTGTGACTTAATAGAAGGCCTTGAAAATTGAAGGGCCAGTGTTTCTGAATTCTCACCCTTCACACACCTGGCTAGAGCACCCATGGCAAATGGGCACAATGGACATTTTTTAAAGATTTTATTTATTTATTCATGTGTGTGTGTGAGAGAGAGGCAGGCAGAGACATAGGCAGAGGGAGAAGCAAGCTCCATGCAGGGAACCCAATGTGGGACTTGATCCTGGGACTCCAGGATCATGCCCTGAGTGGAAGGCAGATGTTGAACCACTGAGCCACTCAGGTGTCCCACAATGGGCATTTTTTATTGTATCCAATTTAACACCTATGTTCAAGTATGGATTTTGGCCACATTAGCTAATTGATCATCTGTTCTTCCTCTTGAATCTTGCAACATGTAAGTTGGTGGCTTTCTCTTTTGATCTACTGAGTGTTCACAGAGTGTTTGGTGTAGCGCTGTGCTGATTAAGATAGCTCATTTTTGAGGAATGAGAGATTAATGATAATTCTTTGTAATGCCTCATCGTTTCCTCTAAAATTGCCATCAATCTTGATAAAAGTTTTCCTCTAAAGTGCTTTGTACCAAATCTTTGTGTTAAAATGCAAGTCAGCAAAAGGCTGTGTATGTATGTGTGTTTATGTGTGTGTGTCTGTGTGCGGATGCCTGCCCTCACACTTGGGATGGGGCAGGGTGGAGTGTGGAGTAGAGAGAGAAAAAAAAGACAAGAAAGAATGGAAAAAGAGAAGTAATCCTTTCTAGCACTCTGAAAAATGGGGTGTCCAGGCTCCTTGGCTCTCCTGAAACAGGCTCATTTCTTATTGCTAATGAATTTCAATTGTAATTACAGAGCATTGGTAAGCCACATTAAGTCTGAAGGGCTGCATCAAAAATATACACCATCTACAGAAGCCACTTCAATTCTCTCTGCAAAACCTAGTAGCCAAGCAGTAAATCAATTTGTGAGTAGATATAAACTGTTGCTGGTTGTCCATTAAAAGTTAGCTGTTTCTTCACAATGCTAAGGGGCAAGTTCTGAAGTAACATGAATGGGCTGTGGCTAGATCCAGTGTGCCACTCACTTGCCAGTTTCTGGTCTGTCACAGAAGTGAACAACAGTTAAACTTTAAAGATAAACAGTTTTTTGATTGGGTTCCTGGAGAATAATGGTGCTTTTGTACAATTCTTGAAATAGAGCCTACAGCCACCCTGAACAAAATAGTCTCTTTCAAGATCTTGGAAATAATGACATCATAGGCAGATTGAACCAGCAATCCATTAATAGTATCCTTTGTAGAAAGCTGCCTCAGGGGAGGGACCTGGTTTAGTAAATTGGCATTGTTTACAAACATAACATAATAGAATCCCCCATTCGTCTACGTTTATGGAATAATCAGAGACACTTCCCACTTGGGAAACAAACATATTAACACCCGAGCTTCCTTACAAGTCCATACTTTTTTTCCATTGGTTTTCTGGAAGCATGCTTTGAAGCAGTTGCTTTGAAGGTAAGTTAAAGATCACAAGAGCCTCCTGCACTATTCTTTTTCACCAAATCAGAATTCTGTGGAATAAGTAAGAGATGAAGATAGGTTGTACCTTATAAAGAGTAATAAAAACCTGAAGTAATATCAGGACAGTTCCAGCAAAGCCAAATCTGAAATGGCTAGGTAAAACCAAATGATGATTTGCTTCACACTTCCCATTTTCAGTGTGGAACTAGACAGAGATTCCTCCATTAATTTTCCATCTCTGAAAGGTGTATTTCCAGTACCTCTTACATACAGTCCTGGGGTGAGTTGAATAGAGTTAAAACAATTCCAGTTTGCTGGGCAGTAGAAAGGGGTACCATATAAGCTGGGTCCTTTGCAGAATGCCTGTATTATGGACCAGCAAGCATGTGGTGGTGAAATTTTGATCAGGGATTTCTAGTGTAATAAAGGGGAGTATAATTGGAACTTTCTATCCCAAGTAGCACTTTTTTCCTCTGCCTAAAATATAACCTGGCCAAATAAGGTCAGAATAATCAGGCAGCTTGAAAAGAAGCAGGGCATCTACCTGTTGAGTCTAGCCAGAGAACAAAAAAGGAACAAAATACAACACTCCATTAGCCACACCTAATTATCAAGAACAAAGGAGCCTAGTATTTTGAATTACGTAGGTGTACTAGAACCCTAATGGCCCAGACCCTTACTTGCCTTATTACGTAAGGTAAGCTTCTTATATCCTATTAAAGAGCCCATGCCTGTTTTTCATAACTTTTGTCCAATACAGAATAATGCCGCTAATGAAGCCGATCTTAAACTCACTTTTCTTCTGGAGAAACAGTGCATTTAGACGGACCAAATTTAAAAGGCAAAAGGGAATGCAGACCCGTTGGCCCCAGTTTCATATATTAGTCAAAATATTTACTAGTACCAGTGGTATCTGTGAATATACTTTATCCTTGATTGCAATTTTTTCACTTTATCTTGTTCTGTGTGGTTTCACCTATGTAGGAAAATGTGAGGTTAATCAAGTTGTCTTGGAAAACCAAAATTTTATTACTGAGTGTTTCCTCTAGAATGGTTACTGAAAAAAATACAGTGGGTCTTAAATTCATTAAGACAATGCAAGATGTGACACTTCGGCAAAGGAAAAGAGATCTCTTGCCCAGATGAAGATCAGACCACTCCTTGTTAGTTGGCCATCACCTGTGCAGATGGAGAAACTATTAGTTGGCACTCCCCTATGCTTGAATACTTAAACTGGAGAAAAATTTAGAGCATAGAAAAATTTTGAAAATTTTTGCATTTTGCATTAATGCATTTTGCATTACACGTGATGTAACAATTTGTTACTGAAAATGATATACCCATTGTGACCACCAAAGGTATAAAAATCATTATGACATGTTATTTCTCATTACAGCAGCTGATGAGGAGACCTTTGTTGCTCTTGTACCTAAGTTTGTTTATAGTAAATGTTGTAGGAATAAAGTGATCTGCTAAGTCGTTTTTGGAGAGCTCTGATGTGCCTAAATTAGCTCCAGTTAATACTTGATGAATTTACATAGATTATTGTGGCACTGGGATTGGACTTGCCTTGTGTTCCAACTGGAGATTCATTTTGAAGATGCCCTTAAGACATGACTTGAGATGGCAAGCCTCCTTGGGGTCTGAGTAGAGGGACTTGAATTAGAGTAGGATATCAGTTGGAAGCAGAAACATTTCCTTGGGGAGTCCCTGCTTTTCCAGGTCACTTTACCTTCCAGTGGGATGAAACCTGAATGTATTCAGCCCTAAGCACAAGCTACTAACAAGTAATGAAATTAAGAGCAGGTAAGTTGCCAAAACCCTGACTGGTTCTGACCACCCTGTTAACTACCTTGCCAAGCTCCCTAGTTCCCCATTTCAGGACATAAAACATGACAAGGAGTCAGGTTATGATGTCTTCTCAGGAGCTGGTCGTTTCCTTGGAGCTAGCTCCTCTTTGCTTATGGTGATATCTGGCTCAGCTTTATCTTCTACCTGCTACCTGAAAATGGGGCACTGTTTCCCTGTCACTACACCCGAAGCCTGCCAAAACTGTCAGGCCCACTTGATTGAGCCCCCAGTTTTTTCTCATAAAACAGTAGAGTATGTTCTATGTGTCCTGTATGCACAGGTAAGAATCCGATGCCAGTGGCATCCCAGTGCCAAAGCAGCTAACAAACTACTGTTGGGGGGCGTTAAAAATCTATAGCCAAACCTGTCAACTCCAGATTTTGAGGGGGCTGTGCTTCCTGAGCATTGCTAACATCAAGGTAGAACTTTTTTAAAAAATTATTTTAAAGATTTTATTTATTTATTTATTTATTTATTTATTTATTTATTTATTTGAGACGCAGAGAGAGACAGACATAGGCAGAGGGAGAAGCAGGCTCCCTGCAAGGAGCTAGATGCGGGACTTGATCCCGGAACCCTGGGATCATGACCTAAGCCAAAGGCAGATAGTCAATCACTAAGCCACCCAGGTGCCCCCTAGGGCAGAATTTTTAAAGAAGGTTGTAAATTGTTCATTAAAAGACAATGAGCAGGGATCCCTGGGTGGCGCAGCGGTTTGGCGCCTGCCTTTGGCCCAGGGCGCGATCCTGGAGACCCGGGATCGAGTCCCACGTCGGGCTTCCAATGCATGGAGCCTGCTTCTCTCTCTGCCTGTGTCTCTGCCCCTCTCTCTCTCTCTCTGTGACTATCATGAATAAATAAATAAAATCTTAAAAAAAAAAGACAATGAGCAGATGGCAGAGAATAAAGTCTCACTTTGAGAAAAGGAAGGGACTTTCTGTGTTTGTGTTTATGTGTTGAAAAGCCACGAATTATTGCCCCTGCTTTCCTCTTTGGGAAATGATACCGTTGGTCTTTAGAGAGGCAAATGGTAGAAACTCTCCCCCTAGAAAAGAAACCTCCCCCAAATGGTCATCACAAAACCTGAGATGATGCGCGAGCCCCAGTACTTTGGTGTCCAAGACGTCAGAACCCCCATTTTACCAGATTGTTTTTTTTTTTCAGGCTGCTGCTTTCTCAATTCCTGTTTTCTCCTCCTGTTCTGTAGGAGCTGTGCAATCAGTCATAAGTGAAAATGTCTGACAGTTTGGATAATGAAGAGAAACCTCCAGCTCCCCCGCTGAGAATGAACAGTAACAACCGAGATTCTTCGGCACTCAACCACAGCTCCAAACCACTTCCCATGGCCCCTGAAGAGAAGAATAAGAAAGCCAGGCTTCGCTCTATCTTCCCAGGAGGAGGGGATAAAAGTAAAGTATCAGTGGCCGGGCATTGAAAAGGGGCTAGTTTATTTTTTCATTGTCTCTTTCTTGGGTAGTCATTTCTGGAGCATTGGCATGCAGGGCCTGGCTGACCTTTCTGTCTATACCTTTAGAGGTTGTGTTTCATCAGAGGATAATGTTTGATTGACTTAATGGCAGGTTTGCAGAAAATACATGTATGCTGTGTTTGCCTTTCACATAAAATTGAATTTGTAGTGTTCCACCAAGGGAAGTCATAGCAATGGTACTGTCTTGAATCTGTGAATGGTGACTTTCTTTCCGATAACTTAGCAGGGAATTTACGGTAATCCCTTCTTGTCCTTATTGGAAATTTGAGTAGAGGTGGATTTCCTGCTGTGTACCTTTCTGACAACTGTGAAAATTCTGAATTGCATATACCATGGTCAGTCCAAGCCATCACGTGATTGTCCCTCTGACTCCATATCACAAGGTGGGAAGACCCTTCTGAGTCATTTGTTTTCTCTCATTCCTCTGCCAGTTGTCCCCTAAGCCATCAGCCCTATTTGCACTGACATCACAACAGTATATTAACATTTACCCATGTGTTGTTCCTAAAACCATTTGTGATACCGGTCGGCGAGGGTGTGGCAAGAGAATCTCTAGTAAATAATGGTCAGGTTGCATTAATTAGGGTAAACTTAAACAAAGCTTCTATACATGTGACTATTGAGGTGGAAGAACATGAAGCAAGTACCATAGCAGGCTGCCATAAAAGCAAGAAGGGTGATCTCTTTAGAGAAGGGACATTCTCCATCTGTTCCTTCCAGGTGAGAGTACTTGGTGTGAATGAGTCCACAGTTTGTACCATAAAGAAAGGCAAAACTCTTATTAGGACCAGGATTGCCTCTTGTACCCCTGTGTCACCTAAGAGGTGCTTTATCCCTGGTAACCCAAGGATGGCAATGTTAAACCGATGCATTTAAACAAGCAAAAGAATGATGAATCACTTTCCATGCATGCGGTCTGTGAACATGCACGAGGGATTTCTAAAGATGTGGTTTGCAGACACCGAAGTAGGTCCAGAAAATTTTCTGCTGGGAGTCAGGGACAGTTTGAGAAATTTCTGGTGTGCCGTGATCTGGAGACCAGGTCTCCAGTGAGTGTGGTGCCGAAGAAAGAACCATGAGATCCTCCAGCTCCTGTATTGCACCTGCCACAACTACAGGAAGTGATTGAAGAAGGGGATTATGTGCCTGCCCCAGTCATTGGTGCTGTTGAGACCGCCCTTCTTTGGAAGCCTTTGATTAGCCTTACTTGCCCTTTTGAAGAACAAGAGCCAACCAATGCCAACATGAGGTCAGCAAAAACAGGCCGATGTTTCTGTTTTGTGCCGATACTTGGGGTGACTTCATGGTGAAACCATTACTGCTTGATCCAAAACTATGCTCAGATCATCTCAGGGGGGAAAAATTTCAAGCCAAGTCTCTGGTATACTGACACACAAACAGAAAAGCCTGGATAACTCCTTTGCTCCTTAAGAAATGGTTTGAAATAGTTGAATAGTGCTTTCTCACAGAAGTTCAGGACAAAAAAAATTTGTGAATTCAAAGTCCTGCTGATTCTCCCCAGTCCTTTTGGTACCTCAGATACATTTGCCACTGTGCCTCCTTGATGCTGAGGTTGTCTTTATAACGAGTTGCATATTTCAGATCCTTGAGCCCTTGATCAGTGCTTGATCTAGTCATTCAAGAAGACTTATGCCAAACTAATGCATAACTTTGTTCTTCACAGTCTCACAAAGGTTCCTTTGTCTGAATATCCTAATGCATGGGATTGTGACACTGTCACTGAGATTGTCTTAATAAAAGAAGCATTAGACAGTTTTTAATAGAGCCTGTTGGTAACGTAAGCTGATGAAAAACTTGGCTAGAGATGGTGACATACCTTTCAATTCATCTGTTCTGAAGACAGAGACTCTTCGGATCAAGAAGACTATATAGATGAGGAGGAACATTTGGTGCAGGAGCATTCACGGGCTGAAGTTGAATGTGAACCTGTTGCTACTCCTTCAAATGATAAGATGCTGTTAGAGGATGACTCTAAGGAAGCTTCCAGTACTCCAGAGGTGATTATCTTAAGAGATGGTGAAGGTAATTAGGAAGCCATGGGACTAGAGACAAATATAGTTACAAGCAACAAGTGCAGATTCTTTAGAATTTAGGATTAAAACCTCCTCCCAGAAAGTAATGCAAATCGATACCTTTACACATCAAATTGTAAACTGTTCAAAGCTTGAGTGGTTTAGAAGAACTCTGTGAAGAGGTGCTGTGATGCCTTCAGAATACCACATTGGACAGAAATCCTCTTTCACAGAACCTGAGTCATGAAGGAGGACCATTTAATATCATTGGACAGCTGATAAGTTGCCTTCCCACCAAATATGAATTTCATTGAACTCTCTAAGGAGGTGCTAAGAGTCTTTTTACATTATCATATTAGGAAAAACCACCCTCCAAAGAGCCTAAATCTCCAAGTAGTGCCATTTAAGTACCCGCACTAAACACTTCGGAAGCCACTTTTGGGCCAAACGTGAACAATTCAATTTGAACTCTGTACAGAAGTGCTAAAAAGTATCTTCAGGAAAGACTTGAGGAAACAGCATCTTCAGAAAAGCCAGTCATGAAGTTTTACTATTTAAATACATTTGCTTGATAGGGCTAAAAGCACAAGCAAGCTGCTCTGATTTCAGGATTGGATTCTGATGACTGGGAGAATATGAAGATCCATGATTTAAACTAAAAAGTTCACCTCTGTTCATCACTTCACTGTCACCCCCATTGTCCCACTACCATAATGAGCACCACATCCTCATCACCTCTGGAAATCATCTTAGGATCTAAATGGAAACTCTGTAGAACCTTTTACAAATTTAAGCTATATAAACTCTCATTCTTTGTATGTAATGTGCTGTTATTATTGTTTTGTTTTACTGTGCAAAAAAATCATTCGTGAAGGCTTTCAAAAGTTTGCACATGACTTGACTTCCCCTGCCCCCTTCTTTTGCAAACCTCCTATAATCGTACTTTCTTCAGCTGAACTCTGCTACCTTGGGGGCTGTTCGGGAACTTGACCCGATAGGTAAGGAGGGGTTTCTGCTCTTGGTGACTGCTTGGGTTATAGCACCATCAGTGTTGGATGAATGGGAGGGGCACTGGATTTGGGCTCTGAAGAACCCGGGTTTGAGTCCAGCTCTGCCACTGATTATTGTGACTTTGGGCCAGTCACTGAGCTTCAGCACCTGTTAAAGGCAGGGAGTCATACCCGGGCTACCTCACAAGAGATCCGCTGGTAGCCAAATGCAATTCTGAGTATTAGCTATTAAAATTAAAAAGTGCTAGATAATTGTGAGGTGTTATTACATTTGTATCATTCTGGACCTTACGGACAAAACAACCAAACAGATTTTTAAACTCTTACTTCTTTTTTTTTAAGTACCTTTGTCCCTAACTAGAACTTACATGTCAATTTTAGAAAATGAAAGTTGTCCATAATTTTACAAGCTAAAAATAACCAACTGGATCGGTAGCTTACCTCCTAGCCCTCCTTCTTCATATCATATAGAACTTGTTTATCCATATATAATAAATGGAAACTAAAGACAAACAGATAGAAAAGATCAAAGTTGCCCATACTCACAAATCTCAGAAACAATGTTAATGTTTTAGTGGATTCTTTCCAGACATTTTTTGTGTTTTGTGGAGATATAATATCAGTAAGTCCTTATATACAGTTTTTTACATAGTTAAAATCCTAATCAATTTTATATCTTAATTTTTTAATTGATGTATACTTAAAATTTTTATCATGAATATTTTCCTACATTTAAAAAAGTTTTCATAAACACCGTTTTTGATAGTGTGTAATATTTCACCATATAGTGGCATCATGTTTTATTTGACCAGTTTATTTTGTTGGTCATTTGGGGTCCTTTCCAAATTTCTGTTATAAATAGCGTTACATTGTCTATCTCTTGAGTTAACTGAAAATACTTTGGGGACAGCAGAAGTTTTTGCTTGTTTGAGAAATTTCTCTCTGATAGCTACATTTCACTGACCAAAGAGAGCTTCAAGAGACAGGCAGAAGCAAAATAAGAAGCTGTAGCTGTAATTTCAGGATTGAGGATCTGTCGTTGTTGGAGACTGTTCCAGAAGCTGGATCTTTGTGTCAGAGCAAATTAGGAGAGACAGTTGGCCACCATTTGATGATACTTTACAATAGAAGAATTTGCAGAATGTAGAGCAGGAAAAAGACATCCTGAAAAGTGGTTTGATTTTATTTTATGGTCCCCATGAAGGGTGAGACAAATCAGGTTTGTCGGCTCCTAGAGAACTTGGGGCCCAGTGTATAGCCTATGCGTAGTGCTTGTAATGGGACTCTACGGTATGTATGCACTTTGTATTAGCTTTCTTCCAGTCTCTATTTTATGTTTCTGTCTTTGTTACTGGTTTTTTTCCCCTCGTACTTTCTCACCTACTTTGAATTTATGCTATCATGCTGCATTTTGTGTATTCTTGTAAGCTGTCTTATATCCATTTGGAACAAGGAGGGGACTAAATACGTGGATGAATAAATATGTATATGAGAAAACACATGGATAAATAAACCAGTAGGGCAAATGCAATGAGGCCAGTGAATCAGCCAGGACTCTTCAGATGGCATGGTGCCTCTAAAAATAATCAATGTTAAGGACTTGAAGCTTGGAGGAACGTGTGGGAAAGAAGCAGGTGAGGCTGCATTTGGAGGTGACATGTTCTGTGTGATGTCTGTGTCTTCTGAAGCATGCTTTATGTGTGCTGTGTCTCGTGCTGCACTTGAGCATTCTGTGTGTTTCAGAGGACATGCAATGCTGTGTGAAGGGCCAGGTCACTAGAGAGCACAGTTTACATGTCCTCTGTTTGTAGGGGATCCAGAGAGATTTGGGAAATGACATGAAGGCCCCTCTCCCTGGAGGAGGGAGGAGTACGAGGGGATAGTTGGATATAAATCAAGTCAAGATGAACAAGAGGTAATCTACCATTTACTGACTAGTTCCTGGGTGCCAAACTGTGCCAGGCACTTTCCATGTATTGAATGTTTTAATCCTTACAACTGCTCTGTATTATCCCCTTTCTGCAGATGAGGTCATTTAAGCTCCGAGCATTTAAGTAGACATCTTAAAATCATGTAGTTGCTGATGGAAGTCAAGAGTCTCCCAGGTCTTTCTGACTCCCAATATGATGCTTATTCTGTTCCATCATACAGCCTTGCAACAGGACAAAGGAAATATGTGGTAACCTATGCTCCTAGCTTCCCAACAGCCAACAATGGCTTTCATTTTTTCCTTAAGATGGCATTTTTTCCTTATGTGCACTTTGAAACATAATCTGAATTTTGGAAAAGGGAACTTTTTTAAATCACTGCTCAGAAGGAAAGAAAGCTTTTTCTTTTTTCTTTTTTTGTTTTGGTTTATTTTCAAAGGAATTATGGTGAGAAAATATTCTTGACAATAGAGATGTGCTAACATTTAATTTGGGTGTTTTGTGGGTTAGATTCCCATTTGATGTGTGTACTTGATGGGCTTAAATATTGCTTGCTTTAGAAAGTCAAGGCTGTACATGAGTGTGTTCATATATGTGAAAAAGTTCTTAAAGTGCCATATAGTTTTATTATTGTACATATATATAGTTGTTGTTTTGATTCCTAGAGTGTGCTATCATCTCTATACACATCACACAGGAAAGCTTGACTGTGTAACAATGATATTAAAGAAGACTCTCAGTTGTCTTTTATGGTCTCGTTAATCAAATGTTCTGGTCAACGCACGTTACTAACTTTCATCTAATTAATGCACAATAAAAAACACTTAGTGTGATAACTAGACTGAACAGTATGCCACCTTTCTTTGGTGATGCTGGAGACCCTTTGGGATCTTGCAGTACTCGAGGTTATGATCATTGCAACAGCAATGATTGGGAATCCAAATTAATTGAGGGTTCTGTTATCAGACAGCCAGATGTCAGAGACTGCTACATCCTGAGTGGCTTTTACATTGCTCTTGGTGCTGCAAATGTAAACCATAACTGCTTAGCAGAGTGCTCTTTGGAGATCACAGTCCTGCCCTTTGGGAAGCCTGGAGGACATGGCATCTTGCTTGTCCTCAGAGGTCAGTGCTGTGCCCCAGGAAAAGAGCCTCCTTTACCCTAGAAGGGCCTTATGGTTGAAATGGGAAGCAGACAGGATAGGGCTGCCCTCTGTCTGCTAGGGCTGGTGCTACATCAAGGCCAGTAAATGGGTACACCAATATGGTGGCCTGATAAAATGAGCAGACTGGTCAGATTCAAGAGCAGTGTGGAATGCTGGATTGGGAGATTTATCCATTGGAGGAAAGAAGCAACAGGGAGATTGAAATTGGAAGAGGAAGTGTGATGGGAGGTTAGGGGGTAGAGAGGATATTGGGGACAGATGAGAAGAGGGGAAAATGAGGGAGTTGTTTCAAACATGAAAACGAAGGGTCTCAAGGGATATGAAGTTCCTTTCCTCCTTAAAGCAAATGAGGCCTTCCCCACCCCCCAATCAAATTTGTGCCCTGTATAATTATCCACATGATCAGGAGTGTCTGGTTTAGGACACTGCCTCATACTCATTTCTTTTTTTGTTGTTGTTTCAAACATTTTCCATTGAAATTGTTGCATGTGTGAACCAGGTGTAAACGAGAGTGGAGGCAGGTGTGTTGCCTGGAAGGAGATGGTAAGAGTCCTAATGATTTGCCAGAGTGATCACTGTTGCTGAATGTTTTTAAAGATGATACCACTGAAGGTGATATCTGTGTGGGAATGGAGGTCACTGGAAGCACTCCCATGGGACCATCATGTCCTTCCTCCATCATCCTTGTGCAACACCCAACTTATGCATTGGGCTTGTAGCTGCTCTTGCAGAATCAAATACCACTTTTGAGTTTTTAATCTGTATATTAAAGGCAGCTAATTTACAAAGAGTATATATATTGTTTTCCATAGCCGCCCAAGACCTGGCGGGAGGAAACGGGCTTACTATTTCACCAGAGGAAATGAACTAGGCATAAAGAAATTCCAGATGTGCTAATTAAATGCTATAAATTACCAAGGGTGAAATTTACTAGGTTCTTCTATTTGCCATCTCATGGCTTTAGCAGGTTCTACCTTAAGCAAGACAATGAACCTTCTACCCTGGGCCTCCCTGACTGTATACTTAGAGATTTGCTAATATAATAAAAGATTATAAGAGCAGTGGGTGCTTAGAACAGCCCAGTCTAATCCTCTTTATGGGTAGTTATGTTTTTAGAGACATCACTTATAGGATGGAAAGTGCTAGGTAAAAAGTGACAGATTAGTTCTCTAGCAAATGGAGTCACCCTGTTACTATTTCCTAAGAAAATGATGTATTTGCAACGGCAGTTAGAGGGATATGACAGCATTGAAAGTGCTTTCATACTAGTTACCTCCTTCAGGTCTCTTACAACAGAAGCAAGGATTATCCTCCATTTTATAGAGAAAGGCAAAAGGTTAGAGACTTGGAAGCAAATGACTTCTACAGAGTTGCCCCACTACTAGTTACAAAGCAAGGCAGTCCTGGAATTTACATCCTCCCCAACTCCTACCCAGTGGTGGTTGAACATCCTACTGCTTGTCATAAAATGGGAGTTACCTAACTTGTTTTCAAAATAGGGCTTCAGCACATGGAATATGCAAAAATGGAATTTTTACAGAAGTGAGTGAAACCCAGGTGAATCTAACCCCTTTTCTCAATCTGCAATGATGGCCCTGGTCTTACCTTTGTCTTTACAACTTGCTCCTGAGAGTCTGACTGGCTAGTGAAAAGTAACAGCCTTTGTCAGAAAGAACGTTGTTAATTACTTCTCCCTGACTCCAGTGTTCTTCTGGGGGCTTTTAAATCTTTTTCTATTACAAAAATAAGAACTCATGCTTTTACAGTTAAGCTATGAAAGAATCACAGGAAAATAAAACATGAGAGTTAGCTCTCATACCTTCCTTCCGATTCACTTATAATCCAGTATTTAAAGATTTGGGTCTTTTTCCTCGTTTAATAAACACCAATTTCCTTTTCTGCTCAGGATCAGCATATATTTTGCCCAAGATGCTAGATTTAAGCCACAAATGCATCTGTTACATAGAACCTCTTTTTAAATCTTTTACCCACCTTGCGCTGTCAATTTCTTTAAATACTCAGGGCCAAGAATAAAATCTGTTTTTGAGCCTAAATGTCTGCTGTAGTTACCACATAGTACTTTCAGGTATTTCCAATGGGAAAAATAAATTTGAAAACCCACAAATGACATTCTTTCCACCCCCCAGCCCCCCCCAAAAAAATAGAGGAAAACTAGAGAATTTTTTCCTCCCCCATGTAAGGGAAAATGCACATTTTGTGAAACTAATAAGAAATTATCACAGATCCGCTCTCGTAATATGCCCACAGACAATATTTGTTTACAGAGCAGAAGTGTCAGAGATGAACACCATCTTTGCAGAAATCAGTCCCTCTGGATCCATTGCCCTCTTTCATACCACCTGCAGGGCTGCTGTTGCCATAGGAGGAGCTGTAATCCCAGAACTGCTCTGGAATTCTTACTTTACCAAGTATAAGGCTTCAGAAAGCTTCCCTCTGGGGGATTATGGCACAGTGGGCTCTGTGATCCACATATCAGAGGATGGAGCAGAATGGCACTTTTTTAAATTAAAAAAGCAACAACTCCCATACCTATTTGACTTTACTAGTAGTTAAGTAGGCACTAAGGCATTTTAATTTTTGAAGGCCACAAGGGCAGCATTCTTTTTTTTAAAAAAAGATTTTATTCATTTATTCATGAGAAAGAGAGAGAGAGAAAGAGAGAGAGAGGCAGAGACACAAGCAGAGGGAGAAGCAGGCTCCATGCAGGGAGCCCGATGCAGGACTCGATCCCAGAACTCCAGGATCACGCCCTGGGCCAAAGGCAGGCGCCAAACCACTGAGCCACCCAGGGATCCCCCAAGGGCAGCATTCTGTAAGTGATCTTTGTGGGCATTGACTCGCAGCCTCTCAGTAAATTAGAGAAATTAATGAACTACAGAAAACACCTATCACCCAGCTAAAGGGTGACCAAGTCACTAAGTATAATCTATTAGGAAAAGAAAAAGTTGTTGCCTGAAGGAGGTGGGTAGCCCTTTAAAAATACATCCATATCTTCCTAATATGGCTTTCCCAGAGCCAAGCCAGGAATATAAGTACTGCAAGTCATACTGTCATACTGGATGTTAATAGAGGCATCCCTGGAGCACTTGTACACTTGTACACTTCACTCAGAAAAGATTTGTGTCCGCTTTAAAATTTTTTTTATTCATTCATGGGAGACACACAGAAGCAGAGACATAGGCAGAGGGAGAAGCAAGCTTCCTGTGGGGAGCCCGATGCGGGACTGGATCCCAGGACCCAGGGATCACACCCTGAGCCAAAGGCAGAAGCTCAACCGCTGAGCCACCCAGGTGTCCCTTCTGTCTGCTTTTTATGTGCCTACCTCTGTGCTGAGTGTTTTGGGGGGATCCTACATGGAAGACAAAGGTCCCTATGCTCTCCCCTGGATTGTAACTTTCAATCTAGTTGCAGAGATCACACACACACACACACACACACACACACACACACACACACACACAGTTTATAGGAAATGACTAGTAGGTGATCTCAGAGGCAACCATGCAGTAGCACATAGGTTCTCCCTATTCCATCCCCACTGTATATTTTTCGTCTCAGCCTGCATGAAGTAAGCTACCATTTTGAAGCCCGCCCCCACCATGCCTTACATGCAGCACATAGCTCCCTGGCTTGTCTTCCAGAAAGTACCTTCTCTATTATATCAGCCACCTGCTCAAAAACCTTTTCTAGCTCATTCTTTATTGCTGTCTCTAATTTTGTCTTCCTTCCTGCTTTCTAAAGCTATACCCTAACTATTTACCCTTGTGTCTTCCCACTTCCTCATCAATATGCTCTATATGTTCCTTTTATCAAGCTTTGTTTCTGTTTTCATTTTTTTTTCTACTTTAGGTGCTTTACCCTTTCCTGCCTCTCCATTCTTGAAGACCATCTCCTGAGTCCTACCTACTCCAGTGAGCCCTCACCATCCACCACAGCTTTCTGTCCTCTTTTGATATGCTACAGCATTTATACTCTATTCTTTTCAACCTAGCACTGAATTTTATTTGGGCTGGCAGTATTGATTGCTATTTCTTTTTTCAGAAAGATTTTATTTATTTATTCATGAGAGACACACAGAGAGAAGCAGAGACATAGGCATAGGGAGAAGCAGGCTCCCTGTGGGGAGCCCAATGTGTAACTCCATCCCAGGACTGCGGGATCACACCCTGAACCAAAGGCAGACGATCAACTGCTGAGCCACCTAGGTGCCCCTGATTGCTGTTTCTTCCTTGCTAGGTGTGTTTCCCTAATCAGATTGCAAGTTTAGAATATTCCTTCAGTTCCTTCAGCACAATCTGTCACTATACCAATCCACAATTCTGTGCATACTTTCAAAGGAAAGGAAGGTGGGACAGTAGCAGGACAGAGTTGTTCCTTACAGCCACGGTTGTAAAATGCTTGCTGCTTAGAACTAGCCAGCCCATGTGTGTGGCTGTTTTGTTTTGTTTTGTTGTCCCTTTGGAAAAAATTATTTCTGCATTTTACACCATATTTTGCTTTGAGCTTTCTGTATTAATGTGGCTTTAAATGTCACTTTTTATTTTTTTTTTTAAATGTCACTTTTTAAATGCTGTATGCTATAACCTTGCATCCTTTCCATTGCTTTTTAAAAAATCATCATTATCCTGTGCTTTTAGGCTACATTTATGTAAGAAAGCATTTTCCTATGTCTGTCCTCTGTCATTCCCTTTCTTTTCCTGCATGCTCTATTTTCAAGGAGCTAGAAGGTGCTCTATTTTAGAGAATTGTATTTTACAATTCTGGATGTGACCATATGACATCATCCAATGAGGAGGCCCAACAAAACTTCCAGGAATTTTAGGGGAAGATGACAAGTGGAATTTCTACAAGGAAGATGCAGGTGACTGTTTTCTGAAACACTTTCAGAAGGCAAGAATAGCACCATCCAGGGATTTCATGTGAGGGAGAATTGATCACTTTGCTATACCTTGAACCCTGCCCGGCTGTACTGCCAATATATGCTTTTGGCCACAAAATGGCACCTCGCAAGAGGTATGCCTGAATGAGTTCAGAGTCATCCCTGCTGTTGAGAAAAGACAGCAACAGTACTGTTATCAACATCTTCAACTGTAACGAGTACTTTAAAACATACCCTCCCACCCCAAGGCCTTTTTAGAGAACCTGGATCATAGTCTCCTCACCCTTGAACACATAATGGCACATAGGCAAGACCTGTCTCCATATATCAGGTCTCATTTCACATAATGAAGGTCATTCATGCATTCATTTGTTTGTTCATTTGCTTATTCATCAAATATTTATTGAATTGGGTACTGTGTTAGATAGATGTTGGGATACAGAGGCGGGTAAGTCCCAGTTTCTGCCTTTAAGGAACTGATGGCACAGTGATGGACACAGACAAGTCAGTCACTGAGTAGAGTTGAGCATGCTAAGTGCAATACAGAAGTGAGCACTGGGGAGAGACAGCTATTCAAGACTGAGGGGAAGTCAGGGAGGTCTTCTTGGAGGAAGTGACCCCTGAACTGAGGTGAGTCTTAAAGAAGGAATAGAGCTAGCCATGTAAGCGATGGATGGTATTCCAGATAGAAGGAGCAGCATTATGAAGGCAGTAGGCATGACACATTATTAGTTGAGGTTCTGTGAATACAACCACAAGTAGTTCTGAATAGCTATGCAGAGAGTGAGAGTGGAAGGGGGTGGGAGATGGAGCCATGGAAGTAATCGGGGACAGGATCCTAGAGGGCTTATATATTCCAAGCTAAGGGCTTTGAATTCAATTCTGAAGGCATTGGGGATGCACTGGAGCAGAGGAACACTATCATATTTGTGTTTCAAAATATCACTCTAGCCACAAGAGAAGACTGGATCGTGTAGGGGTGGGGGATGGAAGAAGGCAGATCAAGCTGTTGGGGTTATGTAGGTGAGAAATAACAGTACCCTGGCCTCAGGGCCAGTATCAGTAAGAGCAGAAGATGACAATACAGAGGGAATATTGATCAGGAAGCATGAACAGAGCTAGGAAACTAAGCAGATGATGAGAAACAGAAGGATAAGGTAGGGAACACAGGAGGAGTTGCAATTTCTTGTTTTATGTGGAAGAAAGCAGTGGAAAATTAGTTTAATTTTTAAAATATTGAAATATAGGGGTTCAGAAGGCAACCCCATGGGGTCAGGGTACCCCAGAGAGGTCAGGGCTGGACATACACACGGAGAGCCACTAATGTAACCATACAAGTAGATGAGGTGGCAGAAGGGAGAGGCATGTTGGTAAGAGATAAGGACTGAAGACAACTCCTGAGAAATACTAAAGAGTCAAAAGAAGACCCAGAAATTCAGGAACAGGCTCCAGAAAAGGATTGCATGAAAGAGGGGAGAAAGGATTTGGTTTCATGAAGTTCATGGTCAGCAATGTTGCTTTTGACTGAAGGATCAACAGTCATAAGGACTGAAAAGTGGGCATTTTCAAGTAGGAGATGAATTTGAGACCTCAGGGACTCATTGCACTACTTTGAGGAGGGAGGATTAAGGAAGTCTGGATTGCCTTTTCAAGAAGTTTAAGCTCAAGAAGGAAAGGCTGAGATTTAGCATGGAGCAAATGATATGAGATGGCAGAGGGTTTTCATTTTTAAGGACAAAAGAGAACTCAGTAGGTCTTGCAGGCCAGATAGAAAGTGTCAGTAGGGAGGGAGAAATTGAAGATACAGGAAGAAATGACAATAACTGGTGGTGTGAGACCCCTGGTGAAGTGAGAGGGACTGGCAGCTGGAGTACCAGTGGAAAGATAAACCTTAGGCAGAGGAGGGGACAGTGCTTCCGGTGAGACATGAGATGTTACTCTTGGAGAAAAATGCAATTGGAGCAGGACAGGAAGTGAAGTCAAAGGAGTTCCAAATGGATGGCCTCCATTTCTCAGTGAAGTGAAAACATTTCATATGCAGAAAGTCAAGGAGGAGAGGGTGCTGCAGAAGTTTGAGCAAAATGGACAAATTCTGGAATGTTCAGTGAGAGAAATGGGAAAGGAAGTTGGCAATGGGCAGAGGGTCATTCCAGATCATGAAAAGGCCTGGGGTACCTGTGGTCCTCCACTCTGCACATCATCTGTGGAGCGTAGAAGATCATTTATCCAGGTCTCACCCCCTAAAAATCCTGCTATAGTAGGTTCTGGGTGGGCTCTAGGCATTGGTCTTTTTTAGAACTCTATGGATTATTCTCATGAGCAGCACTGGTTGAGAACCCCTGGGTTAGTGGTGGCCATGGGAGCAGATTGAAGTAGAAGGGAGCTGAAATTCATTAGAACTGAGTGAAGTTGGGTAGCCCGGGTGGCTCAGCGGTTTAGCGCTGCCTTCAGCCCAGGGCCTGATCCTGGAGACCCGGAATCGAGTCCCACGTCAGGCTCCCTGCATGGAGCCTGCTTCTCCCTCTGCCTGTGTCTCTGCCTCTCTCTCTTTGTGTCTCTCTCTCTGTCTCTCTCTCTCTCTGTTTCTCATGAATAAATAAATAAAATATTTTAAAAAAAGAACTGAGGGAAGTCAAGGAAGTAAAAGGAGAACGTGTAGAAGCGATGTCCATTTATCTCTCACATTTCACGGAGTGGTGGCAGCATTGAGGGCAGGAAGAAAGACTGGGAGCCGGAGTCGAGTCCTCAATAGATAAGGGGACTTGGGTGAGACCATTGAATGGCAGTAACCTCAAAGGAGGGGCTTTTGTAGGCAAATGAAGAAGTACTGATCTCAGATCAACAGTTTGGAATTAAAAGGGGAAAACCCTGCCCTTCCCTATTCCTCTATGCCCAAGAACTTGGGATGGGGAAGAATAAGCAGTATCTTTCAGGATTATCTGAGGCAGTGGTACCCTCATTGGAGAGTAGATCTAAAAGTTGTTTTTCTCCACCCCAGTTGCTTAGTGGAACTACCTGAAGAGCTTTAAAAATTAAGGGTGCTGGGGTCTGCCCCAGACTAACTGAATCTGAATCTCTGGGGATGAGGTTCTCTCTATCTTATATAAAGAATTGTAAGGGAATTGGTAATGGAATAAGCTGCAGCCACTGGGGAAATGCAGAACATTGATTGGGGTAGGGCATAGAGGAGATAACAGATGACTGGGGTGGAGACTTTTCTTTCTTTAACATATAGTGGGATGGAGAAAGCTGTCAGGATGAGAGACTATAGGGAGGTTCACTGGCCCCTAGAGCTATAACCAGAACTCATGCACACCCAGAGGGTCCCAAGGCCAAACACTTTGCAGTCTGTGGTCTAGTTGGCAATCTGTGACCTTTGTTCTATGTTCCAGTAAGGTATGGGTGATAACACTTAGAAAGTGGTACTCACTTGGGCTTTTGCTCTCTGCAAACATCAACCCAGAGCTGATCAGACTGAGTCTTATCAAGCCAAGATTCAAGTTAGACTGAATCTTAATATAAACAACCAGTGCTCAACAGAATTTTCTGGTGGGGAGATAGACATTTTAGTATTCCAGAAAAGGAAAAGAAAGACAAAAAAAATTCTCATCTAAGCTCCATTCAATCACTAAACATTTACTGAAGTCTAGAGCTCAAAAATGTTGCTTTTTAAAATGCTACTGAATAATAAATGGTGTAGCTGTTAAGAACTTGGGCTCTATAGATGCAGTTGGGACCTACATTCAAATTCTGGCTGTGACGCCTGCCAGCTGTGTAACCCTGGGCAAGTGGTTGAACCTCACTCTCACTTTTACCTATCTATAAAGCAATAATAAAATACTAAAAAAGTTTACCTAATGAGATTGTGGTGGAGATGAAATGAGATGACCCTAGAAGGACTTTTTGCACATGGGGCATGTTCCATAAATGATAATCATTAAGTGTGTGGACATAAGCCAGGTGCTAGGGAATATAAGAATGAGTAAGATACAGTCTCTGCTGTCAGGTATCTCAAATTTTAGCTAGAGAGACAGGTATGTAAAGAAGAAATAACAATCTAGTGTTGATATATGCGAAGATCAGAGTATGTACCAGACAGTTCTATCAGAGCATGAAGAGAAGGGCATTTAACCTTGTCTGCAGAGGGATGACAGGACAAGACTTGTAAAAGAAGAGGAAGCCCAAGAATGAGTCTTCAAGAATAAAGACTGATGGGAGTTACCCACCCAAAGTGTGGGATGAGGGATCTTGGTAAGAGGTAAGACTTGCCAGGCCTTGGCTTAGCATTAAAGTCTTGGCAGTAAGAGAATATCCAGCAGTTTAGAAAGCATGACATGGGTATGGGACAGTGGGGGCTATGGCAAGAATAGACAATGGAGAGGTAAGCTGGGGGCAAATCATGTAGGTCCTTGGGTAGCATGCTAATGAGTATGAACTTTTGCCATATGTAGAATGGGGGGCTGTTTAAGGATCTTTTTTTAAGATTTTATTTATTTATTCATGAGAGACACAGAGAGAGAGGCAGAGATACAGGCAGAGGGAGAAGCAGGCCCCATGCAGGGAGCCTGATGTGGGACTCGATCCCGGGACTCCAGGATCACACCCTGGGCCGAAGGCAGGCGCTAAACCGCTGAGCCACCCAGGGATCCCCATGTTTAAGGATCTTAATGGCAGGAATATGGTCAGATTTGTAGACTTCAAAGATTACTCTGGACACAAAGTAATGATAGTAAGGGACAAGATTGGAAGCAATAAGACCAGGTGAGCAATACTGGTACCTTAGACTAAGGTAATGGTTTTGGGGGACAAAAGGAAGAAGGTAGATTCAAGACGAGTTTGGGAGATAGAATAGAACTTGGGGACCAATTAAGGTAGAAATGCAGTGGGAGTCAAAGACACTCCCAAATTTATAGCTTGGGCAGTTGGTCCAGTGCTGAATTACCCCATAGCCAGAGTAAATGTGTGCTACAGGCCTCACAAATCAGGGCGCCCCCAAAACTGGCCACATTTTTACTTTATATATTGAGTTTTTAGAAAAACTTCATCACCAATGGAGTACAGGAGCTTTTTGGATCTGCTTACCTTTTTAAGCCTTAGTATTGTTTTTATTTGAATTATATATTGGGGAAGGGGATTATAATCTTCTCGTTGCTCAGGGCCTCCCAAAGAAGAGGTGTGTAAAGCCTGAATCCTTCTCTGATCTGGATGGTTAGTGGTATCATTTCACTGAGAGTATGTGGACATTGGAAGAAGAGCAAGTTTGGGCTTCCTGCCTTTGTTACACTTAGCCCTGAGTGAAGGGAATGGCATGATCAGGCTGGTAAGGGACTGGCAATCAGGTAGCCTTCTAGAGAGATTCCATCCACTCAGCCCAAGTGGAATGGTTATGGCTAAGTCAATGTGCTTCAAACATTCAGCCAATACTAATGGAAAGTAAGGAAAGACTGTTTACTGGCAAGAGAGATCACGAATGCAAGTTGAGCTACAGGTTCTCAACCTGGAGTTTGGGGGAGTTTTGAACCTCTGAAATTATATGCAAAATTGTGTAGATGTGTGCAGTGCAATTTATGGGCAGAAGTTCCACAGCTTTTGGCCCAGGGCGCGATCCTGGAGACCCGGGATCGAATCCCACGTCGGGCTCCCGGTGCATGGAGCCTGCTTCTCCCTCTGCCTGTGTCTCTGCCTCTCTCTCTCTCTCTCTGTGACTATCATAAATAAATAAAAATTAAAAAAAAAAAAAAAAAAAAAGAAGTTCCACAGCTTTCTTCAGATTTTCAGAGCAGTCTTTGACCCCAAGAAAGTCAGGATCACTAGGAGTATATTAACTGTGAAGCGAATAAAGCTTCCCTAGAGCTCCTCACTGGCCTGGGGCTCTTCCAGGGCCCTCAAAAGGACCTTAGCCATCTTGCATTGTTTTTCCTTAAAGGGAGCATTCACCTCTCAAATTGTATAAAGTGTTTGGTCCCACAGTACCTGCATCTACCCCTGCCAACCACAGATTAGTGAATTACCCAGCATGGGTTGGTATCTGGGAGTGGATGCCCTCCAAGAGTAACGAGCATGAGGAAAGGATTATTAAAAGTCAACGACTGCATTAATAAAGGCAGAAGGAGAAGCAAATGCCAATCAAATAAAGAACAGTCACCAAAGGAGGAGGAGATCACATTGTGAAGGAAGTAAAAAGAGAGGTAGCCAACTTCATCCAACATGGATGGGAAAGCAGGGGAGAGGAAAAACAAGGATACGCACGGTTCCAGGAGTAGCTAGGATACCTGCATGGTGGCCACCCAATATATGAATGATAGCTTACTATCTCTCATTCTGTCCGGGGAAGGGAGAGGGCGGGGGTGGGGGAGGAAACTTTGGAAAATGATTGTTAAAGTTTCGTTGTTTAGCAGAAAAATAATCATTTTTACATTTTGTGCAAAACATTCTACATTTTCAGATCATTTAAGTGAGCACTACATACTGTCAGTGTGAATGTAGGGCCTTGAAAAGCATTTTGCGGTTTTGTTTTTGTTTTTGTTTTTTGAGCTTGGTTATAAAAGCAATCTCCTGTGTTAAAATGTGTGAATAGTTTGATAATTTGTACACATAATCAAGGGCATCTCAGCTGGACTTTGTGTTGGCTGCTGTATAGAACATGAACAAATGTCAAGGGATAGAAAATTACTTTAGATATTTAAAAGAGAAGAAATAAATAGTCTGTTTTGTAACAAGTTTCTGTAAATAAAATAATTTATATTATTTATAAGAAAAGGTTGTGCTTTGCTTTATGAGAAATTAGTTTGTGGAACAAACATGTTACTAAATGGGCAATAAAATTAGGTCTTTTCAATAAAAAAAAAAAAAACAGCGGAGGTAGTAGTACAAACAAAAAACTCTGCACTTCCCTATTCAGTTAGGATGATACTCAGTAAAGTAGGTTTACTGTAATAATCGCATCTATGTGGAAGTGAAGTTGAATGGCACACATGTACTTTTCAAAATGAATCCTAATGTGTTCTATGGCCAGGCAGAGGCCCTGAGTGACCTTTGTCTACTCTTCCACCCCCAACCCCACTTCTGAATCTTTCTTTCCTAATCCTGTATCCTAATCTTCTTACTCCTTGAACATCCATATTTCTGCCCCATCTCTCTGTCTTCTGGCTGGAAATAGGGAGCAGTGAAAGAGGATAGAAAGAGAAAAGAAGTCATAAGAGTGACATTTGAACGTGAAAGATTTTGAATTAGAATTTATCCTGGATAACCCACAAAACCAGTAATCCATATATGGTTCATTGAATGCTGTCCAAAATTCAGGCCAAGAAAACATCTATTTGAACCAGCATGTTCTAAATTGGCCGCCCCGGCAATTCTGAGGTTGACTGGTTTCATTTGGGCAAATCATGCTGACTTTCCCATTATTGGGAGACTGAGTGTTATTATTATTGTCTTTGGAGTGTGAAATGTACCCTGATCAGTGATACGTGCTCTGATCTGCTTCTATGTCTATTATGGAACCTACTTGATGCCATTTTACATTTCCATAGTAACTTTCTCCTGGAATCTGTTCCAAGATAGACTAATTTCAATACTGTTCCCAACTTAACTTCTCCAGTGATAATATCTTTCAAGGCTTTTGACATATTAACTATAGATGTGTTTATTCATAATTGTGTCACTATGAAAAATCTGCTACTTGAGGACAATGATTTTCAATGGCTAATATGACAAAATATATTAGAGACACGGAAAAATAGCTACTAACTGGAATGACTAAGCCAAGGCATTGATTTGAGGTTACTGAGAACTAAATAAAATTAATTCAATAAAAAGCAGCAATTTGTATTTTTTTTGCTAGCAAAGGAAATGATTAAAAACATTTTTAATGATAAAGAAAGATGTGTAACATTATTGGCTAGCAATGCTATTCTCACTGAAAGAAGACCAAGAGTCTATTAATATATGCTTCATAATGTACACATGTAAATTAAATAAGCTCTAGCTGCTTGATATTTCAGTATGGTTAATGTGGAAACAATTCATAACACTTTTATACATAGCTTAAGCACTTTTCTATTTTTTCATTCTAATAGTAAGCCTTAGCTTGACTTGAGCATAATGAATTTCTTCTTTAATAAGTCCTGTTTGATCCGACAAAGCCAATTAAACACAATACACTTAGGTACCCATTGGTTACATTATTAGACTGGTAAAGGACATAAATCCGTGTGACCACAAATTTTGTTTGAACCAAATTTTGGAAATGTATAAATTATTTGGATGTAACAGTTTTGTCGAACTCTCAGCTACTTCTGCAAGATGAAATTATAATTTGTGGAGCTAAATACTGTTAAGCTTGTGTTGGAATCAATTATTCAAACTTTGTAATTGTTTCGATGAACCTAATTGTACAACTTAGTGAAGATAAAATTATATGCCCAATAAATACATGTCAACATTTTGCCTTTAGCCAATAAGAAGAAGGAGAAAGAACGCCCAGAGATCTCTCTTCCTTCAGACTTTGAACATACGATTCATGTGGGGTTTGACGCAGTCACCGGGGAGTTCACTGTAAGTAAGCTCCTTATTGTGTTTTGCAAGCCATGAAAAAATTCCTTTGTGAAAACAGGTTTCAAGAAATCATGTCCATGTCCCAGAATGTCAGGCTTGATGCTTTGGATGATTTCAAGGAAGATGGACTATGCCTAGTCAATCACACGAAAAGTACTGACAAAATTATTTTGTCCATCATAAAAATGTCTGATCATTGTTAGTCTTCAACTTGATGTTGAAAATGTGAATTTTCCATGGCACAGGAGAGGTAGTCCTAGTAGACTGTTGAGCTTCTTTATTGTTTGAAGTGAAATCAGAGAATCATTGACTCGAGTTGGCCAGTGAAGACAGTCCATCTGAATGCCAGTGAAGACAGTCCATCTGAATAATTCAGGCTTTACATTGGAACCTGGATTACTCAGATCAGCTAACCACTCTAACCAAAATTCTGTAAAATTGATTTGCTCTTCCCTTTGATTTTAAGAATGTAGCTTATTTTCAGGCTTATTAACAGGTGTATTTTATAGGCCTTCAAAACAACAAACCCCATGTTTCAGGAAGAATATTTATGGATAGTCATGTGTGCGTTAGTGGTTATGTGCTTACATATATACAATCCAATAAGAATTCTCCAGAAAGACCATAGCTATAGAGTCAGCCTTTCTTTGGATATTTGTAGTGCTCAAATAGTGCAAGATCTCAGTCATTTTGTGTGTGTGTGTGTGTGTGTGTGTGTGTGTGTGTGTTTTAAGATCTGGCATCTTTGTTTTTAGATGGATGAAAGAAAAGATGTGGCTAGAAATATGTCCCCAGGAGGATCAGCTACCTTTTTCCATACTAGTAAGGATCTCAATAAAAATGTACATTCTGAGATAATGAGTAATTTTTAATGCATTCAGGAAAAAAAACTTCTATAATATCACCACCGATTCTTGAGTTCTTGGTGTAAGAGATACTTTTAGATGTTAAATAATTAAATTTTCCGTCTCATAACTTGACAATTAGTAAGTAAACTCCTATGATTCAGTGAACCAAAAGGGGGCAAGGGACAAATCAACTGGATTTGAAGAAGCAAACCATGTCTCTGAATTGACAGCCAAGATACCCCCTTTTTTTTTCAATTCTGGAAGTACGCAATATGAGAATAAAATCACAATTGACTAAACATCTTGGCCTTGTAAAGTGATGTGAGCTGGTTATTTCTGTACTCTCAGTAACAAGCAGAAGAGAATGTAAAGAAGTACTAACATTGATAAAGTTGAGACACTGGTAAGATTTAACAAATTTCATCACTAGAGTCAAAGACTTTATTCAAATGGCCTTGAGTACTGTCACCACTACCATTACACCATCACCACCAAAATAAATAAATAAATAAATAAATAAATAAATAAATAAATAAATAAATAAATAGTTTTTATAATCTGAGCAAAGATATTATGACTTTTTTGACACTTGAAACAGTAAGAGCACTTAAAATTTATAAATTTTGTCCAATAACTCTTCCCTGTTTTAAGAACATTATGTTTCCAGTTTTGACATTCTTTATTTTCTATGTGTCTTTTCTCTGTTTTAACTTATATTTTATTGCTGTCATACCATTTTTTTCCTTCCTTTTTGTGGTCTGACGTGAAAGTTTTCTCCTCCACTATTCTTGTGTGACATTCTGGTTCCTTTCCAATTTTTTTATTTTTTCCGCTCTTTCCAACTTGCTTGACATCTCATGATCTAATCTATCTTTAGCTCTTGCTTTGTTCTTTTTGGGTTCTGAATGGAAATGAAAAAAAGTGAATCACCATCATCTTGCTGACTGCATTTTCACTTTGCTGTTGTTTAGAACCTAAAGAACCAACTAGAAGGGTGGGATATGTGATGGACACTCTTTCCAATTGTGAACAACAGTTTGATGCAACTAAACCCAAATCCAACCAAAACCTGTGCTCCCCCTCCTCCCTGACACCCAATTTAAAATAAAGCAGCTGTTTGGAGGCAGGCAGTTGTTAGAAATCCTTTGAATATACAGACAGACATAGGCTAAATTTGGAAATCTGATGCACTTATTGCCCTCATGATGGTCTTTTGAAACTACTTGTCCAAAAAAAAAAAAAAAGAAAGAAAGAAACTACTTGTCCGTACATTATATTTAAAGATGCCACATTCTGCCCTTTTTAACTCTTTTTACCTATGGTTTACACTTACAGACTTTAAAAAATGCCAAATGGTAATAAGCTTTTAAAATCATGTTGTTGGTAGCATTTAAAATCGGGTCCTAAAAAAAAAAAAAAAAAAAAAAAAAAAAAAATCGGGTCCTATTTGCCACGGTACCACTAATGTAATGTGTGCACAGAGGGGGAGGGATGTATTACTAAATTTGATTATTGCTGTTGCTTAGGTTGCATTTTGAGCAATTTGTTGAACTGTCTTGTTCAGTTGTCTTCCAAGGGCCTGTCATTGTGAATATTTGGACTCCAATTTGGTGTGCCGCTTGGTGATTGTCCTATGGCTAGTTGGCCCATATGACCTTGTATGCTTGGGTATGCACTTGGGCCCTGAGATTCAAAGTAGGTTGGGAGGTGAGATTTGGGATACTAAAGTATTAAAAGTCCTTACCCTTTATATTGCCATTTTTGTCCTAAATACTTCAGAACTCCCCCTTCCAGACCTCTAGACCTGTGACGGTCGCTTCAAGTCAATCAGAGGGAAAAATGGTATGAGTGATATAAATGATCATTTCTCATGATAAGATAAATGCTTGGCCTGTTGTATCATGCTGCCATTCTCCTGGGCTACACCGGACAATCCCCAGCTTGTTGTACATCTGGTTGTTTTTGTACATGTGGTCAGGCATTGATATGTGCTCCTGCTTCTGATGCTCATACTTCTAGGTCTCCATTAGCTGTCTTAACTTTTGGGATTTGTACCTCAATTTGGAGCAATGAGATGGCTTTCTGATTAAGTGCCTCTGTGGCACACATTCAAATTTAAGCGTCAGGTCTTATTGATGGACTAGTTTATCTCAACTTATCAAAGAAAAAAGAGACTATGTCAGCAGTGTAGTCATGTGGTAAGTATAGTTGTCTGAAGGATCTTCTGCAATTGACAGAATGTCTTCCTGCTGTCTAGTGATCACAAGACATTTATGTATCACAAAAGTTTAGAAGTGCCATGAGAATGTATAACTGCAAATATTCTAATGATTACGGTAATGATCATGCCAGTGATGTCTGCTCTAGTGGTTATGTGCAACGCATACCTGGTTTTGTAACACTTAATAACTCCTTTGGCCATTACAGTATTAACCAAATGCTATTAATTGCACTTAGAATCAGAACTGGGATCATGCATGGGCTCCTGAGTTCAAATATGTGGCTTAAGGCTTTAGCATCAAATTGCGTGATTAATGCATGTCAAAGTGTCGTTTCACTGTGCTTGGAGTGACCCCAAATGCCAGGAAATCAAAGACCTATATCCCAAATCAAACCAGTTGGGTCGAAGCATGTCTCTGTAGCTTTGGAGACAGTATCTTTCTTTAGACAAAGCTGCTATCTTATATCCGATCTTATTTTGTGGGAAGTGCGACTTTAGAACTGCAGCATTAAAATGGAAATTGTTCATATATGGCTTGAAATGAAATGGTTTCCCTTTCCCTGGCCTAAAGAAACTTTTTAAAGGTAGAGTCTGGCTGCGTGGGAAATCCTTAATAATCTAGTTTTCCCTAGACCAGTCACGACTTTAGGTGCAACATGCGGAAGAGTCGCATCAATGAGAATGAAGTTAAATTTAGCATCACCATGTTGCCATCCTGTCCATTTTAGCCACACAGACACTTCCACTGTGAAACCGGAAATGGTTCACCAGAATTGGGAATTGAAATTTGTAAGTTCATCACATGGCCATTGGCTACTTGTGATTACCCAGTCGTAAATACAGACTTACAAATTATTGTCCAAGCTTTTCATGATGCCATCCTTCTTTCCTCCAAAGTCATGTTTCTGCCTTCTGGTAATTTCTCTGGTCACTCACTTAACAGTAATTCTTATTGTGTATTTCTGGAGGAAGCATCTGGCCCAAAGTGGAAATTATGCGTCTAAACATTAGAAAGTTGTCTTTTTTCTGTTTTCTTAAATCCGTTGTCCTGTATCCTGTCCTGCCCCCACCCCGCGTTAGTTAAAACCTTTCTATTTTCATAACCGCCCCACTTTAGAAGGGATTAACCCCCCTCCCCATTCAGACCCATTGGTTTCATCTCCTCCCACCTTCTAAGTTGTCCCACATTCTGTTTTAACTTTCTTTTCTTTCTTTATTTACGTCCATTACAGCCAGATCTCTATGGCTCACAGATGTGCCCAGGGAAGCTCCCAGAGGTGCGTCACAGGCCCAAAAGAAGCTTGCATCAAAGTGCTTCTTTGAGATGTCATAGCACTGCAGCAGCAGGTTCATGTGTGTGCAGTAGAATTGTTGCTTGGCTTATCTCACTTTTTTGTTGTCATTCCCAAACTCTGGAGGCCCACGTCACACATTGTCTTGCCGAGACTTCGTAGGACCAGGCCACATAAATTGTGTCTAGATGCACTTAGGAATGGGGTGTCTGTTTCTCACTCCAAGTTGCTCTTGGAGTCTGTACAATTACAAAATGGGGACGTCCGTAGGCTGAGCACGTAGGGAAAGAATGCTAAATGCTCAATGTGAAACTTAACCTTCTGGTGGAATTCGTGCAATTGTCCTTGGTCAGATTTCCAAATACTCCCTCCTCTCTGCTCTAAATGCTTTGGATTATTGCCAATTCTCACCAGGCTTCGGCATGGTCGTCATAGTCCCCAGGTTCTATGTGGCCAATGAACAAAGAGGGGATGGAGGGAGGAGAGGAGAGACTATTTAGCATCTCCGTGCCTGTGGCTCCTCCACTATTCTATTTTGGTCTCTTCTCAGTCCCCCTCTGTATTAAAGCCCTTGACACCCTACCCCCACCCCGCCAAATTGCATTTTGTAATCACAAAGTGTAAACTGACCATGGGTGAGGCTTTTCTTTTATTCGGAATGATCCCCCAATTAATAACATGCCCAGAAACAGCTTCTGTTATTCCAGTCATATAAAATCCATTGATCTGCACTATACTACACTGTGCACAAATTTAGAGAAGTCTTGCTATGTCTGCCCTGAGTCGCCAGAAAAAATAAGCTAAGCCGTAAACATCATTTCATGGATGAGCAGAATTAATATGGAGGTGATTTTCATGCGCTTTTTTTTTTCTATCACAGTCATACTCCTACCCACCCTTTTTAAGTTGGATCCTAGTTTTACCTATGTGTTTTAATTAGAAAAGAGAATGATTGCATTATTAAGTTACTAACTTTAAATCTAGAGTGTCACTTCAGTTTCCCAAGTGTAATCCTACAGGTAGCATGGGCTTCTTGGTGAAGAACTTTACTGGAACATAAAAATGCAGCTGCTGAATGTTCTGAGCTCCATTCTTTCTCTTTGGTTGTCCACAGGGGATCCCTGAGCAGTGGGCACGGTTACTCCAAACCTCCAACATAACAAAACTGGAACAGAAGAAGAACCCACAAGCTGTTCTCGATGTTCTCAAATTCTATGATTCCAAAGAAACAGTCAACAACCAGAAATACATGAGCTTTACATCAGGAGGTAAGAGTAAATCCAAAGTATCAAAGAGAGAAGTAATTCTTATCTCAGGACCTTGGGATTAGAACAGAATGCCTGTAGGGCATCTGAAGTCCGTTCTACTTCCTTTTTTTTTTTCAAGATTTTATTTATTTATCCATGAAAGATGCAGAGAGAGAGAGACAGAGGCAGAGACACAGGCAGAAGGGAGAAGCAGGCTCCATGCAGGGAGCCCAACGTGGGACTCGACCCCGGGTCTTCAGGATCACACCCTGGGCTGAACACGGCGCTAAACTACTGAGCCACCAGGGCTGCCCTCAGTTCTACTTCCTTCCCCAAATGACATCAACATCAGTAAATTGAAAGATGTTCTGGAAGTTGAAGTTGACATTAGGAGGTTTACTACTTGGGTGTGTTTAGAACTCAAGGAGGGGGATTGCTCAGTGAAGCAGTGGTTGTCAGTTTCAATCACAATTGTTCTGTCTCTGCACTGGAATGAAGAAGACAGTTACTTAGAATCAGGCCTTGTGAAGTGACCATGAAATAAGAGGTGTATGAATCAAAACATGGTCTCCTGAAATGTATTTTATCCTTTTGATTCATTGACTTATACTGTGATGATACAGCACACATTTTGTGGTTGCCATTTTGTTCCAACCTCAAAATCAAGCTTAAAAAAAGAAATTATGCCTGGCTATTTATAAGAAATTAAAATGTCTGTGTTCTGGCAAAATCTTGACTTCATTTACTAGCATGTAGGCCCAGCCCTTGTTTGAAGCTTGAACATTCACATTTGCCATGTAAGCAACTGAAAAATATATGCCAAACATTTTTGCATTTTGAGAAAGATGATCTGGGTTGCCTTTCTAGAACAACTTATTATTTAACATCTAAAAAAAGAAGAGAATCCTATCATTAGTGCCCCAGCTGTAAAGTGCCCCTATCTCTCAGCATTGGTTTTAATATAGAGTAGGCTTGAAATATCTTCAGGAATAGTGCAAGGACTTACTTAGAAAGGGAGGAGTGTCTCATTTGGTTCTAACAAATGTCAAAGCCCAAACTTAAAATGTATAGTAATTCATGTGCTCCACAGGATGTTTTTGACTGAGATTGCTTTGCTTGATGGCTGTTCTCTAATGGAGAAAACCTAAAAGGAAAAAAAGCCATCAAGGAGAGCTTTTTAGGTATTTCGTTTTCCGTGTGGAGTGAAATGTCTCAGAGATCCTAGTGATACTTCAAACAGTGCTTAATGTGAAGAAGTCTAGAACTGCCCTCCGGGCCCACTGTAGAACCACAGGTGACCAGAACCAAAAATGCATCATTCTAGTATTTGAGCTGAGTGAAACTCACCAGACATTCTGTGGATGTTCTAGTGTTGAGACTGAGGAATAGGGTGGGAGGAGCGCAGGGGAGGAGAAAGAGAAAGGAAGAAAGGGACAGTAAAAGGGAGGAAGGAAGAGGAAGGAGGGAGGGAGGAGGAGAGGGAAGGAGGAAGTAAGGGAGAAATTCTGGATATGTATAGACTCATACCAATCAGGAGTAGGTAATCTTGGGGCACCTGTGTGGCTCAGTCAGTTAAGCATCCAACCCTTGATTCCGATTCAGGTCACCATCTCAGGGTCCTGGGATAGAGCCCTGCATCGGGCTCTCTGCTCAGTGGGGAGTCTGCTCTAGGGTTCTCTCCCGTCTTCCGCTGTCCCTCCCCCTGCTTGCATGCACGTTCATGCACACATGCACTCTCTCAAATAAATTAAATCTGAGTAAGTAATCTCAATATTACACATATAGATGAGATTCGCTGGAGGCCTTTATTAAGGTCTATAAAATGACATGGTGAACCTTGCAAGGATATGAGTTATTTTCAGAACAATGATGTCATTTGTCATAGCATCTATTCAATATTGAATAGGAGAATTTCCTTCTGGTCAAATTAATTAATTAATACAAAATACAAAATAATTAATACAACTTAATTGTTTATTAAGTCTGGTTTCTAAATGAGGCAGACTTCATAAAATAAATGTGATATCTTTATCTTTTCTTTTCAGATAAAAGCGCACATGGATACATAGCTGCCCATCCCTCGGTAAGTGAAAAATTGAAAATGGTTTGGGGTGATCAGTGTTTCTGGCAGTCCAATAGGATACCATTGTACAGATTCAGTTTAGATAGAGACTCTTTTAAAAAACAGTTTTTAAAGGTATAATTTAGATCTATAAAATTCACCCATTTTTAAACGTACAGTTTGATGAGTGTAGATAAATGTATATACCAGTGCTTCTGTCACCACAGTCCAGTTTTAGAATACATTTATCACCTCCTAAGTTCCTTTATGCCTGCTTACAGTTATTCCCCATCCCATCCCCATCCCCTAGCTCCAGGCTATTACTAATCTGGTAGTATGGATTTGTTTTTCTGGACATTTCATGTAAATGAAATAATATAGTATGTGACCTTTTGGGATTGGCTTTTTTTCACTCAGCATAATGCTCTTACGGTTCATCCGAGTTGTGTGTTATCAGTAATTTGTCCTTTTTATTGCTAAGTAGTACTCCATGGAATGGATGTGCCACTCTGGTTAACAATTTACCCATGGAAGGCTCTCCGGACCATTGGCAGTTTTTGGCTATTGTAAATAATCTACTATGAACATGCATGTATGAATCTTTATGTAAATAAATGTTTCTATTTCTTTTACACAAAGAATCTTGAAAATAATAATCATAATGATAGTGGCTTCTCTCTACTCAACACTTACAATGTGCCAGGCACTGATATAATAACAGTATGCATTCACTTAACCTTTCTTGCCACCAGATTAGGTAAGTCTTAATCACTGTCTCCATTTTAAAGATGAGTTTCAGAGAGGTAAAATAATTCATCTGAGGTCATATCACTGTACTTTTGAGTGTCACCTGTTCTGATAAACAGATCCAGTGGGGGAAGTGACTTTGCCCAAACTCATATAGTTTTATCAGAGCCTAGAAAATAAGTAACTGAGTTCAAAGTTCTTTTTTTTTTTTTTTTTTTATTTTTTTTTTTTTGAGTTCAAAGTTCTTAGAAGTGATAGAGTATCTGCAAGAATATCCATACACATGAGACAGAAAATTATCTTAGACAAGGCTAACCTTTGTGTGATTTTATTGTGAAATAATTAACATCAGTGAGAGTTTCCTAACTGTTGATTTGAAGAGTCATGGATAACAACCTTTTATAGAGGACAGATGCTGGCCTGCTTAATGTCACCCTGGGTGACAAGTGTGATAGTAGTAGATCATTAATGGTAAAGAGTAAAGGCCATGAAATTGTGGGGAAGTTCCTCAAAAATTAAAAATAGAATTACCATGGGATCCAGCAATCCCACTTCTGGATTTATACCCAAAAGAATTGACAGTAAGTTCTCTCTTTTTTTTAAAGATTTTATTTTTTCATGAGAGACAGAGAGTGAGAGGCAGAGGCAGAGGGAGAAGTAGCAGGCTCCCCGAGAAGCAGGGAGCCTGATGTAGGACTTGATCCCAGGACCCTGGGATCACGAGCTGAGCCGAAGGCAGACACTTAACTGACTGAGCCACCCAAGTGCCCTGACAGCAGGTTTTAAAACATATTTTCATACACTCGTGTTCATAGCAGCATTATTCACAGTATACAAAAGGTAGAAGGAACCCATGTGGCCATCAACAGATGAATGGATAAATAAATGTGGTATATTCATACCATGGAATATCATTTTTTTATGGAATATCATTTAGCCTTAAAAAGGAAGGACATTCTGGGGCACCCAGGTGGCTCAGTTGGTTGGGTGTCCAACTCTTGATCTCAGCCCAGGTCTTCATCTCAGTGTCATGAGTTCAAGCTCCATGCTCAGCATGGAGCCCACCCTTAAAAAAAAAGGAAGGGTATTCTGACACATTGATACATGCTATCACATGGATGAACCTTGAGGACATTATACCAAGTGAAATAATCCATTTATTAAAAGACAAATGTATGATTCTATTTATATGATCTACAGACTACTCTGTATACAAAGTTCAATTTTTGCAAGATGGAAAGGGTTCTGGAGATTGGTTGCACAATACTGTGAATATACTTAACACTACTGAACTGTGCATTTAAAAATGGCTAAGGGCAGCTTGGGTGGCTCAGCAGTTTAGCACCACCTTCAGCCCAGGGCCTGATCCTGGAGTCCTGGGATTGAGTCCCACGTCGGGCTCCCTGAATGGAGCCTGCTTCTTCCTCTGCCTGTGTCTCTGCTTCTCTCTGTGTGTCTCTAATGAATAAATAAATAAATCTTAAAAAAATAAGAATAAAAATGGCTAAGATGGTAAATTTTATGCCATGTATATTTTACCACAATTAAACATAAAAATAGGGATGCCTGGGTGGCTTAGTGGTTGAGCATCTGCCTTTGGCTCAAGTCGTGATCCCGGTGTCCTGGGATCGAGTCCCATATCAGGCTCCCCATAGGGAGCCTGCTTCTCTCTCTATGTCTCTCATGAATAAATAAAATATTTATCAAAAAATAAAAATAAAAAAGTATGAAGGCTCTGTACATAGATGTTTAGTCTTATTGTATGAATTTTTAATGTGATAATGCATAAATATACTTAGTATACCACCTAGCACATACTCTATGTTTATTAAATGTAAGCTAAAGCAAAACTGCCAACCTTACATGATCTACACTTATCTTACTGCCCTTGCTTTAATTAATATCATTATTGTATAATAAATACTAGCTGGGTATTCTGGCAAAGAAATAGTTGGTATTTTTTTAGGTAGGTAGGTCAGTTATTTTAAACACTAATCTGCTAGGACAGTCTTTAGATTGATATTTATTTTTGTCAATAGTTCGTATCTCCCGAAATACTGTCCCTTTCTTTTGAGCTTGCTTCTACTGGTTTTGTTTGTGGAATTTAAACTAAATCTACATAATGATCAAAATATTCCACCAAATCAGAAAACAATGATGTTCTCACTGTTGGGAAATAAAACAACTGGATATTTACTTTTCTCACATATATTTATCAAGTGCCTTCTTACAAACACTAGGAAATCTGGAGCTCATTCTGGTAAGGAAAGAGAAGTGTGTATATAAAAAAACATAATACAATATGGACCATGTTACATACTGTAAAATACGTCCATTTGCTTTGAGAACTCAGAGACAAGAGATTACTTTCAGCTGGGGAGGAAAAAGGAAGCAAGCCCTGGTCTCGAAGGGCTTAAGCTCAGTGCCTGGTACAACATGGGTACTTACATGGTACATATTTGTTGAATGTTGAATGTTGAGTTGAAAAAAGCATCATAAGGATGCCTGGGTGACTCAGCTTTTGAGTGTCTACCTTGGGCTCAGGGCACGATCCTGGAGTCCTGGGATTGAGTCCTGAATCGGGCTCCCTGCATGGAGCCTGCTTCTCCTTCTGCCTGTGTCTCTACCTTTCACTCTCTCCCTGTGTCTCTCATGAATAAATAAAATCTTTTTTTAAAGGAAAAGGCTTCATAGAAAAGGTGACATTTGAGCTAGATTGCGAAGGTCAGGTAGGATTTGGATCTGTGAAAGGAAGGCATTCTAAGCAAAAGGAAAAACATATAAAGGGCACAGTAGTAAGGAGAGCACGAGGACAAAAAGGTGGTTTGAATGAAGACAGATGCAAGAAAAGGAATCCTAGGAATTAAGCCTTGAGCATTAATTTGGAGCCAAATCAATAGCAGCCCTTAAATGGTATTCTAAGAAATCTGGCCTATTTGCAATGATGTGGATAGGGCTAGAGTGTGTTATGCTAAGTGAAATGAGTCACTCAGAGAAAGACAAATACCATATGATCTCATTCCTATGTGGAATTGAAGAAACATAACAGCTGAACATAGGGAAAGGGGGTGGGGAAAGGGAGAGAGGAAAATAAACCATAAGAGAATCTTAAAGGTAGAAAACAAACAGGGTTAATGGAGGGAGGTGGGCAGGGAGTACCAGCTAGAGGGGTGAAGGGTATTAAGGAGGGCATATGTTGTAATGAGCGCTGGGGGTTGTATGGAGGTGATGAATCACTGAATTTTACTCCGGAAACCAATATCGCACTGTATGTTAACTAAGTAAAGCTTAAACTATAAATAAATAAATGAAAGAAAGAAAGAAGAAAGAAAGAAAGAAAGAAAGAAAGAAAGAAAGAAAGAAATCAGTCAATCAATCAATCTGGCTTTTTCCCAGAGAAGCCCTTGGAGTTTTTTGGAACAGGAGAATTAGGCAAATAAAGCATACGCCTTGGGAACAGTTACCTGACAGCACATGTCCAGAGTGAATTAAGGGTGGAAGGTGAGGCTGGTTTTGATTTGTATTTCCCTGACGGCAAGTGATGTGGAGCATTTTCTCACATGCTTGTTGGCCATGAGTATATCTTCTTTGGTGAAATTTATGTTCATGTCTTCTGCCCATTTCATGATTGGATTGTTTGTTTCTTGGGTGTTGAGTTTAATAAGTTCTTTATAGATCTTGGATACTAGCCCTTTATCTGATTTGTCATTTGCAAATATCTTCTCTCATTCTGTGGGTTGTCTTTTAGTTGACTGTTTCTTTTGCTCTGCAGAAGCTTTTTATCCTGATTAAGTCTCAATAGTTCATTTTTGCTTTTGTTTCCTTTGCCTTCATAGATGTATCTTGAAAGAAGTTGCTGTGGCCAAGTTCAAAATGGGTGTTACCTGTGTTCTCCTCTAGGATTTTGATGGATTCTTGTCTCACATTTAATTTAGATCTTTCATATGATTTCACTCATATGGGGAATATAAGAAATAGTGAAAGGGAGTTTACGGGAAAGGAGAGAAAATGAGTGGGAAAAATTAGAGAGGGTGACAAAACATGAGAGACTCCTAACTCAGGGAAACGAGCAAAGGGTAGTTTAAGGGCAGGCGGGCGGCGGGATGGGGTAACTGGGTGATGGGCACTGAGGAGGGCACTTTATGGGATAAGCTCTAGGTGTTACTGTGTATGTTGGCAAATCGAACCTCAGTTAAAAAAGGGGGGGAGGAAGGTGAGGCTGGGTGAAGGGAGACCAGTTGGAGGAGTGGCGCAGGCATCCAGGCCCATAGGTAAGGTGGTCCTGAGGGAGATAGTGGCAGTAGGAGTGGAGATGAGGTTCAAATTGCAGAAATGTTTAGGTTATTGATTGGATTTTGGGATGCTGGAGGAAAGGTCAAGGTCGAAGCTGATTGCAGACCTAAAATGGTACGACGGTGGCCAAAAGGGTGAGGATGCTATCTTTCAGGAGTTACAAAGTTCTGTGAGCAGATGCTGAGTTTTCTATTGGCCAGTTTGGAGTTTGAAGGGCTGGCAGGATTTCCAGGTGTAGTTGTTCACTAAACCGTTTAACTAAGGCTGGGTTTGTATTGATCGAATGAACTGGATTAGATGCTCAAATTTAGATTGGACCTCTTCAGTGGGACTCAGCTACTTAGGAATGGACAATTGAAAGCACCTTGTGCTCTCCTTATGGTTCCAGGGGGAGATTGCACTTGACACTGCTTATGCTTTCTTGCATTATAAACACTCCTAAGTAGACCTAGCTATCCCATAAGATCTGATTTAATAGGATTGGACTATCCCTAATCGACATAGCCTAAACCGATCAGTTTTGGTGTCCTCTAGTGGCCTGTGTGGGAATTAACATAGAAGCAGTTTATTCACTAGATATTTTAAACTAATGACCACATAACTAATATTGAATTCAGCAATACCTCCCATAATCCTGTGACATCTAGTTTACTGCTCACTCATGGTAGTTTCTTTGGTATGAGTGTATTAAACACTAAATACTGTTCAGGGACCTACTCTTCAATTTTAGGCTACTTGTACAGTTGACACAGATTGAGCTTTTGATTTGAAGTACGCATTTATTTTGTTCATCTATATTAGTGGTTCTTTTACTTCAGTGTGTGTCAAAATTGCCTGGACAGTGTGCAAGTCAAAATGGAATGGAGCCCTGAAATCTGTATCTTAACCTCCTTTGAAAAGTGGCCCACAGACCACACTTTGCATTATCTAGAGCCTCCAAGGTCCTTACTTCTAATTCCTTTGGCCATTATCAATGAAGCTCAAAGGAAGAAGAGTTTCCTAAGGTAATTCCTCTAGCTAGTATATGCTCTAGAGCAGGGTTTAATAACTTATAGTCTGTACGGATGGGCTTCCTACAATCTATGAACCCTTGAAGTTATATGGAAAAGCATATACCTACCTGTATTTTTCTGAAGAGATTGTCCAAACACTTCAGAATTCTAAAAGACCCCAGGATCCTGCTCAAGTAGAGAATCACCTCCTTTGCCCCACTGTGTGGCACAAGAAATGTATCCCAGATTTTTAATAAGACAAAAAAATTTTTTTACTTGTTGTTCATCTATTTTTTCCTTTTTGGGCTTTTTTGATTTATTTTTGAATTTTTATTTAAATTCCAGACAGTTAACATACAGTGTAATTAATATTAGTTTCAGGTGTACAATGTAGTGATTCAACACTTCCATATAGCACCCAGTGCTCATCATGACAAGTGCACTACTTAATTCCCATCACCTGTTTCACCCATCCCCCACCACCCTCCCCTCTGGTTATCATCTGAAGAGCAACCAAAGTATCTGTATTCAAGCTTAGACAGATATAGTAATCTCAACCTAGAAGGAAGAGTGTAGCAATATTATACTTGTGGCTCCCAAAAAGACCACCAGCAAAACCTGTTAATAAGCAAAGCTGTTTATTAAACTTTAGCACCAAGAAAGAGCCCTCCCTTTAGAGGGTTTTAGCAGTGTCTTAAAAAGGAGATGTCCAGGGAGAAACTTTACAGGGTTTTAGGGCATGGCTATGTGATTTTATTTTATTTTTAAAAATTCATTTATTTATTTGAGAGAGAGAGTGCAGGGGGAGGGGCAGAGGGAGAGAGAGAAGCAGACTCCCCACTGAGTGTGGAGCTCCACGCGGGGCTCGATCTCAGGACCCTGAGATTGTGAACTGAGCGGAAATCCAGAATCAGACACTTAACCGACTGAGCCACCCAGTTGCCCTATGGCTATGTGATTTTAAAGCAGGTCTTACAAGACAAGGAACAGGTTAGGATTGTGCAGTGTTTATGATGAAATCACTTTAGATTGGTGAAGTGAGAGACTTCAAGAGAGTCTTGGTGAGCAAGCTGTTATTCGTACCAAGTAAAATACTTCAGCTGGTTCAGTCTTATCTTCCAAGAACAAGCATTTCATGGAGTAAGAAGTTGCTATTTTTGCTTCTTCTCAGTATTAACATAAAAACAGGAAAATATACTCTCATTTGATGCTGTGTAACACAGGGAAAAGAAAGTATGCCTAGCCCCAGTATTATTTACACAGGGATGGAGAAGTATGCTGGTCCAGGTCTTACTCAATACGGGGCCAGGAAATAATGCGGATTTCAGTTCTCAGTGCCAACGCCTGGTGTTCTAGGTGTGTTCTAGATAAGCTAATGCTCTCTGGCCTGACCACCATGCAAAACACAATGTCCACTGAAGGCCATGCATTCTTTCCAACCAACCAGCCAACGTGACAGTATAGTGTCTAGTCTTAGATAAACAGAAACATTGGTCTCCCTCCTCCCCTACAAACCTTCAGAAGATGAAAGATGTTAGTTTTTCTAACAGTCCCTTAGACCATCCTCGGGGATGCAGAATGTCTCCCATATGAAATGAGAATAGTGAGGATAGTAACGAATACTAAACAGTGTAGTTTTGCAGGTGGATCTTCTTTAGTGAAGTAGCAACAATTGAGATGTGCCAGGTTACCTTTTGGTCAGTAGTACCAGTCTGATTGGTTTTTGTACCAGTCTGAGAAGCCTAGACCTAGGCCCATTATATTTGCCACCAGGGCAATTTTCAGATCCTTATAGGCAATACATATACTCTCATTTATGGAGGCCACATGATGCATTGTATCAAATATATTAAAGGGCTCCTCTACCCCAAATAATTTTTTGCTATGAACTTTTTAAGTGATTTTTAATATTGATTTTGAAATTATTTGATTATAAGTAACACTAAATTTTTGGTTAGGTATAATTTATTGGAAATCATTTTGACAACTCAAGAGCTGTTGCTGAAGAAGACAATCTAATCTACAATTTGGTTTTTATTTTTTTTTGATATTTTATTTATTTATTCATGAGAGATAGAGAGAGAGAGAGGCAGAGACACAGGCAGAGGGAGAAGCAGGCTCCATGCAGGGAGCCCGACGTGGGACTCGATCCCAGGTCTCCAGGATCACACCCTGGGCTGAAGGCGGCACTAAACCGCTGAGCCACCTGGGCTTGCCCTACAATTTGGTTTTTAATTAATGAAATTTCCATAATTACTAAATAGAAGTCACTAAGTGAAGTTGACCTATAGTTATTCTTCATAGACATGTAATTAGACATTAATTGCTTTAGACTTTATAGTTTTTTGTCACATTTTGGAGGCAATGATTTATTTCTTACTTCAGATATTTTCATAAGCCCGGGTAAAGCTAACTACTCTAGGCATGGTTTATATTGCCTGCCTATATATAATATATAGTATTATATAATACTTGCCTGTAAGATAGCTTTACCATATAAAAGGTAGCCAGTTTATATGCAGGTTCTACCCTTCCACCAGTGAACAGTGATTAGGTGCATTCTTGATCCCCGCTGGCATAAGAAAGCAGAACTTTCTGGAACAGAATAATCTCAAAGCAAACACCAATAACCTAAAGGCAATTTCTAAGTGTGCCCACTGAAATGCTCTGAAGAGTTAGTCTTTCAAAGAAGAAATGGATTTTTTTTCTAAAACCTCAATGTCATTAACACATGTTTCTTTCTACACAGCCACAGTACAATATAATAGTGTAGGTATTTTGGCCAAATTAAGAATAAATATAGGTGTATACATAAGAAAACCAATATTAACTAAGCATATAAATTTCAGTCTAAACCATTCAGTATGTATATCAGGGCAAGCAAATATTCTTTCAAATACTTTCTTATAAATTCTAAGTTATCTTCCTTTTTACAGTAGATAAATCTTGCTGTCTCTGATTAGATATATGATTACACCTTATGGATCTTCCATCAGTTTATACATGATTGTAGAAAATCCATGTTGAATTTTAATCATAGGCTGAGGTCCTTTGATTTAATAGTGTATTAGTAGGCTCCCTGTATCTACCTCAGGAGCTTTGTCCTCAAGAAATGAAAATTCTTTTTAGAATTAGCTTGAGCCAGTATACCCAAAGGTGTCAACAGAATACAAATATAAACACACACACACACAAAATAAAAATTAAAAAATCTTTAATAGTCCTTTCCAACAGAATCAATGTCATAAAAGGTATATATGTAACTTTACATTTTCTAGTAGCCACACTGAAAAAAAAGTAAAAAGAAAAAGGTGAAATTAATTTTAATGATATTTTATGGAACCCAGTGTACTCAAAATTCTGTCATTTCAACATATACACAACATAAAAGAAATGTCTTTCACTAAGGAACTATTTTACAACTTTTTTTCATATTTAACATCTGGTATGTATTTTAAACTTAGTACCCACTTAAGTTATAGCGCATGTAACTGCTCATTAACTATGGACAGCTTGTGGCTGCCATATTGGACAGCACAGACCTGTGTCATTGTTCAGTGATTTTTAAACTTGAACCTGAACCGGAATCACCTGGAAGGCTTGTCATAACATACTATCAGGCCTCACTCGCAGAGTTATGATTCATTAGTGTGGATAGAACCCAAGAATTTGCATTTCTAACAAGTTCCCTGTGATGATGCTGGTCTGGGGACCACACTTTGAGAACTGTGGTCATAGTTCTTTCAAAATTCAGCTTTGGGACAATTTAAGCCCTGCATAAATATGAATGATAAGAATCCATCCTAGATACTATGATCGTTCTTACTTTTGGTGGTGGTGGTGGTGGTGTAGCAGTTTTTAGCATTGCAAATCACCATTTATACCTGTTGGTTAAGACTGAATAATTATGTTGATGAATATTCCTTAGATCTTCATGTCTGTTACTTTCTGAGTGCTTCTTTCCAGGAGGCTGAACAGGGAAGCAACATTTATGGGCTTGCTTGTACTTAGTGAGTATTTGCAGAGCTGTGTTAATACCATATCCATATGCATGCTCTGATCTTTAGGCACAAAATAGCCCTTTTCTGGTTGACAAACTATCAATCAGCGAATTGACAATCTGCCCAGTACAAATTGAAGGCTTTCATAGCATTTTAAAAAGATATTATTCATTGATTTCAAAAACATTGAACTTGCAAATATTAAATGAATAGCTCACTGTTTCTGAGCTCAGTGGAAAATGAAAAGATCTTTAAAATTTTCATGATGTTTATAAACCATGACCTGAATTTACCTCTGAATGTGAGCAGTCCTGATCACCAAACTGTAGATGGTTCTGCTCATTTGTAAAAGGTGCGGTTTTCTCATGTCCCTACATGATTAAATATTTTATTTCCCTTTTCTTGTTTCTGAAGAAAAACAATGAAGAGTTAATACCTGGTCTCTAAACTTTGTTTTTGTCACAAGAGTACAAAAACAGCATCAGAGCCGCCTTTGGCTCCTCCTGTGTCTGAAGAAGAAGATGAAGAAGAGGAAGAAGAAGAAGATGACAATGAGCCCCCACCAGTCATTGCACCAAGACCCGAGCATACAAAATCAGTAAGTCTCGGGATCCCTGGGTGGCGCAGCGGTTTGGCGCCTGCCTTTGGCCCAGGGCGCGATCCTGGGGACTCGGGATCCAGTCCCACGTCGGGCTCCCTGTGCATGGAGCCTGCTTCTCCCTCTGCCTATGTCTCTGCCTGTGTGTGTGTGTGTGTGTGTGTGTGTGTGTGTGACTATCATAAATAAATAAAAATTAAAACAAAACAAAACAAAATCAGTAAGTCTCAAATAACTACTCCTCAGTGGTTCAGGAAATGTCATCTGGAGCAATTGTAGAGTCAAAGTCTAGTGAATCAGCTCCCACCCTATTGAGTATCTACTATGTTCCCAGATCTAGAATATAAGATACAACCTTGGTTGAGGCTGCTCTTCAGGGATATGAGATAGCATGTGACAATTAGAGAATAATACCAAACAATATATAAGTAAGTGCTAAAGTATAGAATTGCTGCAGAAATTAAATTAGAGAAAGAAATCCACATGAATCAAGTAGGAAGAATTGCCTAAGTAGAGACACCAGGACCAGAATGAGCACAACATGTATGGGGACCTCAGAAGACTGGGTCCTGACAGCTTTCAAGCACAGGGTATTTGAGGTAACCTAAAGTTCTTGTTTAATAATTAATTCATCACTTGTCTTTACAGACTTATTGGGGGTAGGGGTTGGGATGTGGAGGAGAGATGAGTAAGCAGAGCACAGAGAATTTTTGGAGTAATGACAGAACTCCACTGCCATAATGGCAGATTATACATTCGTCCAAACCTATAGACTGTCTACCCTAAGAGTGAACTATGTGTAAACTATGGACTTGGGGTGTTTATGACGCATCAGTGTTGGTTCATCACTTGTAACAAATGTCCCACTCTGAGGTCGGGGGGCTGTTGATAATGGGGGAGGCTATGATGCATGGGCACAGGGTGTAGATGGGAAATCTGTACCTTCCTCTCAACTTGACTGTGAACCTAAAACTGCTTTAAAATTTTGTCTTAATTTACAAAATAAAACCTCATTGACATGGCAGCATCTAGGCTTGGCCTATTGTTTTCATCATAGAACTTTTTCCCTTATCTTTAAGATCTACACCCGCTCTGTGCTGGAATCCATAGCTTCACCAGCAGCACCAAATAAAGAGGCCACACCACCTTCTGCTGAGAACGCCAATTCCAGTACTTTGTATAGAAACACAGATCGGCAACGGAAAAAATCCAAGATGACAGACGAGGAGATCCTAGAAAAGCTAAGTGAGTTGGTTGTTTTTTGGTTTTGTTTTTGCCATCGTTACTTACTTCATAGGATGGTCTCATAAACCATTTAAAATGGGAACCGAGGGACGCCTGGGTGGCTCAGTGGTTGGGCGGCTGCCTTCAGCTCAGGTTGTGATCCTGGGATTGAGTCCCGCATCGGGCTCCCTGAGAAAAGCCTGCTTCTCCCTCTGCCTGTGTCTCTGTCTCTCTCTCTCTCTCATGAATAAATAAATAAATCTTTTTAAAAATAAATAAATAAATAAATAAATAAATAAATAAAATGGGAACCGAGCCTTTAAAATTTGGGCCTCCTTGCATAAACTCCAGGCTTCCTGAAGTCAAAAGGTGTAAAGGTTTGAACTTGCTGTGTATTCCAGATCACTCCTTCCCCCACACTCCGAATCTGACAGAAACTAAGTATTTTCACTTGAAAAAGTCAATTAAGGTGAAAACTTGACACGATGATTAAACAGTGAGTTTTATTTTAAGATGACACTCTGAAAGGAATAAAATAATCTGATGATATATATTTTGATCATCCCCCAAGGTCTCCCAACTGATCAATCATGATAGACAAGTCAACCTCAAAGCCCAACACAGTCAATCAAAACCAGCAACCACAGTAATACCATCTTTTCTCTTAATTTAGGAGTATTTCTATGTGGAGAAGGGGGGCAGGGCCAGCAAATGCTAGCAACCTCCCTCCCACGGTATCATATTGTGTACATCGTGTGCACACACACTCATTCCAGTTTCATGAAATAGTCCTCTTTCAGTTAGCTTTCTGAGCCAAGGAGATTTAAGAAAAATACATTGCTGAAATGAGTCAAAGGTCTGTGAAGCATATTTATTAAACTCATACTACAGAAACATCTAACAAATTGCTAGTTATCTGCAATCAGTGCCCCTATTCATCCTTCACTGACTCCTATTCATCCTTCAAAACCCAACTCAAAAGTTACCTTCTCAGGAAAGCCTTCTTTGCCCCTCCCAGTCTGAGTTAAGGGCTATTCTCTTTACTGCCTTTATGGTAGCAAATCACACCACACTAGTCCGATCTCTTTCCCTTAGACTTGTGAGCTTCTCAAGGGAAGGGACTGAGTCTCCTTTTCCTTTATGTCCAGCTTCTGATAAAGTGCTGCATAAAAACACATGCTTTTTGAGTGAATGAATGAAAAAACGAGCAAAACAAATATGAGTCTCTCCTCATATGTTCTATGCAAGAATCTTTGGAGGAAACCATAGAAAAACAATTTCCAACCATCAAGAAACTTACAATTTTATTTGGATGACAAATTTCAGTAATGTCATACAACTAGAGAACAGGAAGCTGTCTTGTTTCATGCAAATTTCCAACTAAAAGACCTCAGGAAAGGAAGAGAGCCACAGGGAGACTCATAGGTGGTGGTGGGGCCGATTTGCCCTTCAGGAAATATTTGGCAATGCCTGAAGACATGTTTATAGTCTGAGCACAGGGAGTGCTGCTGGCATCTAGTGGATAGAGGCTAGGGATGCTTCTAAAATGTTCACAATGCTAAGGACAATCCCCTCCTTTCCCCTCTGTGACAAAGAATTCTTTAACACAGAATGTCAGCAGTGTTGAGGTTGAGACATTCTGGGGTAAAGGTATTTGGAAAGGCAAAGGTCTGGGCTGCAGCTGGGAGTGAGTGTTTGGAATTGAGTTCACTGAGACTTCAGCCAACTGACTCTATGTGATTAAATATGACTCTAGTGAGAATAACAGTAGTAATAGTTCGCATCTATTGAGCACTTTCTGTGCTGGCCACTTTACATACACCATGAGGTTTAATTTTCAGAATAATACCTTTCATTAGATTTCAATATCCTCATTCTACAGATCAGTGAAAGTAAGCCTCAAAATACTAAAATGACCAGATCACCAAACTAATGAGTGACAGTGTGAACTCAAATCTGTTTGCTTCAAAGGTGTGACACTAGTTCCATTACGCACTTTGCTTCTGTGTATCCCCATCTGTTTCTATATGGAAAAGAGAAGGAAAAAAGAAAGAATTGCCTGGATGATTTCTGTCAGTTATTCAGACAGTTACCTCAATTTTTTTCTTTATTTTGTCCATGTAGACATGACCTATGATATTGTATTAGGTTCTAAAAATCAGGGACACCTGGGTGGCTCAGCAGTTTAGCGCCTGCCTTCAGCCCAGGATGTGATCCTGGAATCCTGGGATCGAGTCCTACATCATGCTCCCTGCATGGAACCTGCTTCTCCCTCTGCCAATGTCTCTGTCTCTCTCTCTCTGTCTCTCTTTCTCTGTCATGAAAAAAAATAAATCTTTAAAAAAATAGAAAACAAAATAGGATAAAAAATAAAATAAAATTCTAACAGTGTTGCTTTCATTAAAACAATGACTATTATGGGTATGTTTCAAATCCCAATCGATTTGTTAAAACGAAAATGCTTTTCTTACATTCACTGACAGAGAAGCATTCTTCTCTTGGGCCAAAATCTGGCTTTGCTTGCAAATCCTAGCGGTGCTGGATCCATGGTTTCTCTCATTGCTTGTTTATTCTGCCCTGCACTGAGCAACATGATGAAGAGGAGAAAAGTGCCTTTGATTACATTTTAAATTAAGAATTGGGTGTTTTCTTCTCCAGTGGAGAAAGCTCGGGCCTCCGGAGACTCATTTTTCTCTCCAGTCAGTAAGCCACCTGTAACTGCCAGCCTGACCTCACACTTACAGATCTTGACAGGGAGAACCTGTAGAAAAATGGGGGAGTGCTTTTCATGAAGCAGGTCCAGGCAAAGCTATACCATCAAGTCTACAAAGTGATTCTTTCCTGCTTCTGCTGCACCTCTGTGTGTGCACCTTCTGTGTGCCCTCTTCTCTGCCACAGACTCACTGTATGACATCAGACGATTTATTTCACCCCTCTGAGCCTCAGTTTCTTATCTGTCTGACAGAGATAAGAATCATAACTGCACTCTGTCTATAAGATAGATTTTATGTAGCTCAAACTATGACTAAGAGTAGTATTGGAGTCAGAAAGGCCCGGATTCAAATGACAAGCCCTTTGCTTGTGTTTCTTGGGCAAGTTACTTAACTTTCCTTGACCTCTTTTTCCTCACCTAAAAAAATATATATATATACATATATATATACACACACATATATATTTATTATATATATTTATTTTTATAAATGTATAATTTATTATATATATTTTTATATGTGGAGATATTAATAGTACCAACCTCATAGCATAATAGTAATTAAATGAGAATAGGGCATATAAAAACTGTCCCTGGTACACAGTAGGTGCTCAGTAAATGGTGATGACTACATGAGTATAAAGCCTTAGTAAGATAACACACTAGGCCAGGCTTTATAATGAATCATAAGGGAGTCTTAGTCATAGGACCAGACTAGCTGTGTGTTCTTAGGCCAATCACTCAACTCTTCTGAATTTCAGTTTCTTCATTTGAAAAGTGGACATAATATTAGTACCAATGTGATAGGGATTTCACGAGAACTAAATGGGATAAAGTATGTAAGGCACCTAGCACAGTACATAGTAGTATAAATTTATTATGTAATTTTTGCCAAATGAGAGCAACCATATTTTGCAACATAAAAAAGTGGAGTCTTCCAGTGGGACACAATATTTGAAATCAGGAATAAGCCAAGATGTATGGTTCCTATACGAAAGTCATCGAGTGAATCAAGGCCCCCGTTGGAGTTCGGGGAAGGAGTAAAGGAGCCTGCACTGAGAGGCAGAAGAGAGGAAGATAGGAGACAGAGGTAGAGCAATAGCCTACATCCCATACCCAAGTGGAACCCACCATAATCATGGTGAAGAGGAGAGGGCAGCATCATCCTAGGCTCAGAGATCCCATTACTGTGAGATTGGAAGCCCAGACCACAGAGCCGCCAAGCTACTCCTCTTCCATGCAAATGCTGATTGTGGGGGCCAGACCATGGGATCATTAATAGCTGAAATAAACAGATCATATTTCAGTTTTATACAGACAGATAGCCTGGGTCTGGCTTGTTCATTGTGGTCTGTCTGAATCTATTGGAAAATAAAGAAACCCCTACATTTTAGAGAAAATTTCCAAAAGGCGCTGTCAGCAAAATGGTGCAAGGCAGGAAATTTGTCTTGGGTCCCACAGTCAACTCCTCTTTTTGTCCCTCCCTTTCTCCAGCATTCTCCACTCAGAACTCTTCTAATCTCCCACTCAGATAGGACTAATACTAATTTAGAGAATTATTTTGCTTTTTCTCAGGAATCAAAACTTTCTCAGTGCGCTAAAGGAATCCTTTTAATGATCAGAGTTCAACTTAGTTTCATACGTAGGAAGAGACACTGATAGACTCTTCTGCCACTGAAACTGCATCATGAACCCTATTTTCAAATACTGCTATTTAGTCATTTCTTAAATCCTTACACTTTTAAATGAATAGTTGGTTTCTTATTGAACAAATTGCCCCAGTAGGAAATTGTTCTTGCATTGCTATTTTCCCCCCTTTTGATTTTGAGTTGCTGCCTCTTGTCACTGTTTTCTACTATTGTGTCATGGTGGCTTCTCCTCCTTTCCTTCGTGTAATTTATAAAAACAAATTACAATGGTCCTGATGAAACAGGTCATTTGAAAAGCTTATTTTGTGATTGGGAATTGTAAACAAGACCTCCTGTGCATTTGCCTTACATCAGTAGATGGCAGCACACCCTCTCCTGTGAAGGGTAGTGGACGTGGAGACGCCATTTTATTTGTACAGCAGTTAAATTCAGAGGCAGAAGCTCATCAAAATTGTTGTCTTTTGGTAATCTTCATGAAAGGATTTATTTCCAGGTTGTTTTTTTTTTAAATTCTGCATTCCAAGGAAATAAAGGTTAAGTAATTTACTACCACAAAACCTCATTGACTGAACCCTGCCAATTGAAATTGGTCATAATTCAGAAAGTGGCTTGGGCTAAAGCTTATTTGCTTTTATTCAGTCTATGGAAAAGAATTTGCTCAGCAACTTAATAGTAGAACTTTCTTAGAAGACTATAAACTCCTTAATAAAACAATGGTTTCAAAGGACTTTAAAATTGTCATTTTGTTACAAAAGAAGAAGACGACAACAACAACGACAAAGAAGTAGTAGTAATAGTAGTCGTCGTGTCCAGGCCCCTATCCATTAATAGCTGACTTGAGTAAGAACGGTTCTCAGTGATGTAGAAATCTATAAGACAATTTGAAAGATGAAGTGGCAATTCAGAAATTGTTAAATTTGTGGCATTCTATAGTCGTAACTCAATTAAAATACATTCTCCAACCTCTCTCTTAAAATATGGGGCATTTACCAAAGGAAATGCCTAATTTTATTTGAGTTCAATTCAACAGACATTTATTGAGTAATTCATGTATTTCTCACATAACATTGTTTGAGGAGGTACTGAGGATACAGAAATGAATGAGACCTGACTTTTGTCTTTAAGACACAATCTGTAACAGGATGTCAAATATGTAGAGATGGGTACATGGTGTATTAAGTGTAGAGAAGCAGAGTAAGTGCAAAGGTGAGAGAGAGAGAGAGAGAGAGAGAGAGAGAGAGAGAAGATACAGTAGTATAGAGAACAGGAATTTTTTTTTTAAATTTTTATTTATTTATGATAGTCACACACACAGAGAGAGAGAGAGAGAGAGAGAGGCAGAGACATAGGCAGAGGGAGAAGCAGGCTCCATGCACCGGGAGCCCGACGTGGGATTCGATCCTGGGTCTCCAGGATCGCGCCCTGGGCCAAAGGCAGGCGCCAAACCGCTGCGCCACCCAGGGATCCCGAGAACAGGAATTATTAACTTTATTCCAAAAAATCAGGGAAGGCTTCCTTGAAGAGGCACCATTGAAGCTGAATTGAAGCATAAATAGGAACTTGGAAATTTAAGAAGGACATTCCAGGCAAGAGAATAGTAAGTATAGAAGGTATGAAGGCATATGTCTAGGAGTGCTAAATTATTCAACATCACTTGAATATATAATTGGTGGTAGGTGGTGGGACTGGAGTCGTAAGAGAAGAAGCTCAACTGTCAAGCAAGAGCTAGCTGTTCATGAGCTGCAATTTGTTATGGTCAAAGCAGTGAAGGTCTAGTGGGGAAGGGGTGGATAGGATAAGAGACGGAGAATAAAACAAGAGTCAGATATAAAGAGCCTTGTACTCCATGCCAAGGAGTTTAGCTTTACCCTGTAGGCATTGGGAGAGCCATCGAGGACTCCTAAACCAGAGAATCTCATGATCGGGTTTGCACTTAACAGCATCCTACCAGAGAGAGGTGTGGAGTCTGGACTAGAGTGTGAAGGGGCTGGCAGTTGGGAGTGCAATTAGGAGGATGTTGGGATAGCCCAGACAAAAAATGATGAGGGCCCAACTAGAATAGTAGTCACAAGGAAGGGACAAAATGAGAAGGTCTCTAGGAGGTGAACAGATATAAGCACAGGACTTGGTGGACAACTGCGTGGGGGTCAGTGAAGGTGAGGGATGAGACAGAGGTGACTTCCAGATTTCATACTCTGGCTACTGAGTAGACAGATAGCAGTACCATGGACTGAGATTGGAAATGCAAGAGAAAAAGAATTATAACAACTCACATATTGTATATGTCTTATTTAACTTCACTGAAACATGGACTACTGTTGTAAAAAACAAACCACCACTACCAACAGCAACAACAAATCTAACAACTTGATGAACAGTACAGGACTGAAATTTTTTTAAAGAGTTTATTTATTTATTTATTCATGAGAGACACAGAGAGAGAGGCAGAGACACAGGCAGAGGGAGACGCAGGCTTCCTGCGGGGAGCCTGATGTAGGACTCGATCCCAGGACCCCGGGATCACGACCTGAGAGGAAGGCAGATGCTCAACCACTGAGCCACCCAGGTGCCCCCAGGACTGAAACATTTATTTTTTTAATTCAAAATATACCATCTGGGATCCCTGGGTGGCGCAGCGGTTTGGCGCCTGCCTTTGGCCCAGGGCGCGATCCTAGAGACCCGGGATCGAGTCCCACATCGGGCTCCCGGTGCATGGAGCCTGCTTCTCCCTCTGCCTGTGTCTCTGCCTCTCTCTCTCTCTCACTGTGTGCCTATCATAAATAAAAAAAAATTTAAAAAACAAAATATACCATCTACTGGTAGTTCTGAATCAACACCAGGTATTGTTTGTAGCACACAGTTTAGCACTTGAATACATACTTTCTTGTCCTCATTTATTTGGTCAACAAATACCTATTCAGTGATGGCTGTTATTCTAGGCACTAAAGTTACTTGAATGAAAAGACAAGGTTCCTCCCCTCAAGAAGAAACATGAGAATCTCAGAGGCATGAGAGAATAATTCACAAAATAGGATGACTTGAGATAATGTTTAATAAATAGGAATTCGTGGGTTAGCCAGGAAAGGGAAAAGGGGAGCATCTGCAAAGACCTAAGCCTTGGATAGTGATAGCATTACTAGGACTTAAAGTAGGAGGGATGAGGAGTAGAGGAATTACATGAGATTAGTATGGTTAGGTAGGGATTGGTTGGTGGTAGAGAGTAAAGAGCCCTCTATGCCAGACTAAGAAATTTGAACTTGATTTTGTAGCGAGGAGGAACTTTTGAGAAATCACAATTAAGAGTGAAATCACTCTGAAGTAGGACGACTGTACATCTCAGTTTACCCAGGAAAAGTCTTGGTTTTGGGAATTACATGGTTACCCTATTCCAAAAGTGTTGCAGAAGATAGAGAAGGTAGAGTGTTGAGGTAGGTAATTACTAGTGCAATTGTTTGGACAAGAAATGTCAAGGGCCTGGAGCTATGGCAGTAGCCATGGCATGAAGAAGAGGGAATGAATAAGAGCGACAATGAGAAGGTAGAATCTACAGACCTTCTCTTGATTAGTTCGTGGTGTAAATCTTACCCTACTGACTCTATGCTTCTTTAGAACAGGAGCCATGATAGTAAGATATAACTCAAAGGTAGTGATACTGATATGTTTGCTTTAAAAAAAAAAAAAAAAGGAAGGGAGAGCCACAGGCATCCAAATAAATGATTCCCTTCAAGGCAGTCCACTTGAGAAGCTGAACCCATATTCCCATGATGCTGCTGTGGCCTGGAATTTTTCTGCACCTATTTGAGCACTGCGTTGAAGAGTCAATGGCACTTATTTCAGATTTGTCCTGAGTGGTGGCAAGGATTCATCCTCTGACTACAGGATTTGTTATTTTGAATTAACAAAACCAATGTTTTTTTTCCCCCAGAGCCACACATGATAAATTAATGTTTTTCTTGCTTATGACCTTACTCTACAATGTTTAGAACAGTCTATAGAAACACAGAGTAGATTGGTCATTGCCTAGGAATGGGTTGGAAAGCCAAGGGTGGGGTGCAGGCACAGGTAGGGAATGAAGAGTGACTGCGAACAGGTACAGGTTTCTTTCTGGGATGACCAAAATGTCCTAAAATTAGACCATGGTGAAATTTAATAAATTTGCACAACTCAGATAATTTACTAAAAGCCATTGCATTGTACACTTGATTTTTTCCTTTTTATCAAAAATATTTGGCACTGCTTTTGCTGCATCCCAAGCAATTTGATAGGTTGTATTTGATTCTAATTTAGTTCAAACTATTTTTAAATTTCTCTTGAAGTGTCTTCTTTCACGCGTTTTATTTAACTATCTTGGAATTTTCCAATCATCTTTCTGTTATTGATTTTTAGTTTATATCCATTATGATTAGAAAAGGCATTTTATACGATTTCAATCCTGTAAAATTTGCTAAGGTTTGTTTTGCTTAGCAAATGGTGGTCTACCCTGGAGAATGTTCCATATGCACTGGAGAAGGATGTGTATTCTTCAATTGGTGGGTGAAGCGTTTCTGTATATGTATTAGCTCCAGTGGATCTAGAGTGTTTTTCACTTCCTCCATTTCTCTGTTGATCTCTCTGGCTGTTCAATCCATTATTGAAAGTGAGCTATTAAAGTTGCCAACCATTTTTATATTGCTGCCAATACTTCCCTTCACTTTGGTCGATGTTTGCTTCATATATATGGAAGCACTGATGAATTGTACCCTTTATTTTTTAAAAATAATTTATTTATTCATTCACGAGAGAGAGAAAGAGAGGCAGAGACACAGGCAGAGGGAGAAGCAGGCTCCATGCAGTGAGCCCGACGTGGGACTCCCTCCCGGGTCTCCAGAATCGTATCCTGGGCTGAAGGTGGTGCTAAACTGCTGAGCCACCTGGGCTGCCAGAATTGTACCCTTTAAATGAGTGAACTTCATGGTGTGCAAATCATATTCCAGTAAAGTTGTTAAAAAATACATGGAGTGCAGGTAGGCTCCTGGGTTTGAGGATGCAGGTTTTCAGAAAGCATGAGTCTCATTACTTTATGATTCAACTTTGTTCTTTATTAGACCCCATCACCCTTAGCACAGTACTGGGTTCATGGTAATTGCTGAAGAGGTACTTGTCCAGCAGAACTAAATGTAGTGTAGTGCTCAATTTTGCTCCGATTCAGGCAAGATAGTGATTTTATTAAATAGTGCATATAAGATCTTAGATGTTTTTATCTCCAAATCTACAGTATCCTTTTTTGGGAACTTTTTTAAATGTTGAGTTGTGTCCAGTCCTTTTTGTTGATCAAACATCATCAATTTTGACTATAAAAGCAGCATGGGTTATTACTACTACTTTAATTAATATATTACTGTTTGTTACTTTAATAAAATGTATTATTAGCCATATAAATTATAGAAATTGCATGGGAATATTGCTTCAGTGTTTTATTTGTCATTGACTCTAGCATTGCAAATTTTAGTATGAAATAAAGGGAAATGAACCAATCAATTTAAATCTCTCTCTCTCTTCTTCTCTCCACCCCCCCAAATTCAGGAAGCATTGTGAGTGTCGGTGACCCAAAGAAAAAATACACAAGATTTGAAAAAATAGGTCAAGGGTAAGTGATTATTGAAAGATAAGCACCAGAGATATACATTCAGATTCAGTAATAGCCTAGGTTATATTTATGTTCTGCGTTCTCAATATTGGTCTTTCTAGCTGACAGAATGGTAATTAATCGAGGAACACATCCTGCTGGAATCTGCACTAATGTTGAACCAAGAGCAAATTGTTTAGGGACATTTTAATCCTATATAGTTAGAAGATTCACACTGATTTCCCTGGAAAAGTAGTAGGGTTATAAAAACCTCTAACTTGTTTTTTTTTTTTTCACATGTATAAATTATTTATTTATTTATTTATTTATTTATTATTTTTAAAACCTCTAACTTGTATGAAAATCCCCTTTATCCCTGTCTCCCCTATATCTCTATGGATGTTATGCTTAAGATCCTGTTTCATTGTCAAACTGTAAAGTGACAGAGTAGGGGCAGGGAAAGTCCTTACTGAATAGTCCAGAGGAGGGCAGAGTTGACTATTCAAGTAAGGAGGAAACAGATCAATAATCCCTAAATGATATGGAATTCGTCATTTTCATTTAGCATGCTTGTTAAGAATAAAGATCCCCAGGCCTGACTGCCAGAGATTTGATTCAGAAGTCTGGAGTGGGGCCCATGAATTAGAACTTTGGAAAAGTTCCTCAGAAAATCCTGATCCTCAGCTAGACAAGGGAACCAAGGGCCAGATCATTCACTAGAGCTAAGGGTGGGAGTCATCAGTTCTCTAAGTCAACTCTAATTAGGCATGTTTCTCAGATCTCAGTATGAAACTGAGAGTAGGCTACAGTGTTAGAAACGGGGAAATGTTGTTTTTTAAAATCAAATGAAGTGCTCTTAAGAGGTGTCCTTAAATGGGGAAGGAGACAAGATATTTAGATGGATCAATTACTGTATGCCAGGAACCAAGATAATACCCCAGAGGCCTCCTGGCTGAGAAGGAAGGGATGCAGCCAATGTGCCTACAGAATTATGCTAGCCCTTCAGCCAGTGGAATCTATTTTCAGATAAAGGAATGGTAAATTTCTTCTTCAGGTACTTCATTGCTTTTTCTTGGATTTTTGTATTAAGTTTCTTTTGAAATTGCTGACTTATCTCAGAAAATAAGGGAAAGCATTCATTAGATATTTTGGCTTGAGAGTAAGAGTCTTGGGGCACTTGTGGGGAATGTGCCTGGTTTCTTTCTTAGGTAGGAAAATCATAAGAGGGAGGCAGAAGCTCAGGGAGAAAGATATAGCCAAGTCTTTTCTTCCAGTGGAAACCATAATGCTGCTGCATCTGGACTCTCTAGGGGGTAAGATACATACCTATTTGTGCTTTCACTTCTTTCTTTGTCATTTCCTATCACTGGTATTCTTATTTGCTCATGGAAAAAAAAGAGTTTTTTTTCTCTAGGGACCCCCATCACCTAACCAGTCAAATCGTATTTCTGCCCATTGCTCTAGAACGAGGCTATCTACACAGAACTTTAGGTGATGATGGAGATGTTCTATATCTGTGCTGTCCCATACAGTAGCCAGTAGCATGTGTGGCTTTGGAGCACTTGAAATGTGTCTAATGCAAATGAAAAACTATGTATTTAATTTATCTGCCTTTCATGCATTTATTGAGTGCCAGTTATGTGCCAGAACTTTTCTAAGTGCTGGAGAGACAGAGATAGGTAATGATATGCGCCCTTGGGGAACATAGAGTCTATAGTGGCAAATGCTTGATAGAGGGATACATAAGGTACAAGAAATACATTGAGACAAGTCTACTCACTCCACTTGAGTGCAGGGCAGGGTAGGCTTCTGTAGCCATTATTTCCCACCAGGAATTTTCTTTCTTCTTTTTTTTTTTTCAAGATTTTATTTATTTATTCATGACAGACACACACGGAGAAAGAGAGAGAGAGAGAGAGAGAGAGAGAGAGGCAGAGACATAGGCAGAGGGAGAAGCAGGCTCCATGCAGGGAGCCGGATATGGGACTCGATCCCAGGACTCCAGGATCACGCCCTGAGCCGAACGCAGCAGCTTAATTGCCGAGCCACCCAGGTGTCCCCCTTCTTAACTTCTAAGTAAGGAAGCTGTACCCTTCTAGTCCGTATATACACCTAAATTTGCTTTCTTAATGCCCAAAAGGTAAACACTTCAAGGCCACTTAAAACAACACAGTATGAAGGGGACTTTAGAAAGCAAAAGTTGCCTTTTCGATCTTACTGTCATCTTCTGGTTGGTTTTTGGGTAGAACTAACAATAGGAAGGGATACACAATCCACAGAGAAACAGCAGTTAAGATCGTTGCTGTTCAATATGGTAACCCTGTGACCAGTGAGCGCTTGATGTGTGTGGCTTCTCCAAATTGAGATATGCCACAAGTATAAAATATGCTCTGATTTCAAAAACTTAGGATGAAAAAATGATGCAAAATATCTCATTAATAAATTATGTCTTGGTTACATGTTGAAGTGATATTTTACATGTATTGTGTTAAATACAATGTATTATTAAAATTAATTTTCTCTTTTAACCTTTTTAGAATATTATTCCCTCCGCAAAATTTAAAATATGGGTCACCTTATACTTCTAATGGGCAGCACTGCTCTGGTTGTAGGTCTTAATGGAAGCTATTTATTTATTTAAAAAGTAGGGTTTTTTTTCAAGAGTTGTGTTTTGGGGAGTGCGAGGTAGAAGATGTTATAATTTTGTTTTGATCGTGCTTTCCCACTAAGACCCAACTGAGCCAAACGAGCACTGAATTTTTAAAAAGAAAAAAGTAAGAGATGGTTTCAAATATCTCCCAGATACCAGGTAATGAAGCAAGACTGATTTCTCCAAGAACAAATATTAGGCCGCCAAGCAACTTTGCATACCAAAGAGATTTCCCCTCCTGGTTATTTATGCCTCTGACCTCTGAAGGTGCAAAAGGAAAGTTGTATTTCTTCATAACTTTGTAAAACCTTTATAATCTGAACTGAAAAGTTAAAGCAGAACTCCTGCCTGCCACTGCAGAAAGGTCCGTTTTAAATTCCCAGCTAGTTCATCATTTTAAAGAATGTTGAAGGGATCCCTGGGTGGCGCAGCGGTTTGGCGCCTGCCTTTGGCCAGGGCGCGATCCTGGGGACCTGGGATCGAATCCCACATCGGGCTCCCGGTGCATGGAGCCTGCTTCTCCCTCTGCCTGTGTCTCTGCCCCTCTCTCTCTCTGTGTGTGACTATCACAAATAAATAAAAATTAAATAAATAAATAAAACATTAAAAAAAAAAAAAGAATGTTGAAGCCCATAGATAGTTCACTCATGTGCCAAATTCACCTTTTAAACAAGTCCTTAGAGGGATCCCTGGGTGGCGCAGTGGTTTGGTGCCTGCCTTTGGCCCAGGGCGCGATCCTGGAGACCCGGAATCGAATCCCACATCGGGCTCCCGGTGCATGGAGCCTGCTTCTCCCTCTGCCTGTGTCTCTGCCTCTCTCTCTCTCTATCATAAATAAATAAAAATAAAAAAAATAATAAATAAATAAATAAATAAATAAATAAATAAATAAATAAATAAACAAGTCCTTAGAGGGCAGCCCCGGTGGCTCAGAGGTTTAGCGCCGCCTTCAGCCCAGGGCGCAATCCTGGAGTCCCGGGATCAAGTCCCACGTCAGGCTCCCTGCATGGGGCCTGCTTCTCCCTCTGCCTCTCTCTCTCTCTATGTCTCTCATGAATAAATAAATAAAATCTTTTTAAAAATTAATAAAAAATAAACAAGTCCTTAGAGGGGAAGGAGTCTCTTCCTCCCTCCGGTGCTTTTGTGCTTAGTAGCTACCCCCTCCCCCCAAAAAAGGAAACAATTTTTTACAATTTCGGTCAACAGCAAGAGTTTACCTGGCCAAGGTCAAAGACCTACAGAGCTTCTCCTGTCTGCCTCTCCCATCATTCTGGATCTGTTTTTGCCTCAAGAACTATCTATGAAACAAACAAGAAAATGTTTGTCTTTCTAGCTCTCCTTTTCTGCCCTGTCTTTTCATGTGTATATACATGCCTGTCTTGCTCTTTCTGTCCCTATCTCTCTCTCTCTCTCTCTCTCTGTCTCAGTATATCTTCGTCCTTTTGTTCTCGTGACTTGATCTGATTCCTTATCACTTGGGTACTTGTGTGTGCTGCACAGCTGTCTTTTTCATTGTGTTGGCTTCACCATGCACTGCCCGTTTTCACAGATGCCCTCGACCCAAATGGTTGTGATATAAAATCAAGATGCATTTCTGAAAGCTTTTAAGATATCATCTAGTAATTGAAATCTACTTATGTACTGTGATTTTAGCTTGTATTTAATTTGCTGATTTTGTATTTTCATTCTTAGTGGAGTTTTGCTCTCTGTTCATAATTTTTAAAGTGAATGAGCAAAATATTGATTTATTTCTTGTTAGATCAAAAACGAAAACCACTTAAATTAATTTTCCTTTTATTTAAATTGCTCCCAGTGGATTTATCCGTGAATTACTGTCCTCAGACAAACTCATCTTTGCTTTCAGTATATAGAGTTTTTATTTTCTTTTCATTAAGTCTGTGTGGTTTTTTTTATTGTTTTGCTTTACCTATCACAATGGTGAAATTCAAACCTGGGTCTGTAATCATTTATTTGGTGCTAGGAATAATCAGCCCCCATATTCCTTTTTTCAGCTTCAGGGAGCACAGTAGCTTACTCTTGAGAGCCGTATTTGAGAAGAACCTCTCCATTAATCACCCTCATCTACTTGGAAAGCCAAATTTTTCCAGTATTGGTTTCTGCCATCCCAGCATTCAGGCCCAGGGACAGAGAACTGGCCTCCATCTTCCATAAATCAAGTTCAGAATTGCGTGTCTAATCATCTGAGGCCATAGCTGTGAGTCGAGTGTTAAAAAACGACATTATTTCACCAGATTTCTGTGAAAAGTATTCTGTAATTGGCCACCAAATCTAGATATTTTGAGCAGATGTATGTAAAGTTTAAAAAAAAAGAGGAAAGGAAGAAAGAAAAAAGGCCTAGCACCCTCCAGATTATCATTGACAACATGAGTTTGTCAGAAATCTGTCTGGCAAATCCTATGTAATTCTCAACGAAGCAGTAGCCGTGAGGTTGCGGAGGGCTGAGTTGACTAGCGTCGGCAGCTGTCCTCACAGATTTCTCATTAATGTATTTGGATTCATTTTTAAGGCCTTTCCTTCAATGAGAATGCACTGAAAAACAGACCCCTTTTCTCTTCTGGTTTCGTGCTTGCTCTCTCTTCCACTTTGTAATAGACAACTATTTTTGAGGACGCAGTTCAGGGAGAGTTTGGATCCAGTTTAATGAATGACTGTTTAAATCGGTGAAGTTTTACTGACTGCCTACCACATATAATTCACAGAACATAAAATCATAGTTAAGAACCAGGCCCTGGGAGTCACAGTGATCACTATGCTTGCTGCCTTTATGAACATCCAACAGGAAGAGAATGAAAATTACACCAAGAAATCAGTGGGGACCCCCCCTCCATCCCAAACACATATGCACTTTCTTCCCATAATTTTATCCACACACTATTCTTCACTGCCTTCCACTCCACAAATCTCTCCCTGGCTGCCTTGGCCCTAACTGATCTCTTCTGCCTTCTGTCCTGAACCTTACAGTGTCTATCTGCACCAGCATACATAAACCACTCATAAGTTAGTTTGTCTAGCCATGTAAAATTGCTTGAAACTTAGAAAACCATGGAGGAAGAAAGGGATAATTTTTGGAAAAATTGAAGAAAACCAAAGAGCCCAGATTCTGAGCTCAGAGGTCTGTGGGCAAATGAATTAATTTCCTAGAGCATCCATTTCCTCATTCATAGTAAGCAGAAGGTATATACCTCATCAGGTTGTGAGAAGTGAAGGAGAGGATGTGTTTAAAGTGCTTAGCACAACATGGCACATGGCTAAGTGCTGGGTAAATGCTAAGTATCATCAGAGGGGAAAGATGCTCACAGTTACTATTTTATAGAGCAGAATAAGGCAGGTAGCATGACATAATTACAAAGAGCCATGGGGACGGAGAGGAGGTACAGATTGTTTATAGCCAGGGAGAAGGTATGATGAAGGATCCTTAGAGAAAAGTACATTTGAATCGTGATTTGAGGTGTAGGATTTAACATGTGGGGATTATGGGCAGTTTTGCTGGAAGGAAACCAAATAAGCACTTCCTTCAGACTGTAGATTATATTTGCTTTGGTATCCTTAGGGCCTGCAACAGCGTCTAATCCTTTCTGTATAAAGGAAATCCTTAATAACTTTTTGATGAATGCGTATCAAAAAGATCAAAAGAGTGAAATCAGCAGTACCTGCCTCATAGACAAACCTGCAGTTTGGCAGGAGAGATAACAGGAAATAATGCTATAAAGATCTGTTGGGACTGTGTCATGAAACAAAGTGAGAGATACAAGCTGAATTGTAATTTTTATTTGTTTAATTTATTTAAAGTAGGTAATACTGGGCAGCCCGGGTGGCTCAGCAGTTTAGCGCCGCCTTCAGCCTATGGCCTGGTCCTGGAGACCTAGGATCGAGTCCCACGTCAGGCTCCCTGCATGGAGCCTGCTTCTCCCTCTGCCTGTGTCTCTGCCTCTATCTTTCTGTGTCTCTCATGAATAAATAAAATCTTTAAAAAAATAAAAATAAAGTAGGTAATACTTGGACAAGGTGTAACACTCAGGAGGGTCATAGGAATAGACAGCGAAAAGTAAATGTCCCTCCAAGCCTTGTGCCTTACCATCTCTATAATCTTGTATAAAGGAAAGCTCCAGAAAAGATTTGGTACTGGCTTCTTAAGTAAAGCTTTCATAGATTTTCTGCACACACACACACACATACATGCACACACACACGTGCACACACCATTTGTGCGTGAATATATGGTCACACAATGACATAGCTTTTAAAACAAGTTTTTGACTTATCTGAATATGTAAACTGTTAGATACCCAAATGATGAATGTATATGATATTTAATGTGTTAATCACTCTCATTTATATATTTAAAACCACACGTTATATAAAGTAATGTGTAGATTGGGAGAGATTTTTCTACTCTCACATTTCATGAGGAGTATAATTCAAAATCTTCCTATGTATCTTTAACATTATTTTAAAAAAGATTTTATTTATTTATCCATGAGAGTCATAGGTAGAGAAACAAGTACACTCTTCTCAGGGAGCCCAATGCGGAACTCAATCCCCGGAGCCGGGGATCACACCCTCAGCAGAAGGCAGACGCTCAACCACTGAGCTACCCAGGCATCCCAACATATTTTTTTTTTTTTGTAATCATTAGAGCCCCGTTCTGAATCACCCAACAGTTATCCAAGTGCATCATTTGAATTTCATCTAACATCTTTCAATATAATATTTTTGAATCTACATACTATTCTGTCCCTAAATATTTTATTTCTGGTTGCAGTTACCCATTCCTATAACATTAAGAGGATTGCTTTCTGAATCGGTTTTATAGGTGTATATTTACATCTTCACAACATAACTCTCTCCTATATCACTTTTTAAAACTTCTATTACACGGCAGCCCGGGTGGCTCAGCGGTTTAGTGCCGCCTTTGGCCCAGGGCATGATCCTGGAGACCCGGGATCAAGTCCCACGTAGGGCTCCCTGTATGGAGCCTGCTTCTCCCTCTGCCTGTGTCTCTGCCTCTCTCTCTCTTTCATGAATGAATGAATGAATGAATAAATAAATAAATAAATAAATAAATAAAACTTCTATTACAAATATTCAAACTTATACAAGAGCAGAAAAAATAGTACGGAAATGTGCATATTGTTACTGCCCTGATTCAACATCGATCAATATTTTAATATAATCACAATGCCATAATAACACCTACAAAATTCAATAATGGCTTGATATCATCTATTATCAGAGTTCCCCAGTTGTCTCAAAAACACAGTCTTTAGAGTTGATTCCTTCAAATCAGCATCCAAAGAAGATCCACATATGGCATTCGGTCGTGTGTCTTAAATCTCTGTACTCTAAAACAGTCCCCTTGATTTTTCTACTACCATTGACTTATTGAAAAAACTTGTCATTGTCTTGTAGAAGCTACTACTTTCTGGATTTGTCTCTTAATTTCATTTGATATCATTTAAGTTGCTGCTCTATTCCCTCCCTGTATTTCCTATAAATGGAAGTTAGTTCTAAAAGCTTGATATTCAGGTGCAGCTTTGGCAAGCCTTCTTCACAGGTTGGTGCTGTGTATTTCATATTATATCAGAAGGCATACAGTGTCTGATCACTCTATTTTTTAGTGCTGAGTAGATTGATCAAAAGGTTCAGTAGGGGGTACCTGGGTTGCTCAGTGGTTGAGCATCTGCCTTCGCCTTAGGTCATGATCCCAGAGTCCTGGGATCAAGTTCCGCGTTGGGCTCCGCACAGGGAGCCTGCTTCTTCCTCTGCCTATGTCTTTGTGTCTCTCATGAATAAATAAATAAAATCATAAAAAAAGTTTGAGGACTTCCTGTCCCCTCCGATGTAAAGATCCTCATTAGCCTTTCATCTACTGGTTTTGTCTATTAATGACTCTGTTGCCCAAATCAATTATGAAATTAGGAATTACAAAGTAGTGATTTTTCTAAAACTTACCTTTTCTAAGAATTACCTTCCACACTTTCTTGACTGAAAATAACTTTGCCTCATCAACTGGAGGTCTTTGGTTACCCTGAAATAATAGTTCATACAGGCAAAACAAGATAAATGCTTAAGTTTATAATTGCCAATTTCAGTGAAAGGAGTTGATACCCAAGTTACTTCCAAAAGTGTCCAATGAGGGGTGTTCTATTTTATTTTAAGTCAGGGAAGGAGGCATCCTCTTTTATTAAAAAATTTATAAGCTCATAGGTCTTTATATTTTCAATATGTTTCAACCAGCTGTATTCACTGTTGTATTTGATGGTCATGCTGTCCTATCTTTGGCTAACGGCTCCCTTTTCACTGCATTAATTTCAAAAGCAACCTTTAGAAAGCTTATTTATGACATCTAACACTTGAGGTTCTGCTCATACCTTCAGAAATAATTTATTTACATCCTTTCCAAATCTGACAGATACTCTCTATGAGCATCCAGAACTAGCATTGACTGTGAACATTTTAACCTAATGTGTCTTTCCCAAATAGTACTTCATGGAAAAAAATAAATGAATATGGAGACTTACCATATTACATGAGAGATTTTATAAGGATTCGAATATAAGGCAATTTTCCTTTTTCCTGAGGAAAAAATTAGGGATGGGGGAGTAACTACCTTACCTTGTATTTGGGGACATGTACATTTCTGTGTATGTGTGTATTTGTGTGTGTGTTTCTGTGTCGTGGCTCTATTTTTTAACACAAGTGGTAACATACTATAAATCTTTTATTTTGTTATTTGCCTGTGTCTTAGAGACAGTGCCATATCAGTGCCTCTTTCTTTTTAACGGATGCAGTGTTTTTTGTTTGATGGACCATAATATATTTAATCAGGCCCCCATCAATAGACATCTATTTAGTTTGTTTCCATTATTTTGCTCATATAAACAAGGCTGGAGTGAAGATCTTTACAAATAAGCCACTTCATACATATGCAAATTGATCATTAAGTTAAACTGCTGAAAGTGGAATCATTACATGAGAGGATATGTGCATTTTTAATTTCCAAGTTGCCCTCCATAGAGCTCGATCCATTTGACCTGCCCACTAACAAGGTACGGGAGTGCCGGTTTGCCCACACCCTTACTGCCATAGCTGTATTCATTTCTTTGGTATCCTAAGATTATGATAAAAACTCATCACCACACTGATTTTCAGAAGGGAAAATGTTTAAGAAAGGAACTCTAACAAGAAATTATACAGCAAACAAAAGGCTCTCCTGAAGGATCTGTTGGTCAGCACAGTCCACATCTGTGTTATACCAAAGTACCTTGGTTGTATGTTGCATCTCTTCATATATTAGACCAACCATACAGCTCAATTTGTCAGAAAGTGACAATGGGAACATTTCTGGAAATCGTTTTCCTCCTGCGCTTAAAGATAACACATTTGGCCAAAGGCATTTTGTCTCCCATCTGCATCTTTGCCAATTATATAATTAAATGGAATAATGATACTATCAATCCATCAGTAATTGCAGACAAACTTGGGGGTTTTTTTGTTTGTTTTTTTTTGCAAGCCTTCAGGCCTGTTCCTCTAAATTAGTTTGTTTTAAGGCTTGAGAAAGTACATCTGTCCTCTTAGGTATTTTTCAGACTTCTCTTTGCTACTCATTGAGGACCCCTCTTCTTCTTTTTTTTTTTTTAATTTTTATTTATTTATGATAGTCACAGAGAGAGAGAGAGGCGCAGAGACACAGGCAGAGGGAGAAGCAGGCCCCATGCACCGGGAGCCCGATGTGGGATTCGATCCCGGGTCTCCAGGATCACGCCCTGGGCCAAAGGCAGGCGCCAAACCTCTGCGCCACCCAGGGATCCCTCTTCTTCTTACTCTGACCTGAAGTTCCCATATTGAAGATGAATAGTTTTGAAACTTGTTTCTTAAAGGACTCAATGAATAACAGCTTGTTTAGAGAACCTGACAAAGGAGTGTACAGCATGGAACTCAGGGATAAGTGCTGAGAATAAAACCTCTGACTTGTTTCTCTTTGTTCAAGAAACTATGGGCAAGAGCAGAAGTGGTGTCTAGTGTGCTTACAGCAGTGATTCTTTGGGTAGGACCACCCCCCCCAAAAAGTATTTGCTTCCTCATCAGATCTATTTGGGGCCATACAAGGTAGAGCACTCCTACAAGGCACTAAATAGTTGTCGTCTGAGCTTTATAATAGGCTTTAGGATGAAGGAGATTGAAAATATATTAGCATTTGTGGAGAACAATGTTTATAGAGCAACGGAAGATGCTCCTTGTTCTACTTAATACTCTTAACTGCACCGTGTTGTGCGCTCTCTTGCAAAGAAAGATGGTGCCACTCAATCAACTACCATTAGCAGAGTTTGCACTTTGTTTTTCCAGGCCATAGTAATGAGCTTGCATTAAGCTGCCTGCCCCCCTTGCCTACCTAGGCCCTCTTGAAACCAGTGGCACGCACTGTGAAACAGCTGCTTAGACTTCATGTTGGAGTGAGTCATTGAGTTATTTCGCCTTTCCAGGGATTAAGCCCTATAACTGTGACCTCACTCTCACTGGACTATAACCCATGGAGCTCCTAGCCCCACACTCATAATGTGTTACAGTTCCATTTAAAGTTGAATGAGCATGGACACTCTGGGAAAAGTCCTGCCCTAGCTAAAGAAGTGAAAGTTCCCTGCTCTGATTTATAAACCCAGTGATACTTCAATAACATGATTTTTATGTAATTTTTTATTTTTTTTATTTTTATTTTTTTATTTTTTTTATTGGTGTTCAATTTACTAACATACAGAATAACCCCAAGTGCCCGTCACCCATTCACTCCCACCCCCAGCCCTCCTCCCCTTCCAACACCCCTAGTTCGTTTCCCAGAGTTAGCAGTCTTTACGTTCTGTCTCCCTTTCTGATATTTCCCACACATTTCTTCCCCCTTCCCTTATATTCCCTTTCACTATTATTTATATTCCCCAAATGAATGAGAACATATAATGTTTGTCCTTCTCCGACCGACTTACTTCACTCAGCATGATACCCTCCAGTTCCATCCACGTTGAAGCAAATGGTGGGTATTTGTCATTTCTAATAGCTGAGTAATATTCCATTGTATACATAAACCACATCTTCTTTATCCATTCATCTTTCGTTGGACACCGAGGCTCCTTCCACAGTTTGGCTATCGTGGCCATTGCTGCTATAAACATCGGGGTGCAGGTGTCCCGGCGTTTCACTGCATCTGTATCTTTGGGGTAAATCCCCAGCAGTGCAATTGCTGGGTCGTAGGGCAGGTCTATTTTTAACTCTTTGAGGAACCTCCACACAGTTTTCCAGAGTGGCTGCACCAGTTCACATTCCCACCAACAGTGTATGAGGGTTCCCTTTTCTCCACATCCTCTCCAACATTTGTTGTGTCCTGCCTTGTTAATTTTCCCCATTCTCACTGGTGTGAGGTGGTATCTCATTGTGGTTTTGATTTGTATTTCCCTGATGGCAAGTGATGCAGAGCATTTTCTCATGTGCATGTTGGCCATGTCTATGTCTTCCTCTGTGAGATTTCTGTTCATGTCTTTTGCCCATTTCATGATTGGATTGTTTGTTTCTTTGGTGTTGAGTTTAATAAGTTCTTTATAGATCTTGGAAACTAGCCCTTTATCTGATATGTCATTTGCAAATATCTTCTCCCATTCTGTAGGTTGTCTTTGAGTTTTGTTGACTGTATCCTTTGCTGTGCAAAAGCTTCTTATCTTGATGAAGTCCCAATAGTTCATTTTTGCTTTTGTTTCTTTTGCCTTCGTGGATGTATCTTGCAAGAAGTTACTATGGCCGAGTTCAAAAAGGGTGTTGCCTGTGTTCTTCTCTAGGATTTTGATGGAATCTTGTCTCACATTTAGATCTTTCATCCATTTTGAGTTTATCTTTGTGTATGGTGAAAGAGAGTGGTCTAGTTTCATTCTTCTGCATGTGGATGTCCAATTTTCCCAGCACCATTTATTGAAGAGACTGTCTTTCTTCCAATGGATAGTCTTTCCTCCTTTATCGAATATTAGTTGCCCATAAAGTTCAGGGTCCACTTCTGGATTCTCTATTCTGTTCCACTGATCTATGTGTCTGTTTTTGTGCCAGTACCACACTGTCTTGATGACCACAGCTTTGTAGTACAACCTGAAATCTGGCATTGTGATGCCCCCAGCTATGGTTTTCTTTTTTAAAATTCCCCTGGCTATTCGGGGTCTTTTCTGATTCCACACAAATCTTAAAATAATTTGTTCTAACTCTCTGAAGAAAGTCCATGGTATTTTGATAGGGATTGCATTAAACGTGTATATTGCCCTGGGTAACATTGACATTTTCACAATATTAATTCTGCCAATCCATGAGCATGGAATATTTTTCCATCTCTTTGTGTCTTCCTCAATTTCTTTCAGAAGTGTTCTATAGTTTTGAGGGTATAGATCCTTTACATCTTTGGTTAGGTTTATTCCTAGGTATCTTATGCTTTTGGGTGCAATTGTAAATGGGATTGACTCCTTAATTTCTCTTTCTTCAGTCTCATTGTTAGTGTATAGAAATGCCACTGACTTCTGGGCATTGATTTTGTATCCTGCCACGCTACCGAATTGCTGTATGAGTTCTAGCAATCTTGGGGTGGAGACTTTTGGGTTTTCTATGTAGAGTATCATGTCATCGGCGAAGAGGGAGAGTTTGACTTCTTCTTTGCCAATTTGAATGCCTTTAATGTCTTTTTGTTGTCTGATTGCTGAGGCTAGGACTTCCAGTACTATGTTGAACAGCAGTGGTGAGAGTGGACATCCCTGTCTTGTTCCTGATCTTAGGGGAAAGGCTCCCAGTGCTTCCCCATTGAGAATGATATTTGCTGTGGGCTTTTCATAGATGGCTTTTAAGATGTCGAGGAATGTTCCCTCTATCCCTACACTCTGAAGAGTTTTGATCAGGAATGGATGCTGTATTTTGTCAAATGCTTTCTCTGCATCCAATGAGAGGATCCTATGGTTCTTGGTTTTTCTCTTGCTGATATGATGAATCACATTGATTGTTTTACGGGTGTTGAACCAGCCTTGTGTCCCAGGGATAAATCCTACTTGGTCATGGTGAATAATTTTTTTAATGTACTGCTGGATCCTATTGGCCAGTATCTTGTTGAGAATTTTTGCATCCATGTTCATCAGGGATATTGGTCTGTAATTCTCCTTTTTGGTGGGGTCTTTGTCTGGTTTTGGAATTAAGGTGATGCTGGCCTCATAGAACGAATTTGGAAGTACTCCATCTCTTTCTATCTTTCCAAACAGCTTTAGGAGAATAGGTATGATTTCTTCTTTAAACGTTTGATAGAATTCCCCTGGGAAGCCATCTGGCCCTGGACTCTTGTGTCTTGGGAGGTTTTTGATGACTGCTTCAATTTCCTCCCTGGTTATTGGCCTGTTCAGGTTTTCTATTTCTTCCTGTTCCAGTTTTGGTAGTTTGTGGCTTTCCAGGAATGCGTCCATTTCTTCTAGATTGCCTAATTTATTGGCGTATAGCTGTTCATAATATGTTTTTAAAATCGTTTGTATTTCCTTGGTGTTGGTAGTGATCTCTCCTTTCTCATTCATGATTTTATTAATTTGGGTCTTCTCTCTCTTGTTTTTAATAAGGCTGGCTAATGGTTTATCTATCTTGTTAATTCTTTCAAAGAACCAACTCCTGGTTTTGTTGATCTGTTCCACAGTTCTTCTGGTCTCGATTTCGTTCAGTTCTGCTCGAATCTTTATTAACTCCCTTCTTCTCTTGGGTGTAGGATCTATTTGCTGTTTTTTCTCTAGCTCCTTTATGTGTAAGGTTAGCTTTTGTATTTGAGTTCTTTCCAGTTTTTGAATGGATGCTTGTATTGCGATGTATTTCCCCCTTAGGACTGCTTTTGCTGCATCCCAAAGATTTTGAACGGTTGTATCTTCATTCTCATTAGTTTCCATGAATCTTTTTAATTCTTCCTTAATTTCCTGGTTGACCCTTTTATCTTTTAGCAGGATGGTCCTTAACCTCCACGTGTTTGAGGTCCTTCCAAACTTCTTGTTGTGATTTAGTTCTGATTTCAAGGCATTATGGTCTGAGAATATGCAGGGGATGATCCCAATCTTTTGGTATCGGTTCAGACCCGATTTGTGACCCAATATGTGGTCTATTCTGGAGAAAGTTCCATGTGCGCTTGAGAAGAATGTGTATTCAGTTGAGTTTGGATGTAAAGTTCTGTAGATATCTGTGAAATCCATCTGGTCCAGTGTATCATTTAGAGCTCTCGTTTCTTTGGAGATGTTGTGCTTAGAAGACCTATCGAGTATAGAAAGAGCTAGATTGAAGTCACCAAGTATAAGTGTATTATTATCTAAGTATTTCTTCACTTTGGTTAATAATTGATTTATATATTTGGCAGCTCCCACATTCGGGGCATATATATTGAGGATTGTTAAGTCCTCTTGTTGAATAGATCCTTTAAGTATGAGATAGTGTCCCTCTTCATCTCTCACTACAGTCTTTGGGGTAAATTTTAGTTTATCTGATATAAGGATGGCTACCCCTGCTTTCTTTTGAGGACCATTCGAATGGTAAATGGTTCTCCAACCTTTTATTTTCAGGCTGTAGGTGTCCTTCTGTCTAAAATGAGTCTCTTGTAGACAGCAAATAGATGGGTCCTGCTTTTTTATCCAGTCTGAAACCCTGCGCCTTTTGATGGGGTCATTAAGCCCGTTCACATTCAGAGTTACTATTGAGAGATATGAGTTTAGTGTCATCATGTTATCTATTCAGTCCTTGTTTTTGTGGACTGTTCCACTGAACTTCTTCTTAAAGGGGAATTTTAAGAGTCCCCCTTAAAATTTCTTGCAGAGCTGGTTTGGAGGTCACATATTCTTTTAGTTGCTGCCTGTCTTGGAAGCTCTTTATCTCTCCTTCCATTTTGAATGAGAGCCTTGCTGGATAAAGTATTCTTGGTTGCATGTTCTTTTCATTTAGGACCCTGAATATATCCTGCCAGCCCTTTCTGGCCTGCCAGGTCTCTGTGGAGAGGTCTGCTGTTACCCTAATACTCCTCCCCATAAAAGTCAGGGATTTCTTGTCTCTTGCTGCTTTAAGGATCTTCTCTTTATCTTTGGAATTTGCAAGCTTCACTATTAAATGTCGAGGTGTTGAACGGTTTTTATTGATTTTAGGGGGGGATCTCTCTATTTCCTGGATCTGAATGCCTGTTTCCCTTCCCAGATTAGGAAAGTTTTCAGCTAGAATTTGTTCAAATACATATTCTGGCCCTCTGTCCCTTTCGGCGCCCTCGGGAACACCAATTAAACGTAGGTTTTTCTTTCTCAGGCTGTCGTTTATTTCCCTTAATCTATCCTCATGGTCTTTTAATTGTTTGTCTCTTTTTTCCTCAGTTTCCCTCTTTGCTATCAACTTGTCTTCTATGTCACTCACTCGTTCTTCCACCTCGTTAACCCTCGTCGTTAGGACTTCTAGTTTGGATTGCATCTCATTCAATTGATTTTTAATTTCTGCCTGATTAGCTCTAAATTCTGCAGTCATGAAGTCTCTTGAGTCCTTTATACTTTTTTCTAGAGCCACCAGTAGCTGTATAATAGTGCTTCTGAATTGGCTTTCTGACATTGAATTGTAATCCAGATTTTGTAACTCTGTGGGAGAGAGGACTGTTTCTGATTCTTTCTTTTGAGGTGAGGTTTTCCTTCTAGTCATTTTGCTCAGTGCAGAGTGGCCAAAAGCAAGTTGTATTGGGAAAAAGAGAAAAAGAGAGGAGAGAAAGAAGGAAAGAAAAGAGAAAGAGAAAAAAAAGGGAAGAAAAATAAACGAAAAAAAAAACGAAAAAAAAAAGAAAAAGAGAAAGAAAAAGAAAGGAGAAAAAAAGGGGGTGGAGGAAGGAAACAAATCAAAAAGCAAAACAAAAAAAAAAAAAAAAAAAAAGAACCACGGGGCAGTATCTTCTGATTCTGTGTACTTTTAAGTCCCTTGGCTTCTCCTGGAAGTTGTCAGTCTAGCTGGTGTTCTGGGGGAGGGGCCTGTTGTGCTGGTTTTCAGGTGTTAGCAGTTGGGGGAGCTGCTGTGCCCCTGCCTGGTGCAGGGCTCAGTGGGGGTTGTTTACCCCGTGAGGCCGCAGGAGGAACAGCCCCAGTGGCGGGGCAGCTCTGGAAACCTGGATTCAGCTCTGGCAGGAACTCCGTCTGCAGGGCCTGGAGGCTCCGGGGCGGGGCCGCTGATGTGCTCAGCTGGGGCAGGAGCGTCCTTGCTGTCCTGGGCCCTCCCGGCCTCTGCCTGTCCCGGGGGAGGCGGGATCCTGGGCTGTGTCCCGGCGCCCTGTGCTCCGGAGCCTGCGCTGGTGGATTCGCGCTCCCGCCCCACAGCCCCCTCCGCGGAGCCGCCGCCCGAGCCCCTCCGAGCTGCTCCTGGAACCGTGCAGCCCCCTCTGCACGGAGCCTCTTCCTCTGCCCGAGCCCCCCACCCCCCGAGCTGCTCCCGGGGCCGCGCAGCCCCCTCCGCGGAGCCGCCGCCCGAGCCCCTCCGAGCTGCTCCGGGTCCCGCCGTGCGCGCTGCAGCCCTTAGGGAGCTTGGCGCACTCTCCTGGGCGCGCAGTTGCTCTGTTACTGTCCCAGGGAGCCTGAGGGCATCCCCGCCCTCCTGGGTCCTGCTCCAACTCCCTGGGAGCCCCTTTCCGTCCGGGAAGGTTGGTGCAGCTCCTGCTTCTCCGGGACGGGGCTCTCCTGTCCTGGGGACACTCGCCCCGGCCTCAGCCCGGCTCCTCGCGGGGCCCCTCCCCCTTGGATGCCTTTTGTTTCTTTATTTCTTTTTCCCCGTCTTCCTACCTTGATAGAAGCGCGAACTCTTCTCACTGTAGCATTCCAGCTGGTCTCTCTTTAATTCTCAGGCCGAATTCATAGATTTTCAGGATGATTGGAAGGTTTTCTAGGTAATTTGGTGGAGACAGGTGATTTGGAGACCCTACTCTTCCGCCATCTTGCTCCTCCCCCCCTTTATGTAATTTTTTAAAATTTAGTGATACACTTTTATCTATATACTTTTTTTTTTTTTTACATTTGAGGCAAATGATACAAAAGGAAATGCCAGAACTCTCTCTGAAAGAGTTACTGCAGGCAGTAGTGACACTGTTCATCACCATTGCTGAACCCCCAGAGGACAGATGCCTCCACAAAACAAGTAGAAGTGTGGTAGTGTTGGACGCTATGATAGCAAGGTATTTTTATGTCAAGTGCATTAATATAGCAGGATAAGGGCCTTCAAGTAGTAACTGGATCTTAAATACTCAACAGAACATAAAATCCAGGAACACCTAGGTGGCTCAGTGGTTGAGCGTCTGCCTTTGGCTCAGGTCATGATCCCGGGATCCTGGGATCGAGTCACACATTGGGCTTCCCATGGGGAGCCTGCTTCTCCCTCTGCCTATATCTCTGCCTCTCTCTGTGTGTCTCTCATGAATAAATAAAATAATAAAAAAAGAATATAAAGTCCAATCCTAAGAACTAGTTGACTCTTGGCCACATGAGCAATCTTAACTGAGTCAGAAGATAGAAGAACTGGCTCCTATGGTTATGCTAGAGGGACCAATCATATCACATCCAGGGACAAAGTAAATGCCTTACAGAGGGGCACATGGGCTAATTTGGGCAGGAAATTAGGGACAAGAGCAATATTTTAGGGAGGCACTTTAGCACGGTAGATGCAAACATGGACTCTCGGAAGTACCCTGCTTGCACATAGCATTGATGTAAAAATGCTACAGGTCTGTAACAGAACATGAAATGGTGGTCAAGAGCATGAGCCATGGAGTCACTCTCATGCAGTTTTGAGTTCAGCTGCTGACCAATTGTGTAACCTTGGGCAGGCTACTTACCTTGTCCCACTTCTAGTGGCTCCACTTATAAAATTGAATAGGGCGAGTGTTAAGTGAGATCCCCTAGTTTAGAGAGAGAGGATGGAAAGTAAGGCATTTCAATAAATGACATAGCCTTTTCTCGCAGGAGCAGAAGTAGGAGTACATCTGAAAAACAGCCCTCCTCAGTGTGGATTAGATCCCGGATTGTGACCTCATTAGCACCAGATTTCTGCTTATAAAACCTTAAATGTGGATATTGCCCTATCGCTCTGCCTTCCCTACTCTTATTACCACAAGGCTCTCCTTGGATCTCACTGAGCTCTCTAGTCCTCTTGCCCTCTTCCCTTTTCTCTCAAGTCTGTGAGCTTCCTTCTAGCCCCACTTGCCTGCCTTTCTTTCCCTCCTGTAATCCATTTCAATGCTTAAATTGGAGTGATTTATCGAAATTTTAAGTCTTACCAGGTTGTTGCCTTGGCAACTACTCAAGATCATGGCTTGACATTGGCTCTTAGCGGGAAACATCAAAACCTGATGAAGATTGCTGATAATTAAACGAACTTGTCTTGGGATGAAAAGGGAGAAATAGTGAATTGTTTGTTTCTTTCTAGACCCTTTAGGCTAGATGCCAGTGTTTCCATTTGAGTATTAATGCTTGGCCAGGTCAAGAAGAAATTGTTGATAAAGTATCTAACGTGATGCCAAGAACCCAGCAGTATTTATCATGCTGTAACTGATGATGAGGCCTAACGGTTGAGTGATCTATTGGTTTAATATTCTTGAAGCATAGTGTAGGTTCACTGAAATATCCCTTGCTCAAAATTAGGAGGCTTTCGTTACTTACTAGCTGTGTCATCTTGGGGCACATTCCCCCTCCTCTTTTGGCTTCAAATTTCTCATCTGCAATGAGGTTAAACTGGATGATCTCTATTTTCTCTGGAGTCCTGATAAGGCATGATTTCTTTATAACATCTGAGTGACTGAGGTTTGGAATAAACAAAATCCCCATCATAAATAAATGTGCTCCCCACAGCAATCTGGCTTCAGTATAACTAGAATGGAGAGATAATAGAGATCAATATAATTAAATGGCATAAAAATGTAATTGACAATGTTGACCATTTTAGCATACCAGCCCAATATTACTAGGTAATTGGGAGTTTTAACTTCTACATTTTTTAGTTCGATTCCTGCCATCCTTATGTCCTAAAGTGCTGCATGATACTGACTTTTTTTTTTAATTCAGGCGATTGATTTTGTAAAGATAGCCATTGAGATACTTAGGCATACCCCAGGCTATTACAAGGCCCGGTTTTTAGGGAAATCAGTGTGATATGTTGTTGGCTCAAAGATAATTTCTTTAGGAGTATACAGTACTGTGTTTCACCTATTACAAGGAGAGTGCTTCCCAGATCCACGAGGATCCTTTCAATCATTTGTCTTTATTATGAACTCCAAGTTGTGAATAATAACAACTCTTATACTATATTTATTAAATAATAGCTTATTTCTCAGACTTTGTTAAGCAAACAGTATGTAACCTCTACTTAGAGCTTTTGATCAGTGAGCTATGCAATGGAATCAAAAGTTGGTATTATTCTGGCTAAAAAGAAATGTACATGATATTTTAATTAGCTCCACCTTAGGTAAATGTAAAATTTCTGTTAGGAATTTGGAAATCAAGCATCTTGGAATCTCCCAAATGCTTAAAAGGGATGTCTAGTGATCCACAGACTACCATTTGGGAACTTAATGCATATATTAGGGAACAGTCAACCTAATAACCTAATAATAGTAATGGCTATATAAATTATTGTTAGGTTGACTGTCCTCTAATATATGCATTAAGCTCCCAAATGGTAGTCTGTGGATGTTGATGATGATTGTTATTGCTAATATGTATTGTGCCAGAATTGGCTTTAACCAGTGTATACATTTAATCCTTTATTCCTGAGCTACAAGGAGGTAACATTACTTACCCAGGGTCATATAACTAGGAACTGGTGGGAGTTTAACCCAAGGAGGTTTGAGTAGACGGGGGGTGAGGAGGGTGAGGACTACTGTTCATAACCTATCAGTGGGCAGAGAGAACACTTTGTTAAATGAGTAAGAAGAGAGACATTGGCATTTATACCAGTTGAGTCTTAAATTGATTGAATATGGGAAGGCATTGGCGCTGTGGTATGGAGAAGTGTTCACGGTACAAAGATAGAGTTGGAGACAGGGCACTCTATAGGTTAGTACTCGAGTTTGTGCATTTGAGTGGAGGATTCTGTGAAGGCTAGAAGTTGAACCAACCAATAACTTGTCAGTCAGAGTGGTAAATTCCAAGCGCCTGTCCTGTTTGGTGGGGGGGATGGGTGGAGTGCAGGAAGCAGAGTAGAGGAGGATAGCACCATTTTAAGGCTGGGAACAAGAGTCCAGCTAGACAATTGCATGATTGCAATAAGGTAGGAGAAGAGAGAATGAGAAGAAAAGTTCATTTTTGAGTTAATAAACAATCTTCTAGAGTTTCAGGGCCTTTAAACCTCTGTGGGTTAGGGCTTTGTGGCAATTCTATACCACAGAATGCCACAAAACCCAGGATATTGGGATTCAAGGGTTAGGACTCTAGCAATTTAAGACAATGAAATGCCGAGGGAGGTTTGGAGCCAAACCCCCAAGGATTTGAAAGGTAAATCTCTGGAGATGTTAAACACTAATCCCCTTGGCACTCCAAGTCAATCACGATTTTAGCCCCTGGGACAGGGGAAATGGGATTGGGGGTGGGGGGCAGGGTGGCAAATAAGAGGGAGGCCACTGGGGCAGGAAGTTTGAGCCTCCCCCCACTCACTTTAACTGGAGCAGCTCCCATTTTATATTTAGGGTTTTTACATGTGGTCTCATTCAAAAAGAGGTATTCTAGTAGGTCCCTCCTTGGCCTATGGCGTTTTGGAAAGAAGATACAACCCTGGCAGGGATGTTTGGGCTGGGAGATTGGGAAGGGCCAGCTAACACTGAGGACATCAGGCATTCTCTACTCTGAAACCAATAACAGCAGCAACAACAAATGATAATGGCATTTACTGTGTCCATTATCAGCTCTGATCTGGCACAGGGCAAAATGCTGATATGGATTGTGCCAATTTGATTCTCTGGAGTCCCACGAGGTAGATACTGTTATCTCATCTTGCAGATACTGTCACTTGTTTGGCACTTGAAGGAAATGTGTACATGGCCTACATATATAGGAATAAACCAAGTAGAGGCAATTGTGAATCTTATTCTGCAAACAGAGTTTAACTGGTTACTCCGGGTTCCTGTGGCTGAAACACACAACGAGTCGAGGTGATCTGTTCCTTTGATCCCAGGGGATCCTGAGTTCAGAGGGACCAGTCACGGACTGGCCCCTGAAATCAGGAATGTCTGACAGCTTATTTCACACGGGAAGTGTTTTATTCTGATTTAAGTAGAAGACACGTGTCGTTCACAGAAAGGAAAGGTTTTATTGCAACTGCATGTTTGTTTGACAAGACTTTTACTAATTTGTTCATTCAGCAAATACTCAATGAGCACCAACTGTGTGCTCTGAACCCAGAATCTCAAACATACAAAATTGAGAGGCTGATTTGTTTAACATAAGCCTCAATGGTGAGGAATTGCTGAAACTTGCAAGTCCTGCTTTAGGTGGCACCTATGGAGTAAGGGCAATTTTTTTAGTCTTGTTCTAATGGATATTTAAATACCTATGCAGAACGAAGAAAACAGTAGAATTTGTAGATTGTATATCATGAAATTAAAGAACTATAGAAATTGGGGCGCTGGCTGGCTCTGTCGGTGGAGCATGGGACTCTTGGAGTTGTGAGTTCAAGCCCCATGATGGCGTAGAGCTTACTTAAAAAGAAATTTAAAAGGGGTGCCTGGGATACTCAGTCAGTAAGTATCTGCCTTGGCTCAGGTCATGATCCCAGGGTCCCAGGATTGAGCCCCATGTCAGGCTTCCTGCTCAGCACTGCTTCTCCCTCTTCATCTGCCCCTCTCTCTGCCAGCCTTTTCTTGCTCACTCTCTCTTAAATAAGTAAATAAAATATTAAAAGAAATTTTAAAAAATAATTAAAATAAAGAATCTTATAAATAAAGGGGTCTGTGTCCTATATTTTACAGGTCAGAGAGTCAGACTTGTATTGAAAACTGTTTATCCTAGGACAGGTCACTTAACCTCTCTGAGCCTCAGGTTCCTCATAGATAATGTGGGGATAATGGTATTTGCCTTATAGAAATATGGTAAGAATTGCATTAGGTGATTTATATGAAATTCTTAGTGCAATTTCTAACATGCACAACATGCTCAATATATTTTTAGTGTTATGATCGCTGTTTTCTGAGTTGAGGGGACTAAAGCCCAGAGAGGGGAAGTAACTGGCCCAAGGTCACATAGCTTATTGATTTTAGAAAACATATTAGAACTCAAATCTCTCTTAGTAGTCAAGCATTCCTTATACTACTCCACTCACTTTATGACTTTGGAGCAGGTAATGTAAACTTTCTAGGCTTGTGAGAAATATTTTGGTTCATCCTGGTAGAAGGAGTGAGAAGAATGGCAAAGAAATGGCTGACATACGAATTCAAGGAGTACCTGAGTGGCTCAGTCAGTTAGGCATCTGGTTCTTGGTGTCAGCTCAGGTCATGATCTCAGAATCATGAGGTTGAGCACTGAGCAGGGAGTCTGCTTGAGGTTCTCTCTCTCCCTCTGCCCAACCCCCTTACCCTGCCTCTAAAATAAAGAAATCTTTAAAGAAACAAGAAAGAAAAGAATTCCTGGACCCAGGAATCAAAAGAGCAAGGGATAAAGAGCAAAGGAGAAACAATAGTTACTAGAAATTTTAAATGGCAATATTGGAGCATTACAATGTCTGGTGAATCACAAGGACTCATCTCCATCCTTATTCCTTTATTCACCACAAACATTTCAATGAAATTGTCAAGGCTTTTCCTTTTTCTTGGCGAATAAGGTGGGGAGGTAGCAGAATGCATGTGTGTTTCACAGAACCTTACTGTGACTTCAGCTTCACTAGTCCATTGCTAATTGCAAAGCAAAGGACCCCTGTAATTGAAGTAGAATGGAAATATGAGTACTACCAAGGACTAAGAAATGATATATTTTTAAAGGATGGTGGCTGGAGGGAAACCTCATGGTAGAAGCTGCTGAGAAATTTAGAAAAAGGAAAAAAAAGACCGTTAAACCAATGTTGTTAATTGCTTTGCATAGTGACAGCAATAGGTAAGTACAGCCCTGAGTGTGAATGATTGTTAGGTGAAAATATTCTTTTTTTAGGTTTGGTTTGGTGTTTTGTTTTGCTTTGATGTGTTTGTTTGTTTATTTGAGAGTGAAAGAGAGAGAGCACACAAGCAGTGGGGACAGAGGGAGAGAAAGAAGCAGACTCCCCACTGAGCAGGGAGCCCAATGTGGGGCTCTATCCCAGGATCACCAAGATCATGACCTGAGCCAAAGGCAAATGCTTAACTGACTGAGCCACCCAGGTGCCCCTAAGTGAAAATATTCTTAAGAATTAGAAATCTATGGGAAAAAAGCCACACTGTTCATATGCTAAAAGGAAAGATAGATTTATAGTTACCTAAGCAAGAGATGATATATTCTTTCCTAAACTATGTTGGTTGTTGCAACATCCAGGAAGGATTCTGAATATTCCAGGAGTTTCCTAAAAGGAGCAAGGCCATTTTGCTCAGTTCATTACTGTATAATGCCATGGCACATGGACTGATGCCAGAAAGTCTGATGGGCATTCCTAGCCCACCAAAAGGGATACATTGAGACTGCTTCAAGTGTAATTATCATACAAAAGGGTTGTTCCTCTGTTATTTTCGTCCTTGAATCTCAAGTTCGCCGATTTCCCTTTCCTAAAAATAAACACATTTTATTTCAAATAAAGTAGATGGATAACACTTGGATTGCTTATTCATTTGCTAACTTTCATCTCCACAGGGCATCAGGTACTGTTTACACAGCGCTAGACATTGCCACAGGACAAGAGGTGAGTGCTCACATTCAATCCTGATTTTTACTGTCCTTTCATTCATATTGATTACATTTCTTCTTTGATGGCAGCTATGCTTGACAACATGAGTGGCACTGGGTTGACATGGGGAATCTATTTCATTGATGTCCCAATTATCCGAAGTGGATGATTTACTCATGATTGACCAAAGAAAAGGGCATGGGTTTGCAGCACTGAGAAAGAGCCTATAAGATAAAGAATGTTCATGCCTTACCCTGTGTACCAAAAGAAAAAAAAAACAAAAAAAAATCCCATGGATGTGCGTGTTCAATGACTGTGACTCATTCTTGCATTTTAATCATCCTTCAGGTGGCCATAAAGCAGATGAACCTTCAACAGCAGCCCAAAAAGGAATTAATTATTAATGAAATTCTGGTCATGAGGGAAAATAAGAACCCCAATATTGTTAATTATTTAGATAGGTAAGTGCTTTCTCTCATCATGTACGGGTTTCCTTTATGCAATGTCATTTTCTTGACAATTATTTTATTTAGGATCCATTCGGGTGGCAGCCATTCTACAAATACTTCTCGAATGCTCACATCTACTGCTGAACTTTGCCCACACATCACACATTTGAAGACACATTTTATGGTCCTGCTTCTAAGCATGAGCAGCTTGTGTAATTTCCTTTTGAGGATTGTGACTCCGTGTTAGCAGGAAATAGACCGTTGCATATAGGGGAGAGCTGGGGTGTTTTAAACATTTCACCAAGTGATTGGAGCCAATGCAGTCTCTGGGTGTCTAAGTGAAGAAGGCTGGCTGCAACGGCCCCACTTTAATGGGTGCTTTGTGATTAGCTGACAGTGAGGTCTAGGGAATTGAGACTTTAATCTCAAACCTTTTTCCTGGACCAGGTAATTAATGTCTCTTTCATCAGTGGTATTAGCAGTGGGTTATAAATAGGCATTTAAAGAGAGCGCTAACTCTTCACTTGTGGTTAACATCTGTCTCATTCAATTTCAGTGTTTGTTTAGCACCACTGTGCTGTGTACTCTGGGGGGATATAAAGGAAATAAGACTAGGTCTCCAACCTCAATGAGCTTTAAAATCATGCTTTCTGTGTTTGTGCCAGGTGGACCAGAGAAAGGAAAGGGGGAGTGAAAACGAAACAAAACAAACCCAAAGAAACAAAAAGTAGTCAAATTTTACAGTCGAAATCTAAGTTTCATTAAAGTGCCATTTATGGGCTACCTGTAGTAGAGTGACTCTTCTCTGCTTTTTTAATTTTGTCAAAATTGTCTTCGTAAAAAAAATATAGATTTCTCAGATGCTTTCTTTACTAATAAGGTATAGCCTGTGAATTTTCATTTTTAATAGGCTTCCCAGGTGAATCTCACAAGTGCTGTAGTTTGAGCACATTGGATAGAAAGTATTGCTTCATATTGATGTGGAACTTAGGGCACAGTGGAATCATTGGGGTCATTCTGTTCACTGTAATTCCTCTCTTGCTGAGCAGGGGGAAAGAGAGACCTGATCATGCTGCTAATGTGCCTTAGGATGGTTCCAGATGTTTTGAATTTGCCCAGTTGTAGGGCTCTGATGACCTTCTCATGGTTGATCACCTGAGAGTATGTTCCTCAATAATTATGTAAACAGGGGCACCTGGGTGGCTCAGTGGTTGAGCATCTGCCTTTGGCTCAGGGCGTGAACCCTGGGTTCTGGGATCAAGTCCCACATCGGGCTCCCCGCAGGGAGCTTAATCTCCCTCTGCCTGTGTCTCTCCCTCTCTCTCTGAGTCTCTCATGAATAAATAAATAAATCTAAAAAAAATAATTACCTAAAGAAAATCTAAAAAAAAAATAATAATTACCTAAAGAAAATGAACCTGTCACTACTGATTTCTATTAGGACCAAGTCCTCAGCACAGTAAATCCATTGCAAACATGACTCTCTTTGATTCAGAAACTGCTTGAAAACATTTAAGTAATTAATTCAGTAACATCAAAAATAATGCTGAGATCTGAACAAATATCTTATAAATCTGTATGCCATGGGCCAGTTCAGTGCAAGAAATCAACACGATGGCTTGAGTTATCCAAAATGGCTAGTCACTGATCCTGTTCATTGAAAGTAGCTTTTACAGTGAAATGACTTCCTCCATGGTGCACAGTTATATATGACAATCCTTTGATTTTCATGCATATTGTCTTCTAATGCTAACAAAAGTTTCTTGATATCACTGTCATTGATATTTTCCTCCTGTTTTATGGTCAAATGCACATTAACGGCAAATTACCATCTTTAATGGGAATATGGGAGAGTCCTCACTTCTCAGACCTGAGTCAAAGTGTTTTTTATTCTTTTCTTATAGCTACTTAGTGGGTGACGAACTATGGGTAGTCATGGAATACTTGGCTGGTGGCTCTCTGACTGATGTGGTCACAGAGACCTGCATGGATGAAGGCCAGATAGCAGCTGTCTGCAGAGAGGTAAGAAAATCGAGCGTTTCTAGCTGGTGAGGACACAAAACTGGCAGTTCTTTCTCTCTGATTATCCAGAATGCGTGTGACATCTAAGTGACGATAGCACATCTTTTCTATGAACAAAAATTGGACAGCCTAACTTCAATTCACATCCTTTCCTCCTAGCTCTTCCCCACCCCTCCCTTCCCAGCCCATTGTTTATTTAATTCCTTTGCTCTGGTTCTTTTGAATTCTATTACACCATTCACTAGGTGCCGTATCTAAGCAAGCATGTTGGAGTCTCAGCGAACATGGGAAATAGTGATGGTGCTATGGAAGTTCTTCCTGATTTGGGGGATTTTTACATGATAATCATTTTGTCCTGCATGTGCATCATGAGCCATGTAAAATACAAAACTATTATTATCCCATCCTTTTTGAGAAGGTAATTTAAGCATGCATGATCTTCCCTGGGCCCAGATAGTAGTTGCTTTTCCAGTATAATCTGGACATCCCTCATAAGCCTCCTGTGGTTCTGAGTGTCTGTCTCTTGTCCCATAACAATGTCCTATCCCTAGTTTCAAGCTAAACTGAGGACATTTTATTATATTTTTTCCAATATTTAAAAACACGCTCCTCTTTGGAGTCTCATCTTGAGGAATTACCATCTACCCCATTCGTTGTGGTAAGGTTGTCTAGAGACTCTGACCCACTGAAACTTTAAAACCAATTACCGGAAGACAAAAATAAATAACTTCAGGTAGTCTGCTTGTTTTTTAATTTTAAATTGTTTGCTTAAATCTCCTCCTGCCTTGTTTCCCTCTTGTCCCCATTTCCTCCTGCCGAAACATGTACACGTATCCACCAAACATATATATTTTCTTTTCATGCAATGAATCAAACTTCTAATATGTAGGAGATCATTCTACCCGGAGCCTGTGGCTTCCATTTTGCACAATGCAAAGCCATTTCCAGGCAAGCTGCTAAAGCTACTTCATAGCCCAGAAGTGGTTCCCAACCATGGCCATCCATCAGAGGTAGCTTGGGGCACTCATTTTAAATGCAGATTCCTTGGTCCTTCTTTAGGCCTACCAAATCAAATATGGTGGAGGCAGAAGCTCACTGTGCCTGTACAGGATCAAACTGAATCCACACCCTCCAGATAATGAGGTCAAAGTATGATTATTAATTGGTTAGTTTGGCTGTATTAATGACTTAGTGCCAATTATTACACCCTCAATCTTCATGTCCTAGTCTGACTCGGGACTAAGTAAATGGTAACATGATTTCAAAATGATAAGACAACAGTAGTCTATTTTACTTGACAATGTAAAATTAAGCCTTTGCCCGAAATTCATCTAGAAATGAAACTTAAATTGTTTTAAATTCTTTGTGATATAATTAGAACTTGTTTTCTGATTCAACAGTGCCTCCAAGCTTTGGATTTTTTGCACTCAAACCAAGTGATCCATAGAGACATAAAGAGTGACAATATTCTTCTTGGGATGGATGGCTCTGTTAAATTGAGTAGGTATTTTGGTTCAGATGGTGTTTGAAAGAGTATCGGGGGATTTCTGCTCATTTCCTGTCTATCTTGAGAAGATAGTGCCTATTGAAAGTGATTGGTTTGAAAGCAGTTAGAGCCCAGTTTGAAGTAAAGAATTTTTTCTAATGCTGTGTTCCTGTAGATCGTGGCCTGATTCTGGGGGTTTAACATTTCAGAATTCCTAGGAACTTCTATCTGCTAGATGACAAACACATAACTAGAAAAACAAAAGATCCTATAAGTTGGAGGGAACAGTAATGGGGAGGGAACCAGATTGAGGACTAGTAAAAATGACATCACATTAATCAGTTATCTCAGACCTTTTTAAAATCAGGGCCACCTGAGGGATCAGGTAATAATAGATAGGAGCTAAGGAGGTGGGGAGGCTCAGTGTCTGACAGAGGAAGGTACGGCCACATCTGAAAGTGACCTACTGTGAAAAAATAATCTGAATTGATTGTAACTAATTTTTTCTTCTCTGCAGCTGATTTTGGGTTCTGTGCCCAGATCACCCCCGAGCAAAGTAAACGGAGCACTATGGTGGGAACTCCCTATTGGATGGCACCTGAGGTTGTAACTCGAAAGGCTTATGGTCCGAAAGTCGATATCTGGTCTCTGGGGATTATGGCAATTGAAATGGTGGAAGGTGAACCCCCTTACCTTAATGAAAATCCACTCAGGGTAAGTCAGAAGAAAACTCAAATACTTCATCCCCAGGAACCAAGCCAAGTGTCATTTCTCATCTCTACCGAAAGTTGCCAGAACGGGCTTTTTCCTGAGACAAGTGACATAGAAGCTCCAAGTTATGATTCTCCAAATTACTCTGAGTTATCCTCAATATCTTCTCAGGTGTTCCAGAAATTTTGTAAGTGCCCCGATATCAGAATTTCTAATGGCAGGGGTCTTTAAAATTCTTTAGTTCAGCTTTCTTAAAGCAAGATGTAGAGAAGAAAAGTATTTTTATCACATGCCATAGCTAAATGATCTATCTAGGAAACACTTGCTTTGTAATTACTTTAACAAAGTGAATAAATGCATTTCCAGGACACCTATAATTTTTAAATTAGATTTTTGTCTCATTGTCAGTAATGATTTATTAAACAGCAGCAATGCAGTGGGTATTGAATGGAGCGTGAGATAGACACAGCACAGCCTGGTGGAATCACAAAGTTAATTAGACCGTCTAGTAGAAAATGAATGGAAATAGTTTCTATTGGGTAACTTGATTTGCTACTGCGGAAACAGAGGTTTGATCCTTATGTGGTCTGGTTACCTCTGCCAAGAGAGAAGCTCCATGTCATAGCCTAACCCCCACCATCTTTATTCATAGATAAGCCATGGATTGGGAGAGTAAAGATTTTATTTATTTATTTATGAGACACACACACACAGAGAGAGAGAGAGAGAGAGAGAGAGAGAGAGGCAGAGACACAGGCAGAGGGAGAAGCAGGCTCCATGCAGAGAGCCCGACGTAGGACTTGATCCCAGGTCTCCAGGATCAGGCCCTGGGCTGAAGGCAGCGCTAAACCACTGAGCCACCCGGGCTGCCCTGGATTGGGAGAGTAAAAGGCAAAGGAGAATGGGGGAAATGTTTACTCAGCACAGAAGCGAGCCAGTACCTCTTTTGGGGTGCATTGCCTAAGCATGAGCCGGAAGCTGTGTCATATATTTAAAGGGCATCCCACTTCTGAAAAAGGAAATATGCACAGATTCACATTCTACTCTCAGGACACATGTAGCATGCCAGTGCCGAAGGCATCTCGCATATTGTTTGCATTATTACCACTGAGTCTCAAATTGAATTTTATCCTTAATATAAAAAGAATCGTCCTTGGGAAACGGTTTAGTGTTTACACGGTCAGCTTATACAATCTATATTCACACCAGATATATGTGGCTTTCTGAATATGTCAAGCAACCTACCCACAGATTATCTAGTTGTTTTCACAGTTGAACATTTTGCAATTGGGAGCTGCAGCCCCCATGGATGGAGAAGGGGACAGCCTCCTCCTAAGTCCTCTTTGCCACTTGGCCTCTTGTCCCAGTCCCTGTACTAATTAGGAAACAACAGATAGGACTGAATGCCCTAATGAATGCTACGGGCTATTGCTCTGGTCTCATGAAACAATCTGGAAGTGAGATGTGCACATTGATTAGCTGCCCTCGGGGCTGAGTGGAAAAGAAGGAACATTTTCCCACCGTTTATGGGTCAGCCCTCCATGAATTTAATCAAGCCCACCCCTGACCTATGGACCAAGCGCATCAGGATAATTACTGAGGCTTATCCTTATTGTTTAACCACCTTTGCCTATTAAGAAATAGCAGTGAAAGAACACATCAGACCTCTTCTTTCCATGGATTTCCTCCTCTAAGTCTTCGGAGTTTGGAGGCACTAAATGGATTACAACTATTTTGCTTTCTGCCTTCTAATGAGTAATTTACAACCTGAAAAATTTAAGTATTAAATAAATGGTGCTGTAAAGCAACTGGTCTCAGTAATGCATTTATTACCTTCTTCAGTTCCCCAATTACAATTGATCGCTCTTTAGCGGGGCTGTTAATTGTTAGAAAAAAAGGAAACAAGTTCTAATCTTTATAGGCATCTCCTAGCCTAGGATTAGAACTCATAATGAACAGCTTGTCTCTTAGAATCCACAGTCTTGTATCTAAACAAGTACTTGCAGATTAACAAGCCACCAGGTTCAGGAAGCCTACATTAAGGCTGTAAGAAAAAGACCTGTCAGAAAGACCACCCTGTTGAATTCCACTGATAAAGATTTAGTCTAACTTTGCTCATTACTCTCCGTGTGTGATCAACCTCCAGTGAATCAATCAACAAGCCCTTTCTCTCTGCTAGGCGCCCCAAGTACTTTCTTAGTTTTGGTCTCAGATATGTTTCCCTCGTGTTCACTTAAAGAAAACAGAGTCTCAGGCTTTATGTCCTTATTTGGGATTTGAAAAATGTAGTCATTGAACCCATAGAGGGAATGGAGAGAAAAAGATCTAACCTGAGCCTGTAAGGAGCCTCTGTTTTCTTGGATCCTGGTGACCAGGCTGTGTGTGGGGAAGTGGAAAGTTGCAGAGCTTCGGAAGAGGTATAAAAGAGAGGCAAGTTAGTCCTTCTTTCCTTGAAAACCTTCCAATGCTATCATCCACCCACCTCTTTGGGCTTTGGGGAGGAAAGAAAGAATTCAGTGGAAGGAAGACAACGCAGTAGAGGAGAGGGTCGCATGTTGTTGTGAAAAAATTCGGCCCATGCAGTCAGGTGGATCTGGGTGTGACTTGACTCCAGAACCTACAAGGTTTGTGACTTTCAGCAAGTCACTTAAAACCTTTATAAACCTGTTTTTCTTTTTTTTAATATTTTATTTATTTATTCATGAGAGACAGAGAGGCAGAGACACGGGCAGAAGGAGAAGCAAGCTCCCTGTGGGGAGCCCAAAAACGGGACTTGATCCCAGGACCCTAGGATCATGACCTGAGCCAAAAGCAGACATTCAACCACTGAGCCACCCAGACATCCTCCTATTTTTCCTTTGTATCAAATGAGGATAATACCTGTCTTGCAAAAACTAAAAACAAAAACAAAACAAAACAAAACAAAACAAAACTAAATAAAGCCATGCATGTAAATCACCTAGCACAGTGTCTAGCTCATTGTAGGAAATATGTATATATGTATATGTATATATATGTGTGTGTGTGTGTGTGTGGGTATATATATATATATATATATATATATATATATATATATATGGAGAGAGAGAGAGAGAGGGAGGGAGGGAGAGATTTATTATATGAAGAGAAGGGTGAGAAAAGAAAAAAAGGATCTGTGTAAAGGGAAATTGGATTCCCCACTTCTACTAAAGCTTCCCCTTCTCACTGGCTATACTCTGATCCCTGCAAAGAGTAGAGGGATCTGCAGCGTCCAGTAAAATTACAAGGAACAGGTAACACCGAACAGGACAGGTTAAAGGTGAAGATGGACTATACAGTTGAAGGCTGTTTGCCTTTCATTGTGGTTTTATGTGTGTGTCTTTTTTGTGTCCGTTGCAACTGAGCAAGCCCTTTGTGAATGCTGCCAGTTTAACATATCATTGATGCAAGGAATTAGCTACTCTCCCCGCTAGTTGTAAAGTGGTTGAGATTTTTTTAATGTAAATTGCTCTGTACTAATTTATCTAATTTGCTCATAAAATCCATTTTAAAGGTCATAGAGTTATTAGCTGTACTGATGTTATAAGTTTGGTACTCTTCCAGAGACAGAGAGGAGACAAGCTTCTTACTGTCCCCCACTGCCTGAAGTCTTTGCACTTAAAATAATTGGCCTTGAACATGTTGTTCTATAACCCATGGACATTTTTAGTGTGCTCTCCAATAATAAAGTGCCTTGTTCTTTCTGTCTGCCAAAGTGACCAGGGTTAAAATCCAACATCTCTTGTGGATATGCAAATCAGTGTTAGTGTTCTGCTCATCTCCCTAACCTTTTTGTTAGGTGGAGATATGTTTTCTAAAACCTGTGATTATAATGACCTGATTCTCAATAAAAAGGGATAATCATTTCCATAAAACGAATCTTTGTTTTTTTTTTCCACACCAAAACAGTGCCTCTTTATGAACTTCGCAGTCACACACAATGGAGCTGTTCTAGTCAATGGGTTTTGATGGAATCTGGCATTTGGGATATGTCTCACTGACATCTACTTAATGTCCCTACTGGATTATGGGTGGATCCCCTTTTTTATATGTACTTTTCCAAACCTTTATCCTAATTGAAAGGAACTTTCATGTTGTCTTTCTGACCTTGCTTTAAGCATTGATGAAACTGTAGCAAACATTGGATATTTGGAAGACAGTTACTGGTATTAATCAGAGACATCTGAATGCTCAAAACAGTAGCACAGTATGTGAACCACTGAGCCTGTACCAGTGGATCTACTCCTTGGTGTTGTACTGGAATCACCTCTGGAGCTTTAAGAACCAATGATGACAGGTTCCCACACCGAGGACTAAACCAGAAACAAGGCTCTATGGCACACCCTATCTAGAATGTTGTCTAGACTGGAAATGATTCTTCGGCAACCCTCTTTGAGCATGGTTGTTCAACCAGAAAAGACCACACTCTTATTCTGTCCATATACTCACACACATACATACATATTTATCACTCTGTTACAGTCTTGTTGAAATCCAGATGCACTCTATGGCATTTTCTGGCTTACCAGTCCAGTAACACTGTCAAAAAAGAAATGGCATTATCTCAGCATGGACATCCATGAGATACTATTTCGTTTTCAATTTTACTTCTCCTTAAAAAAAAAAATGGAGTTTACCATTAAAACGTGCTAACCGCTGAGTACATAGCACATATTGGTGATAATAAAGCTGTCAGTCTGGCTATTCGTGATTAGGTGTGCGTGACCTGTATGACCAGAGAGAAGGGAAGGCAGGAATCTAACATCAGCCCTGCTGTCTACACTACCGAGGCTTCTTATTCTCCCTTTCCCCACACTTAAAGCACTACACAAATGTTAGTTACTACTATAGAACTAAGGAAATTCTGATTAGCTTATATGTCTAGGGAAGGAAGTTAAGCAGAAGAGAATCTCCAGCAACTAAAAAACAGCAACTGAGAGCCAAAGTGCTCCTAGCTCCTCCAACCACTGGAACCTGTGTTGTGGATTGGAATGTCTGGGTTTGATGGCGCGTGCTCATTTGGAATTAAAGTCAGACATAAACTTCCTGAGCGCCAGAGAAGCAAGCATACTTTGCTAGCACTCAGTCAATATTGTTTTGAATGTATTTCAGGAAGAGCTGGGAGCATTCCCTTCTTTTTCCATAAACCACTATGGAACAGCAAGGTTTATTGATGGTTTGTTGACACTCCTCCTACTTTGAGGGCAAACCTATGCCTGGAAGGAGGGGCAGTTGGGACAACTGCAACTAAAATAATTATAGAACAGTAACAAGGCTTCTTTTTAATCAGAAAAAAATATTGCCTGTCAAAGGATAGACAGCTCTTAAGAATCATTGGTTGTCAGGAATTTAGCATAGGAAAATGGGACCCAGCCATAGGAAAGCTGCAAGTCTCATTTAGATTGTAATTCAGAAGCAGACAGTTCAAACTGGTGAGTTACGACCCAGAAGACAGCCAAAGAAGAAATTGATTCCACAGCAATCTAAAACCTGAGACTCTGACCAGGCAAAGAGGAGGGAAAGAAAGATTAGAAATGTGGTGGAATTGTTGTTGGCCTACTGTTGGCCAAGACTAATTATGCCCTTATCCTAATATCATCTTATCATTTCTCAGTATCCTTAAAGCATGACTTGGGAATAAGCCAATGATGCATATGCCTATTGCCCTAATGGGTACCAGACCTATAACTACGTAGTTAAGTCCCTAGAAATCACAGTCCCTTCTAAATAGACAAATACAGAGTGTGATGATGGGCATTTGCCTCGTGAAATGCCCACTGGCATGTCTTATCCTATGGCTTTTCAAATCTGTGTTTTTGCCAATGAAAAATGGCTTCACCAAGAAAATCAGGGTTTTCTTGGTACCTAAAGATCCTTTCTAACCTTTGTCATCATTTGGAAATACACATTTTCCAACCTGGTTACAGCATGATTTTAGAAGACCCTTTGCATTCTGATAAAAGGGTACTCTGAGATGTCTTATGTGAGCCTCACAGCAGAGAAAGTTTAACATGATGAAGGCTGTCTTACCTCTGTAGCTGGGAGAGGCAAAGTGCTAACATTATCCCAAGAACCAGGCTGATCTTTTTGCTGCTTCTTATCCCTTCCTTCCTTCCCTCCCTCCCTCCCTCCCTCCACCTCTTCCTCTTCTTTTTCTTCCTCCTCTTCCCCTTCTCCTCCTTTTCCTCCTCCTCCTTCTGTAAGGAATCGCCCCAGTGCTTAGATAGCAAAATTCATCATGGCTTTTCATCCAGGAGTGGCCAGTAAATGTGAGAGGATGAGACAAAGAGCTTTCTATCATCTCTACCAGCTGTATACATTATGTGAATTGAAGAGTGAATTCTACTCCCTGGTCTGCCAGTTTGGAATTCCATGGCCTTGCATAGGTTACTTCTTGCTGAGCCTCCACCTCCTTATTACTTCAAACAAGTGGAAGTTGTTGAGATTATTGGTTGCCAGTGGAATTCACAAAGCCCTAGAATTCTATGGAGTGTCTTGGGCTTAAAGAACCCAAGGGGGAAGTCACATGGCTCTTGATTCCACCAGAACAGGTCCTCTTTAATTAGCTTTTTCTGTTGGGCTTCCACATGAGCATTACTTAAGTAAAAGGAGAAACTTGTGGATCTCTAACTCTGTGTTCTTAGGCTATAAATAGGCTATGGCCTTCCTTGAGTGCCAAAAGAGCCATGATTTGAGCGTGTGTTGTCTTTAGGAGTGCTTTCAGGGAAATAATCTTCAGGAAGCATCTCAGAGATGTCTTTTTCATTATCTCCTGACTAAATCTGTATCCCAGAAAGAAGGGGGAGATTCCCCCTTTTCCTACCAAGCAAAGATACTTGATCATGATGTGAATGAAACCTGCTGCATGTAGAACCAGGCTTCCCCACTCTGATAGGACTCTTGGGGAGAAACCTGGAAAAAGCACTGCAGTGATAGAACTGCTGCAGGGATCCGTAGTCTACACTCTGGGATCTTTTCTGAGTCTATACCTTCCCTCATCCCCACTTCCAGATCCCCTCTGATACTCAACCTTGGGTTGCTGTCTGGGGTGCCCAGGGTTTCATTCTGAGCACACAGAGCCTGCTCCACGTTTCTTGACAAGCACTATTAATCCTGAGAGATTAAAGTGAGCAAATCCATTGTCAGAGTCATCTGGTCTTTATTTTCTGGCAGTGGCCAGTCCTTTATGTTTGAAAAGGGTGCTCTAAAGCTAGGCTGACACCTAATCAGTCAGTGGTACCTAATTACTCTTTGCCATCAACCTGTAAGGAGCTAGATCTGTAATAGGTTCATTTTAAATGACTTTTTAAGGATTAAACAACAACAAGAACCCCTCCCCCTGCACTGCTTTTTGGTGACAGATGAGAACTACTATGCAAGACAAGTAGGGAATAAAATTATCCCATGCTGCTTATTCAGTTGTCACACTGGACTGTTGGGACAAATAAGTCAACATGTGAAAGAAAACATTAGTTACAGTAACTTCTTTTTGCACATTTAGTCCCATTCCCTTTCTTCTTAAAAAGAAAGAAAAGTCAGGGCCTTTCATGAAATCCATAAACACATCAGAGGCGGCAGGACACTCTGGCCTCTGACCTCTGAAATCTCAGGTCACAAGTAAACTAAGCCATAAGGCGTCAAGTCACTAGTTGCCAAATCACTCTCATAAAACACTCAAAAGTAGTTGGAAATTCTAAAATGAGAAAGGAACCAGGACAACAGGAGGTTGCAGGCAACAACCTGAGTACAAGCTGCCTATAAACTCTCAGACATAGACATGGGGGAATATATTGTGAAACCCTTAAACTAGGGTCTTGCTCTTGTTCCCCATTTCCAAACAAGTGGAGAACGATTGACCTCAGGAGGGTCTGTTTCCCCTGTAGTGGTAGAGGTGAAGTTGCTCACTGTGCCTCATTGAAGAGCCCTTGTCTGCCCCTGCTAGGAGAATTCCTTCCTCAGAGACTGGGAACAGTGTGAGGCGATATTTGCAGTGGTCGAGAGCACAGACTCTGGACTCACATTCCCTGGATTCAGATATTGACTTCCCCCTTGCTAGTTGTGCAATACTGGACAAAGTTACATTAATTCCACAGCCCTCAGTTCCTTCATCTGTCCATTGGGGGTCATAATCAAGTCTACCTCAGGGGATTGTCATATGGATTAGGTCACCTAATAGTAATCACCAAATAAATGTTCACTATTAATACTTTCCATGGACATAGTATTTCTAGAGATACTGAGACACAGTTGAATAGCTCTCTTGGTCTTATTGGTTACATTGTTTTGTTAAATAGATTTTTGTTGGCGAGGTTGGGAACCTGTTCACCATGTATAACACAATTTCCATGGGAAAATTGTTTTGGGTCCCAAATACTAAACCTCAAAAGAAATGTTTGTGCCACACCCTATTGTCTTTGTAAATTGAGTCTTTATATCAGTGCTGGGGCCTCTCATGGTTACTAACACATTGCCATTTAAGCCCTCTGGTTTGTTTTCTAGCATCTTAATCCAAACTTTATAAAGTGTTATAATGAACTTAAGTCACAAACTGAAGCTTTTTAATTAAATGGTTAGTCCTGTTGCAAAACTGCCTTAATGAAAATTTATTGGGCACATATGGATTGTTTGGGGACCTCTTTGGAGAAATGTGGTAACTTCTAAGATGACTGCATTGATCTTTTTTAACTGAGGAAATTGCCAATAAGGTAAATTGAATTATTCCTTCAACTGGGTAGAGTAGTTTTTCTTGGAGTACTTAGGTAAATTTTAGTTGCACATCAGGGTCAGCAAAAATTGTGATTTTTTTATGTTACCGCCACAAGATTTAGTTATTATTCCAAATCCCAGAACATAAGGGGTGCCTGGGCGGCTCAGTCAGTTGGGCGTCTGACTCTTGGTTTCAGCTCAGGTCATGATCTCAGGGTCGTGAGTTCGAGCCCCATGTCAGGCTCCCTGCTCAGTGGGGAATTTACTGGAGATCCTCTCTCTCCCTCTCTCTGCCCCTCCTGCTGGTGTGTGCTCTCTCTCTCTCTCTAATAAATAAATATATAAAATCTTTAAAAAAATTCCAAAACTTCAGAAACTTCTAGGTAATTTGAATATCACCATGAAGAAAGTCACATTTTGCCCCAAGGTGGACTTTCTAACATTATAAACAAGGTCAGTAGGTCACAGGGCCTGCATTTCCTCATCGGAGGAATCAAACGGACCTTGGTTAATGATGTAGCAAAAGATTAATCAAGAGCGCCTTTCCCCTGCAAGATTGGTCAGAGGAGTCTCCATTTCTGAACTATGTTTCAAGTTCCAGAGACCATCATTCCCTCCCATTTCCCTCCCATTTACCATGTTATGGCCACCTTTTTCCAGTTTTCCCTCCCTTTGATGTCATCCTCTTCCATAGTTTGTTCCTGGAGCTCTTTTCCTTCTGCCACACCGAGGGGTGGGCATCAGAAGTTACCATGTGCCAGGAAAGGTGTTTTGCTCATTCTTTGTGTATCTTTTTTTTAAAGATTTTATTTTATTTATTCATAGAGACACTCAGAGACAGGCAGAGACATAGGCAGAGTGAGAAGCAGATTCCCGGCGGGGAACCTGATGTGAGACTTGTTCCCAGGACCGTGGGATCATGACCTGAGCCGAAGGCAGACGCTCAACCATTGAGCCACCCAGGCGTCCCCTGTATATCTTCTTTTTTTTATTATTTTTTTAAAATTTTTATTTATGATAGTCACACACAGAGAGAGAGAGAGGCAGAGACATAGGCAGAGGGAGAAGCAGGCTCCATGCACCGGGAGCCCGACGTGGGATTCGATCCTAGGTCTCCAGGATCGCGCCCTGGGCCAAAGGCAGGTGCTAAACCACTGCGCCACCCAGGGATCCCCCCTGTATATCTTCTTATATGTTTAATACTTCACTTTAGGCTCTGAGATTTACTACTCTGTGTATCCAAGTCTGTGATATTCCCAGCTCAGTTAAATTGATTCACACATTTAGGCTCTCATCTCATTCAGTAACAAACATGTTTACTGGGGACCCGTGTGGGGCCAGTGGCCGTAAAATCCAGAGATGCCCATGACACAATCCTCCCTTCACAGTCCAGGAAGGCAGGCCTAGAAACAGGCAACAGGTGTTCCCAATACAATGTGAAAATAGATGTCTGAACAAACAGCCACGGTGGCTCAAAGGAGGCATTGGCTAACTCTCCCAAGCAGGGTAACCCACTGTCCTGGTTTGCTTGGCTTCCATACTAAAAGCTAGAACAGTCCCCAGAAAACCAAGGCGGTTGGTCGCCCTGTCTGGAGAGATGGAGAAGGCCTTAAAGAGGAAATGCCATGTAAACTAGAGCTTAAAAGGCAAGCAGGAGTCCACCAGGCACTAAAGGGAAGTGGGGCCAGCAGATTTAACACTAGAGTGAAATTGGCTTGAGCAGTTTGTGAGTTTCAGCCGTTGTGTAGGTACATGGGGGCAGGGGAAGAGGGGCACCCAGTGAGGACTACAAAGCTAACAACGGGCCCCAATCATGGAGGACTGTACATGCCATGCCCAGGGATCATCACTGTGCCCTGTGGCCCACTGGTTTTCAGACGACTGCAGCGAGCCCCCGGTTCAAATGAAACCTTGCTTGGAAGCATGGAGAAATAGAGAAAAAAGAAAAAAGAAACATGTCTCTAATTGAAACAGATAGGTGTGGGCGCAGGCTCTCAGAGTCTACGTGTATCTCGCTGTCCTGCTGCTTTTCCTTCTCAGCTGCCCTTGAGGGGATTGAAGAGGGAGTCCAATTTGCAAACCACATGCGTGGATTACAGGGGAGCCAACAAAAAGCTCTGATCTAACCGCCAGCTCATTTCCTTTCAGTTTTCCCTAACTCAAATAAAACCAAAATGTGATCCTTCACGCCTAGATCTATTTTCCTTGATCTTTCTTCATGCAAGACTTGACTTTTTTAGTAAAACACTTTCTGCCGTGATTGTTGTACTGGCTGTAACTGTATTTGTCTCCCATTAGCAGGGCAGTGGGTAGCAATTTTCTTTTTACAAAGATAGTCCCCAGCTTACACACAGGACGTGTTCCATAAGTTCATTTTTAAGTTAATCATTTGGAACTCAGAGTGCATTTTCCCATAGAAGCTGCATTATGTGTGGTGATTAGGTTCCCAGGCCACTTCCACAAAGGCCAGTTTAGCCCCTAATATAACTGAAAGTGTGGATTTTTTGCAATGGAAATTAGTTGGAAATAATACTGTTGCAATTAAAACGAAAACAATGGCTGGAAAAAAAATCGTCTGGGTTTTTGTTTCCCTCAAGGGGTAGTACTTGATGAAAAGCAGGTTTAATCCTCTGAAGACAAAAAGACATACATGAGGATTTCTGTGTAAGTTTGGCATACATAGCTTTTTACATTTATTTTTTAAGTAATGTTTTGGAGGTGTTTTTTTTTTTTAAGTAAAAAAGCAGTCATATCCATTGTAGAAAATTTGGAAAATCGAAAAATATGCTTGAAAAATGAAGTCACGAGTAATCCTGCCACCCAGAGAGAACCACTGTTAACATACTGGTGCGTTTCCTTTCAACCTTTTCCTGAGTCTGTGTATTTTTGTAATCGAGCCAGCAGATTTAACTGTGGTATATGCCACAGGATGCACTACTCTGCAGCCTTTAAAATGACATTTCTGAAGAACTTGGTAAAACATCAAACAATATTTATGATCTAGTGTTGAGTACAAGGCAGTGGTGCGTTATACCTAGATGGGGGGTAAGGGCATGTAAGCAAATCGGCACTAATCAACCAGGCAGGAGTCCTCTTGTTAGGCTACCGATTGAGACCCCTGCCTCCTCCAAACATCAGTCCCACCCCCCAACAAACACCAGATTTATTCTTTTTGTAGAAATTTGGAAGAGGACATCCATTCTCTCTGAAGTGCTGTAGAGGTTCATGGCACTGGCTCCTTACGCTGATTCCCCTTCAGATTACAGAGCTTTCTGCTCCCTTGCCTCCATGCATCACCAGCCCTACTCAGGCTGCACAGCTATGATGAAGGTCATTTGTATATTACTAAATGGAATGGAAAGAGGGGCATGCATTTCCTGAGGTAATGAGGCATGAACTAAAGAGAGGTGAGGAGGATTATGCATACTCATGAGCAATGAGATTACGTGGAGGAGAATGTTTTGAGCCACAATGGTGAAAGGAAGTTGGGGAAATGAAAGCACTAAGCATCCAGGCAGATCCAGGGAGCGTGGAAAGGGAGCAAAGAGGTGTGTGTGTGTGTGTGTGTGTGTGTGTGTGCGCGCGTGTGCGTGCTTAGGACTGGGTTTGTCTACAGAGCAGAAAAAAAGTAAGCAAAGGACAGTGAGCATGGTGGAATTGTGGCCAACGGAAATAAGAGTTTTAGGAGACAGCAAATGTAAGGCGCGCAGTGAGCAATTTTCTTAAGGGAACAAAGACGGTTTGTAAGGACAGGTGCTTCAAGCACTAATCATCCAAGAACTAAAACACCCTGTTTGAACTTAATATAATGTATCTGCTGTGATTGTGCACCATTTGATTTCAGCCTGATTGATGATTTCCAAAAAGCAATTTATAAGCACATTCCTTTTTCATACTGGTTGGGGTTTTTTGTGCTGTTTGTTTGTTTGTTTGTTTGTTTTAAGGCAAGGCTAGATGTGCAAGTTACTTTTATTTTGGCATGGAAGTCCCAATAGCTGTCCTATGCATCTGCTGTTCAGCAATGACGGAATTGAAAATCAGATAGTAGTGAGGGGTAGTGAGAAAGAAGGTGTTAGTTTGAAGGGGGTTGTAATATACATGTAGGGTTTTTTTTTTTAATGTACTGGGGGAAAACCCAGAAAGTTTCATTGCACTCCATAGAAACATGTAGCACTGAAATTCTCACCATCACCACGTAAGAGAATTTCACTCTTTGGGATTCTGTGTATATCATGTCTGGTGAACTGACAATGTAGAGATTCTGGGTTAAGTGGGCCACAAGTCGTTGGCTAGTGGTTCTCAGTATTGGCTATAAATTGGGATCTCCTGGGGACCTTAAACAATACCAATGCCTGCCTTCCACCCCCAGATATTTTCACTTAATTGGTTTGGGGTGGGAGGTGAGAACTGGGCACATGGATCTTTTAAATCTCCCCAGGTGATTTCTGTGTGCAAGCAAGTCTGAGAACCTCTAGTTTGGTCCATTGCTTTAATTACCCAGGTGGATTAAACTGGTTCTCAAAGTGTGGTCCTGGAACCAGTAGCTTCAGCATTAACAGGGAACTTGCTTGAATGCAAATTCTTTGGGCCCCTTCCAGATTTACTAACTCAGAAACTCTGGGGGTGATCTAGAAATCTGTTGCATGTGAGAGGTTGACAGCCACTGGATTTTTTTTTTTTAATTTTTTTTTTTAATATTTTTTTATTTATTTATGATAGTCATAGTCACAGAGAGACAGAGAGAGAGGCAGAGACACAGGCAGAGGGAGAAGCAGGCTCCATGCACCGGGAGCCCGACGTGGGATTCGATCCCGGGTCTCCAGGATCGCGCCCTGGGCCAAAGGCAGGCGCCAAACCGCTGCGCCACCCAGGGATCCCGACAGCCACTGGATTAAGCAGCCCTTCCTAACTCTCTTTTATTGAAGTTCTATTTGCCAACATATAGTCTAACCCCCTCTTAAGTACACCTGTGGAAGTTTCTAGGCAAGAGAGATTTCCCTACCAGCTGATGAAAACTGGTCCAGGAAAGGACTTTGATAGAAATATTTATAATAATTATAGTAGGAGCCATGGTGGGCCAAGGGAAAAGGAGTTGTGGGGGGTAATAATTTGCTACAAAGCCCAAGCAAGTTCAGGAGAGAGCATGTCTTCATAACAGGGGGTTGGTCACCTAGACAGACATAACACTGGTGGCAGTACCCATAGGGAAAACTCCTACTTATTACTTCAAAACTGTGTTCAGGTACCAGCCTCCTCTGTGAGGTTTCCTCTGAGCTCTAGGGTAAATTACTTCCTCCTTGTATTTACTTAACACTGGCTCTATCCCTCCATTAGCTCTTGTCCCACTGTATTGTAGCTACTTATGTCTCACTCCCTCACTAAATTGTGTGATCTTTGAAAGCAGGACATTCTCTTATTCATCTTTGGGTCTCCAGTCTCTAATACAATACCTGATACATAATGCACTTAGAATTGTATTGTTCCCTTAGAGGAGGAGGCATGAGGAATGGCCACCTTCTTTTTTTTTTTTCCTCTCATGAGCCTTCAAAAGATGGGTTTACCTTTGTGAATTCACCAGGGACCTGGGGCTAGCTCTTGCCATGGAGGCCCTAGATTCTGTCAGCACACAATGACCCAGTCGAGGTCTCTCAGTGGTGGCCTTACAGAACAAAGATCTCAGAGATATATTTGCTACTGGTTCTTTTACAGAAGGCTACATAATCATCATCAGGTTCCAAGACTACCAATGTCAACTTTTCACATATTTTCTCTCCACATAGGTAGACCTTCATGGGAAATCTACTCAGGGATACACCTGCCACAGGACAAAAGTACTTGAGTCCTTGGGTCTCACAGGTTACTTCTTATCCAGGCCCTACCATCCTCTGGTTCTTTGTGCTTCTCTAATTCTATAATGTATTCTGTTCATGACTGATCTGCTCCCAGATATTCATCAAACAAGATGAACACTTAGTAAATTACAATCACTTTTGTAAGCGCACCTTCTGGAGGTTGTACTCAGGTCAGTGTGATTGGGTGTATGCATGTTCTCCAAGTCTTCAGAGTCACAGATTCACAGACAATCCCTAGGCTTAATTTCCTAGGTGGTTAATCATGCACTCATTATAAATGGACTTTTCCGTACTTAACTGTCAAAGGACAACCTTATGACTTTATTACCAAGTTTTTCTGGGTGGGGCCCCTCAATCTCACCTCAGTTACTGCCGAGAGGAATGACTTCTAAATGTTATAGAAACTTTGAAATGTATGTTAGTGTCATTCTATAAAATGGAATTTTGAAGACCCAGGGTATAAACTGGAAGAAACTGGAGCTGTACCTTCTGTGCCAACTCACGATCCTAATTTGTATGCACTGAATGGATTTTTCTGTTTTTTTTTTCTTTTTATCTTTTCTGTAGGCATTATATCTGATAGCCACTAATGGAACCCCAGAGCTCCAGAATCCTGAGAGACTGTCAGCTGTGTTCCGTGACTTTTTAAATCGCTGTCTTGAGATGGATGTGGACAGGCGAGGATCTGCCAAGGAGCTTTTGCAGGTGAAAATAAAATAGGATGATTTCACAGAGAGAGTGATTATATTGAGCTTTTCCATCTCAGCGTGTGACAGTAAGAGTCTAGCTGTGTCAAGAGATGTCTAGTTCAAGTTGGGCTGTAACCCATTTGATTCTAGACTGCAGGCACATAAGTATAGGCATGCATCTAATACATGATTGACTGGCATGTTGCCCTTTTTCTGAGAAGTTGGCGGTTTAATCTATAAATCTCTTTTGTTCTTCCTGGAGTCTTATTTTGCGAGGAAAAAGAAAACTGTGAACCTCTGGTGTTGCTGTTTTGTTCTAAACTTTACTTGTGCCCCTGGATGTTGTGTGCAGGTGCTCTTGGCCGGAGGTAATTCTCTACATAACTATGCAATTATTTCCATGGCATTTGCTACTCTAATGCTTTACTGGTCAAAGCCCCTTTGCTTGTGATGCCAAATGGCAGGCACCTGCTTGCCTGGGTGAGTACCATCCAGTGGTGAGTGCCTCTGTAACCATTTGTCCTTTTCATGGCTCTCAGGGATTAGTCTATCTGATGATCATTAGTACCAATGGTGGACCACATTCTTTACACACATTATTTCATTGAATTCTTTAAACAACTCTATAGGGTAGGTGTGATTATCTCCTGTTACAGATGTAGAAATTGAGGCTTACACAGCCATCGAGTGACAGAATTGAGATCTGAGCCCTAGATTGTCTGACTCTCCCCCACACAAACACACAAACCAATTTAGAGACAAAAATATATACTTCTATTGATAAAGTAACACATGCCTGGGACTACACATACAACTTCAGTGCTGAGGACTGTTTCTCGGGGACGTGTATCAAGCCCTGTAACATCTAAGAAAAGTGACTTTGAACACTTAATCCAGTTAAACAAAAGGTGCAACATTTGGTTATCTAGTGTGGTACCCACAGACTCAGTCTGCTCCAGGCAAAAAAGAAAGAAAGAAAATAATTCCTGTTGCTCCTGAACCCCCCCTCCAGAGATGGAGAGCTACACCCTAGTCAAAATACCCCACCCCAACCCAAATCACTCCTGGGATAAACTGATTTCCAGGAATCAAAGAGACTACACCTCCCTTTTCTGCTGTGAGCATTTCACAGGCTTCCCTAGGGCTTAGAATTTCAAATCTGCAATGGTTCTTTGGTAATCCTCGATTTAACCCAGTTTCAAATTACAGATGAAAAACCTGAACTTTGGAGTGCCTCGCTCCCACATCTCTTCACCCCTCCCACCACCCACGTACACATCCTGATACACATTCCAAGGATAAGTGATGAGACGGGTTCTCAATGTAGCTATACAGCTAGGTAGATCATTAACTCAGCTACCTAGTTGCTTCCTTCCCTGACAGTTCTTTGATCTAAAGCAGTCAGATAAGTAACGCAAAACTATATTTGGAGTCTAAATTGAATCATTTATTTGTTGCCTCTTTTCATTTTACACATTACCAATATCCTGCATATTGCCTGAAGTCCATATAATGCTATTCTCTGACTCTAGCCTATAACTGCCCATATCAGGGGCTAGAAAATAGAGGGATGCATGACATTCACCCCCTACACACACACACACCCAGAAGGCTTGAGAAAAGACACAGGTCTTCAGTATTTATGTGTATTTCTGTATGGCCCAAGTCAAGTCTCTGTCCATCGATTGATATATTTTTGAGCAACTTCTGTTTGCAAGGCTCACTACAGTGGGTGATACAGACCTTAGAGGCATGATTCCTACTCTCCAAAAGTTTACAATGTCCTTGGGTATGTGGCAGAAATAACCACAGGGTGTTTTAAAGACTCATTCAAACCAAGTGGCTATTCAAACAATAAATGCCATGGTTGATTAGAGAAATGTTCCTATGAGTTGTGGTGATCAGAACCTATCTGCAAACAGGAAAGAGTTGTTCTGAGTCTTGAAGGACAGAGCAGGTTTAACTGGTTGAGACAAACAGGGGAAGGGATTTCAGATGGAAGGATTATAGTGTGAGCAAAGCCATGAAGGCAAAGTTTAAGTGAACAGAAAATAAAGCAGACAGCCGAAGTAAACACATCCAGTCAAGAGGCTGTAAGAGATAGGGTCATAGAGGGCCTTGAACACCAGGCTATAGAATTGGGGCTGTAGCCAGTGGGGAAACCCTGACCATATCTGAGCGACACATGGTGATAGTTTTGCTTAGGAAGGTGAATCTGGTGGTATGCAATAAGAATTAGCAACAGGAAAAAATGGGAGCAGGAAGATCAGGGAGAATTTATGGTTATAGTTGAGGGTTTGGTGATTAGCCCTGAAGCAGGGAAGGCAAGAGATAATGGTAGAAGGCATTGAGAAGAAAGGACTTGGTAGCTGCTTACATGTAGAATATAAGAGAGAAGAAGACAAAAGTAATTTCAGAATATCAAACCAATGGCAGCATGTAGGAAAAGCAGAAATGATGAAGGATAATACACTGGTTAACATTTCTTTGCCTCTGTGTAGCTTACAAGGAACTGTCACCTCGCCTAACCATTATAATAAGGAGAGGAGAGACTTGAACGTAGGTGCACAGATTCCAAAGCCTCTGCAGCTTACATCACACAAGAGTACCCTATTTGGGAGACTTTTTAACATAGCTCTTTAAATGTTGGACTCAAGCGGACAGAAGGACATTCAGAAGGAAATACCCAGCAGGCAATTGGAGAAATAGGAGCAGACTTCAGGGAAGACATCAGGTCATACCATATTGGTTTGGGAGTCATCCCCATAAAGCTGATGAAAGGTCCAAACCATGAAAGAAAGTGAGCTCTCAAAAAAAAAAGTGAGCTCTCAGAGGAATTAAGTTAGAAAAAGAACATAATGAGTACTGAGTGCTGGGATCTGGGAGGTGGGAAGAGGAAAGGGAAGCAGGGAAGAAGATAGAAGGGGAGGAGTCGGTGAGCATACATGTGGAAAAGAACCAGGATGGGAGAATATTACAGGCCCCCAATGAGGAAAACATTTCAGAAAAGGAAGGGATATCCATTTACGTTAAGTACTACAGAGGAGCCAAAAGAGAAATGGTGGAGGTGCAGCTACCGGGTTTAGCAGTTGAGAAACCATTGGCTTCAGGGTCAGAGGCCACCAAAGACACGTTTTCAAGCACAAGAGCTGCTCCAGATAAATGCATTTGTTTGAGAAAATCAGAAAATGAGACTGTTTACAAACATAGTGACCCCTACTCTGAGTTCCTGGCTCTGCCAGTCAGCGGCCAGAGGATTTCATGACACCGAATGACAAGGACATCTGAAGGCCAAAAGCTGGCACCATTTTTAATCAAGTTGTGTTTAATTGGCTGCTCAAGGTACACATTTGAATGAAAAAGGGCTGCTTGAGAATGTAAGGTGATATACCTGTTGGAGGAAAGGATTCCAGTAATTCCTCTTCTTTTTCCCCCTCCTTTTGCAGCATCCGTTTTTAAAATTAGCCAAGCCTCTCTCCAGCCTGACTCCTCTGATTATTGCTGCAAAGGAAGCGATTAAGAACAGCAGCCGCTAGGACTGCGAGCCTTACCCCACACCATCTCCCTCCTGAGTAAGACTGAACTGATATTCTGCTGCAGGAAACATGGAAGAAAATACAGTCAAAGGGGGTGGGGGATCTTTAACTTTCAAATGAATAGAAACTTCTTATAAGCCTTTTTCCTACTCCCTCAGATTATGTAATTTATTTGTAAGCCCGAATCGCAGCCCGACCAGGGCAGCAATGTCGACGTGGCCAGAAAGTGGTCACTTCTACCGTGAAGCGAAAGAGCCAGTAGTGAATCCCCTCATTTTGTGCATTCACTTTGAAGAAAAAGAGGTTTCTCAAAGATGCACACTCCCTCTTCATAGTGTCGTGTTCGTTTTTAAGTTAGAGAATAGTCCCTCTTGCATTCGAACCTCCTTCAAAACTCCTTGCCCAATGTGATGTTTTTCACTTGCATTGTCATTAGATGTCCAGGGGAAAAAAAAAAAGATGTCGAAACTTTTTTTTAAAGAAAAAAAAAAGAAAGTAAAACACAAAAAACAAAAACAAAAAACCACACACAAAAAACACAAAAACAAAATGAAACAAACAAAAATTACCCCAGAGCAAGTACTGTGTGAACATGTGGAAGTCCATGCCCTAATAGAGTTGCAATTTTTTATTCTTCTTCTATAGTGGTGGCTTGGTTTGTGTGCCTTTTTTTTTTCTGCATTTGTATTGGAAAAGGTTTCTTTTAAGGCATTTTTCCAAAAGCAGAGAGGAATATGTGTGTTCAGGAAGGGCTTTTCAAAACCGTCTATCTAAATAAAGCTCAAATGGTGAAATCCTGTCACATTTTCACAACGACGCTTCAGAGGTAGTTGATGTATCATTTCTAGAAACTGGCTCATTCATCTTCATGGCGCCTGACAAAGGACACATTGAAAGTGGTGGTACTCCCGTTGGGTGGGTCCAGGTCCTCAACCTAGGAAATCCCAATGGGAGAAACCATTCTTAGACAAAGATGGGACTTTCTCTGAGAGCCAAAAGGGAAGCAAGATGAGTGTGTGACACAGATCTTTGGTGGACAAAGGAAACAAAGATCAGGAGACCTAACTTAATCCTCTCTTTTGCTTGTAAAATAAGCACCTTTGGAGGAAACAGACCCCTTAGCCAACATTTGCTTACGATCAGAATCATGTGACAAGTTATAACATTTTTTAAATTTCTTAAAAGAACTGGGGAACAGAGATATTTCTAAGCATCCAAACCTGTCAGAAACAAGGGGTCCATGACAACTACATCCCAATCAACATTTGGCTCTAAGTACTTGTTCCCATTTTCCCTGTCTCATCAGTTTCTGTTTCAGGATATAGTATGGCCAGACTTTGTCCTTTCAGCTTTTGAATTCCAAAACTGCATTCAGAAAGATCTGGAAATTTTCCAGTGAAAAATAATTAGGAAAAAAATTTAAAAAAATAATTAGGGCTTGTGATCATATCCCAAGAAGTATCAGCCCAATCATGTAGCTACTTCTTAACAATTCAACAGTTGGCACTTCCTGAATCTTCTAGAGTAGAAAAATATCTGGAGGGTGTCTGTGTAGAAAAAATGGGTATGCTTCTCTTTCAAATGTATTGTCAGTTTCATAAACTCTGTAAAGTGGTTTCTCCATGCCTTTGAGAAACAGTCTGTTCAATAGAAGGCTTCTTGATAGGTTCTATTCAGATTCTCAATATGTTACATATCTACATTCAGCAAGAAGGAGAAGGAGATTGGTGGCCCGAGCCTCTCTTCTCTGCCAAGGTACATCTGTCCATTTAACCATCCATCTGTTCCTTAAAAGGCAAGCACTTTCTTTAGAGAGTTTCTGCTAACCATATAGTGCATGTGTTTATGTTTAGGAAATGGCACCACTGGTGGATTTCCTATTTTCCTATTGTTTTCTTTTACGATAAAATTTGGGAGGGCTTGACCCCCTAGAAAATACCCACAGTGAGATAAAACAACACATGCAAAAAGAAGATCAAATGGTTACATTCATTTGAAACATGTTGTGTTATACTTGGCAAAAAGGTGGTTGGGCCTGAAATTTTGAAAGCCACACTGTTCTAATGAGAGAGAGAGAGAGAGAGAGAGAGAGAAAGAGAGAAAGAGAGAGAGGCCTTAATATTTATTTCACTTAAAGTTAAATGTTCTTTTTTTAATGTTTCATTCATAGTGCCAGGGAATTCAATGAAATAATACCTGGGGTGCGAGTAGAATTCAGTACACTAACTATGCCCCTGCCAGTGGAGAGAATCACAAAGCTGGTTGGGAAGCCCTAGTTGTTGATTAGCGTCTCTTATATGTCTTAAAGGCCTTTTGGGTGGGGAGAGACCTGGAGCAGTGATCCTGAGATCACTGTAGGCAGAAAAATGGTTGCTCTTTTATGCTTTCGGTTCTGCATATTACCAATGAGGAGCCAGGTACTTCTTCGCCGCGCCCCCATTGTACCAAGATTTTATGGTAATATAGTGCAGTAGGCTTTACTCTTACAAATTTATATCTATGTAAATTTTTAAATGAGAATAGCTTCTAAAACCCCTCCCCCACGTTGGAGAGTTATGTATATTTCTAATAAGTATTAGCAAGAAGCTGTTTCTCCTGCCAAAATGATGCTGAAGGATTCACATTGGGTACACTTGAACAACTTGGACTCCAGGTGGTCGTTTATTCCCTTTCTCTGGATTTTTTTTTTAAGCTCATCTTGACACAGATGAATCTATCCAGATCCTTAAAATTGCTAGTGTGCCCAGAAATAATGAAGGCACGTTGTGGAGTGTTGATGGCAAAATGTCCTGAGATAGGGATGGGGCAGAGGGAAAGTCAGGGAAGGGTAAGAAGCACAGTAGAGATTATTTATTTAAGAGAGAAGAGAACATTAATGTTGTAGCAAGGATCCGGTGCGTTGTCATAATCCCATGAGGATTTTTGGATGACACAATCCCCCCAAATCAGTCACCGTGTTGGGTAATGACTTCGCTCTTGCTGATCTCGTCTATGTGTCATTGTAAATATTTGTGTGTCCATGTTCCGTTTTGGCTACTGGATGGCCAAGTCATGTAAGAAGATTTAACTCAAGTATTTATTCTTTAATTGTGTTACTCAGATTTCTTCAGGCTTGTGAATTGCACCCCGATGTTGAGTTTAACCACCTAATCCCCCACATCCATCCCTCCCCTGTGAAGCACATTCCATTGCTAAAAGAAAAAGAAATATGAAATTGCTTCCTGTCGTCTGTATAACTGTTTTGATAGTTTGAGATGTTTGTCTATAAAGGATATTTCTCCACTCAAAGATCGTGTAAATAACTATATTCCTTTGCACAGTGGCGTGTTTATTTCTAGTGAGGCTGCCAGTTCTCAGAGAGAATCTATCAAATCACTTTTAAATAACACAAAGAGGGATTACAACTATGGAAAAATAAGTGTGCATAACGGACAAAGACTGGGAACACTGTTGAAATCAGTTGTGTTACAGTGGTGGGATTATGCAAAAAAAAATTCCTTTAAAAAGTTTCTTTGATACTGTTATAATATTGCTTTATAATAAATAAACATTGGAAAGGGGACTGTAGAAACATAGAAAAGACACCAGAAGCAGATGTCTTCTGACCAGAGCCCAGAGCATGCAGGGCACAGATATTTGCTAGTTACAATTATTCCATAGGCTTTATATTTGCCTGGGTGCTGAGGTTGGCACACGCTCGGGTATGGCACATGCTTTCTTAGCAGACTATTATCTCTAAGTGGAAGCTAGGGAGATGTCGCCATTAGATCTCCAGACACATCCTTCTGCTTTAAAATTGGCTGCCCTCTGCTTTGACATGGTGCAGAGGTTTATGTTTTGGTTACTTTAGATTGGATGGGGTGATGTTCAGGTATCACCTTTCTGGCTCATTTTAGCAAATTTTCAGGTTGGATTTTAGAAGAACAGAAGGAGGACTCCCCCCAACTTCCACCGTGTCCTTGTTCCACCAGATGTTATATCATTCAGGTACAATGCTCCTTTTAGTGATGAGTAGACAAGTCCCTTTGATTTCAGTAGAAGTTAGGACTTGCAATTAAAAGCCAACTATGAAAACATAAAGACAAATATTTAGAACTGCCTTTGCCTATTGGTCTTCAGCTCCTATTCGCTTTGGCTGGAGATGGCCTCCATGTGCATTCTGTGCTGCTTGATGATAGGTTGATTGCAGTAACTACTGTCATTTTTAAAGGGCAAAGGGAGAGTACCAAGAGAGAAAAATTTTCCTCTAACCACCAAAGAAATTTTAGATGATGAGTTTTATAATGCAGTGGGCTCAGATGTGACTCAGTTTCCCCAAGAGCAGACCTTATACTGAGAGAACCCACTTTTCATTGCCATTCTCAATGTGAAAATAATACTTAATTAGAGTTCTTTATCCCTGCCATCCCCGGTCAAATCTCATGGTCCTTCTCTGTGCTACTCGCAGTTAATATTCAGTTAAACACAGGCATGGCCAGTGATGCAAGCTTCTCCCATCCTCTAAGCAAGAGGACCACAACTCAGCATTCGTAAATTGATGGTCTAATAGGCCTGGGATTTCGAGTGAACTTAACACACAATTCTGAACATATTTGCATGTGGCTTGGGAAGGAAATAAATGGTACCTTGGAAACAGTGGAAATATTTTACCCTAAGAAAGAATTTTTCATAAGAGATTTGCTTCTGATATCATCTTTCTGTTGGTTAGCTTTAATTTTGTCACTCCTTTCCTGATCCCACACTCCTGTAGTGGCCAAATGAATATCACCCAACTCCTCATGCATTGAGAATGTCTGTTTATTATTAAACAATCTCTAACTGAATCTGCAAATGCGGGAACGGAGCTGTCACCTCCACATGCACACGTCTATGTGCAAGTATACTACCGTACATATAGCATTTACTGCCACGTAATACAGTCATACTTGCAGGATAAACTGATAGAAACAGGTTGAGGCTGTCAGAGTCTCCTTTGGAAGCTGCTGTCAGGTGAATGCTGCCCCATAATACCTACCAGCAGTTGAGGGAAGTATTGTGTTCACCTGATTTAGTACCTAAGAGGAAGTCAGCAGGAGTTATAAAGAAGCAAGCAGACGTGGTGGAAGGAGGACCAGCCTAGGAGTAAGGAGACCTGGATTCTAACATAGGCTCTGTTTCTCACTTCGTTTGAGGCCTTGGGCAAGCCACTTAACCTTCTCATGGCTGTTCCTTCATCTGTAAAATAAGGCTATTGGACCAGATGACCTCCAAGGTCTTTCCAAAAGTTCTATCATTCTGTGGTACTATAGGTTGCCTTGCAAATTCAACCTGCTAAAGTGATTGATGGCAAATATTGCATGCTTAAGCCTGGGTTTCTTATGTTGCCGTTAAACTGTAGAAATATGTAAGATGATGGGGGAAGAAAAAAACCTTAAGTAAATGAAAATAACACTAGGGAATGTTGATAAAACTTATGGCAGCCTTCCCAATCCTCGCATTTTGTTTCGTTGTTGTTTTAATGTCCTTTTTCTGTGATGTGTTCCCAGTTTTTATTTTCCATATGCTCTGTATGTGAAGTCTGGTTTTCATTAAGCTGTGGCCAATATGTGCTACTAGAACAGAAATACACTGTCACACTTGCTAGAACAGAACGATGTTTGGGCCTTTCCTTTCCTACAAAGTGATGTTGGGTTTATAGACTTTACTTTGTAAATGGCACAAGATGGCAGAACCCATGCATTTCAATGGCTAGGACTAGTAAGAGCAGACATAAGCCCTTGTAGGTTGCAGACAAAGAAGTGAAAAAGTAAGTATGTGCTATTAGCATCAAGGAATGTTGACACATCCACTTGTTGGGAACCAAAGATAGCATTTCTGATGACAACTCCCACAGTGAGCGGCCAGTTTATGAGTAGACTGCCAGAAAGAGGGTAAACTGGAAGTCACCTAGTCCCGATGCCCTGCCTCTTAACAGAGTGCCAACTAGCCCTGAGTGTGAAATTCAAGTTGAGTATGTGTGCTTGTGTGTGGTGTGCTTTATGGACCCGCATATACTATATTCATTAGTGATAAGACCTTTCACAGAATCCTATAACCATTAGTGGGTTGAGTTTTAAGTCTCAGTACATCAGCCAGGAGGAGTCAGATCACAAGGTGCTGACATCTACTGGGATTGTACTCATGATATCCAGACAAAACAAGTTGAGGAGGATCTATATTTTCCTTTTTTATCAGAATTGTATCTCATTTGGTTGTGCATCACTTTTGTTAAAATGTGTTACCTGTAAAACCCATGTGTAGTGAAATTCTTCTGTAACTTTGGATTAAAGGTATTTATGGTCTTTTTGTTTGTTTGAGTTTTTTCAGTAAGTTATTTCTTTCGTAGACCTGCTGATGGTATGGTTCCATCCTTCTGACCTCAGCTTCTGATTTTTTTTAAACTTTTGTTTCCAATATTGTTATTTTAAATTGTGGTTGAAGCAATAGAAAATTGAATTATGGATTGTGCATGACTGTGTCTTGAGTGTAAAAATATTGCAGTTTGAAACTTGGACCTAAAGTATTGCAAATAAAAATGACAAACATCAACGAGCTGGTACTTCTGTCCTCTGTTACCTTCCTTCCTGCCCACCCCCTTGACACTAGCCATTTTGCCTAGCTCACAGGGAAATGCCCAGCCTTGTGAGCAGTGCAGAAAATGTCATGTGAATTCTGCCACTAAGTAACTCAGACCAGGGACTCCATCTGGTGTTACATGGAATAGCTCAGAGTCACAGTTTTTACAAGGAACAGCACTTGTAAGTTCTCCATGTTCTCCCAAACAACCCACTTTGGAGTGAAAAGGAAATTGGCAGTTTGGCCCCATTATACATGCACTTTCATGTTTTAACTACAGTATTCTTGTCCTATTTCCTAGGGATATACATTCCATGAAGTAAGAAGCAACAAACAGTCTCTGTTACCATTGGCGAGGTCGGGGTAAAGGGTGCACAGAATCTCTCTATATTAGTTCTTACAACTGCGTGTGAATCTTCAGTGATCTTGATAAAAATTTCCAATAAGAAAAACAATGGACTCCACAATACCTCCATCATGACATTTCAGAGGTCATGGCAAGGAGATAGAATGCCAGCTGGATATCATACCCCAGCCCACTTCCACCGCCAACGACCATTCACCTTGTATCAAGAAGTTCCTCCCTCATTTCATTTCACTTTGGGTAGTAGGACTTCCCACTCTTTCTTCAGGCACTTCTGAGGCCTCACCAGGGAAGCAGGGAACTCAGATATCATTGCTTATGAGTTCTTCCCCGTGGGCATCAGTTGGCTCATCAGCCTATGGTGTCACATGAGAATAAAATTCATAACAAGAAACAACGTTTAATTTTACAGCAGGTAAAACTGAATTGCCGTGCTTTAAAATACGGTGTGTGTGTGTGTGTGTGTGTGTGTGTGTGATGTTCCTGCAGTGCCATACTACAGAATAAGGCTCTTGTGTCCTGAAACCCTGCAAGAGGCACAAATGATTAGCCCTACTGTTTTTCCACATTTTCTTTCTAAACTCTTTGAGCAGACATTAGCAAATGGTAGTTTAAATCCTGTTCATGTTTAAGTGGTTGTGTGACATAATTCAAAAAACTTTTTAATCACTTAAGTGATACAGTTACTCCCCTAGCATTCAAGTAGAGAGCAGGGATTACCAAACTATTTCCCTTCAGGAAGATCTTTATCCCTAGTGTTATCAGTCCATCACTGCCCTCAGCAATGATTCTTTTCTGATATTGGGTGTGTTGTGCTTGGTAAATTTTTTTATTTTTTACCTGAAGCAGAAGTGTGTGTGTCATAATCTGCTTTCAGGGCATTTCTTTCATAGGACCCAACTGTGGAAAAGACAATCTTGTCCAATCTTGTTCATTCGTCATTTAGAGTCTTCAAACTCTTTCAGATAAATACTATCTGAATTTCGTATGTTACCATCAATCTTACCAACACCAGCCCATCTAATATCAAAATGATATAAATGCTCATTAGTATGCAGGCCCATATTACCAAATCCTGAACAATACAATGTTTTATCTCCCACATTGGGAGACAGTCTTAAGAGGTTCATGCAAGAAGCTACCTTCATGAATTTTTCAATTTCGTGGAAGATGCTTCTCCCATCGCAGAATTACATAGATTCTACTTAGACTCATGTGTTTACCAAAGACAGAGGCATGTGTATCAAGATCAGAGCTAGCCTATGGTATCAGGATAAATATCTATAATCTAGAACATTTGCCTTTTATTCCTGTTCATAAGAGTAGCAAAGGCATTCCAGGACCAATGAAACCTTTTTTTATTTAGCTCCATGGTACACTCCTGTGATGTTTCTTAACTCATTATTTGTATAAGTTTGAGGGTTATAAACACCTACTTTAGGCCGTCCTTTAAATGGTATCTCAACAATAGCATTTTATAGGTTATTAAAGAAGCCCAATCCTTGATGTCACCTGCACTAATAGCTATACTATGCAGGGCACAATGTTGGTTGTGCTGGGCCAATGCATTCTCTCTAACTTTCCAGAAATCATTATTCCTCTTATGGTAAAGGTGAGGCTCAGCACATGGTCACAGGTTTAATGATTTGTAAGATGCCATGTACCCATTTCAGTCTTCCTCAGGTCCTCGGGTTTACCACCAACATTTCCTTTGCCATTTTGACATCACAATTGAAGGAGCCTTCTGCCTCCTCCTCCATCGCCATATAATGAATAGTTTCCAATCATGTTGTTCCTCATCATTGTCATGGTACTTGTTTGCAACTGAGCTGGCACCTGCAGCTACAGGAGCCAGGCCAAGAACAAGTTTGGCTCTTGAGCCTCTAAGTGTCTAGTGGGTAAAGGAATGAGCCCTGCCCAGAAGAGTCTTTACTTTGCCTGCCAACATATGGACAGTGGTCCAGTGGCTTTCCCTTAATTACTTATTGGCTGGGGTATACACTGTGGCACACTGTGATAGGTTTACCCCATTTTTCTTCTTCCTGCCCTGAAAGGGCAATCGTTTTGGGCTCACCAACATGGCCCACATTCTGCAACATCACTCAGCACCCTTCATGTACCTCCTGTCATCACATTCTAACATTGCATTGGTGCTAGTTCCATTCAAGTTGGCTGCAAAATGCTGTGGGGGACCAAGCTGTGTGTTTCCAATAGCTTCCATTTCAATCTAGCTCCATATTTTATCAGCTTCCTAAATCTTCATACCACCTACTTCCTCCCCCATAGAAGAAGTCTCTGAGCAGCAGAATTTCCCACCAAAAATAAAATAACAAGAGTAAAATCATCATACCTAGTAGAATCATAATCCTGTACCCAAAGTGCTCCATCCTGGCTCCCACTACCTCTTGTTCTCTTGCCTCAGCAAGACTCAATCATGTGCTGTCAATTCACTTAAATTCCTTAAATGATGGATCCCCCTTAGGCTCATATGGGATAAACAGTTGAGGCTTCAGTGGTTTCAGAGCTAGAACTACATTTCACTTCTCTCTAAGCATTAAGTTCAATTATAAGAGGACAAAAATAGGGGCATCTGGGTGGCTAAGTCAGTTAAGCCACTTGATTTTGGCTCAAGTCATGATCTCAGGGTCATGGGATTAAGCCCCACTTTGGCTCTGCCTTCAGTGGGGAAAGTTTGCTTGCGATTTTCTCTCCACTCCTCCCCTCCCCACTCTCTCTCAAATAAATAAACAAATCTTTTTTAAAAAGAGGACAAAATATACATCACAAAGTGGTGAAGAATAGAAAGTTAACTTATCAAAATGCTTATTTGGCCATAGAGTAGGTACTCAATAAATGGCAACTATTATTAATAGACTTTAAAAAAAATTCTGGCCAACCAAAGCACCTTCAATAGTAGCCACTACTCTGAGTGAATTTTGGTTGGCAGTCCAAATGCAGAGAAATGTTTCTTCCATAACCATGTAGCCATTGTTGGAGACCTGGTCCTGTGTAGGACAGGCAGCTGGTTCTAGTTGGTGAAGTGTGCAGACAATGTGACAACATCCCAATTTTTCTCCCATCTATATCCAAAAGCAAGAAATCTTTGCTCACTAACATCATTGGCTTGCATGTGGGTATAGCAACCAGTTGCTTTCTGTATTGGTAAAGTCCTGTGCTGTGCAGAGCAAGCCCATGCCTCCCATTTGTATTTCAAGCCTCATCCATCTTTGGCTGAAATCAAGTTTTTTTTTTTTAATTACCAAGTCCCTTCTTATATTGCCAAAGACTTTGTGTAATACTCTTAAAACCTTAAGACAATACTCTTAGGGAAAACCCAGCTATTTCAGTTTATTTAGCAGGAGACGTTATAGCATCCATCTAATACATGGTTGACCCATAATTGAATTGCAGAATTAAAATCAGGCAATTTTATTATATCTAACAATTAATAACCAAAGTTAAGGCATACTTAGATAATAATACACTTATACTTGGTGACTTCAATCTAGCGCTTTCTATACTCGATAGGTCTTCTAAACACAACATCTCCAAAGAAACAAGAGCTTTAAATGATACACTGGACCAGATGGATTTCACAGATATCTACAGAACTTTACATCCAAACTCAACTGAATACACATTCTTCTCAAGTGCACATGGAACTTTCTCCAGAATAGACCACATACTGAGTCACAAATCGGGTCTGAACCGATACCAAAAGATTGGGATCGTCCCCTGCATATTCTCAGACCATAATGCCTTGAAATTAGAACTAAATCACAACAAGAAGTTTGGAAGGACTTCAAACACGTGGAGGTTAAGGACCATCCTGCTAAAAGATGAAAGGGTCACCAGGAAATTAAGGAAGAATTAAAAAGATTCATGGAAACTAATGAGAATGAAGATACAACCGTTCAAAATCTTTGGGATGCAGCAAAAGCAGTCCTAAGGGGGAAATACATCGCAATACAAGCATCCATCCAAAAACTGGAAAGAACTCAAATACAAAAGCTAACCTTACACCTAAAGGAGCTAGAGAAAAAACAGCAAATAGATCCTACAAGCAGCAGAAGAAGATAGTTAATAAAGATTCGAGCAGAACTCAAGGAAATCGAGACCAGAAGAACTGTGGAACAGATCAACAAAACCAGGAGTTGGTTCTTTGAAAGAATTAATAAGATAGGTAAACCATTAGCCAGCCTTATTAAAAAGAAGAGAGAGGAGACTCAAATTAATAAAATCATGAATGAGGGATCCCTGGGTGGCGCAGCGGTTTAGCGCCGGCCTTTGGCCCAGGGCACGATCCTGGAGACCCGGGATCGAATCCCACGTCGGGCTCCCAGTGCATGAAGCCTGCTTCTCCCTTTGCCTATGTCTCTGCCTCTCTCTCTCTCTCTCTCTCACTGTGTGCCTATCATAAATAAATACAAATTTTAAAAAAAAAGTTAGGAGGGGGAGGAGCAAGATGGCGGAAGAGCAGGGTCTCCAAATCACCTGTCTCCACCAAATTACCTAGAAAACCTTCCAATCATCCTGAAAATCTATGAATTTGGCCTGAGAATTAAAGAGAGACCAGCTGGAATGCAACAGTGAGAAGAGTTCGCGCTTCTATCAAGGTAGGAAGACGGGGAAAAAGAAGTAAAGAAACAAAGGCCTCCAAGGGGGAGGGGCCCCGCGAGGAGCCGGGCTGAGGCCGGGGCGAGTGTCCCCAGGACAGGAGAGCCCCGTCCCGGAGGAGCAGGAGCTGCACCGACCTTCCCGGGGGAAAGGGGCTCGTGGGGAGTAAGAGCAGGACCCAGGAGGGCGAGGATGCCCTCGGGTTCCCTGAGACAGTAACAGAGCAACTGCGCGCCCAGGAGAGTGCGCCGAGCTCCCTAAGGGCTGCAGCACGCTCGGGGGACCCGGCGGGACCCGGAGCAGCTCGGAGGGGCTCGGGCGGCGGCTCCGCGGAGGGGGCTGTGGGGCGGGAGCGCGAATCCAACAGCGCAGGCCCCGGAGCACAGGGCGCTGGGACACAGCCCAGGATCCCGCCTCCCCCGGGACAGGCAGAGGCCGGGAGGGCCCAGGACAGCGAGGACGCTCCTGCCCCAGCTGAGCAGATCAGCGGCCCCGCCCCGGAGCCTCCAGGCCCTGCAGACGGAGAGCTCCGGAGTTACTGCGGGGGCTGAATCCAGGGCTCCAGAGGTGGCCCCGCCACTGGGGCTGTTCCTCCTGCGGCCTCACGGGGTAAACAACCCCCACTGAGCCCTGCACCAGGCAGGGGCACAGCAGCTCCCCCAACTGCTAACACCTGAAAATCAGCACAACAGGCCCCTCCCCCAGAAGACCAGCTAGACTGACAACTTCCAGAGGAAGCCAAGGGACTTAAAAGTACACAGAATCAGAAGATACTGCCCCGTGGTTTTTTTTTTTTTTTTTTTTTTTTTTTTTGCTTTTTGATTTGTTTCCTTCCTCCACCCCCTTTTTTTCTCCTTTCTTTTTCTTTCTCTTTTTCTTTTTTTTTTTCGTTTTTTTTTTCGTTTTTTTTTCTTCCCTTTTTTTTCTCTTTCTCTTTTCTTTCCTTCTTTCTCTCCTCTCTTTTTCTCTTTTTCCCAATACAACTTGCTTTTGGCCACTCTGCACTGAGCAAAATGACTAGAAGGAAAACCTCACCTCAAAAGAAAGAATCAGAAACAGTCCTCTCTCCCACAGAGTTACAAAATCTGGATTACAATTCAATGTCAGAAAGCCAATTCAGAAGCACTATTATACAGCTACTGGTGGCTCTAGAAAAAAGTATAAAGGACTCAAGAGACTTCATGACTGCAGAATTTAGAGCTAATCAGGCAGAAATTAAAAATCAATTGAATGAGATGCAATCCAAACTAGAAGTCCTAACGACGAGGGTTAACGAGGTGGAAGAACGAGTGAGTGACCTAGAAGACAAGTTGATAGCAAAGAGGGAAACTGAGGAAAAAAGAGACAAACAATTAAAAGACCATGAGGATAGATTAAGGGAAATAAACGACAGCCTGAGAAAGAAAAACCTACGTTTAATTGGGGTTCCCGAGGGCGCCGAAAGGGACAGAGGGCCAGAATATGTATTTGAACAAATTCTAGCTGAAAACTTTCCTAATCTGGGAAGGGAAACAGGCATTCAGATCCAGGAAATAGAGAGATCCCCCCCTAAAATCAATAAAAACCGTTCAACACCTCGACATTTAATAGTGAAGCTTGCAAATTCCAAAGATAAAGAGAAGATCCTTAAAGCAGCAAGAGACAAGAAATCCCTGACTTTTATGGGGAGGAGTATTAGGGTAACAGCAGACCTCTCCACAGAGACCTGGCAGGCCAGAAAGGGCTGGCAGGATATATTCAGGGTCCTAAATGAGAAGAACATGCAACCAAGAATACTTTATCCAGCAAGGCTCTCATTCAAAATGGAAGGAGAGATAAAGAGCTTCCAAGACAGGCAGCAACTAAAAGAATATGTGACCTCCAAACCAGCTCTGCAAGAAATTTTAAGGGGGACTCTTAAAATTCCCCTTTAAGAAGAAGTTCAGTGGAACAGTCCACAAAAACAAGGACTGAATAGATAACATGATGACACTAAACTCATATCTCTCAATAGTAACTCTGAATGTGAACGGGCTTAATGACCCCATCAAAAGGCGCAGGGTTTCAGACTGGATAAAAAAGCAGGACCCATCTATTTGCTGTCTACAAGAGACTCATTTTAGACAGAAGGACACCTACAGCCTGAAAATAAAAGGTTGGAGAACCATTTACCATTCGAATGGTCCTCAAAAGAAAGCAGGGGTAGCCATCCTTATATCAGATAAACTAAAATTTACCCCAAAGACTGTAGTGAGAGATGAAGAGGGACACTATCTCATACTTAAAGGATCTATTCAACAAGAGGACTTAACAATCCTCAATATATATGCCCCGAATGTGGGAGCTGCCAAATATATAAATCAATTATTAACCAAAGTGAAGAAATACTTAGATAATAATACACTTATACTTGGTGACTTCAATCTAGCTCTTTCTATACTCGATAGGTCTTCTAAGCACAACATCTCCAAAGAAACGAGAGCTCTAAATGATACACTGGACCAGATGGATTTCACAGATATCTACAGAACTTTACATCCAAACTCAACTGAATACACATTCTTCTCAAGCGCACATGGAACTTTCTCCAGAATAGACCACATATTGGGTCACAAATCGGGTCTGAACCGATACCAAAAGATTGGGATCGTCCCCTGCATATTCTCAGACCATAATGCCTTGAAATTAGAACTAAATCACAACAAGAAGTTTGGAAGGACCTCAAACACGTGGAGGTTAAGGACCATCCTGCTAAAAGATAAAAGGGTCAACCAGGAAATTAAGGAAGAATTAAAAAGATTCATGGAAACTAATGAGAATGAAGATACAACCGTTCAAAATCTTTGGGATGCAGCAAAAGCAGTCCTAAGGGGGAAATACATCGCAATACAAGCATCCATTCAAAAACTGGAAAGAACTCAAATACAAAAGCTAACCTTACACATAAAGGAGCTAGAGAAAAAACAGCAAATAGATCCTACACCCAAGAGAAGAAGGGAGTTAATAAAGATTCGAGCAGAACTCAACGAAATCGAGACCAGAAGAACTGTGGAACAGATCAACAGAACCAGGAGTTGGTTCTTTGAAAGAATTAACAAGATAGATAAACCATTAGCCAGCCTTATTAAAAACAAGAGAGAGAAGACCCAAATTAATAAAATCATGAATGAGAAAGGAGAGATCACTACCAACACCAAGGAAATACAAACGATTTTTAAAACATATTATGAACAGCTATACGCCAATAAATTAGGCAATCTAGAAGAAATGGACGCATTCCTGGAAAGCCACAAACTACCAAAACTGGAACAGGAAGAAATAGAAAACCTGAACAGGCCAATAACCAGGGAGGAAATTGAAGCAGTCATCAAAAACCTCCCAAGACACAAGAGTCCAGGGCCAGATGGCTTCCCAGGGGAATTCTATCAAACGTTTAAAGAAGAAATCATACCTATTCTCCTAAAGCTGTTTGGAAAGATAGAAAGAGATGGAGTACTTCCAAATTCGTTCTATGAGGCCAGCATCACCTTAATTCCAAAACCAGACAAAGACCCCACCAAAAAGGAGAATTATAGACCAATATCCCTGATGAACATGGATGCAAAAATTCTCAACAAGATACTGGCCAATAGGATCCAACAGTACATTAAAAAAATTATTCACCATGACCAAGTAGGATTTATCCCTGGGACACAAGGCTGGTTCAACACCCGTAAAACAATCAATGTGATTCATCATATCAGCAAGAGAAAAACCAAGAACCATAGGATCCTCTCATTGGATGCAGAGAAAGCATTTGACAAAATACAGCATCCATTCCTGATCAAAACTCTTCAGAGTGTAGGGATAGAGGGAACATTCCTCGACATCTTAAAAGCCATCTATGAAAAGCCCACAGCAAATATCATTCTCAATGGGGAAGCACTGGGAGCCTTTCCCCTAAGATCAGGAACAAGACAGGGATGTCCACTCTCACCACTGCTGTTCAACATAGTACTGGAAGTCCTAGCCTCAGCAATCAGACAACAAAAAGACATTAAAGGCATTCAAATTGGCAAAGAAGAAGTCAAACTCTCCCTCTTCGCCGATGACATGATACTCTACATAGAAAACCCAAAAGTCTCCACCCCAAGATTGCTAGAACTCATACAGCAATTCGGTAGCGTGGCAGGATACAAAATCAATGCCCAGAAGTCAGTGGCATTTCTATACACTAACAATGAGACTGAAGAAAGAGAAATTAAGGAGTCAATCCCATTTACAATTGCACCCAAAAGCATAAGATACCTAGGAATAAACCTCACCAAAGATGTAAAGGATCTATACCCTCAAAACTATAGAACACTTCTGAAAGAAATTGAGGAAGACACAAAGAGATGGAAAAATATTCCATGCTCATGGATTGGCAGAATTAATATTGTGAAAATGTCAATGTTACCCAGGGCAATATACACGTTTAATGCAATCCCTATCAAAATACCATGGACTTTCTTCAGAGAGTTAGAACAAATTATTTTAAGATTTGTGTGGAATCAGAAAAGACCCCGAATAGCCAGGGGAATTTTAAAAAAGAAAACCATAACTGGGGGCATCACAATGCCAGATTTCAGGTTGTACTACAAAGCTGTGGTCATCAAGACAGTGTGGTACTGGCACAAAAACAGACACATAGATCAGTGGAACAGAATAGAGAATCCAGAAGTGGACCCTGAACTTTATGGGCAACTAATATTCGATAAAGGAGGAAAGACTATCCATTGGAAGAAAGACAGTCTCTTCAATAAATGGTGCTGGGAAAATTGGACATCCACATGCAGAAGAATGAAACTAGACCACTCTCTTTCACCATACACAAAGATAAACTCAAAATGGATGAAAGATCTAAATGTGAGACAAGATTCCATCAAAATCCTAGAGAAGAACACAGGCAACACCCTTTTTGAACTCGGCCATAGTAACTTCTTGCAAGATACATCCACGAAGGCAAAAGAAACAAAAGCAAAAATGAACTATTGGGACTTCATCAAGATAAGAAGCTTTTGCACAGCAAAGGATACAGTCAACAAAACTCAAAGACAACCTACAGAATGGGAGAAGATATTTGCAAATGACATATCAGATAAAGGGCTAGTTTCCAAGATCTATAAAGAACTTATTAAACTCAACACCAAAGAAACAAACAATCCAATCATGAAATGGGCAAAAGACATGAACAGAAATCTCACAGAGGAAGACATAGACATGGCCAACATGCACATGAGAAAATGCTCTGCATCACTTGCCATCAGGGAAATACAAATCAAAACCACAATGAGATACCACCTCACACCAGTGAGAATGGGGAAAATTAACAAGGCAGGACACAACAAATGTTGGAGAGGATGTGGAGAAAAGGGAACCCTCATACACTGTTGGTGGGAATGTGAACTGGTGCAGCCACTCTGGAAAACTGTGTGGAGGTTCCTCAAAGAGTTAAAAATAGACCTGCCCTACGACCCAGCAATTGCACTGCTGGGGATTTACCCCAAAGATACAGATGCAGTGAAACGCCGGGACACCTGCACCCCGATGTTTATAGCAGCAATGGCCACGATAGCCAAACTGTGGAAGGAGCCTCGGTGTCCAACGAAAGATGAATGGATAAAGAAGATGTGGTTTATGTATACAATGGAATATTACTCAGCCATTAGAAATGACAAATACCCACCATTTGCTTCAACGTGGATGGAACTGGAGGGTATCATGCTGAATGAAGTAAGTCAGTCGGAGAAGGACAAACATTATATGTTCTCATTCATTTGGGGAATATAAATAATAGTGAAAGGGAATATAAGGGAAGGGGGAAGAAATGTGTGGGAAATATCAGAAAGGGAGACAGAACGTAAAGACTGCTAACTCTGGGAAACGAACTAGGGGTGTTGGAAGGGGAAGAGGGCTGGGGGTGGAAGTGAATGGGTGACGGGCACTGGGGGTTATTCTGTATGTTAGTAAATTGAACACCAATAAAAAAAAAGTTCTACTAATAAAATCATGAATGAGAAAGGAGAGATCACTACCAACACCAAGGAAATACAAACGATTTTTAAAACATATTATGAACAGCTATACGCCAATAAATTAGGCAATCTAGAAGAAATGGACGCATTCCTGGAAAGCCACAAACTACCAAAACTGGAACAGGAAGAAATAGAAAACCTGAACAGGCCAATAACCAGGGAGGAAATTAAAGCAGTCATCAAAAACCTCCCAAACACAAAAGTCCAGGGCCAGATGGCTTCCCAGGGGAATTCTATCAAACGTTTAAAGAAGAAACCATACCTATTCTCCTAAAGCTGTTTGAAAAGATAGAAAGAGATGGAGTACTTCCAAATTCGTTCTATGAGGCCAGCATCACCTTAATTCCAAAACCAGACAAAGACCCCACCAAAAAGGAGAATTATAGACCAATATCCCTGATGAACATGGATGCAAAAATTCTCAACAAGATACTGGCCAATAGGATCCAACAGCACATTAAGAAAATTATTCACCATGACCAAGTAGGATTTATTCCCAGGACACAAGGCTGGTTCAACACTCATAAAACAATCAGTGTGATTCATCATATCAGCAAGAGAAAAACCAAGAACCATATGATCCTCTCATTGGATGCAGAGGAAGCATTTGACAAAATACAGCATCCATTCCTGATCAAAACTCTTCAGAGTGTAGGGATAGAGGGAACTTTCCTCGACATCTTAAAAGCCATCTACAAAAAGCCCACAGCAAATATCATTCTCAATGGGGAAGCACTGGGAGCCTTTCCCCTAAGATCAGGAACAAGACAGGGATGTCCACTCTCACCACTGCTATTCAACATAGGACTGGAAGTTCTAGCCTCAGCATCAGACAACAAAAAGACATTAAAGGCATTCAAATTGGCAAAGAAGAAGTCAAACTCTCCCTCTTCGCCGATGACATTATACTCTACCTAGAAAACCCAAAAGCCTCCACCCCAAGATCACTAGAACTCATACAGCAATTTGGTAGTGTGGCAGGATATACTTCTATGAAGCTGATTAAAAAGAAACTACAGGGATCCCTGGGTGGCGCAGCGGTTTGGCGCCTGCCTTTGGCCCAGGGCGTGATCCTGGAGACCCGGGATCGAATCCCACATCGGGCTCCCGGTGCATGGAGCCTGCTTCTCCCTCTGCCTGTGTCTCTGCCTCTCTCTCTCTCTCTGTGACTATCATAAATAAATAAAAAATTTTTAAAAAAGAAACTACATGGGAGCACCTGAGTGGCTCAGTTGGTTAAGTGTCTGACTCTTGATTTTGGCTAAGGTCATGATCTCAGGGTCATGAGGTCAAGCCCCAGGTCTGGCTCTGCACTGGGCATGGAGCCTGCTTAAAATTCTCTCTCTCTCTCCCCCTCTGCCCTTTCCTGCCTCTCTCTCTCTCTCTCTCTCCCCCTCCCTCTCTCTCTCAAAAAAAAAAAAAGAAGCGACATGATTGTGAGTAAGCATCTGTGTGTACGTGTGTGAATGTGTGTATGTATATATAATCTGATCACTTCTCCCTACTTTCATTGCTACCAATCTGATCCAAGTCATCTTCATCTCTTGCTTGGATTGCTGTAAAAGCCTCTTAACTGGTCTTCTGGTCTCTACCCTTTTGCATGTTACATGCCTAACTGTAGTCTTGACATGACATTCAACATAAATCAAAACTCTCTAGAAGATCCACATGCCTTTTAAAAACAAGATCCTTTTAATGACTTCCATGGCCCTCTACTGTGTGTACCATCCCCATCTTATCTTATCCCATTCTGTTCTCTCCTTCACTCATTCAGCTCCACACACAGTGGTTTCTTGGCTATTCCACAAATGTTTCAAGCATGTGTTTGCCTCAGAGCCTCTGTGATGGCTCTCTCTCTAACTGGAAAACTCTCCCTTCAAATATCCACATCTCGTGTCTCACTTCCTTCAAGTCTTTGCTCAAATATTTCCTTTTCAATGAGGCCTACCCTGATTACCCCATTTCAACTGCCTTTCCCTGACCAAAACTCTTAGTATGCTTTCCCTGGTCCTTTCTTCCATGACAGCTATTAACTTCTTTCACACTCTACCATTTGTTTGTTTATTTTCTCCATTACCTAACTCTTCCTAGTTGAATGTAAGCTCCAGCAGGGTAAGTATCTTCTTTTGAATTCCTTGAGGCATCCCCAGGCACAAAGTAGGCACTCAGTAAATCTTAGCTGACTCAGCAAATGTTGACTGTTCCTTTCTTCTTTTTTAAAAAGATCTTAGTTATTTATTTGATAGAGAGCATGCACTTGTGCATGTGTTGGGGGAGGGGGGAGGAAAAGAGGAGGGAGAGGGACAATCAGACTGTGCTGAGTGTGGAGCCCAATATGGGATTTGATCCTGGGGCCTTGAGATCATGACCTGAGCCAAAACCATGAGTCAGAGGTTCAACTAACTGAGCCACCCTAGGGGCCTGGCTGTTCCTTTCTTCTTGAAAACCAGTCTTCTCTTGGTCCTGTGAACACTCTCTCCTTATCATTCCCTCACCTCTCTGTCACATTTCCAATTCTCTTTCCAGAATCCTACTTCTAGCAATCCTTTACATATAAGTGTCCCCCCAGGATTCTTTCATTTTTTTTAAATTTACACCCAGGTCTCCAGCTCTCACCTATACCTTAACTCTCAGATGATTATCTCCTGTCCAGATGTCTTTTTTGAGCTTCACACTCTAATTATAAATCCATCTACTTACTTGAAATCTCCAGTAATGTGCCCAAAAGCATTTGATACTCAAGTTGCCCCAAACTGAATGCATTATCTCCTATTCACCATATCAGATTCTCTCCCCTTACATTCTCTTTCTTACCACCACCCAAGTCAGAAATCTAGGCATCATCCTTAAATTTCTCCTCATCTTACTTTCCCTACTATTTTCTCAGTTACCACGTTCTCTTGATTCCTTCTGTTAAGTAACTCTTAAACTATCCCTTACTTTTTACCCTCTCTACCTCATGACTACTGGGGAATATTGCAGCTATCCAGGTAAATAAATAATGAAGGCCTTAGGAACTGGTCAGTCAGCTTCCACTTTTGGCATTCTTCTGATTCACGTTGTTGCTAGATGGCTTTTTCTAACAAGTAAATCTGACTACATCATAATCCTGTTTAAATCCTTTATCTGGCACCATCAGAATGGACCTCTTGCTCTTCAGAGTATCCCCTTCATGTGGGTCCTCACACAAAGTTCAAGAGCTTATTGAGGCACCTGGGTGGCTCATCAGTTAAGCGTCTGCCTTCAGCTGAGGTCCTGGGATAGAGCCCCACATCAGACTCCCTGCTCAGCGGGGAGTCTTCCTCTCCCTCTCCATCTGCCCTTACCCCCCACTCGTGCTCTCTTTGTCTCTCAAATATGTAAATAAAATCTTTTTTTTTTTAAGTTCAAGAGCTCACTTAATACTCCCTGACAAGAAACCATGACCCTGGATTATAGATCCCTGGAGAGATATGGGAACCACATATGAAAGTCACATCATGACATCAAACTTACTGACCCCTAAGCTACTAGGAAGTAAAAAAAGAAATGGTGAAGAACATTGGCTATCATTTGTGACTCTAAACTCTTCCTGTATGATAATCCCATAGGAAACATATATAAACCCAAGGATGTAATTAGTTCTGAGGCTGAGAACTCACAAATTGATTAGGAATAAGAGGAGACATTTTTGCAGTGAGCATCATTCAGAGGAATCATACAGTGTTCCCCATTCCATGGTGTTTGGTTTTGTCCTTCCTGTTGCTGAAGGTTAACCTCCCTCCTGAAAAGTAAGCTAACTCTCCTCTTATTTTGATGCTCTGAGAGGCATGATCCTTGAAAAATAACCTGGATGGGTTTGATATATTCAGAACTTTTGGAAATAGCCCTATAGTGGCCTAGAGCTATAAATACAGAAATCTTCCACTATGTAGTAAAATGTTCTTACACAATTATCACTGAGAGCTTCATCCTAAATAGTTTACTAGCTGAGAAGTTCTGTACTAAATTCAAAAGTAGGAGTGTTGTTAGTTTGGTTATAAGTTCAGCCTTGGGATAAAAGGTAATGCTCTTTTGGGTAGAGCTCCTGCAGAGAGATGGACACTGCCAGGGGCGAGGTCAACTTGGATAAGGAACCTGGCACAGACTATGAACTTTTCTTGTGACTCTCAACATCTCTAAAGAACTTCTGGCAACAACTCAATTGCCTAAGAGTCCAGAGAAAGGAGAAAAGACTCTATGCCAGATCTGGGCAACAGGGTTAGAAAGGTATTTGGATAGATGCTTTCTGACTGTCGGTGGTCTCAGATCATGGGAGCAATGGGTATATCAAAGGCTCTGAAGTTAGAATAACTTTGATTCAAATCCCACCTCTGCCACCTAACAATCCTGTGAATTTGATCCAATTCTGTGAACTTCCTTAGCATTGCACTTCCTTATCTGTAAAACTGGAATATTTATACCCATGTAAAATGTTGTTGTGAAGATTGATTGAGACTATATTGTGAAGAAATGCAGGGTACAAGACTTGGCAAACAGTATCCTCTTGATCAATGATAGTTTTCCTCTACTCTTCTCCAGCTTGAGACTGCATGAAAAGTGAGTCTGCAAAACCAAGAATTCTCAGGATTAGACCTACCCTTTTTTGATATGGCCCAGTTCTAACAGTGAAATCTTTGTTTCTGTTTCTAAAGGACAAACTATAGGGAGATATGGGGTGCTCATTGAGAGAAAAGCCCTGCAAGGAGGGTAGTATATCATTTTGTAAATAAATAATAGTTTTACTTTTATTTAGAAATTAATACATGTCCCATATTAATTTAAATGCTATTTTATAATAGTATGGCAGCATTCACTAAATTGATGTATAAATTTAGTACAATTCTTATCAAAATCTCAGCAGGTTTCTTTGCAGAAATTGTAAGCTTATCCTAAAATGTATATGGAAGTGCAAGAAGACCAGAATAGCCAAAACGATTTTGAAAAAGAACTAAATTGAAAGTCTCACACTTCCTGATTTCAAAACTCCATACAAAGCTACAATAGTCAAGGTAGTGTGATACTAGCATAAGGATAGACTTTCAGATCTATGGGATAGAATTGATATCTTAGAAATAAGCCCATACATTTGTGGTCAGTTCGTTTTTAAAAAGAGTGTCAAGACTATTCACCTGGAGGAAAGAATAGTCTTTTCAACAATGGGAGCTAGGACAAATGGATATCCACATGGAAAAGGATAAACTTGTATCCTTGCCTTACACCACATACAAAAATTAATTCAAATGGATCAAAGATCTACATATAAGAGCTAAAACTTCAAAACTCTTAAAAACATATACACATAAATCTTGTGACCTTGGATTAGGCAATGGTTTCTTAGATATCATGCCAAAAGAAAAATAAATTAAAAATCATCAAATTAAAATTTTTTGTGCTTCAAAGGACACCATTAGGAAATAGAAAAGACAACCTACAGAATGGGAGAGAAAACTTGCAAGTCAAATCACTTATATGTTAAATGACTTAGATCCAGAATATATAAAGAACACTTACAACTTATTAATAAAAGGACAAATAGGGACACCTTGGTGGCTCAGCGGTTGAGCATCTGCCTTTGGCTCAGGGCATAATCCCGGTGTCCTGGGTTTGAGTCCCACATCGGGGTCCCTGCAGGGAGCCTGCTTCTCCCTCTGCCTATGCCTCTGCCTCTCTCTGTCTGTGTGTGTGTCTCTCATGAATAAATAAATAAAATATTTTAAAAAATAAAATAGAGGGACAAATAATTCCATTTAAAATGGTCAAAGGATCTGAATAGGTATTTTTTCCAAAAAAGATGCACAAAGTCTAATAAGTACATAGAAAGATGTTCAACATTATTTTCCATCCAAGAATTGCAGATCAAAACCACAATGAAACATCACATACTAGGATGAAAATTATGAAGAAGACAAATCTCATTGGAAAAAAGATCAGGGACACCTAGGTGGCTTAGTCATTTGGGCATCTGACTCTTGGTTTTAGTTCAGGTCATGATTTCAGGGTCGTGAGATCAATCCCCCCACCGGAATCTGTGTTCAGCATAGAGTCTGCTAGGGAATCTCTCTCCCTCTCCCTTTGCTCCTCCCCTTACCCCAGCTCTCTCTCTCTCTCTCTCTCTCTCTCTCAAATGAATGAATAAATAAAATCTTAAAAACAGAAAAATAGATCAGATTCGTGGTTACTAGAGGCAGTGGTTGGGGGAGGGGAAATTGGATGAAAGTGGTCAAAAGGTACAGACTTCCAATTATAAGATAAATAAGTAGTAGGGATGTGATATACAACACAGTATAGTTAACCCTGCAGCATAATATAAAGGAAAGTTGTTAAAAGAGTAATTCCTAAGAGTTCTCATCACATGGAGAAATACTTTTCTTTTTACTGTATATAAGACTATGAATGTTAAGTAAACCTATTATGCTAATCATTTCACAATATGTACAAATCACACTGTATATCTTAAACATCAAATCATCATGTTGTATACCTCAGATGTATGCAGTGATATATGTCCATTATTTCTCAATAAAACTGAAAAAAAGAAGACAGATAACAAGTATCAACAAGGAAGTGGAGAAATTGGAATCCTTATATATAGCTGGTGTGAATTCAAAATGGTGTAGCTGCTCTGGAAAATAATCTGTCAGTTACTCAGTTAAGCATAGAGTTACCATGTGATCCAGCAATTCCATTCCTAGTTATATATACCCAACAAAATTAAAACCGTATGTCCACACAAAAACCTGTACATGAATATTCACAGCAGCATTATTCATAATAGGCAAAAAATGGAAACAACTCAAATTTCCATCAACTGGTCAGTGAATAAATAAAGTGTGGTATGACCATACATTGGAATATTATCTGGCAATAAAAAGAAACAAAGTATTGATTCATGCTACAATATGAATCTTAAAAATTCATGAATGCATGAATGAATGATGAAACTTAAAAATACTATGCTGAATGAAAGAAGCCGGACCAAGAAAGGCCACATGTTGTATGATCCCATTTATGTGAAACGTCTAGAATAGGCAAATCTATAGAGAGTAGATTAGTGGTTTCCTAGAGTGGAAGGGAGGAAGGCTGGGAGGAAGTTGGAAGTGACTGCTAATGGGTACAGGGTTTCTTTTTGGAAGAGGTGAACTTGTTCTAAAATTAATTACAGTGGTGGTCGTTCAACTCTGTAAATACACTAAAAGCCATTAGACTGCACACTTCAAATTGGAGAATTGTATGGTATAGGAATTATATTTCACTAAGGCAGTTATAATACAAAAGTGATACATATTCATTGTAGAAACAGGAAAAAATTCAGAAAAGTAAAAAGAAAAAAACTCAATTTACCTTTTTAAAAAAAACTTTCCACTTTCCAGTTGTCTCAGGACAATCCTTACTCCTAAGAGTTTCCTCAGGATTGAGTTAAAGGTGCTTACCCTGAAATAAAAGACCTTGCACGATTCATTCCATTTACTCCTCCAACGCCATCTTTCATCATTCCCAAGTTGGCTTCGTATGTTTCAATTCTAAATAATTGTTTTTCTCCAAACATCCCATGCTCCCTTGAAAGTCAGGTTCACACATCATTCTCCTGCCTGCGATTGTTGGTCCCTCTCTTCTTCATTTGGTTTATTCCATTGGCCCATTAAGATTAGCTTAGATATCACTTCCACCAGCTTTTCCTGACCCTGGGGGATTAAGTGTATCAAATCATTCACACTATGTACATTTTTAAGATGAAATTTTAAATTAAAAACATATATGCTAACTGAAAAATGAAAAAATATTAAAGAGACCTCCAAGATCTCTGAGGCAATATCAGAAGACAAAGAAAGTCCAAAATTTATGTAATTAAAGGCACAGAAGGAGCATAAAAGAGATTGGTGCAGAAAGTAATTTTTGAATGAACAATTTCTTCAAATTTTCCAAAATTTGCTCATAGACATAAATTTACAGATTTAAGAACTCTGTGAACTCCAAACTGTATAAAATTAAAGAAAATCATTCCTAGGAAGATAATGAAACTGCTCAACACGAATAAAGAAAAATCTTGAGAGCAGCTAGAAAAAATTGACATAATACATATGATAATAATAAACTGAAATACTGCAGATTTCTGATCAGACACCATGGAAAGCAGGAGACAAAGGAATGTCTTTAAATTGCCAAAAGAGTGTGACACCTAGTTGGCTCAGTTGGTAGAGCATGTCTCTCGATCTTGGGGTCATGAGTTCAAGCCCCCTTTGAGGGTAGAGTTTACTTAAAAAGATTAAATTGCTGAAAGAACTGCCAAACCAGAATTCTATATCCAGTGAAAATATCCTTCAAGAATAAGGGCAAAATAAAGACATTGTGAGGTGAAGAAAACTTGAGAGAATTTGAAAACTGGTCTCAATAAAATACTGAAGGAAGTTCTTTAGGCTGAACATAAATGATACCAAGGAGAATCTTGGAACTTTCAGGAATAAAGAGAAACAAATATAAAATGGCAAATATAAAAGACAATTTTCCTCCTCATAAGTTTTTAAAAATATATATGACCAAAAGCAAAAAATAAAATTATAACATTGTCTGGGAGAGTTTCTAATGTATTTAGATATAACACCTATGAAACTTTAAAGGACCAGTCATGGAGTAAAGTGGTTGTAAGGCTTTAATTCTTAAAAATGTATTTACAGGGGTGCCTGTGTGGCTCATTCACTTAAGCATCTGACTCTTAGTTTTGGCTCAGATCATGATCCCAGGGTGATGAGATGGAGCCTCGAGTCAGGCTCTGCACTCAGCGGGAAGTCTGAGATTCTCTCTCTCCCTCTCCCTCTGCTCCTCCCTTTGCTCAGTCTTTCTCTCTCTCAAATCTTTTGAAAATGTGTTTATAGGGGCACCTGGGTGGCTCAGTCGGTTAAGCATCTGCCTTCAGCTCAGGTCATGATCTGAGGGTCCTGGGATCAAGCCCTGTGTAGTTTGAAAATAATGAATGTGATCATTAATCCCCAAAGCTGACTCAGGCCACTTTGTATTATTCCTTTTCTTTCTCCCCTCTTTGCCTCCCCAGGCAACCAATGATAAGTTTCATGTTACCAGAGAGCAGTTTGCATTTTCAAGACATTATATGAATCAAATCAAGCAGGTTATGCCCACTTTTTCTGGCTTCTTTCACTCAGCATAAGGATTTTGAGATGAATTTGTGTTATCAAATACATAGTGGCATGCATTAGTCTGTTGGATCCCTTTTGGGAAGACAAAGTGCACTGACAAATTATATCTGTGCACATGTAAGTACCTATGTGCACACATACATGAGAGAGGTAAAGATTCCAAGAGATGCATTTTGTATATGCTGACTGCATAGTTCTTGGTATAATATTGTGGATATACAGCTGGTATTACAAATGTAGGGAAGATACTTCCACTTTCTGAGGGCCAGCATATTTTCCTAGAAAACCTTGAGGTCTGAGTCAATAGACATGATTGCCTAATAATCATGATGTGATTATTGACTGAACAACCTCAAGTAAGCTATTTAGCCTCTCAGTGGCTTAAATTTCTTGCTTTTAAGAAAACAGGGACAATGACAGCACTTTATATGGTTGTTATGGGCTTTAAAATGAGATGAATAGTATAAAGCATTGGGAGGGGAGCCTGACACATAGCAAACCATCAAAAGGTGTCAGTTCCTTTTCCTTTCTACCATTTGATTTGTGGGGAGGAGGGGGAAATTCTCAGCGTGAAAAAAAAAAAGAATAGCTTCTTTGAGCTTAATTGTAATATCCTAGTGCCATCTGTTGACCACATAGAACTATTACATTACTTGTACTGCAGAGTTTGTTTCTGACAAAGCCCTACAGTGGCATCTGAACACCTGTATTTAAAATGTCCTTTCTAGTGTGTTTGGGACTAGTGTTGTAGGGATGGGGATTGAGGGCTTTAGGGAAGGACTGTTCTGCTGAGCTGGAAGACCTGTCCCCTGCCTCGGTACCATTGCCTGTCAAAAGGCAGGGATCGAGGAAAAAGAGAGGAGCTTCCCCCATATGCTACCCTAAGATTGCCAGATGAGATAATGAGGGTAGAACCAAGTGAGTGAAATATTCTCGTCCATTTGGCTCTAAAGGAGATGCCGGGAGGAAAGAGTTGGTATTTTCTTCCATTGGGAGGTCTGCCCTTGAAAGATATGGCCACTGTGGCTTTGGCCTGGAGTCCAATCCCACAGGGGTTTCAAAATCGTATAACCCCAAATACCATGCAAATATCCCTAAATGTGGAATAGAAGAGCCCCCCCATCATCCAAACCTCTCCATTCCCCCACCACCACCACCACCACCCTGCTAGGCCTAGATTGCACAGATTCCCCTATCCCCACTCCCAACTCTAGTGGCTCCAAAACAAGCCTCAAGAAATGGTCATTTCTGCTGTCTTTCCTATGCCAACAAATCAAGTCAAGACTGGTCGCTTTATTGAATGTGAACTTTATTGTGGTTTGGATTATGTAAGGCAGTGTGGTGAAGGCACTGCAGAAGTTACACAGACTGAAAAACATGGTAGGAAATGAGTGAGCTAAAAAAAAAAAAACTACAAAATATATTTGTAAATGAATGCGTGCTGGACTAGACTAAGTACTACAACTATGTTTTATCTTCATCATTGCAGAAGCATTGAAATAACTGTCAGAGGTGGGGGGTTGGGATGGGTTAGGGAAGGCTTCATGGAGGAGGTGGCATTTATGCTGGACCTTGAAGGAGGGGTAGACTGTTGATAGATGAGATGGAGGGAAGAACATTCTAGAATGACTGACTCTAGAGAAATTCTGTAGAAATACTGAAAACACAAGAGGGCAAACAAACGCCCCCAGGGAGTGAAGCTACCCAACTCGGAGCAAAAGCTGAGGGGCCCGGGGCTGGGACCCAAAATCTCAAGCCCCCAAATGGGGCTTCAGTACCAATGATATTAGGAGGCACAGGACAATGGGCTTGTTTGTAAACCTAGCAGCAGCAGGAGATTTCACATTGCAGTCAGGGGCCCCAAACTGGCTAGACTACGCCTGGGTGGATTTTTCTCATCTTTTCGGGGGGGGGTGTGGTACTGATTCATCCTTCCTCTTGCCCACTGACTGCCTGAACCATAGTTCATGCGCGCCCATGTGCGCGTGTGTGAGTGTAGGTGTGTGTGGATGGGTGGGGGACCGAGGCTTTGTCTCCCACTGCAGCTTCTTCCACTTTTCCCTCTTGCGGCACACAGCTGGCTTCCACAGAGCTGGAGCTCAGGCCCTGCTTGCTGTCTAGGCCTCACTGAACTCTCAGCTCGTCATTAAGCACCTAGGAAGCTTCCTCAACATGAAGGTGAAACCTACTGTGGGGGGTGACTTGGGTTAGGGCAGGACTACACTTTCCGGAGGTGGTGATGGTGGTGGTGATCAGTGGTGGTGGTTGGAGGTGGCACTGGTGTTGGTGGTGATAAAGGCTGGGGACTTAGAAGCAGGCTCTAGCTGCTGGTGAAAATGTTGCTGGGAAGTCTGTAGTATTAAGTCAGGAGCTGGGATGTCAGGCTAGACCAGCTTGGCCTTGATCACCCCTCCTCCTTCCTTAACATGCCCTACAGGAGAGATAACACTGGGCACCTGAAAGCAGCAAAGACATCTGTAGGGTATCCATGCTGTTGTTGTCCTGCTGAAATCTCACCCCCGGAAGCCCCAGCGATCTTTGGATGGCAAACATCTGTATGATCTCCACATAGGACTGTCACCTGCCCCTGTCCAGCTGCTGGAGGTATATAGGTTATGTAGCTACTGATGCTACTTGGATCGGGAGGTATGGGGAATTTCTCAGAAGAAAGGAAAAGTGAGTTACTGTGAGTTTCTTTCTTTCAAAAGATTATGAATTAGTTAAGACCTGGCATCTGACAGAAAATATAAAGGATGGAAAGCTCTGTCAGGACTCCTTAGAGCTGGAGATTTAGAGCTCAGTGAGATCATCGCTGGAAATAACCTTGAAGCTGATGTGGCCCTGCTTGACTTTGGCAGTTGGGCCACCCTTCTTGCGCAGGTACAGAGACTTCAGATCACGGCAGTCGCTGGGGTCAGCATCCAGAGTCACCTGCCCCAGGAACTGATCACAGAATTTTCGGCTGTTCCACACCTGGAAAGACAAATCGAGAGAGCGAATATGAACCACCCTCTGTGAGACCAGACTTTGCCCAGCGGCATCTAGAACCCAGCACTGTACTTAGAAAGGTCTGTTTTAAAACCAGGAGACTGAGGCACCTGGGTGGCTCAGTGGTTGAGTGTCTGCCCTTGGCTCAGGTCATGATCCCAGGGTCCTGAGATCGAGTACCACATTGGGCTCCCGGTGGGGAGCCTGCTTCTCCCTCTGCCTATGTCTCTGCCTCTTTCTCTGTGTCTCTCATGAATAAATAAATTTTTAAAATCTTTAAAAAAATAAAAATAACAAAAAAATAAAACCAGGAGACTATCTTTCCTGAATACATCTCTGGCTAACAGGAAGATACCTCAAAGAGTAGAGGTGAAAAGCAAGCCAGCAGGGCTCAAGATCAGCCTCAGGCTGTGAGATGGCTTTGTAAAGGCAGCTGGGCAGAAGCATTGAGTCAGGGAAACAGCCAAACTATAATGGTCCATCCTGACCCAGCAGGATAAGGGTTACCTGAACTGGCCTATGTTTCCCCTCATGGGATTTCATAGTACATGTCAACATGTGTGCCTGTGAGCATGTAGGCTTTCGTCCACAATGAAAGGGACCTCCAGAGAAGAGGATATTTACAATGGAAATTAATAAGGAAGTCAGTGTCTGTGCTTAGTGGGAGGTGTCTTTGAGTAAAAATAAACAGCCAAAGACCAGGATGACCCCTGCTCTCTATCCTGGATAGCTGAGGCATTTGGGATAAGCTAGCATCTGAAATGGAATGAGAGCCATCCCAGGGTGAGGGACAGGTGGTGTCCCTGTTCACACGCTTACCTGCACTATAATAGGAATGTCAGTGGTCCTTCTGTAGAAAATCGCCTGGGTGTCAAAAATGGCATGAACAGTATTCTTTTGGACAGGAGAACGGACTTCCTCCTTTCCACACTTGATGACCAAATATGGATTTACCGCTGGAACAAAGCAACAGCCGCTCTTAACATAGTGATTACAGTTCTCTTCCTAGATAGTCGAGAAACTATTTCACTGGGACTTTGAGCCTAAAACCTGGGTACCAGAATGACCTTAAACCTTTGTTCCCAATTCCCTTTCTTTTCCATCCTCTATAAAAACGAAGAGCATATAGGCCTTGCCCAAAGAAGTTTACAACCTGTTCTCATTCCAGGTTGACAGCCATCCTGACTTCCCGAGACTGAAACTACCCCTGGAGAGAATTCTTCGTGACTGCCTTTTCTAACCATACATACAGTAAAGGAAACTGGAGTTTGGTTTCCTAGACACCTCTGCAGTTCTTACTTTCATTGGCATATTTCTTTTCCAGGCCCTCAGCGCTGTGAACAGTTATCTGGGTGACTACTTTCGGGTAGCCACGAGCCAGGTTCCAGCAGGACATCTTGGGCATGTCCAGAGTCAGTTCCCTGAAACAGCAAAAAGAAGACATGCCGCTGATGATGGATGCCCTCCGATGAGAGGATAGGCCTGCCAAAACAGACACTGCTGCTGAAAAGCATGAAATGCTGAGTGACCTAGCCTATTCCTTCTCAGACATGGCTTGTATTTTGAGTCTGTTTTGCTTTCCCCTGGCATTAAGTACCAGGAGATAAAGATCAGAAACAGACAGTTAAGAGTGAAGCCGGGCTGGGGTGAAAAGGTAGCTTTGGTGACCCAGCACTTGGAACGTAATAGAGGAGCAGTGAGGAGTGCCAGCTGTTTAAGAGAAAAATACGGTCCGCCAGAGAGAATGGAAGATAGGTATAAATGGAAAAGCTTAGGTTAGATAAGTGGCAGCTCAGAGCTCTGAAGCTCAGACCTCTACTGGGGAATTTTTCATGGTTAGGAACATAACCATTTTGAGAAAAATTGCTACCACCATCATTTCAGCAAAGTCTGACTCGAACTGGTTGTCCTTTTGTACATCTGCAGAGGAGGAGCTGGGCCAAGGGGGTTAAAAGTGGAGGCAAAGCAGAGACTAGGAGTCTGCAGGGCTGGCCCAGGGAGCTGAACCTGAGCTGGACGGGCACTTCAGAGAAGATCCTCAGGAGAAACTCGCTGGTGCGGCCATGCTGGAACATGGTCGGGACAAGCACGTAGTTGCCTTTCTTCAGGTACTTGCTCAGAAACACGGTGCGAGTGTCAATATAGGTGGAAGTCCCTGCACGCTCCTGGATGTAGAGATGGTGGAGGCGGAATCTGCGGTTCATCTCCACCTGAAAATGAGACAGGATGAAATGCTGCATTCTGCTCAAATCACAGTTTGTGTTAGGAGATCCTAGGTCCTCGGCTTTCTTTATCCTGGGATCTATCGTCAGCCCCAGAATCCTAGGCCATCCTGTGATCCTATTTGCTATTCTTCTCTCTGTGCCAGAGACCCATTCTTACCTTGAAGAGCTCAAATCCAATGATGTAATTGTCAGGTCTTCCCATGCGCCGGTAAGTACGCAGGTCCTTTTGCTGCAGTGACATAATGACCTTGTGCCCATCCTCAGGCACAGTGAAGATGTACTAAGGGAAAAAAGGCCACCAAGGAGCTTAGTTAGCACTTCTGTTTCAGATGAGCCAGCTCAGATTTCAGGGAAGAAAAATAGATTATTTTCTGGGCCTTGCCACTGACCTGACAATGGATGAGGCCTCGGATGATTCATGGACTACTAAGTATAGATCATATATTGCTTCTCCCTATAGCATTTAGCATGGATTGAGAGACAACTTCATGCCTAGGTCTTTGATGCCAAAGAGGGTATACATCTTGGTAAGATCTTGGGTTTATTTTATATTAAATCCCTTGCTCTTAAAAGCTGCATGCAGAAAAATTCCAGAATCTATAAAGGGAAAAGTCCCTTTTGTTTGACTTAAACTGACACTATAGCATCACCCTCTGCTAGTCTCTTATAGCCAGCCCAGAGGAGCTGGCACTTCCTCAGAGAACTGATACTTCACTACCACCTCTTCAGGGAAGCTGCAGACCTGTGCTTGAGACTTTGAAACATCATCTGAGGGAGTCATGGTGCTGTTGGGAAGTAAAACTAAAAGGCATCTGATTGTTCTCTCTCTCTCTCTCTCTCTCTCTGCTTTTTTCCTCTCCCTCCCTTTAGCAAGAAGCAGAAAATAAGATAAATAAATAAAATAAATTCAGAACCATAGGTTCACAAGGCCCGTAATCTTACGCAGACAGTTAAGAGTGAAGACAAAAGCCCATTTCCCTAGCTTGGTAGATGTGCCTGATATTTGAAACATTTACACGTTTGTACGTGGGGATGAGGTGGCGCAATGGGAGTCTGTCTGTCTTTCTTTCTTTCTTTCTTTCTTTCTTTCTTTCTTTTCTTTCTTTCTTTCTTTCTTTTCTTTCTTTCTTTCTTTCTTTCTTTCTTTCTTTCTTTCTTTCTTTCTTTCTGATTTTGCTTATTCATTTATGAGGGGCACAGAAAAAGAGGCAGAGACATAGGCAGAGAGAGAAGCAGGCTCCCTGATGCGAGACTCGATCCCAGAATTCCGGGATCACACCCTGAGCCGAAGGCGGATGCTCAACCACTGAGCCACCCAGTAGCTCCCCTTCCTTTCTTTAAAGAGAATTAGGATGGAAAGAATGGGGGGAAATGTATGCATTAAATAAATCAGCCTACTAGTCTTAGTGTCCTTCAAAATGCCTGGCTAAGGAGCCCATGGAAAGAAAAGACACACCTATGTAAGGTGGCAGTACAGTCAGAATTCTTGTGTCCTGTGGGTTACCTCATCAGTATGTCAAGATAATTATAGATTTGGGCTTTGGATGCCTGGATTTTTTCCTTTGGGGCATGCCTGGGCTTGACCCATCACGTATCATGTGGAATCACATTGTAATGGAAGATGGATGGGATGAGGTCACTGACAGGGTAGTGCTTTAAATCCTGGGCAAAATGACCTGGGTCTGGGTGAGAAAAGGGAAGCATGATGATGGCATTCAGAAGATTTACTGCATGAGAAAGAAGATACATATTGTAAATGTGCACCCCAGAGAACAGTTGATCAGCCAAGAAATGAAAAAGAATCAAGAGGGTGTCTGGGAGTAGATTCTTTCTGTCCAATGAGGGACAATTGCAAAGAGCCACACCAAGAGATGTGGCACCAGGGGAGAGGCAACCAGAGGAGATAGCTGTGATTGAGTACTGCTGCCAACATACTTCTCTGCAAAGGGACACAGTCTGCCGTGACTTGCAGCGTCAGAGCCAATCCCTAGGCACGTTGGTTGCTGAATATTACACAAATTGAAAAACTGAGGTCTAATAAAAGTAATTTGTTAAACAGATATTTAAGTATTTAAGGGCAAAAGGGTACACTGAGTTAACATAGCTTCCTGAGTTTAGGAAGCTACTAACCCTATAGCTGGAGGAATAGAAGCATGAAGTTGGCATTATTAGAATCTAGAATCTAGGAGAAGAGATCCCAGACAGCTGGCAGGTGTATCTCTGTGTACACCTAAAACTAATACAATGTCATATGTCAACTATATCTCAATAAAAACTATATTAAACTAAAAAAAAAAAAAGAAAACCTGAGGTCAAAGAAATACTGTAAGGTGGGACCTGAGTTCCTATTGCCTTGAGAAGTTGGAGGCAAAGAAAAAAAAAACGAATCTAACCTGCGGATTCTGCAGGAAGGTATCACGATTGTTATAGCAGCCTCCCGACCGGTTCATCAGGGGATCATCATCCACCGTCCAGCATCCCACCACCGATTCCAGCTCCTTGCGGCCAAAGATAGGGTTGTTCACATTGCGGCAGACATTCAGTTCATGAAAGTTGCGGCAAAAGTCCTCCAGGCTCATCCTTGTATGGGAGGAGGGCAGGAGGAAAATGAAGATGGTACTGAATACCTACCACTGTAGTTCCACCCAGGAGCCCCAATGCCCTGAGCGCAGAAGACCCCATCCTCACCAGAACTCTCCATCATCAGACATAACAAGCCCCAGGTTTTTGCGGTCTGCCACAGTCAGCTGCTGCCACTCCTCAGAACTGAAGGCAAACGAATGAAAGGATAAGCCGTTAGGTTTACCATTGACTTCCTGTAAGCAGGACACCGAAGAACCACAAGACATGAGGATTGGGCCCACTTTATTTCACCTCTGGCTGGGTCCCAGAGCCCACAGATGTCACTAAACATCGACAGCCCACTTACAGTCTGGAGGAATGTGTTTGAGAACTACAGGGTTTGGAGATGTGGCAGTCCGAGTGAAATGTCACTCACATTTCGCTCCAGGGGCCGCTCCATTCCTGTCGTCCTAAGGGGTTCCTCAGGCGAACCATGTAGAGCTTCTCAGTACTGAAGACTTCCAGCAATCTTTCTCCAAGACGGATCTTGCGAATATCAGTCAAGGTGTAAGTATGGCCCTTCAGAAGACCCCAGTCAGTTTCCACTTCTTG